>NC_135235.1:711692296-712345921 GCF_051348905.1 Ranitomeya variabilis
TTCTGTGTAGTAATGTTCTTTTTATTTTTTTTATAAATATCAACAGCGTGCTCGCGACTCAGACGCTGATGACCTCTTCGGGATCGATGTGGAACAACTGATTGAGGAGGTCCGCGAGCGGGAGCCGCTCTGGCATATGGGTGACAAACGCCATGCAGATTTATTTGTGACCCGTCGGCTCTAGGAGGAAGTATGCCATAACGTTTTGCCGAGGTGGGATGACCTTGATCCAAGGCAGCAGACTCAAGAATGTAAGTATAAAATTTTCAGTTATGTTTTTAACTGAATGGAATGCGTTATAATTAACACTTGATTCTATTCTTGTCTTTACAGGTGAAAGGGTTAGGAAGTGGTGGCGGTCACTCAGAGATCGCTACAAGAGGGAGTTTAACGAGGAGATGCAGGCCCCGAGTGGCTCAGCACGAAGACGAAGGACTCCATATAAATATGGCCGGGCCCTGTCCTTCCTCCGGGAGAGTATGCTGCAAAGAGTGTAAGTATTCAACAGGCCATTGAATGACCTATTGTACCTAACTTGTTTGGTTTCAGTCAGGGCTTTTCCTCTGTCAATATATTAATTGTTGTTTGTTCTCTATTTCACAGCACCTTCTCCAGCCATCGGGCGCCTCTCAGGAGTCCGTCACCGAGGGCCACGTCGGTAGGCCACATCCCTCTGACCCCTCATCTGGCCCTTCCGGTACCTCTGTCCCATCCACTTCTACCGCCGGCAGCAGTGGAGCAGCATCGCAGCCCTCGTTACTGGAATCTGCTGGTCAAGACGTAGCGTTCCCTTTACCACACCCCTCTGATCCTGCCACCTCTAGACCACCATTAGGTTCGTGGCGGCAGTGACAGAGGGGTCCGGAAAGGAGCTATGCTCCTGAGTTCTTGCATCTGAATGCATCCTTCCAAAGCTCTTTCAAAATTTTGGGAGAGCAAGTGACTGCTGGTTTTAGCATGCTGCAATCACGTATCAGTGAAACCAGCACTGAAACCAGCAGTCGCTTGGATAGGCTGCATTCAGATGTAAGTCAATCTCCGGCCAACCTTTTTTTTCATTCAATGCTCAGGAGCATGGAAAAGCTTTCTCTTGACCAGCAGATGCAGGTAATGCACGACTGCCATGCTGCTCTACTGCGGGTCATGAGCCAAACTCCCACACCTCCCAACACAGCCACTACAAATTTCCCACCCCAGTCCCAATAGCAACCCCAGTCCCAATAGCAACCCCAGTCCCAATAGCAACCCCAGTCCCAATAGCAACCCCAGTCCCAATAGCAACCCCAGTCCCAATAGCAACCCCAGTCCCAATACCAACTCCAGTCCCAATACCAACCCCAGTCCCAATACCAACCCTAGTCCCAATACCAACCCCAGTCTCAATATCAAACCCAGTCCCAATACCAACCCCAGTCCCAAAACCAAACCCAGTCCCAATTCCCATCCTGGCCACAAATCACAGTGTCTTCCCCAATGTTTTCCTCGTCAAGCTTTCCTTCCCCGTTTACTGTTCCACCTACCCCTACAACACCCTCCCCTGCTCAGCCTCCTGCTTTTTCATCCCATTCCACTACACCACAACTCAGTAGGCTTTCCCCACCTATCGACGTGGTCCAACCTTCCAGCCCCTCCGCTAGTATCTCCACCCCACACTTTATGGATTTGTAAAATATTTGTTGAAAAATTGTTCTTTTATGTTGTGTAATTTAAAAAAATAAAAATAAAAAAATGGTAACAAAAAATAAAAGGATAAAAAATAAAATTGTTACCAATAAAAAAAAAATTAAAAAATGAAGTTTAAACAACTCTAAAAAAAAGTTACCAATAAAAAAGTTAAACAAGAAAAAAAAAATGGTGGACACAAATTTGGTGTTTCAACAAATTGTTCTTGAAACATTTACAATGTTTGTTTGTAATAACTTTTAAATAAATTTTGTTTTGGTTTGAAAAAAATTTGATTGTGAAGTGGCTTCATTTTATATGTTAAGAATTGGAAATTAAATACACACCACACGTTTGAAGGTATAACATTTGGTTTATTACACCACATATACCAAAGTGTATTCAACTAATTATGAAGTTGGTGGCAATAAAAAAAACTTTATACACAAACATTTATCACCAAGACCTGAAATAAAAGTTCACACAATGTTCTCTTGCCATGGCACCCTGCCCACAGGTGAAACAAAATACTCAGCAAAGTTGTCCCTCATTCTGGAAACAGAACCGGCAGAACGTACAGAGCTGCTGTGGTAATCCCACAGGGTGGTCTCCAAATCCTCATCATCCACGGAAACAGGCTCCTTTGAAAGTACATAGTTATGTAGGACCACGCAGGCCTTCACAACCTCATCCACAGTTCGTATGTGCAGAGTTATGGCGGTGAGCAGTACGCGCCACTTTGCAGTGAGAATGCCGAATGCGCACTCCACCACTCTTCTTGCTCTCGTTAAGCAGGTAATTGAACACTTTTTTGGTTCTGGTCAAGTCTTGGCTTGAGTACGGTTTGAGGAGATGTGGGGACAACTGAACGGCCTTATCACCCACACAGACATATGGCATAGGTGGTCCAGTTGTTCCCGGGAGTAGTCTGGCTGGTGGAAAGTCATATGTATCGCCATACAAACAACGGCCCATCGGTGAAGTTTTGAAGACTTGGGAGTCGTTGGACCGGCCATAGGCTCCAATGTCCACAGCCAGAAATTTGCAGTTGGCATCTGCTATGGCCATGAGTACGATAGAAAAGTACTTCTTATAGTTGTAGTACTCCGAGCCTGTTCCTGACAGTTTTGCTATACGGATGTGTTTCCCATCGACTGCCCCCAAGCAATTTGGGAAATGGCACACTTTCTCAAACTGTTCTGCACTCTGCAGCCAGATGTCCCTTGTTGGTTGTGGAATGTACTCCGTGTGCAAGGTATCCCATATCGCCAGGCAGGTCACTTTCACAATCCCGGAAATGGTTGATATTCCAAGGCGAAACCGGTAGTGTAGTGACGTTAGGGATTCTCCTGTAGCCAAGAATCTGTGAAAAAGCAAAACAAAAGTTATAAAAGATTGTAAAGACAGCTAAATAAATGACATTTGTAAGCAATTTACATAAATTTTTTTTTTTTTTTTTTTTCCATTTTAAAAATGCCACAGCTTTTTTTTGTTTTGGCTGTTGCAGTGCACATTAACAACAGCATTTTTACATCTGTGCATACATGGGCCCATACATGGAAAATATTAACATGGTCCAGAACATGCAACGCTGTGTTACAGCTCAGTATTTTGGGGACCATGTTCACTGCTGATGTTGTTTTCCATACGTTAAAATATGCTGGCATGGCATTAAATATGAACAGTGAGATAAAAAAAAATTTAATTACCGCAGGGTCACCATCAGCCGCTCCGCCGGTGTAATGGAAGACCTCATGTGTGTGTCCTGCCTTTGGATGACATCCCCAACTTGTTCCAGCAACACATCAAAGTGCTCCTGCCTCATCCGAAGATAATTATAAAATTTCTCCGGGTTCTGCCGTAACTCCATGTACAGGGTAGAATAGACGCCCCGGGTCATCCGCAGTGCGTTAATGGGATGAATCCACAGTCTGCGACATCGAGGGTGACGCATCCATCATCTTTGTGCTGCCGCCTCCTGCTCCTGAACCATGATATCCAGGCGAATGGTCTCAAAAATCACATCGGTAACCACGTTTGCAATGCTCACAAGCACTCCTTCCATCTCTGCCACTTTCTCTAAACCCTTTCGAAGATGGGCTGTAAAAACAGTCTGTATATAGTTTTCCCTATTTTCCAGTAGCCAATCACATAAGGAGACTCCCACTTTTATTATGTGGAAAACGGATCCGTCATAAAAACGGATGGAAACAACGGATGCAACGGATCCAGTTTTTCGACGGAACCGTCTAGCGAATCGACGAGGCATCCGTCGAAATAATGTAAGCGTTGTATCCGTTTTCCTGTCTTTACGACGCATCCGTCGATGCGTCGCAACCACGCATTTCGACGGCCGCAAGACGACGCTAGTGTGAAAGCAGCCTTAGACACAAAATGAGAAATACCTGTGCTAAAAGCCTTCAGAGAAGGACAGCCTATGGGAGAAAACAAAAGCTGCAAACAGGTATATTGCACACCCAGTCAAATGTCTACAAATTTACATAAGATACACTCAAGAAACCATAAATAGGTATATACCTTTTGCGCTATTATGTTGGTCCCAGGCAGGGCCGGACTGGGACTAAAATTCAGCCCTGGCATTTGAAGTTACACAGGCCCACTTGTCACTTGGTGACTGTATAATATCTTTGTACACTTGTAGGCAGGGCCGGTTTTAGGCAAAGTGGGGCCCTAGGCAAACTTTAAAATGGGGACCCAAATGCTAACATATTGCACATCACACAAAAGCATTTCGGTTGTATTTACGTGCGGTGAGTTCAGGCCGCTAAATGAGTTTGATCAACAATACTGAAGTTGTTCAACACTTGTTTCCCGGCCTCTTTCCACCAGCTGAGGAATAATGATGAGACAGAACGATCACTAATAGATCACTAACAGATCACCATACAGCATCATGTTATCAGCAGCACATCTACAGTTTACACCGGCGATATACCCCATAGTCCTCCATATATTATAATATGCTCCACAGTCCTCCATATAGTATAATACACTCCCTATAGTCCTCCATATATTAAAATACACTGCTCAGTCCTCCACATAGTATAATACACTCCTCATATTGCTCCATATAGTATAATGCACCGCCATAGTCATCCATGTAGTACAATCCACTTCCCATAGTATAATGCACCCCATAGTTCTTCATATAGTATAATGTATTCCCCATAGTCCTCGATACAGTATAATGTAGCCCACATATAGTATAATGCAGCCACCACCCTACAGAGTATAATGCAGCCACCCCACAGAGTATAATGCAGCCACCCCAGAGTATAATGTAACCCCCCATAGAATATAATACAACCCACCTCCCCATAATATATAATGTATCCCCCCATAGAATATAATGCAGCCCCCCATAGTATATAACACAGCCTCCCCCATAGAATATAATATACCGTCCCATAGTATATAACACAGCCACATAGTACATAACACGGCCTCCCCCATAGAATATAATATACTCCCCATAGTATATAGCAAAGCCCGCATTGTACTGTATATAGCACAACCCGCATAGTATATAGCACAGCCTGCATAATATAGCACAGCCCGCGTAGATAACACAGGCCACACAGTAGTATACAGCACAGCCCACGTAGTAGTATACAGCACAGCCCGGTAGTAGTATATAGCACAGCCCACACAGTAGTATATACTGCACAGCCCGCGTAGTAGTGTATACAGCACAGCCCGCGTAGTAGTGTATATAGCACAGCCCACACAGTAGTATATACAGCAGAGCCCACACAGTAGCATATACAGCACAGCCCACACAGTAGTTTATACAGCACAGCCCACACAGTAGTTTATACAGCACAGCCCACACAGAAGTATATACTGCACAGCCCGCGTAGTAGTGTATACAGCACAGCCCACACAGAAGTATATACTGCACAGCCCGCGTAGTAGTGTATACAGCACAGCCCACACACTAGTATATACAGCAGAGCCCGCGTAGTAGTATATATAGCACAGCCCACACAGTAGTATATACAGCACAGCCCACACAGTAGTTTATACAGCACAGCCCACACAGTAGTATAAATTTTATTTACGGTGGTGGATGAAGCGACAGTTTTTTTGACGTTTCGGCCGAACTCCGGCCTTTATCACATAGTCGCTGGAAAAAATATAAAACAATATATACAATCAGAATGCTTCATATACAAATATACAAGATATTTACAAAATATAAGAGAGCTAGTCTATCCAGGTTGATGAGGGTGCAAATATGTTAGGCTGGCAATATCAAAAACGACACTGGGTATCAGTAGTACAGGAGTTGGCATAGAACGTAAATGATTAAGTACAGAGTAAAAAGACATAAAAAGACATGGAGCATACCCTTTAAGGTCACCGAAAGGTTATTGGCACCGTTTATTGGGATGTCTCAAATTGATGATGCTCGTATTCCGCATCCAGTGCAGCACACAATTACTGCACGAGCACGTTGTTGCTCCCGCAAGACTACTACGCCTTCTATTTCTGTGAGTACTGTTGCATACATCTAGCACCCACCCGGTAAAATGACTCCAGCGCTATCATATACCATATTCTTACCCTGACTACTTTGCCCATTGTAGCTCAATTATCAAAATCAGGACAGCACTCCTTTGGCTTGCCGCAAACCCCTCCTGGATCATCCATTAAACGGGTACATATATATATATATATATATATATATATATATATATATATATATATATATAGACATAATTCTTTCCCCTCTCAGTTTTTTTCTCTCCTCTTGTTCCCACCCCCGGTCACGTCACACTATATCATTCAAGAGACGCACTACTACAAACTACATCAAGGTCACTGTTCTTAATGTTACACTTTGCCAGCGATTTCTAGGCCACCTTCTTAACTATTCTTCCCCCTCTCCTTTCACCTTCAGGAAGTATATCATCAATTTGAGATATCCCAATAAACGGTGCCAATAACCTTTCGGTGACCTTAAAGGGTATGCTCCATGTCTTTTTATGTCTTTTTACTCTGTACTTAATCATTTACGTTCTATGCCAACTCCTGTACTACTGATACCCAGTGTCGTTTTTGATATTGCCAGCCTAGTTGCATCTGCATATTTGCACCCTCATCAACCTGGATAGACTGGCTCTCTTATATTTTGTAAATATCTTGTATATTTGTATATGAAGCATTCTGATTGTATATATTGTTTTATATTTTTTCCAGCGACTATGTGATAAAGGCCGGAGTTCGGCCGAAACGTCAAAAAAATTGTCGCTTCATCCACCACCGTAAATAAAATTTATTCACTTGAAAGCATACCTTCTCTATTGAGTGCAGTGATTCTATAGCTATTTTTGGACTTTACGGAATCTTTGGTTCCTTTTCACTTGCACCTTTTTCTACGTGGTCGAGTGCTAACCATCTATACTAAAAAAAAAATCAAAAAAAAATCACACAGTAGTATATACAGCACAGCCCACGTAGTAGTATATACAGCACAGCCCACGTAGTAGTATATACAGCACAGCCCACGTAGTAGTATATACAGCACAGCCCACGTAGTAGTATATACAGCACAGCCCACGTATTATTAGTATATACAGCACAGCAGAGTCCTGCATACACTGAGGCCCCTGATCATGTGACCCCCTGACTCCTCCCCTCCTGTGACCTCATCACAGGTCCTGTGTGCACAGAGCGAGAGCAGCCATATATGTGGAGTGCGGCTCTGTGGGTGGAGGTCGGTGCTGGAGGCTCCATTATTCTCTATGTGGAGTGCGGCTCTGCGGGTGGAGGTCGGTGCTGGAGGCTCCATTATTCTCTATGTGGTGTGTGGCTCTGGGGGTGGAGGTCAGTGCTGGAGGCCCCATTATTCTCTATGTGGAGTGCGGCTCTGCGGGTGGAGGTCGGTGCTGGAGGCCCCATTATTCTCTATGTGGAGTGCGGCTCTGCGGGTGGAGGTCGGTGCTGGAGGCTCCATTATTCTCTATGTGGAGTGCGGCTCTGCGGGTGGAGGTCGGTGCTGGAGGCTCCATTATTCTCTATGTGGAGTGTGGCTCTGCGGGTGGAGGTCGGTGCTGGAGGCTCCATTATTCTCTACGTGGAGTGCGGCTCTGCGGGTGGAGGTCGGTGCTGGAGGCTCCATTATTCTCTATGTGGAGTGTGGCTCTGCGGGTGGAGGTCGGTGCTGGAGGCTCCATTATTCTCTACGTGGAGTGCGGCTCTGCGGGTGGAGGTCGGTGCTGGAGGCTCCATTATTCTCTACGTGGAGTGCGGCTCTGCGGGTGGAGGTCGGTGCTGGAGGCTCCATTATTCTCTATGTGGAGTGTGGCTCTGCGGGTGGAGGTCGGTGCTGGAGGCTCCATTATTCTCTACGTGGAGTGCGGCTCTGCGGGTGGAGGTCGGTGCTGGAGGCCCCATTATTCTCTATGTGGAGTGCGGCTCTGCGGGTGGAGGTCGGTGCTGGAGGCTCCATTATTCTCTATGTGGAGTGCGGCTCTGCGGGTGGAGGTCGGTGCTGGAGGCTCCATTATTCTCTACGTGGAGTGCGGCTCTGCGGGTGGAGGTCGGTGCTGGGGGCTCCATTATTCTCTATGTGGAGTGCGGCTCTGCGGGTGGAGGTCGGTGCTGGAGGCTCCATTATTCTCTATGTGGAGTGCGGCTCTGCGGGTGGAGGTCGGTGCTGGAGGCTCCATTATTCTCTATGTGGAGTGTGGCTCTGCGGGTGGAGGTCGGTGCTGGAGGCTCCATTATTCTCTATGTGGAGTGTGGCTCTGCGGGTGGAGGTCGGTGCTGGAGGCCCCATTATTCTCTATGTGGAGTGCGGCTCTGCGGGTGGAGGTCGGTGCTGGAGGCTCCATTATTCTCTATGTGGAGTGCGGCTCTGCGGGTGGAGGTCGGTGCTGGAGGCTCCATTATTCTCTATGTGGAGTGCGGCTCTGCGGGTGGAGGTCGGTGCTGCAGGCTCCATTATTCTCTATGTGGAGTGCGGCTCTGCGGGTGGAGGTCGGTGCTGGAGGCTCCATTATTCTCTATGTGGAGTGCGGCTCTGCGGGTGGAGGTCGGTGCTGGAGGCTCCATTATTCTCTATGTGGAGGGCGGCTCTGTGGGTGGAGGTCGGTGCTGGAGGCTCCATTATTCTCTATGTGGAGTGCGGCTCTGTGGGTGGAGGTCGGTGCTGGAGGCTCCATTATTCTCTATGTGGAGTGCGGCTCTGCGGGTGGAGGTCGGTGCTGGAGGCTCCATTATTCTCTATGTGGAGGGCGGCTCTGTGGGTGGAGGTCGGTGCTGGAGGCTCCATTATTCTCTATGTGGAGTGCGGCTCTGCGGGTGAAGGTCGGTGCTGGAGGCTCCATTATTCTCTGGTTGAGCCTAGAATGTATGTGCTCCTTCAAGGTATAAATTATTAATGCCAGCAGAATATATGGGCTCCTGCCAGGCCCTGACTGCAGCCCATACAGTCTAGCCGGCTCACTGGTGAATACACTAGACTGTACGGGCTCCTGTCAGGTATATATTATTGTAGATACAGACTGTACGGACTCCTGTCAGGTATATATTATTGTAGATATAGACTGTATTGGCTCCTGTCAGGTATATATTATTGTAGATACAGACTGTACGGGCTCCTGTCAGGTATATATTATTGTAGATATAGACTGTACGGGCTCCTGTCAGGTATATATTATTGTAGATACAGACTGTACGGGCTCCTGTCAGGTATATATTATTGTAGATACAGACTGTACGGGCTCCTGTCAGGTATATATTATTGTAGATACAGACTGTACGGGCTCCTGTCAGGTATATATTATTGTAGATACAGACGGTACGGGCTCCTGTCAGGTATATAGTATTGTAGATATACTGTAGATTGTACGGGCTCCTGTCAGGTGTATATTACTGATGATATCAGAATGTATGGGCCCCTGTCAGGTGTATATTACTGATGATATCAGAATGTATGGGCTCCTATCAGGTATATATTACGGATTATATCAGAATGTATGGGCCTCTGTGAGGTATATATTACAGTAGTGATGATATCAGAATGTATGGGCCCCTGTCAGGTATATATATTAGTGATATCAGAATGTATGGGCTCCTGTCAGGTATATATTATTGTAGATATTGACTGTATGGGCCCCTGTCAGGTATATATGCTGCGATTGTTCTCGTATGCTGATTCGGCATGTAAAAATAATCACAGATGTGATCTGCCCCATAGATTAACACTGGTCCGAGTGCCATGCGATGTTTTCTCACATAGCGCTCGTCCGTATTCTACGCTAGTGTGACCCCAGCCTTAAACTTATGAAGCGACACAGACCACCTGCAGTTCAGCCACCATCAATATTTAAATTACAAGTTTTTCACCATCCAAAACCTAGTTCAATAGGTTTCTTAAAGGGAACCTGTCACCAGGTTTTCCCCATATATAGTACCACCAGCACCTATATGCCCTTATACACACCCTTCTAGAGTGCTGTACCGTATATACTCGAGTATAAGCCAAAATTTTCAGCCCACTTTTTTGGGCAGAAAGTGACCCTCTCGGCTTATACTCAAGTCATTGTCGGCGGGGGAGCGGCGGCTGTCACATACTCACCTTCTGGCGCGGTCCCTGCATGTCCTATGGTCTCTGGGCAGCTCTTCCTGTGTTCAGCGGTCACGTGGTACCGCTCATTAAAGTAATGAATATGGACGCATATTCATTACTTTAATGAGCGGAACATGACTGCTGAACATAGGAAGACGCTGCTGGCTCCCGGAGACCATCTGACAGTGAGAAGCTGCCAGGGACCGCGCCGGGAGCAGGTGAGTATGACGGGGGGAGGTGAGCATTGTGCGATATTCACCTCTCCCCGTTCCAACGCAGGGCGCTGCTGTCTTCCGTCCTCTAGCTATGGCTGTTCAGGTCAGACGGCACAATGACGTAGTTAGTGTGCGCGACGCCCTCTGCCTGAACAGTCAGTGCAGAGGATGGAAGACAGAGCAGCGCACAGCGGTGGAATGTGGAAGGTGACTATCGCAAGTGCCGGGGGCCTGAGCGAAGAGAGGTGAGTATGTGATTTTTTTTATTTTAATTGCAGCAGCAGCATATAGGGAATAATGTGTGGAGCATCTTATGGGGCATAATGTGTGGAGCATCGTATGGGGCATAATCAGTGGAGCAGCTCATGGGGCATAATCTATGGAGCATCTTATGGGGCCATCAACCTTCATGCAGCATTGTATGGGGCAAAAGTTTCTATGGAGCATCTGATGGTGCCATTAACATTTGTGCAGCATTATATGGGGCATATTTTAATATGGAGCATCTTATGGGGCCATCATGAACTGTACTGAGCATTATATGGGGCTCCTGATTCAATATGGATATTCAAAAACACTTAACCTACTGCTGTCTCAATTAATTTTACTTTTATTGGTATCTATTTTTATTTTTGACATTTACCGGTAGCTGCTGCATTTTCCACCCTAGGCTTATACTCGAGTCAATAAGTTTTCCCAGTTTTTTGTGGCAAAATTAGAGGGGTCGGCTTATACTCGGACCGGCTTATACTCGAGTATATACTGTATGTCTGTAAGCCAATGTGCATAATGTAAATAACTTCTTATACTCACCTACGGGGCGGTTCGGTGTTATGTTTGGTGCTGGTCTTCATCCGGTGCAGTCCTTCCCATGGATGATGTGTTCTACATCATCCACACTCCCTCCCTCATCACGCTTCTGTGCAGGAACATTTGTCTGCTGAGCACAAAGCAAAGTACTGCAAAGGGCAGAAAGAAGTGCACTTGCAAAGGAGCGCGATGGAAGACACCATGTGGATGACATAGGACGCGTCATCGACTCAAAGAAAGAAGGATGGTGATAGAAGAGAAGGCACCGGATTAAGACTAGCGAAGCCCATTGGATGGGGCTAGGCAAGTCTAATATGCCACTATCTTAAGGGCATACAGATAGTGGTTGTGCTTTATAAAATGCTGTATATAAGGGTATACAGGCAGTTGGCCTACTATATATGCACAGCATTTTAGAATGCTGTATATACGTGCATATAGATGGTGGCTGTACTTTATATGGGGGGGGGGGGACAGAAACAATGATTGAATAACTTGTACTAAGTAAACGGCTATGGTGCAAGAAAATATAGGGTACTTAGTTAACACGTTTGTTTGATTAAAAAAAAATTGCAAAAGCAATCCCACCACTTCATGGTGAACCTAATTGGGACAGTCCTAACTAATATTAAAAACCTTAATATACACTGCTCAAAAATATAAAAACGGAACACTAAAATCCCACATCCTAGATATCACTGAATGAAATATTCCAGTTGTAAATCTTTATTCATTACATAGTGGAATGTGTTGAGAACAATAAAAGCTAAAAAAAGAACAACGTAAATCACAACTAATATAGCACAGAGGTCTGGAGTTGGAATGATGCTCAAAATCAAAGTGGAAATTGAAGTTATGGCTGATCCAACTTCAGCGGAAATGTCTCAAGACAAGGAAATGATGCTCAGTAATGTGTGTTGCCTCCACGTGCGTGCATGATCTCCCTACAATGCCTGGGCATTCTCCTTATGAGGCGGTGGATGTTATCCTGAGGGATGTCCTCTCAGACCTGGAATAAAGCATCCGCCAACTCCTGGCCAGTCTGTGGTGCAACGTGACATTGGTGGATGGAGCAAGACAAGATGTCAAAGATGTGCGCGATAGGATTAAGGGCTAGTGGACGGGCAGGCCAGTCCTTAGCATCAATGCCTTCATCTTGCAGGAACTGCTGACACGCTCCAGCCACATGAGGTCTGGCATTGTCATGCATCAGAAGGAACCCAGGGCCCAATGCACCAGCATATGGTCTCAGAAGGGGTCTGAGGATCTCCTCTCGGTACTTAATGGCAGTCAGGCTACCTATGGCGAGCACATGGAGGGCTGTGTGGCCCTCCAAAGAAATGCCACCCCACACCATTACTGACCCACTGCCAAACCGGTCATGCTGAAGGATGTTGCAGGCAGATCTCTCTCCATGGTGTCTCCAGACTCTGTTACGTCTGTCACATGTGCTCAGTGTGAACCTGCTTTCATCTGTGAAGAGCACAGGGCGCCTGTAGTGAATTTGCCAATCCTGGTGCTCTGTGGCAAATGCGAAGCGTCCTGCACGGTGTTGGGCTGTGAGCACAACTCCCATCTGTGGTCGTCGGGCACTCAGACCATCCTCATGGAGTCAGTTTCTAACCGTTTGTGCAGACACATGCACATTTGTGGCCTGCTGGAGGTCATTTTGCGGGGTTCTGGCAGTGCTCCTCCTGTTCCTCCTTGCACAAAGGCTGAGGTAGTAGTCCTGCTGCTGGGTTGTTGCTTTCCTACGGCCCCCTCCATGTCTCCTGGTGTACTGGCCTGTCTCCTGGTAGCGCCTCCAGCATCTGGACACTACGCTGACAGACACAGCAAACCTTCTTGCCACAGCTCGCATTGATGTGCCATCCTTGATGAGCTGCACTACCTGAGCCACTTGTGTGGGTTGTAGAGTCCGTCTCATGCTACCACGAATGTGAAAGCTCAACCAGCATTCAAAAGTGACCAAAACATCAGCCAGAAAGCATTGTTACCGAGATGTGGTCCCCACCTGCAGAACCACTCCTTTTATTGAGTGTCTTGATAATTGGCAATCAATTCCATCTGTTGTATTTTCCATTTGCACAAAAGCATGTGAAATTGATTTTCAAACAGTGTTGCTTCCTAAGTGGACAGTTTGATTTCACAGACGTTTAATGTACTTGGAGTTATATTCTGTTGTTTAAGTGTTCCCTTTAGTTTTTTGAGCAGTGTATATTGATGTGGTTTTCCATTGCTGTGTCCAGTAGGTGGGCCCAATCCTTCTCATCCCTTATCCACATGCATGTCACATGACAAAATAGTGTTTTTAATTTTAGACTTAGGACTGTCCAAATTACGGTCACCGTGGAGTGGTGGGATGGCTTCGGCTTTTTTTTTTTTTTGTTACATAACACTTTTTTTTTTTAACTAAATACCCTATATTATTTTCATGCACTATGCTATTTATTTACTGCAGGGTATTCAATCATGTTTCAGTCTGTTTTTTTATCTGTTCAGAGGTGTCACGATATTGTATGACATGTAATATGATGTAATATGATTTTGTAGCTTTGCCTGTCAGACCCATGCTGCAGGCTAAAACCCCCCCTTCTCTCTGTGTTTGTGTTTGCTGAGATGTGGACGTGTATAAAAGTTTTTATTGCTAGCTGTAAATTCCAGGCTCTGGGCAACTTACTCATCCCTCCTCCCATCTATAATCAGCTAGAACTGGTATAGAATTTCCCAAAATCCATGAAGTCCTTTGTTCCAATACTGTAAGATATTGGGCCAACAATTTGGCCTAGGAAAATAATAAGTACATATTGCTAAGGTCCATCGGCGGATCTGTCAAACACTGTAAGCATGAGCCTCTAGTTCAAACAGGGACAGAGTACAGATTTCTCCGGAACCGGGTGTCAAAACGAGCCCGAATTTAGTATCATTAGAAAGCCAATTTTAGAATAAGAAGAATGCTGGGTGTGTTATGATTCTGACATGTTTGGGAATGAAAATACGAGACTTATAAGAATTAGAGTTAAATTTGGTAAGTTTGAAGGGAGAGGACGGACTGGGAAAGCCAGCCCTTTTGGTGATGTCACGGGCTGCAGTCTATAAGTCTCTGGCAGGCCCCCAGCAGTTGGTTTTACCTGAGGAGCCCTGACTGCTAGCCCTGATGAACTGGGACATATGGGAACTCTGCCCACTAGCCTGGTTGCCTGCAATGCCCTGAACACATGTAAGTGTTAATGTCTCATTTAACCCCTGTTATTTTTATAATTACCTTGTACATATTTTCAGTTGTCTCATATTGTAACATCTTTATATGCCTTTTTGTAAACACTGCATTAATTTTTTACGGAGTAAAATATCTAAATACTAGTTTCGTTCTCCTGTTCTAAAACGTACCCTAAGTCTTCTGAAGGGAGTTACGCTACTGTTTTGGGTTAGCTTCGGACCTGTTTAAACGAAGCTGGTGGCAGCATACCTTTGTTCTGTGCCTTTGGGAGTCACCTTAGCGATGGCAGCGTTGACAATTATTGTTCCTGCCTGAGTGGGAGTAGTTATATCGCCTCGCTGCAGCTTGCCCAATAGCCAGTACAAAGCAGGCAGCCTTTCTGGCGACTAATTACCCTAGGTGCAGTACCTAACCTGACCTGAGGTTAAGGGGGGCGCCAGAGAGCTGCAAGTTCAAGCGTAACTGTAAAGCAGGATATACATAAATCCCTGCAGTTCGTGGTATATTGAAGAGCAGGGGGATAACTAAAATAAGCCCCTGCTGTAAACGAAGAGGTCAATAGCCTTGTGTGTGTTTTTTCATCACATTGTAGCAGTGGAGGGATAACTAGGATAAGCCCCCCTGTGCATGTGATAGCCGTCTATTGGCCTAAAGTCACCCTGATCCGTGACGTAGGGTGTTATGACCTGGTGGTTAAGGAACAACACTGATATGACCTGGTGGTTAAAGAACAACATGGGACGAGCTCTGGTAGCTGTACTGACCGCAGTTCCTAATCCTAACACCAACACTAGCAGTAGCCGTGGGATGTTCCTGTCACTCCCTAGACACCTCGTCACAGCCTGAGAACTAACTACCCCTAAAGATGGAAACTGAAAACTATCTTGCCTCAGAGAAAACCCCCAAAGGAAAGAGCCCCCCACAAATATTGACTGTGAGTGGAGAGGGAAATGACATACACAGAAATGAAAACAGATTTTAGCAAAGGAGGCCAATACTAATCTAAATAGACAGAATAGGAAAGGATACTGTGCGGTCAGTATTAAAAACTAAAAATCCACGCAGAGTTTACAAAAATGATCTCCACACCGACTCACGGTGTGGAGGGCAAATCTGCTTCCCCAGAGCTTCCAGCTAGCCTGAATATATCATAATGACAAGCTGGACAAAAAGAAACATAACATGAGCAGAGCAATAAGTCCACAGCAAATGGACAACAAGAGAACTAGCAAAAACTTATCTTTTGCTGAAATGGACAGGCCATAAGAGAAATCCAAGGGGAGATCTGAATCCAACCCAGAAAACATTGACAGCTGGCAAGAACTGAAGACCAGAGCCAGGTTAAATAGCAAAGCCAGGAGAGACAATGAGTGAAAGCCGCTGCTAAGCTAAACTCAAGGAGCAGCAGTTCCACTCGAAACCACCAGAGGGAGCCCAAGGGCAGAACTCACAAAAGTCCCATTCACAACCACAGGAGGGGGCCCAAGAACGGAATTCACAACAGTAGGGGTGACGGTCATGGTGTGAATCGTGACAAGAGGCCAGTGTGAATGTGTACTTACACGCTGCATGCAAACACCTGGTCACAGATTCCCTTTAACTCCTTAATGACCAATACACCTTTTTTACTGATCTAAAATGTAAGATCTAAGAGAATACCATCCCCAGACAGGTGGCAACCCTGCAGCTGTTGGCTGTACAACAGGGGTGTCAGACTGCATTCCTCGAGGGCCTCAAACCATGCATGTTTTCAAGATTTCCTTAGCATTGCACAAAGTGCTGGAATCATTATCTGTGCAGGTGGTTAAATTATCACCCGTGCAATACAAGGAAATCCTGAAAACATGACCTGTTTGCGACCCTCGAGGAATGCAGTTTGACACCCCTGCTGTACAATATAGCTGACAAAATGCTGCATCAGCCACAATCAGTGTTGGCACTGACCTTGGCTGTTTAAACCCCTTAAATGCTGCTGTCAAGTGACTTAAGCACCTAAATGGTTAAGGCTATGTGCGCACGTTGCAGATTTGCTTGAGGAAATTTCTGCATGGTTACTGCGTCTCTTAGCAGAAAACGCAGTGGAAATTCTGTACTTTTTTATGTGGATTTGATGCGTTTCTATAAATCATGAGTGCTAAATATATATTAAAAAAACAAAAATAAGGAAAATGCATCACAATTCCTTTATTTATTCAAACTCTTCATGAGATACCCTCATTAATATTAACTAAAGACACACACACACACACACACACACACACACACACACACACACACACACACACACACACACACACACACACACACACACACACACACACACACACACACACTTGTAGGAGCATTAACATAATTAACCTACATATGCTGTAAAAAAAACAACTAAGAAACCTGCGTGAAATGCAATGTTTATTTTTCAAAAAATTAAAATAAAACCTGCCTGGGCTCCCGCATAATTTTCATAACCAGCAGAGGGAAAGCTGACAGCTGATGTTACTATTCTGGAAAGGAGACAATAACCATAAAGGCTCCCAGGCTATTAATATCAGCTCACAGCTGTTTGCTTAGCCTTTACTGGCTATTTTACAGGGAGACACAAAATATTGACATGGGGTCCCTCTATCAAATCCAACCAGCAAAGGTTAGGCAGACAGCTGTAGGCTGATATTAATAGCCTGTGAAGAGGCCATGGATATTGGCAGCCCCACAGGCTAAAAACCATCAGCTCTCAGCCGTCCCAGAAATGGCGCATATTATAGATGTGCCAATTTTGGCATTTAGCCTCGCTCTTCCTACTTGCCCTGTAGCAGTGGGGTTCATATTTGTGCGGTTGATGTCACCTTTTTATTGTCAAGAAACAACAAGCCCACAGGTTAGTAATGGAGAGGCATCTATCAGACATCTCTCCATTACTACGCTGGCCTAATGTCACCTTACAATACAAAGGTGACATTAACCCCTTATTACCCCATATGCCACCGCTACAGGGCAGTGAGAAGACAGAGGCTGAGTGCCAGAATTGGCGCATCATACAGATGCACCTTTTCTGGGGTGGTAATAACCATGGTCCCTCTCTAGGCTATAATATCTGTCCTCAGTCACTGGCTTTCCCTCTGTAGCACAGAAAATTGTGCGGGAGCCCACGCCAGTTTTTTCAGTGAAGCATTTTTATTAAATACACACAGGCCCCAAATTTTACAGACACAGACACACACACACTACTAACCGTATTAGTCACTGACCTATATAAGTCTAACTGTTCTGCAATGGTTTGCTGTATGTAAACCATGTCTCCTATCCTGTCAGCCTCTGCAATGATTTGACAGAAGCCAACAAATTAACTATCGGCTATTCTGCTGTCCGTGTGATAGATTATATGTATACACACACACACACACACACACACACACACACACACACACACACACACACACACACACACACACACACACACACACACACACACACACACACACACACACACACACACACGTTTAGACACACCTCATTTAAAGATTTTTCTGTATTTTCTCGACTATGAAAATTGCACATTCACACTGAAGGCATCAAAACTATGTGGAATTATATACTTAATAAAAGTGTAAGACAACTGAAAATATGTCTTATATTCTAGGTTTTTCAAAGTAGCCACCTTTTGCTTTGATGGCTGCTTTGCACACTCTTGGCATTTTCTTGATGAGCTTCAAGAGGTAGTCACCGGGAATGGTCTTCCAACAATCTTGAAGGAGTTCCCAGAGATGCTTAGCACTTGTTGGCCCTTTTTGCCTTCACTCTGCGGTCCAGCTCACCCCAAACCATCTCGATTGGGTTCAGGTCTGGTGACTGTGGAGACCAGGTCATCTGGCGTAGCACCCCATCACTCATCTTCTTGGTCAAATAGCCCTTACACAGCCTGGAGGTGTGTTTGGGGTCATTGTCCTGTTGAAAAATAAATGATGGTCCAACTAAACGCAAATAGGATGGAATAGCATGCCGCTGCAAGAAGCTGTGGTAGCCATGCTGGTTCAGTATGCCTTCAATTTTGAATAAATCCCCAACAGTGTCACCAGCAAAGCACCCCCACACCATTACATCTCCTCCTCCATGCTTCACGGTGGGAACCAGGCATGTAGAGTCCATCTGTTCACCTTTTCTGTGTTGCACAAAGACACGGTGGTTGGAACCAAAGATCTCAAATTTGGACTCATCTGACCAAAGCACAGATTTCCACTGGTCTAATGTCCATTCCTTGTGTTATTTAGCCCAAACAAGTCTCTTCTGCTTGTTCCCTGTCCTTAGCAGTGGTTTCCTAGCAGCTATATTACCATGAAGGCCTGCTGCACAAAGTCTCCTCTTAAGGGCTTGTTTCTATTTGCGAGAAACACGTCCGTATCTCGAATGTGGAAACCAAGCTGTGGCGCCGGCACTCCAGAGCGGAGCGTGCGGCTGCATACGAACACATGGAGCTGCACGCTCCGCTCCAAAGTGCCGGCGCCACAGCTTGGTTTCCACATGCGAGATACGGATATTTTTCTCGCAAATGGAAACAAGCCCTAACAGTTGTTGTAGAGATGCATCTGCTGCTAGAATTTTGTGTGGCATTGACCTGGTCTCTAATCTGAGCTGCTGTTAACCTGCGATTTCTGAGGCTGGTGACTCGGATAAACTTATCCTCAGAAGCAGAGGTGACTCTTGGTCTTCCTTTCCTGGGGCGGTCCTCATGTGAGCCAGTTTCTTTGTAGCGCTTGGTGGTTTTTGCCACTGCACTTGGGGACACTTTCAAAGTTTTCCCAATTTTTTGGACCGACTGACCTTCATTTCTTAAAGTAATGATGGCCACTCGTTTTTCTTTACTTAGCTGCTTTTTTTTCCTTGCCATAATAGAAATTCGAACAGTCTATTCAGTAGGACTATCAGCTGTGTATCCACCAGACTTCTGCACAACACAACTGATGGTCCCAACCCCATTTATAAGGCAAGAAATCCCACTTATTAAACCTGACAGGGCACACCTGTGAAGTGAAAACCATTTACGGTGACAACCTCTTGCAGCTCATCAAGAGAATGCCAAGAGTGTCGAAAGCAGTCATCAAAGCAAAAGGTGGCTTCTTTGAAGAACCTAGAATATAAGACATTTTCAGTTGTTTCACTCTTTTTTGTTAAGTATATAATTCCACATGTGTTAATTCATAGTTTTGATGCCTTCAGTGTGAATGTACAATTTTCATAGTCATGAAAATACAGAAAAATCTTTAAATGAGGTGTGTCCAACTTTTGGTCTGTAGTGTGTCTCTTTAGATTTTATATACACCTATACTGTGTGTATATATCTATTCTATTGTAACCTGTCAGTGTGATTTTACTGTACACTGCACCTGAATTGTCGGGCCTTTCATAGGACACCGTTGCGTATTTATCGCAAGTCACACTGATGGCCCGTGTGGTGCGAGTTTTTCTTGCACAAATAGACTTTCATTGGCGAGGCTGATATACGGTGCAAATCACAGCATACTGCAATTTCACTCGCACATATAATACGGCCGTGAAAAAAAAAAAAAAGTGATGGGAGATTAACATTGGTCTGAGTGCTATGCGATTTTTTTTCTCGCATAGCACTCGTCCGTATTCCTCTCTAGTGTGACTCCGGCCTTCAAGGGAGAATCATTCAAAATTCCTATTTTTTACAATTTGTAAAATTTCTGATTTTTTTACAAAATAAAGCAAAACAAATCAACCCAAGTTTACCATTATCATAAAGTCTAATATGTCACGAAAAAAAAAAAAAAAATCTCAAAAGCAATGGGATGTTGAAGCATTCCAGAGTTATTACTATATAAAGTGACACTGGTCAGATTTTAAAAAAATTGGCCCGTCACTAAGGGGCTAAGAGCTTGTACAAGTGAACATTGTTTCAAAAGTGGTTTACCTGTCTCAGGCAGGTTTCACACCAGCGTTCGGCAGCCTTCTTCCTCCGTTAAGCCCCCCCCCCCCCCCCACTACTGCACCTCTTCCTTCAGCTCCGCCTAAGTCTGCATGCGTCCCCTATCTTTAACATTGGGTACGCAGGCATGCTTCATTTTGACGATGCGCTGAACTGCGTCGAACACAACATGTTGCATTTTATTGCGGTCGGCGCAGCGTTAAAACACATGCGGAGGCATCCGCTTGGCCTGCGTACCCAATGTTAAAGATAGGGTATGCAGGACGCATGCAGACGTAGGCGGAACTGAATGAAGAGTTGTGGCAGTGAGCGGGGCTTAGGCTACTTTCCCACTAGTCCGTCGGCCCGACGGACAGTGTGTTTTATGTAGCACAATGTGGGCAGCGGAGGCAGTTTTACAACGCATCCTTGGCCCATTGTGAGTTCCGGGGAGGAGGGGGCGGCGTTTCGGCGTCGAAAATGGCGGACTCGACGCACAAAAAAAACGTTACATGGAACTTTTTTTTGTGCCGACGGTCCGCCAAAACACGACGGATGCGACGTGTGGCAATCCGTCCCAGTGTGTCGCTAATGAAAGTCTATGGAGAAAAAAACGCATCATGCAGGCAACTTTGCAGGATGCGTTTTTTCTCCAAAACGACGCAATGAGACATGCCTCACACGACGCTAATGTGAAAGTAGCCTTAACGGAGGAAGAAGGCTGCCATCCGCATCCCTGCCGAATGCTGGTGTGAAACCAGCCTAAGGCTGTTATTATAGCACCTTACATGTGTTACACAGTGTAGCATGGCTAAAGGGTGTCTAATCGACGGGAGATATGTGTCACATAGATGGCTTACCGCTGTGATGTAACCATAGCTGTCAGTATGTGTGTCAGGACCTGTGGTGGGGTCACAACCACATGTCTGATCATGTGATGGGTTCTGGGTGTGGTTAGACCTATTAAAGAAAGCCTAATGCTAGCCTCCAGAGTGAGTGGTAGGCCATGTTCACACTTTGCGGTTTTTACCGCGGAACCGCCGCGATTTTGATGCTGCGGGTCCGCAGCAGTTTCCATAGCGTTTACATTAACATGTAAACCCTATGGAAACCGCAAACCGCAGTGCACATGCTGCGGGAAAAACCGCGCAGAAATGCAGCAGTTTACAACCCGCAGCATGTCACTTCTTTGTGCAGAATCGCTGCGATTCTGCACCCATAGGAATGCATTGAACCGCTTACTTCCCGCATGGGGCTGTGCCCACGTTGCGGGAAGTAAGCGGTTAATGTGCGGGTGGTACCCGGGGTGGAGGAGAGGAGACTCTCCTCCAGGCCCTGGGAAGCATATTTGGGTGTAAAAAAAAAAAGAATTAAAATAAAAAATCATGCTATACTCACCTCTCAGCGCTGCCCGCGGCGTCCGGTCTCAGTTGCTGTGCGAACAGGACCTGTGGTGACGTCGCGGTCACATGACCGTTATGACGCCGCGGTTACATGACCGTGACGTCACGAAGGTCCTTGTCGGCACAGCCGCTTGCAGCGCCGAGGAGATCGCAACGTCAGAGGGTGAGTATAGCCAATTTTTATTATTTTTTACATTACTATTGATGCTGCATATTGCTGCATATGCAGCATCAATAGTGCAGGAGTAATCCCGCAGCGGAAACCGCGGAACAAACCGCGATAAATCTGCAGGGATAACCGCAGCGGGTTTGCCCTGCAGATTTCTCAATTCCGCTGCGGGAGAACCCGCAGAGCACACCGCAAAGTGTGCACATAGCCTTAGGGATTCTGTCCTGGTGGACAGAGATCCCTGTGTCCAGGTGGGACACTACAGACAGGAGTCTGTGTGTGTGGAGGAGAGAGCCTCCACAGTGTGTTAAGGCTTCAGATAGAGCCTGAGTGCTGGACATTGCACAGCCTGTGTGCCCACAGGCCTGAGAAGAGCAGAGATCTTCTATGGACTCTTATGTTATGTTGGCCTGATGTACGGACTGTTTACCCGTTGTTCATGTTGCTATGTGGTTTATGGAGTGAATAAACCTACATGAACGCTAGAGAATGTGTCTCCTGTTTCCTCCAACGCACCTGAGCGAGTGAATCCTTACACAGATACATCAGGGGCTTGTCCTGCCCTACGCCTGAAATGAAAGGCTAAAATACAATGTGGAGACTTCATCAGAGCAATGTTTTATTTACATTCAGAACTGGTTTAAGAGGAACAAATGACCATTTCCCACAGAAATCTCAGACTTTTACTTATAGAAATACTGGATAAATATCATTTTACCATAAGATATAGAAACATTTCTAATTTTATAAAACTGCATTTATTTTGCATTGAATAACTTTATGCCTTTGCTTGTTTCATTTTATGCATTTCTAAAGTATTGTAAAACTGTAATATGCTGTTGGTGCCTGCGGGCTGGACTGTCGGTCTGGTATGTGGCTCTGCCCCCCCAGGCCTTCCTCCGGTGTCTGAGGTTTCGGTGTCCCAGACCAGAGATCATAATACCGGCCTTGAATTGTGAAGGACACTGCAGCCGACCCTGAGAAACATCCAAGGTGGGAAAGCCCCATCATGTCAAAGAGTCTGCTAGATCCAGGCCTAGCAGACCAGTGCTGGTGGGTTCATGGATGCCAGAAGGGGGCTGGCCTAAAGGAAGGTCTCGTCTTTTCCTGGTGGGTCGGAGAGTTGTCCCGTCGGTTTTTTGGACAGAACATTTCCAAAACAACCAAAATTGAACAGCAGATCTCTTGGGAGGCAGACTTTAGTCCTCTGTTGCAGAAGCAAAGTACTCTTAAACTGATCGGTGCAGAGTAGGATGCACTAGAAAGTTGGCGTGCATGATTGTTCAGGGCACTGGTGGTGTGGACCGGCCACCAGAGAAGGCCTAGACCGAAGCCTGGATATTTTAAGAGCAGGGTCACAGGAGCCTCTGGAAAACATGGAGGCTGCATGAATAGGAAGGTTTCCTCAGGAGACGTCCATATTGCTCAGGGGCAAACTAGGACATATTTGTCCTGTCCTTTCCATTTTTTTTCTTTTTTTTTTTTTAAAGTAGCCCCCTCACTGCCTGGTAGGATATACCTGTCCTGAAGATCACACATCATTCTTCGCAGACCGATGATGAAGATGGGCATGGAATAACCTGGACGCAGACCTTTCGGCGGCTGGCACATAACGGATTCGTCTTCCCTCCCTACTCTATCTGGCTCTGGGGGGGCGAGAGGGTAGGGGGATTCGTGGCATGGACCGTCCTCTGGGGAACCACAAACACTCTTGATGTGTTAGGGCCTTGCCTCGTAGACCACAGATGATACGGTAGTGACAATTCTAGGTGGGAGATTAGAGTGACAATTCCACTATCGCCCTCAAAAGCCGTATCTGGGGAAAAAAAAAAAATTAAAAGAAAAAGGAAAATCGTTAATAAAAAAAAAAACCCAAAACCTAAGTCAGAAACTGGGCTGGGCGGTCCAGACCCATGTCTGCCTCCTACTGACATTAAGCTAAAAAGGATTAGCTTCGTGCCAGTTGGTGGTGTAGCCTACTCTACAGGGAAATACCTAAATTTATTTTTTTTGCATAGCATAAGCAGCATACACTCATACCCCCCACATCAACCAGATGGCCACACAGCATAACCTCGCTCCCCCAGTCAGAAACCTCCACCTCACATTAACCAGCGGACCCCACAGGATAAATCCAAAGCCCACCAGACATTCCCTCCCCCAAGCGTAAATCCAAATATGATGCCCCCTGACCCAACCATAAATCCCATCAGACACCCCCCCCCAATCGAACGCCACCCCAGCTTAAACTCTCATCGGAGGACATCCAACCCCCACAAACCCATCCCACGTCCAGCCCCCACAAACCACCATCGGATGTCCAACCCCCATCGGATGTCCAACCCCCACAAACCCCCATCAGACGTGGACCCCTCACCCAGCACAAACCCCCAGATGCAGACCCCCCACCCAGCACAAACCCCCAGATGCAGACCTCCCACCCAGCACAAACCCCCATCGGACGTGGACCCCCCCCCCCCCTCCTACCCAGCACACACCCCCTTCGGATGTCCACCTCCCACCCAGCTTAAACCCTCTTCAGCCCCCCAAACCCAACCCATAAGCAGGTTGCCCCCCAATAAAAGGTATCCCCCAGTAAGCAGCAGGTCACCCCCTAATAAAAGGGTTCTATCCATAATCAGCAGGTCGTCCCCAAATCCCACCACGGGATCCCCCCCAATAGCCAGCAGCAGGTCGCCTCCCCACATTCCACGACAAGCAGGTCGCACCCCACAAACAGGCCGCCCTCAAATCCCACTGCAGGGGTCCCCCACAATAGCCAGCAGCAGCGGAGCCCCCCAAAATCCCACCGCAGGGGTCTCCCACAATAGCCAGCAGCAGCGGAGCCCCCCAAAATCCCACCGCAGGTCGCTCCCCACACAGACAAGTAGGTCGACCACCACAGGGCCTCCCCCCAATAGCGATCAGCAAGTAGCATTTTTTCACCCTGAAACCACTAACCTCCATGGCGTCCACAAGCTGTCATGCTGCCTTCATTTGCCGCCTTGGTAAAAAGAGAATACGCCCATGATGTGAACTCAGAACACGCCCCCTCACGATAGGACACGCCCCTGGAAATGACGTCACACCTGGAAGGAGCCCATACACTCTAGCATTTACCATTATTCTCTATGTGGAGGTCGGTGCTGGAGGCTCCATTATTCTCTACTAGACTGTGGCCCGATTCTAAAGCATCGGGTATTCTAGAATATGCATGTCCCCGTAGCATATGGACAATGATGATTCCAGAATTCGCGGCAGACTGTGCCCGTCGCTGATTGGTCAAGGCAACCTTTTATGTTACCAATTATATTATTCTCTATGTGGAGTGCGGGTGGAGGTCGGTGCTGGAGGCTCCATTATTCTCTATGTGGAGTGCGGCTCTGCGGGTGGAGGTCGGTGCTGGAGGCTCCCATTATTCTCTATGTGGAGTGCTGCTCTGCGTGTGGAGGTCAGTGCTGGAGGCCCCATTATTCTTTGTGTGGTGTGTGGCTCTGTGGGTGGAGGGTCCACACCAGAACTGTAGCAGGTAAAGACCCCAATATCCACATGTGTCCCTTCTAATTGGAGGGGAAGCTATCATCTCTAATAATCCTCGGACAGTTCTGACAAACACGGAAAAGTGCCCCTTTATGGAGGAGACAAAGTCTGTTTAGTCCCTTTAGCTCCATAGCATCAGCTCTAATCCAATGGTGAGAGAGCGATTTACCCTGAAGAGTCACAGATTGTGGGGTTGTTGTAAAATGTTATATTTAGGGTGTTTTGTGTTGTCTCCTTATAAGAATCACAATGGTTTTGTTCCTTTTCGCTGATAGATACAAACGACCGAAATATGAAAGACGGGAACCAAGGAAACATGTATTACTCTCATAGTACGGGGCCTCCACACAGTATTGTCGGGAAACCTTCATATAGAGGCCGGTGGGGATGGAGTCAGTGACGGACTCTGGACAGATCTGTTTCTAGAGCCGTAGTAGAAGATGAAGATGTCGTCCTCACCATGAAGTCGTTATTTCTCCTGTCACGTGTAATGAATATCTCCTGCAGTATTGCTAATGCCGATTCCAGGGTCGGTAAATGAGACGAGAATTAGCGATATGGAAGATGAGTCTATGAGAATCGTTTTCCGCTGCCGACTCCGAGGGAGAAACTGCTTGTTGTCTGTGGCCTAAATATATAGGGTTTATTAGTAGATGGAAAGAAGAAAACTAAACACTGTAAAATAGCAAATATACCATTGCTGCTTGGGTCCCCGCCAGTCTCTGATTGGCTGTAAGAATCATAACTTCGTTAGGACTGAGCAGAAAATACAGTCACCAAAGCAGTGAGTAACATAGGCAGTGATTGGGAGCATGGAGGAGATGTCTTAGTCAGCAATTCAACTTACGTTCCAGTCCATACAAGACTAGAGAATACAACATCTACAAGTTTTATCTTTTTATGTGTTTCCCCTTATTATCGCCAGGATTTTTATGATGTTACATCGGCTCATCTTTTTTTCATTCAGGTCTCTACAATATCCGATCCTCTGTGAAGATCTACTATAGAAGAGAATTTTCCTGATTTACCCATCAAAGATGGATATGGACAGAGACAAGATGGCGGAGAGGATATTACACCTCACCCTAGAGATCCTCTTCCGGCTTACTGGAGAGGTGAGAGATTCTGATGACGTCACATTACATCATTCTTATCTATGGGAATAACAGATGGACAGAACTGGAGAGGTGAGGACTCTGGAAATGTCTGTAGTGAGATTTATTAATGTGTCTCTCCATAACCAGGATTACACAGTAGTGAAGAAGACCTCTAGTGAGCGCTGTCAGGACCCTGTGTCTGAGGGACGGGGAAGACCCCTAAGCCCAATCACGGGACCTCAACCTCACCCCCTGATACATGAGAACATCAATGACCAGAAGATCCTAGAACTCACCTACAAGATGATTGAGCTGCTGACTGGAGAGGTGATACTGCTGGGAATGCTGGGACATTATACAGTAACGCTATGAAGGGATCGGGGGGATGACGGTGTCATTGTGTGTGTCAGGTTCCTATAAGGTGTCAGGATGTCTCCGTCTATTTCTCAATGGAGGAGTGGGAGTATTTAGAAGGACACAAAGATCTGTACAAGGACATCATGATTGAGGTTCCCCAGCCCCTAAAATCACCAGGTAATGGACTGGACTAAATACAGACGGCCTATAATTATCTGTATGTAAAGAATAAATTCAGTCCCTGTATGTGTTTCTTCCAGATCTATCCAGTAGGAAGACAACACCAGAGAGATGTCCCCATCCTCTTCTTCCACAGGACTGTAAACAAGAAGATCCCAATGTTCCTCGGGATCATCAGGTAGATAGAGAGGTGTCATGAGATCTCCCCTATGATGTGTAGACAACTGTGAATGTTTTGTGCTCAGTTTTGTTTTATCCACCATTATTGTGTTGTTTTTTTTTTCATTATCGCTGATCGCACCCACTGAGAGAAGGGATCCGTCCCCAGTAACAGGAAACCTACAGATGAAAAGGGGCTCACCTCCTCAGTTGGTTTCTTGTTCCTGCGGGAACCTGCACAGGAAAGGTTACCTGGGCCTGTGCCTGCCACCTGTGAGGTGTCTGGGGAACGGCAGGGGCTGCGGCACCTGAAGCAGCGTCTGGAGATCCCTGCCTGTCAGTCTTCACCATCGTCTGATGGTGGATGATGTGAGGCCAGGATCCGGAAGAGGCTGTCCTGGCTCACGCGGTGCAGTAGGACCAGACCGGCACTCATCTTGTGGAGCGGGATGCGTGCATCGGCTGCCCTTCTCTTCCATCGGGCAGTGCTTTCGGATTTAGGCCCATGCATGCGCACTGCCCATTCAACATTACTGAACTGAAATTGCTTGGGTTCACTTCCAGGGGTCCGGGGAGGCTTGTTCCGGAGATGGACGGGCTGTAAGTATAAGATCCGGCGGCCTCCTGCTGCCAATGTGTCCCAAAGATGTCCTCTCCAGGAGAATCTGAGGTGCACCCACAGGTGGTGGAAGTGCAGCCGGACAGCAATCCCAATAACAGCAGTGGGCGCTCCCAAGAGGGCAACTCCACTAACAAGAGTGTACGGAGTAAGCTGTACCATCTAGAACTCGTGCTGTGCCTCCGCTTCCAGAACCGGTACCACATGACAGCTTCACTGGGTGAGTGTTACATGACTCTGCCTCAGGGTGGATTGATTTAAATCACGCCGATTTAAATCATGATTTAAATCACTGATTTAAATCAAAAGGTTTTTTTTTAATATAAATCACGATTAAAATGAGAAGTGAGAGCAGTGCGCATGTGCGCCCATAGTTACACAGACGAAACTAGGGGCAACGATCTAACGCCAGGGTGAGGGGGGGACCCCAAAGTAAGTAAAAATCTTTTTTGTTTTACTATATGGCAATAGGTAGGTGTTTAAAAGCAGCATGTCTTAATTGTATAAACTATTAATAGCCTCCACATTTTGTTCATACTGCCCCTTTAATTCCACACTTCTAGCTTGGTTTCACTTTTGGTTTAGTTTCTTTTTCCATTCAGTTGACATGTCCAAACTTGTTGGATAGTCAGCATCCTACAGAAACCTCTGGAAGAGCATGGCATTGTGAATGTTACACATATACAGCCTTTATTCTACTGAGTTAAACAACTCAGCTTTATCTCATGATGGAAGAACCTTTGGATGGTAAAATATTTTCCTCAAAAAGCAGTTTATTGAAAAAAATCCGATTTAAATAAAAAAAATCCGATTTAAATCAAAAAAATCCGATTTTTTTGATTTTTTTTAAAAAACATTGATTTTTATCCACCCTGCTCTGCCTACTAAGCTGACTCACCTTCTTTCTGTGTACCTCCCTATCAGGCTAAGAAAACTAAAAAAGCCAAGCACAAAGAATGTGCCTTGTGCTCACAACCCCTTCCTGACCTCTATCTTAAAAGACTGTGTCAGAGTTGTATCAGCCAGACTTTAGAGGAGGAGTCCTCAGTTAGATCCGCTGATATATGATTAATAAGAGAGGAACTTCAGTCCTTAGGATGTTTAAACAGGCATAAGAAACATAAGTCTAAAGCAAGGAGTGTTACCCCTGTCTCCAGTTCTGCTTCCAGTAGTTACCAGGCTGGATTCTCTGGTGCTTCTGATTCATTGTCATCTGGTGAAGAAGGGCTATCTTTTTTTTCCCATAGAGAGTATGGATAACCTGGTGAAATCAGTTAGAAATAGTTAGAAATACCATGGGGCTTTTAGAGGTGAAAGAGGTTAGATCTACAAAGGAAATTATGTTTGCAGGTCTCTCGCAGAAAAAGACGAGCTTTCCCGGTTATTGGTGTGGTGAAGGATTTGGTCAGGATGGAATGGAGCAAGCAGGGACAGCGCGAGGGTTCCTCCCTTCATCTTCCAGGAGGAGGTATCCCTTTGTCCCTTTGAGGAAGATGACTGGACAGCTTGGTCCAAGGTGGACTCCACAGTGGCCTCGACTTCTAGACATTTTGTCCTGCCTGTAGAAGATTTTGTGGTCCTATCTGACCCTCTAGACAAGTGTTTCTCAACTCCAATCCTCAAGACCCACCAACAGGTCATGTTTTCAGGATTTCCTTAGTATTGCCCAGTTGATGGAATTAATGCTTGAGCAGGTAATGAAATTATCACCTGCGCAATACTAAGTAAATCCTGAAAACATGACCTGTTGGTGGGTCTTGAGGACTGGAGTTGAGAAACATTGCTCTAGACTGCAAAGCAGAGACATTACTTAAAAGATCATGGGAGTCCTGCACCAGAGCCTTTAGACCGGCTATATCCAGAACATGTACAAAAATTGTACATGTTCTGGATAAAATTGTACAAAGTCTAAATTGTGCTCAATTCCATGCCAAGGTGAGTTCCTGTTTGGCAGTGTGCTCGATTAGATCCTCACCAAGGCGGGAAAGAGAAAGAAGGGGTTCCCTAAACAGTCTGTTCCGTCCTACAGGAGGGCCTTCAGAAAGTGACCATTCGGTAGAAGGTGGCCTTATGAAAACGCTGGGAGACAAAGGAGACCAAACAAAAAGGTGCCCATTTTAGCGGATCCTCTCCCAGGAAGAGTAATAAATTCCATTGACCCTGACCTCCTGTGGGCGGCAGGTTAAAAATGTTTTGCCACAGATGGCGGGAGATCACTTCTAATCCCTGGACCCTGAGCTTAGTAACATCGGGGTTGAAACTAGAGTTTTGTCGAATCCCCTCAGATTCCTTTGTCATCACCTCTCTTAGATCCCCGGCACGTCCAGGATAGTTACTACGAATGCTAGCCCTGATGGATGGGGAGCTCATATGGACGATGACCTGGCCCAGGGGCAGAGGTCCATAGAGGAGGCTCTTGACTCCTCAAATCTAAAGGAATTAAAGGCAGTCAGTCATGCTTTACATCGCTTTCTCCCACAGCTGCGGGGGACGCATGTGAGAGTTTTGTCGGACAATACCATGTCAGTTTCATTCGTATACGTAAATTGGCAAGGCGGAACTTGATCAAAATTGCTGATGTCTACTGTGGTGGATGTTCTCGATCTGGCCGAAGCCCATCTCTTGTCCCTCTCAGCCCTTCACATCAGGGGAGTGGAAAATCTTAAAGCGGCTTCCTCAGTCGTCATACGTTATATCAGAGAGAATGGGGTCTCAGTCACCAAGTATTCAGGAATTTAGTGGACTTGTGGGGACTTCCGAAAATAGACTTGTTTGCTACCAGGGACAACATAAAGGTCCAAAGATTTGCCTCCCTGGACAGAGCAGATCAGCCGGAGTTGGTCGACTCCCTCCAGTTCCCTTGTCGCTTCAGTCTGGCCTATGTGTTTCCTCCAATGATGGTGCTTCCACAAGTCATCAGGCAGATCAGGGACGAGAGAGAAAGGGTAATTCTCTTCGCTCCTTTCTGGCCCAAGAGACCTTGGTTTTCATGGCTCAGAGCCATGTCCATATCTGACCCCTGGATCTTCCCATCAGATCCGGGCCTGCTCTCTTGCAGTCCATTCTGTCATCCTTGGGTGAGAGGTCTCCACTTGACGGCGTGGAACTTGAGGCAGTTGTTGAAATTAAGGGGGTTTTCTGACAACCTGATTAGTACCAGTCTGCACAGTAGGAAAGAATCCATGACCAAGATATACAGTACAGTGTGGAGGAAGTTCCTTAATTTTCATACTGGGCCTTTCTCTAGTGAGGTTCCAGTTGCTGCAATTTTCGAGGGTTGGGAGCTGGGTTTTTCAGTTAACACATTAAAGGATCAGATATCAGCTTTTGGGAGCCCTATCTAGTCGTAATATTGCAGGAGATAGATGGGTTGCACGGTTTATTTCAGCGTGTGAGCGTAGCGACTCTGTACACATTGCTCGCTTGCCTCCCTAGGACCTGAATCTGGTCCTTGATGCCCTGATAGGTCCGTCTTCTGTCTTGTCGCATTAAAGTACATATCATTAAAGTACATATTAAATATCCCTGAAGGCAGAGTACGGCTCTGTTTGTGTCTTTTCAGAGCCACAGGAAAGGGTTTGGAGTCACAAGGAGCACTTTATCACGTTGGATCACAGATACAATCTGTCTGGCTTACTCAGCAAAGGGTGAAGGTCCTCCGGATGGAATGAGGGCACATTCGGCACGGGCTATGGCATTCTCCTGGGCTAAGAAGGCGGACATCTCGATTGATCTGATATGTAATGCTGCAACATGGTCTTCACCATCTATCTTTTACAGCCACTATAGACTCAATTTGTCATCTGACTTTGTTTTCGGGAGACCTGTCCTCAATACAGTGGTCCCTCCCAGATGATGGTTCTCTGTAAGTCTCTCAGTGGGTGCTGTCATGGCGAGAATAAAAAAGGATTACTTACCGGTAATTGTATTTTATGGAGTCCACGACAGAACCCACTTCCCTCCCTTAGTAGCACATAATAGAGATGTGTATGTATTTCACTTCGGGTGATGGTAGTATACGTTGAAGTATATGTTTATACATATTGAGTAGTTTTTATGAAGATGTTCTAATGTTTTCTTGGCGGTTCCTCTTGTACTCTGTAATCCAACTGAGGAGGGGAGGGGGACCACCCCTTTTTATCTGTAGGCTTCTTGTTCCTGGGGGTGGATCCCCTCTCTCAGTGGGTGCTATCGTGGACTCCATAAAATACAATTACTGGTAAGTAATCCGGTTTATCCAGTTTGTAATAAGAACGGTGGAGATGGCAGGATTAGAGCTGATCATAGATGTGACTTCTCCATCTGTCTGTGACTTTTACAATATTTGTTTCAGTGTGAAGATCTGACCCGTATTAATACTACAGAGACGTATGTGAGGGGTGATGACGAGTGGTGTAAAGAGGAGATTCCTACATATGACTACCCAGGTGAGTAGTAACCACTAAATGCAGAGAAGTCACAGATTCTTCTCAGCCACTGTCTGTGGCTGCTTTATCGGTGGTGTAGTCTGGCTGGATCACAATCGTGTGATCACCATTTTGCCTCGAGACCACAACATTCTCCTCCACCCAAAAGTGTTCAAATGACTTTGGACTTTAAAAGCCCTTTTCTATAGAATATATAGCCTGGAGGGCCAACCTACACCCTGAAATTAGGAGACGATGGTCATAACCTGCCCAGATCTGTAAACTCAAATGACAGTGTACGTAGAATGTGCTGACAAGTTAGAAAATCACTTGAAGAAAAATACTATGATGGGCCTGTAAGAGAAATTGGAGGGTAATGATGCTGTTGGCTTCCTATAACCTGTTATCTTATTGGATGAATCTACCTTCTTCCCCTTCTGTGCTGCTGAATGTGCTCATATGGTCCCCACAAGACCAGGTCCAGTCTTTCTGGACAAACTTTGCTTTTATGATCGACAACATTAAATGTGCAGTGAGGGCCTAGTGTGAATTTCTGTACTGTAAGGGTATGTGTCCACGTTCAGGATTGCATCAGGATTTGGTCAGGATTTTACATCAGTATTTGTAAGCCAAAACCAGGAGTGGAACACTTAGAGGAAAAGTATAACAGAAACATATGCACCACTTCTGCATTTATCACCCACTCCTGGTTTTGGCTTACAAATACTGATGGAAAATCCTGACCAAATCCTGATGCAATCCTGAACGTGGACACATACCCTAACAGTTTCCCTTTTATACTGAATTATCAATTTTACCTCTCGCCACGACAGCACCCACTTGAGAGAGGGACCCGCCCATAGGAACAGGAAACCCACAGAGATAAAAAGGGCTGTCCCCCTCTCCTCCTCAGTTGGTTTCCTGTTCCTATCAGAAATCCCTGGATTCCTACAGATGGAGGTGGTTGGAGCACCTCCAGATTACCTGAGCCTGTGCACCCGCCTGTGTGGTCCTCTCGATGACAGCAGGGGCTGCGGCATCAGTAGTAGCGGCGGGGGAGCCACTGCATGCAGCCTCCCCCCTCGTCTGTTCACCATTCGGCAGGTTCCGGACAACAAAGCCCGGCCTATGGAGGAGGCATGTGTGTGGGGCCGATCTTCCAGTTACCAGCGGTGGAGTGCAGTGCTAGAAGGCGGCGGAGGCTGCATCGTGCGGGTAAGTCCATGCTGCTTCATTGAACCGGAAGTGGTCGGAGCACTTCCGGTTCGCGGCGGGCGGCGCGCTGCAGATGACCGCGCAATTCAAATGGCTGTCCCCGGCGCATGATGAGCATCCACCAGTGGTGGAGCAAGATAGCGCTGTCAAAATCAGCACTAAGGGCTCAAAATCATCGGCAAAAAGGAGTTGTCGTTCCATGGAAGGATCTGACACTCACATGAGAAGTAAAACGAGGAGTAGAGATGCAGATCTACTCAGACCCCACACAGTGTGTCCACCTCCAGAACCGGTATGATGATGATGAAGATGATAGCTTCACTGGGTGAGTGTTTATGATCCTCTACCTATAAGCTGATCCCTTCCTTCTCTGCCTCTCCCCTTAGGCTAAGAAGACCAATAAATCTAAGTATAAGGAGTGTGCCCTGTGTATGCAACCCGTGCCCGACACGTAACTTAAAAGGTTGTGTCAAACCTGTATAGATCAGACCTTACAGGATGAGGCGGCTGTTACGACCACAAATATCAGAGCCATAAAAAGGCAGGTGATCCAGTATCTGGGATCAAAATCCCTAAAGAAACATGGAAGTAAGCGCCTTTCTCCCGTTTCCAGTTCAGAGTCTGAAGAGGGCTTAATCTGATACTTCAATACCTCAGGATCATCTCCCAGCTCTTCTGAGGATGAAGGCGGAGCATGTTTTCCAGTCGACAGTATAGACAACCTTATAAAATCCGTTAGGAACACTATGGGGTGTCCAGATACTAAGGAGGTCAGGTCGGTTCAGGACATCATGTTTGCAGGACTAGGCCAGAAAAAACTGCGTGCCTTTCCAGTCATTTCCGCATTTGACCTTGTCAAAAAAGAATGGTACAAACAGGGCAAAGGGTTTCTCCCATCATCTTCCAGAAGGCGTTACCCTTTTAGTGATGAGGAATTAGCAGTGTGGTCTAAAGTCCCTAAGGTAGATGCAGCGGTAGCATCCACCTCAAAGCAATCTTCCCTTCCGGTAGAAGATGCAGGAATCTTACTAGATCCACTAGATCGTAAGACTGCAGCTCTCCTTAAAAGATCTTGGGAGACGAACACGGGAGCCTTTAAACCGGCCATATCAGGCACATGCACAGCTAGGTCACTATTAGTTGGATAGACCAGCTGGAGCAACAGGTAAAAGGCAAGATCACAAGAGAAAAAATTCTCCAGACAGTTCCACTGATCAGAAGTGCTGCGGCATTTTTAGCGGACGCTTCAGCGGATTCTCTCCGTCTGGCAGCGAGATCAGCAGGCCTGGTCAACGCGGTTCGTCGAGCCCTCTGGCTGAAAGGATGGAAGGGGGATGCACAGTCAAAATCCAGACTATGTACAATCACGTGCCTGGGTGAGTTCCTGTTTGCAAAGGTTCTTGACGACCTACTCAATAAAGCAGGAGAAAGAAGGAAGGGATTTCCTAAACAGTTTCTTCCTTCTTATAGGAGAGCGTTAATAGAGTAGTCACAAACATTTTACATGTACGAATATATAATCAATATTCTATCAGAAGAAAATTTACTGTGAATGTCACCTGCATGCATGTCAGGACTATAATCAGGAAAAGTGTTTTTTGTGATGTTTATATATGGAGTTTTGGCACAGTTAAATGCTCCCATAAAATGTATAAGTTTATTTAGAAACCAATAAAACATATATCAAAACAGAGGACAGATTAATGGATAACAATGAGGGAAGTGAAGCGCTATGTGGTGGTATAAGTTGCCCAAGGACTACAAGGCTCCATCACTGCACAACCATACCAATGATTATAATTAATAAATAAACGACCCATGGCCATATCAAGTAGAAAGGATCAATATCCCTATGTATGGAAGCATAATAGCAATACACCGGGGTCCGGGGTGGACTCTAGGCTTCCTGCTGTAACACATACCAGGTATTATTATTGTTGCATATTTAGATGCATGTGGCCATGATTTGTGTATTGCTATTATGCTTCCATACATAGGGATATTGATCCTTTCTACTTGATATGGCCATGGGTCGTTTATTTATTACCGTATATACTGGAGTATAAGCCGAGATTTTCAGCCCACTTTTTTGGGCTGAAAGTCCCCCTCTCGGCTTATACTCGAGTCATACCCAGAGGTCGGCAGGGGAGGGGGAGCGGGGGCTGTCTAAAAATACTCACCTAGTCCAGGCGCGGTCCCTGGCTTCCCCGGCGCTGGCAGCAGCAGCTTCAGCTTCTTCCTGTACTGAGCTGTCACATGGTACCGCTCATTACAGTAAATGAATATGCGGCTCCACCTCCCATGGGGGTGGAGCCGCATATTCATGACTGTAATGGGCGGTAACGGTGACCGCTCAGTACAGTTAGAAGCTGCAGCGCCGGGGAAGCAGGGACTGCACAGCGCCAGGACCAGGTGAGTATACGGGGAGGGGAGCGCAGCGCTGTGCGATAGTCACCTTTCCTCGTTCCGGGCGCCGCTCTGTCTTCAGCAGTGACTCTCAGGTCCGAGGGCGCGGTGATGTAGTTAGTGTGCGCCCTCTGCTGAACGTCGGTGCTGAACATGGAGTGGCGCCGGAACGAGGTGCGGGTGACTATTGAAAGTGCCGGGGTCCTGAGCGACGGAGAGAGGTGAGCATGTGATTTTTTTTTTTTTTTTTTATCGCAGCAAATGGGGCAAATATCTGTATGGGCATCTATGGGGCCATAATGTTTGTGCAGCACTATATGGGGCCATAATGTTTGTGCAGCACTATATGGGGCCATAACGTTTGTGCAGCACTATATGGGGCCATAACGTTTGTGCAGCACTATACGGGGCCATAACGTTTCTGCAGCACTATATGGGGCCATAACGTTTGTGCAGCACTATATGGGGCAAATATCTTTATAGAGCATCTTATGGGGCCATAATCAGCATTTGTGCAGCATTATATTGGGCAAATGTGTCTATGGAGGATCTTATGGGGCCTTTATTAACCTTTATGCAGGATTATATGGGGCATATTTTAATATGGAACATCTTATGGGGCCATCATAAACTGCATGGAACATTATATGGGGCTCCTGATTCAATATGAATATTCAAAAACACTTAACCTACTGATGTCTCAATTAATTTTACTTTTATTGGTATCTATTTTTACTTTTGACATTTACCCTAGGCTTATACTCGAGTCATTAAGTTTTCCCAGTTTTTTGTGGCAAAATTAGGGGGGTAGGCTTATACTTGGGTCGGCTTATACTCGAGTATATAAGGTAATTATAATCATTGGTATGGTTGTGCAGGGATGGGGCCTTGTAGTCCTTGGGCAACTTGTACCACCACATAGTGCTTCATTTCCCCTCATTGTTGTCCATTAATCTGTCCTCTGTTTTGATATGTTTTATTGGTTTCTAAATAAACTTATACATTTTATGGGAGCATTTAACTGCGTTTTTGTGATGTTTATTTATAGGAGAGCGCTTAGAAGACGGCCATTTAACAGGAAAAGGCCGTATGAGCCACAAAGGGATCGCTGGGAAACAAAGGAAACAAAACAGAAAGGTGCCTTATTTAGTTATCCCGAAACATCCAGACGTGGTAGATACCATCAGTAATGAAATCCCAGTGGGTGGAAGACTGAAATATTTTCACCACAAATGGGAATGCATAACTTCAAACCAGTGGATCCTTCGTCTAGTAAAATCCGGACTAAAATTAGAATTTTCCCAACTACCAAGGGATAATTTTATTGTAACATCACTGAGAGCACCGGAACAGCAAGAAGCGCTTCAGTCAGAAATTCTGAGTCTTTTGGCTAAGAATGTTCTTATAGAAGTACCAAAGCATCAGGAAGGGAGAGGATTTTATTCCTCTTTGTTTCTGGTTCCTAAACCGGATGGTTCTTTTCGTACTATAATTAACCTAAAAAGATTAAATTCCTTTTTGCATGACCACACCTTCAAGATGGAGTCAATAAGGTCCACTGTTAAATTTTTGTTTCCTAGATGTTTCATGACTGGTCTAGATTTGAAGGATGCGTACTACCATCTTCCTATCTATGCAGAACATCAACAATACCTCAGAGTGGCGGTCAACCTACAGGGCCGGATCCGTCACTTCCAATTTACGGCTATGCCATTCGGCCTTTCCATGGCTCCTCGGGTTTTCACAAAAGTCATGCTCGTGGTGATGGCTTATCTGTGTCATCAGGATACGTTAATCGTACCTTACCTAGATGACTTTTTAATAATTGCAAATTCAGCCTCGCAATGTAAAGAACGTTTGGCTAATACCATTTCATCTTTGCAGGCTTTAGGTTGAATTGTGAACTTCAAAAAATCCAGGCTTCAACCAGAAACACTTCAGTCCTTCCTAGGACTAATCTTGGACTCTGTAAGTCAAAAATGTTTCTTACTTCTTTCTTAAAATGGTGCTATTTATTTATTTTTTAACAAAGTTTGGATTTTTTTTTTCACCACTTGGATAAAAAAGAACGTAGACATGTTTGGTGTCTATGAATTTGTGGTAATCTGGAGAATCATACTGGCAGGTCAGTTTTAGTATTTAGTGAATATAGTAAAAAACCAAGACAAAAAACAACTGTGGGATTGCCCTTTTTTTTTCAATTTCACTGCACTTGGAATTTTTTTTCCCGTTTTCCAGTAAACAATATGTTAAAACTAAACTCTCGTTCAAAAATACAACTCAACCCACAAAAAACAAGCCCTCACATTACAATATTTAACAAAAAATAAAAAAAAGTTATGGCTCTGGGAAGAAGGGGAGCAAAAAATGAAAATGCAAAACCAAAAATACCTCTGGTCGTTAAGGGGTCAAAAAGGTCTCCATTCCCTTTTCCAAATGCTTGAGATCTAAATTTATCAAACGTCTGCTCTACACTATTGGGCTATATGCACACAATCCATTTTCGTGGCATTTTTTTTTACGTCTGTAAATGCTCCGGAAATGCAATGGAATACTAAAGCAAGGGAAATCAAAGACAATCCTGAAGTGTACTGCACATGATCAGTAAATTTCTGTCCGTATTTGTATTGTTTTATTTTCTGCAGCATGCCAATTCTTTTTGCGTTTCTGCTGCGTTTTTGACTCATTGACTTCAACTGAGTCAGTCAAATCTGCAGCTAAATCAGGTGTAAAAAGGTTTGCGGACTAGCTTCAGATTTGCTGTCAAAAACGCTGCAAATTGTCAAAGGGAAATACTGTCAAAAGGAGGAAAAGTGTGTAGGCGGAGAATATGTATGTGTCTGTGTGTAGGCAGAGAATATGTATGTGTCTGTGTGTGGGCGGAGAATACGTGCGTGTGTGTCTCTGTGTGTGGGCGGAAAATGTGTGTCTGTACTCAAGCGACGGACATGTATACCCAGGCGCCGTCTGATGGGACTACTACTCCCAACTGGCTACATCTTTTGACAGGAGGTAGTCGCTTCCGCAGTGTACCACTGAGCCACCGTGAAAGTTCACTGGAGTTGATTAGCTGATCAGCTCCGGTGCTCTCACTTACGGCATCGCTGTATGGGAAAGTTCTCACACAGCGTTAGTGCCCTAAGTGAGAGAATCGCAGCTGATCAGCTGATGAACTCCGGTGAACGCTCACAGCAGCGCACTGATACACTGCGGGAATAATTACCTCCTGTCAATGTATCACTGGTGGCCAGGTATAGCAGTCACATCTCCTGATGTGACTGCTTTACACGTGAGATCGCCGTGGGACACTTGATATTAAATGGACTACGGCGGACAGGATAGTATATGTTGGTTTATTATTGTTTTGATTGTTTGCGGGAGACAAGGGAGTTGGAGATTAGGCATTCAGTAAATATGGTATATTTTGATTCAATAAAGAAGTCTGTGATTATTTCAAATAAAGGACTTTATTCTGGGTGTCTGTGTTTTATACAATATCATTGGGGCTAGTAATGGATAGGTGTCTTATAGAAGTCTCTCCCTTACTAACCTGTGGGCTTGATGTCACCTGATAATACAAAGGCGACATCAACCCCACAAATATGAACCTCACTAGCCAACGCTACAGGGCAAGTGGGAAGAGCAAGTGGGAAGAGCGAGGCTAAGTGCCAGAACTGGCGCATCTATAAGATGCGCCACTTCTGGGGTGGCTGAGAGCTGAAGTTTCTAACCTGGGGGATGCCAATATCCATGGTTCCTTCCCAGGCTATTAATAACACCCCGCAGCTGTCTGTCAAGCCTTCGCTGGTTCGAGCTTATAGGAGGAACCCATGTCAATTTTTTTTCTGGGGTTTCCCTGTAAACTAGCCAGTAAAGGCTAAGCAAATAGCTGTGAGCTGATATTTATACTCGTAGCCTGCAAATCTTTGGCTTTTAGCTCCTTCCCAGAATATTTACATCAGCTGTCGGCTTTCCCTCTGCTGGTTATGAAAATTATGCGGGAGCCCGGGCAATTTTTAAAAAAATATTTTGAAATATAAAACAGATATTGCATTTCATGCAGATTTCTGACAATTGCTTTTTTGTTACAGCATATGTAGGTTAATAATGTTAATGCTCCTACATAGGCTGGTGTGTGTCTTTATTTAATATTAATGAGGATACCTGGCTGAAGAGGTTGAACAAGGAAATTACATCACAATTATAATTTTTTTTTTTAAATATATCTTTATTTAGCTCTTTGGATATGCAAAAACACATAAAAAACCACGTGTATTGTCAGCTGCGTTTTTCTGCCAAGAGATGCAGAAACCGTGTAGCAAATACGCAATGTGCGCACACAGCCTTATATATAGTTTTATTTAAAAGTATATTTCTTGTTGAAATTAATGTGATAGTTTATATTGCTATCGTAAAGGCCAATATTTTCTAAGAGCCACTGAGTTCCATACTCTAATTACCCTGACGAGGTTTTGCCGTTAGTTACTCATTTTTTCTTTTTATACTTAAAAAGACTGTTCAGCTTGATTATTTCAGTAGGTGTGTTATATAGTTGCAGTTTTGCCCATCATCCTTTAACTTCTTTAACCCCTTTACATCTGGATTTACACACAGACCCCTAGGCTTGGACCACATTGATATTTGCATTTCAGTAGTATGAGATGACAAGAAGAATAGTCAGGTAGTCTGGCTACAACCGTGAGGGAAGAGAAAATACAAAATCAAAAGACACAAGAGTAACCAGTAAACAGGCCGGAGTCACTACAGGAAACAAATACCCAAGCTGGGAGCTGAGTACAGAGGACTGAACCAGAGGAGAACCAGCCTGTATCTCGCAGCTTCCAGCAATATGCTTCAAGCTTTAGTGGGGTGCGGTGCTTTCCAGTTGGCTGAAGTAAGGAGCAGATTACTCTAGCTGGACAGCGTGCACACCCAAACCCATGGATGGTACCCCTGCCAGAATGGATGGTGTCACAGGTTGCAGGCAACTTAAACTTGGTGGCTCGACAGTCTGCGCCCCCCAGAGCTTCTGGTTCTTATGTCTCCTCCATTACCAGCGCCGCCTATAGAATGAATAAGCAGACGGCATAAGAGCAGATCCCAGAGAAGCTGGGACACAGCATTTGTAAAAGCCCTAATATGACAAAATGTCAGAAAACCAGAGCAGTAGAAATCCCTATAAAGTGACTCCATTTTGGACAGCATAACCCTCTGTGAATTAATCTTTAGGAGTAGTGACAATTTTGACTCCACAGCCACTTTCCGTTAATTAGCGCACAGTGGATGTTGGGTAATAAAACGGTAAATTTTCCATTTTTACTCTCCAACACATAGTGCCCAGATTGTGCTCCAGAAGACACACGCACCATAAATTAAGTGGGTTCTTCTCGCTATAGTAATGCCAAATACATGGATGCTAAATGTGGTTTGAGCACACTGCAAGGCTAGTAAGCGAGGGGGAGATTTAACTTTGGAGAGTGGATTTTGCTAGATTGGTTTATGGAAGTGATGTTGCTTTTCAAGCCACTAATAATGTAGAAACCTCTGTTTTTCCATTGACAGATGATGGACCTGAGAGGGGACTTGTTTTTTGTAAGATGAGTAGAACTTTTCATTGGTATTATTTTGTCTACATAACATTGTTTGGTGGCTTTTTATTCCATATATGGGAGACAGCATGAACAAACTGTTGACTGTTGAACCCCACGCTCCACTGGTTCATCATATGATGTTTTCTATTAGACTGTGAACTGTCATTTTGTTGGTGAATAATTCAAATATATTACATAAGTTGCCATTTTTAATGACCGTTTAAGTAGAAATGTTCAAAAAATATTAAATTGTTGATATTTCGTGGAAAAATAATTGGTTTTATTCTTAGCAGATTACTGTACCAGGAGATCAGAGGGCCAGCTTTCATCTTCAATTTTTAAATCAGAGGATCTTGAGATCACACGGGATACAATTGAAGTGAATGTCATTACGCCAGATATACCATCATGCCTTCACAGCAAAGATCTGCCATCTGATCCTTTGAAATGGGTCCTGTCTTCTGATTCCTTACCAACTACTAAGGAAAATCAAAGTCACAAAATAAGCATTAAAAAACGAACTGCTCCTAAATCAAAGAAGCCGTTTTCACCTTCCGAATATGGAAATAGCTTTCCGCTTGAAAAGCATTTTCTTAAACATCAAACAATTCACACAGCAGAGAACAGATGTTCCTGTTCAAAATGTGGGAAATGTTTTAACCATAAATCAAATTTGCTTAAGCACCAGAGAATTCACACAGGGGAGAAGCCTTTTTCATGTTCAGAATGTGGTAAATGTTTTATCCAGAAATCGGCTCTTGATTACCACCAGAGAACCCACACAGGGGAGAAGCCTTTTTCATGTTCAGAATGTGGGAAATGTTTTAGCCAGAAATCAGATATGCTTAAGCACCAGAGAATTCACACAGGGGAGAAGCCTTTTTCCTGTTCAGAATGTGGGAAATGTTTTAGCCAGAAATCAACTCTGCTTAAGCACCAGAGAAATCACACAGGGGAGAAGCCTTTTTCCTGTTCACAATGTGGGAAATGTTTTTGCCAGAAATCAGCTCTGCTTCAGCACCAGAGAATTCACACAGGGGAGAAGGCTTTTTCCTGTTCAGAATGTGGGAAATGTTTTTGCCATAAATCAGATTTGCTTAGGCACCAGAGAATTCACACAGGGGAGAAGCCTTTTTCCTGTTCAGAATGTGGGAAATGTTTTAACCAGAAATCAGCTCTGCTTCAACACCAGAGAATTCACACAGGGGAGAAGGCTTTTTCCTGTTCAGAATGTGGGAAATGTTTTAACCGAAAATCAAATCTTGATTACCACCAGAGAATTCACACAGGGGAGAAGCCTTTTTCCTGTTCAGAATGTGGGAAATGTTTTAACGAGAAATCACATTTGCGTACGCACCAGAGAATTCACACAGGGGAGAAGCCTTTTTCCTGTTCAGATTGTGGGAAATGTTTTAACGAGAAATCAGATATGCTTAAGCACCAGAGAATTCACACAGGGGAGAAGCCTTTTTCATGTTCACAATGTGGGAAATGTTTTTGCCAGAAATCAGATTTGCGTACGCACCAGAGAATTCACACAGGGGAGAAGCCTTTTTCTTGTTCAGAATGTGGGAAATGTTTTATCCAGAAATCGGCTCTTGATCACCACCAGAGAACCCACACAGGGGAGAAGCCTTTTTCATGTTCAGAATGTGGGAAATGTTTTATCCAGAAATCAGCTCTTGATCAGCACCAGAGAACCCACACAGGTGAGAAGCCTTTTTCTTGTTCAGAATGTGGAAAATGTTTTAGCCAGAAATCAGATATGCTTAAGCACCAGAGAATTCACACAGGGGAGAAGCCTTTTTCCTGTTCAGAATGTGGGAAATGTTTTAGCCAGAAATCACATTTGCTTACGCACCAGAGAATTCACACAGGGGAGAAGCCTTTTTCCTGTTAAGAATGTGGGAAATGTTTTATCCGGAAATCGGGTCTTGATCACCACCAGAGAACCCACACAGGGGAGAAGCCTTTTTCCTGTTAAGAATGTGGGAAATGTTTTATCCGGAAATCGGGTCTTGATCACCACCAGAGAACCCACACAGGGGAGAAGCCTTTTTTCTGTTCAGAATGTGGGAATTGTTTTAGCCAGAAATCAGATTTGCTTAAGCACCAGAGAATTCACACAGGGGAAAAGCCTTTTTCATGTTCTTAATGTGGGAAATGTTTTAAACGGAAATTGTATTTTCTTAAAGGAGTTGTCATCATGTTTTGCCTTGTTAAAATTAAAAAAAAAATCATTCACCTTCCGTACCGGTGTTATTCCAGTGGTATCGTCACTCACATTCCTGGGGCTCATGAGGTTGTTGCATCACACAAGCCCTGTGCCCAATCAGCCCCAGCTTCACTGTCCCCGCCCTCGATGTATTGAACATGAAGCCAGTAGGGTTGAGCGAAACGGATCGGACATTTTCAAAAATCGCCAACTTTCAGCAAAGTTGGGTTTCATGAAACCTGACCCCACTGTGGGTTCGGCCATGCGGTCGGCGATCTTCGCGCCAAAGTCGCGTTTCGTATGACGCTTTCCCCGCCATTTTTTCAGCCAATGAAGGAGTGTGGGCAACGTGATGACATAGGTTCCGGCTTGCTTTCTGCGGCGTCACAGGGGGTATAACTGCCATATTACCGTTTGGGATGTAGCGATTTCCACAGTCCAACACAACCAATGCTTTGCACGGAGGGGAGAGAGAGAGAGACTTTGATTTCCCATTGACTTACATTGGGTTTCGGTCGATCCCTGACTTTTCGCAATAATCGGCCGATTTCAATCGACTCGACTTTTGAGAAAGTCGGGTTTCGTGAAACCCGACTCGATCCTAAAAAAGTAAAAGTCGCTCAACCCTAGAAGCCAGTGCTGTGACTTCTCTTTGACTTCCTCTTATTGTTCGATTTGTTTGAAGGTGAGAACAGTGAAGCCAGCGCTAATTGGAAGCAGGGCTCATATGACATAAAAACCTGAGCCCCCGAATTGCAAGTGCTGACACTGCTGGAACCGCGCCAGCATGGGAGGTTTACAGAAGTGTTTATATTTTAACAGGACCAAACATGAGGAATGAGAAGTCAAAATCCCACACAGAGGAAATGACATTATCATACCTAGAGTGTGAAAAATGAATTACTGGAAAATAGTATTTTGTTGACCATCAAAAATAACTCAAACTATATACATTATTGACAAATTGTACAAAAACATATAAAAGACAGACTTATTATTGAATGAGAAAGGGAAATTACTTTAGAAATTACTATATTTCATGGTCTATAATACACACTTTTTTATTAGATAATTTTTATTAAGAAAATTACACAATAGTTTTTACAGAGACATCAGTAGGACAAATATTTTCAATGTTACATGGTATCATTATATGTTATTGTTCTACATAAAATATAACAAAGTTGTCATCTTCCAAGGATTCGATTTATTTATTTATTTTTCATTCAAACTAATACAACCATCCCTCCCCGATAATACTCCAGAGAAATCTGTATTCATATTATTTTTTTGTGGTGTGTATACATTAGAATATCTGCCATTCAGTTATCATAAATAGTTTGCATGTGTACTCGCCCTACTTATCTCATTTAACCTGGATTGATGATACTACAAGTGTTCATGAAGCCAGAAATTGCCATATGTTATTTCTCTGGAGTACTCCAGATGGTAGACATGGAACATTCAACCAGGTTCCTCAGATGTTGTCAAATTTCCAACCAAATAATATTGTTTTGCTTATTTATTAACTCATTAACTGTCGGTGGTTGACCGTCTGGCCAATGTTGCGCAATAAGTTTGTTAACTTGATACAATGTTCGCAAAAGATCTACAGCTATTGGGGATTCAAAACTTCCATAATCCGCATCACATCTGCTTCCTATTTTAATGTAGCTGTCAGGGGATGGTCTCCCATGTGAGACTGTGAGAGAGTTGCTGATAATTTCAAACATCTAAGCCGGTGGTGTATTTTGCCGCTGCTATTGAGTCTCTAGTAAATATTTATTTCGTATATCCGGGGCCACAGCACTAAAATGAATTATGCATGCAGATCTAAGTTGTAGGTATCGAAAGAAGAGGCCGTGAGGCAATCTAAACTCTTTTTGTAGTTTGTTAAAGCTTTTAAGTGTTCCATTTCCTACTAACTGATCTAAAGTCTGAATTCCCCTTGATTCCCAACCTCTGAAACCAGTAAATTTGTCAAAGTCCACCAGTCGCTGATTTTGCCATAATGGGGTAAAATTAGAGTATTCCCTTATCCCCAACAGTCTCTCCTATGTCCCACACGTTGTACATTATTGCTAAGGTCTCAACAGGATAACTCCTAGCAATTGGCTGGAAGCCATTTTACAGGTGTAGTAATTATACTAAATGGCTCTGAAAAACAAGCTGGAGGGTATTTAGTATATGCTTGTGCTGCCCCTTTAAGAATGAAGGAGTGTGCACATGTGTGTACTAGGTGCGCCGCTACAGCACTCACACAACCAGGAAGCAGGAAAATGCAGATGATTGTGCCGAGGGTCTGCGGCAGAGAGTAAGCCGGCGTCACCAGGGGGAAGGTGACACCATGCAGGGATGCCAGTAGTAGTACTACAAACACACTACGCCGTCATGGATTAAAATCTTTCAGGGCACGCAAGGTCCTGATACTCACGCCAGCATATGTCAAGGCCCGTTAGAAGTTCGCCAATGGCCATCTGATTGATCCAGAGGAGGCAAGGGAGAAGATCATGTGGTCAGATGAGACAAAATAGTACTTTTTGCTATCAACTCCTCTCGCGATATTTGGAGGAAGAAGCAGAATGAGTGCAACTCCAAGAACACTGTTCCAACCATGGAGCATTGTGGGGAACACATCATACTTTGGGGTGCTTTTCTGCAAACCAGACAGGACAACTGCAATATATTGAAGGGAGGATGAATGGGTCATGGATCGCAAGATTTTGGCCTTCTTTCAGTAGGTGCATTGAAGTGGGTCGTGGCTGGGTCTTTCAGCATGACAATGACTCAAAACACACAGCAAGTGCAACTAAGGAATGGCTCCGTAAGAAGCATTTCAAGGTCCTTGTGTGCTTAGCCGGTCTCCAGAACTGAAACCAATAGAAAATCTTTGGAGAGAGCTGAATATCAATGTTACACAGCAACAGCCCTGAAATCTGAAAGATTTGGAGCAGATCTGTATGGAGGAATGGGCCAAAATCCCTGCTGCAGTGTGTGCAAACTTGGTCAAGAACTACAGGAAATGTCTGACCTCTGTAATTTCAAACAAAGGTTTCTGTACCAAATATTTAAAACGTTATCTACTACCCTAATTCGTTTCATTTTTTATTCATTAATCTATTATTTGGCCAGTAAATGCATCCATACTCCTATTATAGATATATACCTTTATCATGCAGATAGCATCACTTGGTGTCTGCCAGATGCAACTCTGATGTTTTTAAATCACTTCTTGTCCCCAGGCGTACTGTTTTCTAATACTACAAGCTCCATCATGCGTTGCAGTCGCCTGTGAGCTAGCACTTAGCACGTCTTCTCCATTTTCCACACATATATATATACATAGACATATGCACACACATTTCCTATTCTTTTGCATGTTTGTCACACTTATATGTGTCAGATCACCAAACAAAAGTAAATATTAGACAAAGATAACACAAAATACAGTTTTTAAATGAAGGTCTTTATTATTACAGGAAAAAAAATCCAAACCTACAGGGCCGTGTGTGAAAAGTAATTGCCCCTTAAACATAATAACTGGTTGGGCAGCCCTTAGCAGCAACAACTGCAATCAAGTGTAAGACACCAGGGTCCTGGTTGTTACAGTGGCATTACTTTCCTCACGGGGAGAGTGATGTTACGCTTGGAAGCGAGGAAGGATATCTTTTATCAGGCAATCACAATACACACATGTTCACCCTCCAGGCCACAAGGGGGAGCTTTTGATCCTATTTCTAGGTGACTCCCCTGTGTGTGTGTGTGTGTGTATGTATGTGTATGTATATATATATATATACACTCACCGGCCACTTTATTAGGTACACCATGCTAGTAACGGGTTGGACCCCCTTTTGCCTTCAGAACTGCCTCAATTCTTCGTGGCATAGATTCAACAAGGTGCTGGAAGCATTCCTCAGAGATTTTGGTCCATATTGACATGATGGCATCACACAGTTGCCGCAGATTTGTCGGCTGCACATCCCAAAGATGCTCCATACAAGGCAGGATGGATCCATGCTTTCATGTTGTTTACGCCAAATTCTGACCCTACCATCCGAATGTCGCAGCAGAAATCGAGACTCATCAGACCAAGCAACGTTTTTCCAATCTTCTACTGTCCAATTTCGATGAGCTTGTACAAATTGTAGCCTCAGTTTCCTGTTCTTAGCTGAAAGGAGTGGTACCCGGTGTGGTCTTCTGCTGCTGTAGCCCATCTGCCTCAAAGTTCGATGCACTGTGCGTTTAGAGATGCTCTTAGGCCTACCTTGGTTGTAACGGGTGGCGATTTGAGTCACTGTTGCCTTTCTATCAGCTCGAACCAGTCTGCCCATTCTCCTCTGACCTCTGGCATCAACAAGGCATTTCCGCCCACAGAACTGCCGCTCACTGGATTTTTTTTCTTTTTCGGACCATTCTCTGTAAACCCTAGAGATGGTTGTGCGTGAAAATCCCAGTAGATCAGCAGTTTCTGAAATACTCAGACCAGCCCTTCTGGCACCAACAACCATGCCACGTTCAAAGGCACTCAAATCACCTTTCTTCCCCATACTGATGCTCGGTTTGAACTGCAGGAGATTGTCTTGACCATGTCTACATGCCTAAATGCACTGAGTTGCCGCCATGTGATTGGCTGATTAGAAATTAAGTGTTAACAAGAAGTTGGACAGGTGTACCTAATAAAGTGGCCGGTGAGTGTATATATATACAGTATATTGTGGTTTGGAGGGAAAGTGAGTCAGATAGTGCCGGACAGCAGTCTGAGGCAGGAAGAACATATGAGGGGCTGTGCAGCCACGAGAAAGTGCTTAGGCTCCTGGACAGAGGTTATTATTATTGTTTATTTATATAGTGCCATTAATTCCATGCTATAAATGAGAAAAGGGATTCCAGATAACGTTTACAGTAAACAAATTTACAATGACAGACTAGTGCAGAGGGGAGAGGACCCTGTCCTTGCGGACTTACATTCTACTGGATTAAATGAGATTATACTGAAAGCAGAACAGATTGCAGTGAGAGTGCAGGAGAGAGAAGCACAGGAGAGTGATACCAGTGGAACAGAGCAGTGAATTAGCTACCTCCCTGCCTGGCGCAGATTACAAGTAGCCGGAACACCGAGGTTGTGAGGGACTCTTAAGACTGACAGCAGAAACCGGCAGGACAGCTGGATTATATATCACCTGTTTGCCCTAATACCCAGGAGGCACAGTGACACATAGAGCCCGGGTCATGATAGAGATCCTGTAAAAAGACTCGAGTCACCTGCCATATGGGTTTATGTCCCACCTTCATGGAGGACAGAGAGAACTGTGAGGACCTTATCAGAAGTCATAGGCAGTAAGGGACTACAACACCACCGTGCTATGAGGAAGGCTTTTAACTCCACCTGGTAAAGGGGACTCTGTTTGCTTCCAAGCCAGTGGGACCCTGCCTGTCCTGTGATCTTGGTGCCCTGGACTGTGGCTGCCTGAAGTCTTCAGTAAACCAGGTAAAGAGACTGCAAACATGTGTCCTCAATCTTTACTGCACCATTTACCATCTTTCATCTACACACCGGGAGCCCTGGGGAATACTTCACCTGTGGGAAGTTATACCATCTAGCTGCCCTAACATCACCCCAGAGGACCCCTTAAAGCAGCGTTGGTGCCCACTGACAATACCACAGGTGGCGTCACGAATATTAACTTTAATCAATTTCCCTTTTACATGGGCGCCCAGGGCCACGAACCGGGTCGCCACCGTGACATCCCCCTGTGAACACCGGACCCGGTAACTGGTACCCCAAGGCCCTGGAGGGTGACTTATTTTGGCATCACGAACAGGATGGACCAACCTTGAGAATTGGGTCATGTGTGCCTAAGAGACTTGTGTTGTGCTGAAAGACTGTTAATTGTGAATTGCTGCCAAAACTGCCACCATTATAGCGCCACGAGGAGCGCTGGAGAAGAAAGGTGCGCCATAATGGGGGGGACTAGCTGTGGGGAGTGAAAGCAATGGCCGCCCACTCCAAATACTTTTGCACCATGAGGGCATGCCTGTCAGCAACTGAGATCCGCCTCCTGATCCTGAATGGGAGGAGGAAGATGAAGCTCCGCCCCCAAAGGAGAGAGCGGGAACCAGATGAGAACGCAGCAAGGAACATGAAGGACGACATGGCGAGCAGACCGAACCCGGAGCGTGGGGTGGAAGGTAAGGACTCCCCCAGCCACCAGGATGGAAGCCGCGCCGAGCTGTCACCTGAAGTCCCAGAGTTCCTGAAAGAGGAGGTGAAGGAGCTGAGCGACCAACTCCTGCGGATGCAGCTGAGCGCCAAGACCAAATGGAAGGCGGCGCTGGGATTGAAACTGTAGGAGCAGCGTCCTATCCGGTGGCCCCTGATGACAGCGGAGGAGACCGGCACCAGAGACCCCACAGCAGCAGGTAAGGAGACCGACCGTGCCCCATTAGTTGAGGAACTCCTAGTGGGCCCGCTAGCTGCACCACCATGTTATGGATCGTGACGGATTCATATCCTGGGGGAATGGGACCAAGCCAATGGGATGGAAAGCCTTGTGAGAGCCCCGATCCCACCCACCAGTATGCCAGGCGAGATAATACGCTGAACAGACAGTGTATCACTGGAAGAACCCTGGGACAGGTCTAATGGGGTTCCCTGGGGCAGAAAGGCAAGAAGGAGAAATAATGGAGGTCCATAGCTGGGAGGAGTATCCGCAGCAGCTCGCCTATAAGTGGAAGGAAAAGGACAAGGCGTACCAAGGTGGGCGCAAAGCATTTGATAAAAGATCTATGCGCTAAGGTTCAGGCCCGCAAGGACAAACAGACTAACCAGGCCCCCGCTGAGGCAGGGCACTGTAGTGGCCTTTAAGCTAAAAAGAGTTTGTGGGTTCATCAAGGAGCCAGGCTTGTATGCTGAGGTGTTTGTCAACCGGGGAGATGTGGAATCTCACCTCGGAGAAGGACACCCGGACAGGGACTTATATCCAGGGGACAATGTAACTTTCACTCGGCATTTTGGTGACAAGTGATGGTATGCCTTAAATGTAAGGAAACATAGACGCAGCTTCTAATTTAAAGGGTACCCAACCAAAGACACCAGCAGCGCCACCTAGAGCCAAAGTGGTCACCACTACTGCTCCAATTTCAACACCAACCCCTAAAGCCTTCACCAAGACCACAGTGTGTACCATTACCACAACTGAAACAGCAGTGGCTACAGTACCAGTGATCACGCGTACCCAGGCCATGCAAACTCCTATTGCAGGACATGACCTGACTGTACACGAATACAAGACACATGATGTCTACCTGTCACCAGGCGTAACCTTGACTTATGATCTTCCCAGGCCAGGAAGTAACCAGTGCCAAGTGTTGCCTTGAAAGCAGCCAAAATAGATAAGCTTGAATATGACTGTGAATAAGTTAACTGTTTGAAAGTTCGTTTTACCTGGCCAAGGTTTTTGCACTAAAGAGTTAAATTGTTTAAAGGACATTCGTATCATGGACAGTGAATGATTCACAAACTTTATTGTATATAGTTGGCACCTATTTAGGTGCTTTCTACTGGTTTTACAAAGAAGCTTTAAAAGAACTGTTTCAAATGTTGCCTTGAATATTGATTTGTTTACAGAGACCTGAAGATTGCGTTGTTCCGGTGTTCTGGAAGGAGTCCCCGGATCCAAGATGGCTCCTTCCGGGTCCTGAAGTGAAGTGGCTAGCCGGCGCCTGCTCACACAGTGCTATGCAAAGTGTCAGATCAGCGATCTGATCTAATATAATGATGTCCCACCCTGGGACAATGTTAGAAAGTAAAAAAAAAAAATATAGAATGTATAAAAAAAAAAAAAAATCCCCTAATAAAATTTTTTTTTCCCCAATAAATCCTTTTATTTATGTAAATAAAAAAAAACAAACAATAAAAGTACACATATTTGGTATCGCCACGTCCGTAACAACCCGCTCTATAAAACTATCTCACTACTAGATAACCCCTTCAGTGAACACCGCAAAAAAAATAAATAAAAAGCGAGGCAAAAACCAACGCTTTATTATCATACCGGCGAACAAAAAGTGGAATAACACACGATCAAAAAGATGGATATAAACATGGTACCGCTGAAAACGTCATCTTATCCCGCAGAAAAAAAGCCACCATACAGCATCATCAGCAGAAAAATAAAAAAGTTGTAGCTCTCAGAATAAAACGATGCAAAAACAATTATTTTTTTACATAAAATAGTATTTGTGTAAAACCGCCAAAACATAAAAACAGATATAAATGCGGTATCGCTGTAATCGTACTGACCTGAAGAATAAAGCTGCTTTATCAATTTTACCACACGTGGAATGGTATAAACGCCCCCCCCCCCTAAAAGAAATTCAGTAATTGCTGGTTTTTGTTCATTCTGCCTCACAAAAATCGGAATAAAAAGTGATCAAAAAATGTCATATGCCCGAAAATGGTACCAATAAAAACGTCAACTCGTCCCGCAAAAAACAAGACCTCACATAACTCTGTGGGCCAAACTATGGATAAATTATAGCTCTCAAAATGTGGTGATGCAAAAACTATTTTGCAATAAAAAGCGTCTTTTAGTGTGTGACAGCTGCCAATCATTAAAATCTGCCAAAAAACACTATAAAAGTAAATCAACGCCCCCTTCATCACCCCTTTAGTTAGGGAAAAATAATAATATGTGTAAAAATGTATTTATTTCCATTTTCCCATTAGGGTCAGGGTTTGGGCTATAGTTAGGGTAGGGTTGGGGCTAAAGTTAGGGTTGGGGTTAAGGTTGGGGCTAAAGTTAGGGTTGGGGCTAAAGTAAAGGTACCTTCACACTTAACAACGATAGCGATCCGTGACGTTGCAGCGTCCTGGATAGCGATATCGTGTTTGACACGCAGCAGCGATCTGGATCCTAAACAGCTGAAACAGCTAAACAAACCTACTTCTCATCTCTCATATCCTCCCTGTCTCACAACCCTAAACAGTTATTCAACACCTTCAATTCTCTCCTCCGTCCCCCAGCACCTCCTCCCTTCTCACTTATCTCTGCTGAAGACTTTGCCTCATTCTTCAAGCAGAAGATTGATAACATCAGAGACAGTTTTGGTCAACAAGCCCCAGAGCCCTTCCTCCCAACTTCCCTACCCTCCACCTCCAAAACCAACTACTCCACCATTACAGAAGATCAACTCGCCACTCTACTCTCAAGATCGCATCTCACCACCTGTGCACTTGACCCGCTCCCATCCCACCTCATCCCAAACCTCACCACAATCTTCATCCCAACCCTAACCCATCTCTTCAACCTATCACTAACAACTGGTGTTTTCCCCTCAAGCTTTAAACATGCCTCCATCACACCTATCCTCAAAAAGCCCTCTCTTGACCCATCCTCTGTATCTAGCTATCGCCCTATATCACTTCTCCCCTATGCCTCAAAACTACTGGAACAACACGTCTACCTTGAACTGTCCTCCCATCTCTCTTCTTGCTCCCTCTTTGACCGCTTACAATCTGGCTTCCGGTCACACCATTCCACTGAAACTGCGCTAACTAAGGTCACCAATGACCTCTTAACCGCCAAGAGCAAGCGACACTACTCTGTTCTCCTCCTCCTCGACCTGTCGGCTGCCTTTGACACAGTGGACCATTCCCTATTATTACAGACCCTCTCATCCCTTGGCATCACAGACTTAGCCCTATCCTGGATCTCATCATACCTAACAGACCGGACATTCAGCGTCTCCCACTCAACACCACCTCCTCACCTCGCCCCCTATCTGTCGGAGTCCCACAAGGTTCAGTCCTTGGGCCCCTGCTCTTCTCCATTTACACCTTTGGCCTGGGACAGCTCATAGAATCTCATGGCTTTCAGTATCACCTCTATGCTGATGACACACAGATCTACATCTCTGGACCAGATATCACCTCCCTACTAACCAGAATCCCTCAATGTCTGTCCACTATTTCATCCTTCTTCTCCGCTAAATTTCTGAAACTTAACATGGACAAAACAGAATTCATCATCTTTCCCCCATCTCACGTGACCCCCCCCAACGAACCTATCCATTACAGTAAATGGCTGCCCACTCTCCCCAGTCCCACAAGCTCGCTGCCTCGGGGTTATCCTTGACGCTGATCTCTCCTTCAAACCACATATCCAAGCCCTTTCCACTTCCTGCCGACTTCAACTCAAAAATATTGCACGAATCCGTTCATTCCTCAACCAAGAATCTGCAAAAACCCTAGTCCATGCCCTCATCATCTCTCACCTTGACTACTGCAACCTCCTGCTCTGTGGCCTCCCCTCAAACACTCTCGCACCCCTCCAATCTATTCTAAACTCTGCTGCCCGACTAATCCACCTGTCCCCCCGCTATTCTCCGGCCTCTCCCCTCTGTCAATCCCTTCACTGGCTCCCCATTGCCCAGAGACTCCACTACAAAACCCTAACCATGACGTACAAAGCCATCCACAACCTGTCTCCTCCTTACATCTGTGACCTCATCTCCCGGTACTTTCCTACACGCAACCTCTGATCCTCACAAGATCTCCTTCTCTACTCCCCTCTTATCTCCTCTTCCCACAATCGTATACAAGATTTCTCTCGCGTATCACCCCTACTCTGGAACCCTCTACCACAACACATCAGACTCTCGCCCACCATCGAAACCTTCAAAAAGAATCTGAAGACCCACCTCTTCCGACAAGCCTACAACCTGCAGTAACCACCGATCAACCAAACCACTGCATGACCAGCTCTACCCTCACCTACTGTATCCTCACCCATCCCTTGTAGATTGTGAGCCTTCGCGGGCAGGGTCCTCTCTCCTACTGTACCAGTTATGACTTGTATTGTTCAAGATTATTGTACTTGTTTTTATTATGTATACCCCTCCTCACTTGTAAAGCGCCATGGAATAAATGGCGCTATAACAATAAATAATAATAATAATGATGTCGTTGGTCGGAGCTAGAAGGCCAGCACCTTATTTCATCGCTGGATCTCCCGCTGATATCGCTGAATCTGTATGTGTGACGCGGATTCAGCGATGTCTTCACTGGTAACCAGGGTAAACATCGGGTTACTAAGCGCAGAGCCGCACTTAGTAACCCGATATTTAAAATGAAGAGATGATCCAGCTTCCATATAAAATGTAAAAGTTTAATCCAACATATTAAAATGAGGAGACGACTCCTGGGACGGCATCATACACATAGTAAGGCGAGCGACGCGTTTCGACCTAGCGGACTTTATCACAGCTGATCTGCTAAATGACATATCCGGTATACAGGTCCTTCTCAAAAAAATAGCATATAGTGTTAAATTTCATTATTTACCATAATGTAATGATTACAATTAAACTTTCATATATTATAGATTCATTATCCACCAACTGAAATTTGTCAGGTCTTTTATTGTTTTAATACTGATGATTTTGGCCTACAACTCCTGATAACCCAAAAAACCTGTCTCAATAAATTAGCATATTTCACCCGTCCAATCAAATAAAAGTGTTTTTTAATAACAAACAAAAAAACCATCAAATAATAATGTTCAGTTATGCACTCAATACTTGGTCGGGAATCCTTTGGCAGAAATGACTGCTTCAATGCGGCGTGGCATGGAGGCAATCAGCCTGTGACACTGCTGAGATGTTATGGAGGCCCAGGATGCTTCAATAGCGGCCTTAAGCTCATCCAGAGTGTTGGGTCTTGCGTCTCTCAAATTTGACCTGTATATGCAACCTAACACCAATCAAATGCTAGATAAATATCATGTGATGCATAGGCTCAAAAAAAATAAATAATATGCGAAAAAAAAAATGCAATAGATAATAAACAATGCACAATAAATAGAAATAAAACCGTAAAGAAATAAAGACTTAAAGAAATAAGAAAAAAAAAAAAAAAAAGGGACATTGCTAATAATGGAACATTAGTTCATTTCGTTTGTTCAGACCACCTGGAAACCTTGTACCTAAATTAAAGATCCAGAACGCTTCTCTAGTGAGTAACGCTCTGTGGATATCTCCACCGCGCGGAGGTTTTTTAATTTTCTCAATACCTGTTACTTTTAAAAAAGCTGTATTGCGGGAATGAAAATCAATAAAGTGCCTCGCCACTGAAGAAATGGTGCGACTATTATTTGTAGTACATTTAATATCATACAAGTGTTCCGATATGCGGTTTTTTAATTTTCGAAAGGTACACCCGATATATGACTTGTCACAGAACGTACAATCAATTTTGTAAACCACAAATCGTGTATTACAGTTGATAAATGTTTGAATTTTATATTGATTTTTATTCTCTCCGGTACCAAAAAACTTAACGGTGGTAAGATGTACACAGGTAGTGCAATTAGTTACGTTGCATTTGTAGCAACCTATACAATGCAACCAAGTATTAGTGGAATGTTTAGAAGAAAAGTGATTGGGAGAAATTATGTTGCCCAAAGTAGGCGCTTTCCTGGCTACTATATTGCATCCCTGAGACAAAATTTGAGCAAGAGTGGGATCTTCACGCAAAATAGGCAAAGCTTTGTTAATAATGGTTTTAATTTGATTGAACTGTGGGCTGAACTGTAGACACACATATGGTTTATTAGCTATATTAATTTTATTCATAATTTTTATTTTTTATTTTTATTATCTTTATTAATATCGCTTGTTCCACTGTCTACTTCTGAGGGAATAAGACTCGACTGCTCTTTCTGATCTACTATGTGTGCCGCTCTGTCAAGCATCCAATGCGGATATCCACGTTTTAAAAATGTATTTCGTGATTGAACTAGATCTTTAAATAAATCATTGTTGTTATTGCAGTTTCGCTTCAATCTCGTAAATTCACCCACAGGGATTGCCTTTACTGTGTGCCTGGGATGACTACTTTTAGCGTGAAGCAATCCATTACCTGCTGTAGGTTTTATAAAAGTTCGTGTGGAAATAAGTTCATTGGGAACACCTGTTAACTCAAGATCCAGAAAGGAAATTTTGGACACAGCTTGAACAGATGTAAATTTTAAATTGAAATTATTGTCATTAATATAATTTACAAAATCCTGTATGGCAGATACATCTCCACGCCAAATAAACAGCGTATCATCGATGTATCTGCCATACCAGTGAATGCATGCAGAAAACGGATTGGAAACTGCAAAGAGGTGTGAATACTCCCAATAAGACATGACCAGGTTTGCTAGGGAAGGTGAAAATTTAGCTCCCATGGCCACACCTGTGCATTGTAAAAAATATTCAGAATCAAAAGAAAAGAAATTATGCGTCAAAAGAAAATAAGTTACCTGTAAAATAAAATTAATCAAATCACTTGAATATGGACTATACTTTTTCAGATGGAATTGTAACGCTTGTATCGCAACATTGTGAGGAATACAGGTATATAAAGAGACAACGTCGCAACTTAACCAAGTATATTCTGATTTCCATTTCTTTTTTGTTATGATACCCAGTATATCTTTGGTATCTTTAATATATCCTGGGGTCCTGGATACCAATGGCTGCAGTAGCGAATCTAGCCACTGACCAAGAAATTCATTTAAAGATCCTACGCTGGAGACTATGGGTCTCATAGGTGGAAAAGCGGCTTGTTTATGAATTTTAGGAAGCCCATATAAAATGGGCATTACTGGATAAGAGACCCGTAAAAAATCAGCCTGTTTAATGGTCAGGACCCCCAAAGATATCCCCTCTTCAATGATTTTATCAATTTCAGATTTAAATAAAGGAGTAGGATCAGAAGTTAATTTTTTGTAAATATTGGTGTCCGTCAAAGATTTGAAAATTTCACTTTTATAATCAGAGGAATTCATGATGACAATTGTGCCTCCTTTATCACTAGTTTTTATAACTATGTCATTCATATCTTTTATCTCCTGAATAGCTCGTTTCTGGTTAATAGATAAATTATGTTTCACTGGAACCTTTTGATTCTGACTGTGAGCGCCAGCCGTAAAGTAAGAGCAGAGCACAGCGGTGACGTCACCGCTCTGCTTTGGGGCCGGCGCTTACACAGTGCAAGGAAGCGGATGCCGAGGGACGCGGCAGACACCGGAATGTAAGTATGTAGTGTTTGGTTTTTTTTACATTTACTCTGGTAACCAGGGTAAACATCGGGTTACTAAGCGCGGCCCTGCGCTTAGTAACCCGATGTTTACCCTGGTTACCCGGGGACTTCGGCATCGTTGGTCGCTGGAGAGCTGTCTGTGTGACAGCTCTCCAGCGACCACACAACGACGAAACAGCGACACTGCAGCGATCGGCATCGTTGTCTATATCGCTGCAGCGTCGCTTAATGTGACGGTACCTTTAGGGTTTGGATTACATTTACAGTTGGGATTAAGGGTTGGGATTAGGGTTAGGAGTGCGGTTAGGGTTATGGTTGGGATTAAGGTTAGGGGTGTGTTTGGGTTAGGGTTTCAGTTAGAATTGGGGGGTTTCCACTGTTTAGGCACATCAGGGGCTCTCCAAACGCGACATGGCATCCGATCTCAATTCCAGCCAATTCTGCGTTGAAAAGCTAAAACAGTACTCCTTCCCTTACGAGCTCTCCCGTGTGCCCAAACAGGGGTTTACCCACACAGATGGAGTATCAGCGTACTCAGGACAAACTGGACAACAAATTTTGGGGTCCAATTTCTCCTGTTACCCTTGGGAAAATACAAAACCGGGTCCTAAAAAATAATTTTTGTAGAAAAAAAAAATAAAAATTATTTTCACGGCTCTGTGTTATAAACTGTAGTGAAACATATGGAGGTTCAAAGTTCTCACAACACATCTAGATAAGTTCCTTGGGTGGTCTAGTTTCCAATATGGGGTCACTTGTGGGGGGGTTCTACTGTTTAGGTACATCAGGGGCTCTGCAAATGAAACGTGATGCCTGTAGACCAAATGACGCTCGTTCCCTTCCGAGCTCTGCCGTGCGTCCAAACAGTGGTTCACCCCCACATATGGGGTATCAGCATACTCAGGACAAATTGGACAACAACTTTTGTTGTCCAATTTTTCCTGTTACCCTTGGGGGAAAAAAATTGCTGGCTAAAAGATCATTTTGTGGAAAGAAAAAATGATTTTTAAATTTTCACGGCTCTACATTCTAAACTTTAGTGAAACAATTGGGGGTTAAAAGTGCTCACCACACATCTAGATAAGTTCTTTAGGGGGGTCTTCTTTCCAAGCTCTTCTTCCGAGCTCTGCCATGCGCCCAAACAGTGGTTTACCCCCCCATATGGGGTATCAGCGTACTCAGGACAAATTTTTTTTACGGCTCTTAATTATAAACTTCTGTGAGCACTTGGAGGTTCAAAGTGCTCACCACACATCTAGATTAGTTCCTTAGGGGGTCTAGTTTCCAAAATGGTGTCACTTGTGGGGGGTTTCCACTGTTTAGGCACATCAGGGGCTCTCCAAACACGACATGGTGTCCGATCTCCATTCCAGCCAATTCTGCATTGAAAAAGTCAAACAGTGCTCCTTCCCTTCCAAGCCCTGCCGTGCGCCCAAACGGTGGTTTACCCCCACACATGGGGTATCGGTATTCAGGAGAAATTGCACAACAAATTTTGTGGTTCATTTTCTCTTTTTACACTTGTGAAAATAAAAAAAATTGGTTCTGAGTAAAATGTTTGCAAAAGAAAAGTTAAATATTCATTTTTTCCTTCCACATTGTTTCAGTTCCTATGAAGCACGTAAAGGGTTAATAAACTTCTTGAATGTGGTTTTGAGCACATTGAGGGGTGTAGTTTTTTGAATGGTGTCAAGTTTGGGTATTTTCTGTCATGTACACCCTTCGAAGTGACTTTAAATGAGAGATGGTCCCTAAAAAAATGGTTTTGTAAATTTTGTTGTAAAACTTAGGGGTGTGTTGGGGTTAGGGTTGGAGTTAGAATTGAGAGGTTTCCACTGTTCAGGCACATCAGGGGCTCTCCAAACATGACATGGTTTCTGATCTCAGTTTCAGCCAATTTTGCAGGCCCTTCCGAGCTCTGCCATGTGTCCAAACAGTGGTTTACCTGCATGTATGGGGTATCAGCGTACTCAGGACAAATTGTACAACAACTTTTGGCGTCCAATTTCTCCCATTACCCTTGGTAAAATAAAACAAATTGGTTCTGAAATGCATTTTTTGTGAAAAAGTTAAATGTTAATTTTTTTTTAAACATTCCAAAAATTCCTGTGAAGCACCTGAAGGGATAATAAGCTTCTTGAATGTGGTTTTGAGCACCATGAGGGGTGCAGTTTTTAGAATGGTGTCACTTTTGGGTATTTTCTATCATATAGACCCCTCAAAGTGGCTTCAAATGTGATGTCGTCCCTAAAAAAAAAACGGTGTTGAAAAATGAGAAATCGCTGGTCAACTTTTAACCCTTATAACTTCCTAACAAAAAAAAAGTTGTTTGCAAAATTGTGCTGATGTAAAGTAGTCATGTGGGAAATGTTCTTTATTAACTATTCTGTGACATATCTCTCTGATTTGAGGGTATAAAAATTCAAAGTTTGAAAATTACAAAATGTTAAAAATTTTCCACATATTTCCTTTCTTTTCATAAATAATCTCAAGTAATATCGAAGAAAAGTTACCACTAACATGATGAACAATATGTCACGAAAAAACAGTCTCAGAATCAGCGGTATCCGTTAAAGCATTCCAGAGTTCTAACCTCATAAAATGACAGTGGTCAGAATTGTAAAAATTGGTTTGGTCAATAACCCCTTTCTACCATTGGATGTACTATTCCGTCCATGTGGGGTGGGCCCTACTTCCCAAGGACGGAATAGTACATCCAGTGCGATCAACCACGCTCACGGGGGGAGCGCGGCCGATCGAGGCATGGACCGCCCCCGGCACATTAACCCCCGGCACACTGCGATCAAACATGTTCTGGCAATATAAGGAAGCATCGCGCAGGGAGGGGGCTCCCGGTGTGCTTCCTTGAGACCCTCGGAGCAACACGATGTGATCGCGTTGCTGCGAGGGTCTCTAACCTCCTCCTCCCTGCAGGCCCAGATCCAAAATGGCCGCAAGGCTGCATCCGGGTCCTTCAGGGAGGTGGCTTAACAGCGCCTGCTCAGAGCAAGCACTGGTAAGCGTCCCTGCTATGCCTGTGTAATCGCTGATCTGACACAGTGCACAGCAAAGTGTCAGATCAGCGATCTGTCAATAAAATGTGATGCCCACCTGGGGCAAAGTAAAAAAAAAAATTTTTTACATATGTGAAGAAAAAAATATATATATTTGTTCCAAGAAATACATTCCTTTATCGAAATAAAATAACACAATAAAAGTACACATTTAGTATCGCCGCATCCGTAACGACCCGACCTATAAAACTGTCCCACTAGTTAACCCCTTCAGTGAACACCGTAAAAAAAAGAAAAAAAAAGGCAAAAAACAACGCTTTATTATCATACTGCCGAACAAAAAGTGGAATAACACGCGATCAAAAAGATGGATATAAATAACCATGGTACTGCTGAAAACATCATCTTGTCCTGCAAAAAAAGAGCCACCATACAGCATCATTAGCGAAAAATAAAAAAGTTGTAGTCCTCAGAATAAAGCGATGCGGTGTGGCTTAGGCACCATCAAGAGAGGAAGCTTCTTCCAGGAGCTCCTGATCTCCAGCCTGGAAATCAACATCCATCAGCCACACTGCTGCTGTAAATCATCTTATCTTACCATCTAAGCCTCCATGAGAGTGTGCTGCATCTGGTGGACCGCAAGAAAATAGCTCTTACAGACTGTGAAGGGATCTCTGGAGCCTGAGCCTTGAGGCCTGGTGAGTGTAACAGGCCTCTGCTTCCCCTGTGGAGGAGGGCCTGTAATTTGCTCTCTGCACCTCTCGCTTCCCAAACATCTAACAGCAGAAAAACCAGCACTTTTATAATCTTCCAGAGGTTTCCTTAATCCTTCTCTGCTCATAGCCAGATCTATTGGGAGATTCCCCCTGAGCAGAGGGGTGATTACAGCCTGCACACACTTGCAATAGCCCTGTTCTCAGTGGGGGGGCCAGGACAGATCCAGAGGTTGGAGGAGTGTTTAAACTAGGGATTGGGGGGGAGGGTATTCATTTTATAGGAGGGGAAGATAGTGCAGATAGAGACCTGGGCACAAATAAGGAAGTTGGGGGTGGCATGGGGGATGGGGTTAGAACAGTTAATAATTTAAGAAAGAGTAGAGGTACAGAGAGTAACATCAAGTGCATGTATACTAATGCCAGAAGCCTCGCCAACAAAATGGATGCATTAGAACTAATGTTGTTGGAGCATAATTATGACATGGTGGGGATATCTGAGACGTGGCTGGATGAGAGCCATGACTGGGCTGTTAACTTGCAGGGCTATAGCCTGTTCAGAAATGACCGTACAGATAAGCGAGGGGGAGGGGTGTGTCTATATGTAAAATCTTCCTTAAAACCCATCCTGCGTGATAATATAGGTGAATTTAATGAAAATGTAGAGTCCCTGTGGGTGGAGATAAGGGGAGGGGGAAAAAATAATAAATTACTGATAGGGGTTTGTTATAAATCTCCAAAAATAATGGAAGCAATGGAGAATATCCTCGTAAAGCAAATAGATGAAGCTGCGACTCAAGGAGAAGTCATTATTATGGGGGACTTCAACTACCCTGAAATAGATTGGGGAACAGAAACCTGCAGTTCCAGCAAAGGTAATCGGTTTTTGACAACTATGAGAGACAATTACCTTTCACAACTGGTTCAGGACCTAACAAGAAGGGGGGCACTGCTAGACCTAATATTAACCAACAGGCCAGACCGCATATCAAATATAAGGGTTGGGGGTCACTTGGGGAATAGTGGTCACAAAATAATACGTTTTCATGTAACCTTTAATAAGATGGGTAGTAGGGGGGTAACACGGACACTAAATTTCAGGAGGGCAAATTTCCAACGGATGAGAGAGGATCTTGGTGCAATTAACTGGGATGATATCCTGAGACACAAAAATACACAAAGAAAATGGGAGACATTTATTAGTATCCTGGATAGGACCTGTGCACAGTATATACCGTATGGGAATAAACATACTAGAAATAGGAGGAAACCAATATGGCTAAATAGAGCTGTAAGGGGCGCAATAAGGGACAAAAAGAAAGCATTTAGAGAATTAAAGGAAGTAGGTAGTGAGGAGGCATTAAATAAATACAGAAAATTAAATAAATTCTGTAAAAAGCAAATCAAGACAGCAAAGATTGAGACAGAGAGACTCATTGCCAGAGAGAGTAAAAATAATCCCAAAATATTCTTTAACTATATAAATAGTAAGAAACTAAAAAATGACAGTGTTGGCCCCCTTAAAAATAGTCTGGGTGAAATGGTGGATGAGGATGAGGAAAAAGCCAATATGCTAAATGACTTTTTTTCATCAGTATTTACAAAAGAAAATCCCATGGCAGACAATATGACTACTGATAAAAATTCCCCATTAAATGTCACCTGCTTAACCCAGCAGGAAGTACAGCGGCGTCTAAAAATAACTAAAATTGACAAATCTCCGGGCCCGGATGGGATACACCCCCGAGTACTGCAGGAACTAAGTACAGTCATTGATAGACCATTATTTTTAATCTTTAAAGACTCCATAATAACAGGGTCTGTACCACAGGACTGGCGTATAGCAAATGTGGTGCCAATATTCAAAAAAGGGGCAAAAACTGAACTCGGTAATTATAGGCCAGTAAGTTTAACCTCTACTGTGGGTAAAATCCTGGAGGGCATTCTAAGGGATGCTATACTGGAGTATCTGAAGAGGAATAACCTCATGACCCAGTATCAGCATGGGTTTACTAGGGACCGCTCATGTCAGACTAATTTGATCAGCTTCTATGAAGAGGTAAGTTCCGGACTGGACCAAGGGAACCCAGTGGACGTAGTGTATATGGACTTTTCCAAAGCTTTTGATACGGTGCCACACAAAAGGTTGTTATATAAAATGAGAGTAATGGGGATAGGGGAAAATATGTGTAAGTGGGTTGAGAGCTGGCTCAGGGATAGGAGACAAAGGGTGGTTATAAATGGAGCACACTCGGACTGGGTCGCGGTTTGCAGTGGGGTACCACAGGGGTCAGTATTGGGCCCTCTTCTTTTTAACATATTTATTAATGACCTTGTAGGGGGCATTCAGAGTAGAATTTCAATATTTGCAGATGACACTAAACTCTGCAGGGTAATCAATACAGGGGAGGACAATTTTATATTACAGGATGATTTTTGTAAACTAGAAGCTTGGGCTGATAAATGGCAAATGAGCTTTAATGGGGATAAATGTAAGGTCATGCACTTGGGTAGAAGTAATAAGATGTATAACTATGTGCTTAATTCTAAAACTCTGGGCAAAACCATCAATGAAAAAGACCTGGGTGTATGGGTGGATGACAGACTCATATTCAGTGGCCAGTGTCAGGCAGCTGCTACAAAGGCAAATAAAATAATGGGATGTATTAAAAGAGGCATAGATGCTCATGAGGAGAACATAATTTTACCTCTATACAAATCACTAGTTCGACCACACTTAGAATACTGTGCACAGTTCTGGTCTCCAGTGTATAAGAAAGACATAGCTGAACTAGAGCGGGTGCAGAGAAGAGCGACCAAGGTTATTAGAGGACTGGGGGGTCTGCAATACCAAGATAGGTTATTACACTTGGGGCTATTTAGTTTGGAAAAACGAAGACTAAGGGGTGATCTTATTTTAATGTATAAATATATGAGGGGACAGTACAAAGACCTTTCTGATGATCTTTTTAATCATAGACCTGAGACAGGGACAAGGGGGCATCCTCTACGTCTGGAGGAAAGAAGGTTTAGGCATAATAACAGACGCGGATTCTTTACTGTAAGAGCAGTGAGACTATGGAACTCTCTGCCGTATGATGTTGTAATGAGTGATTCATTAATTAAATTTAAGAGGGGACTGGATACCTTTCTGGAAAAGTATAATATTACAGGGTATAAACACTAGATTCCTTGATAAGGCGTTGATCCAGGGAACTAGTCTGATTGCCGTATGTGGAGTCGGGAAGGAATTTTTTTCCCCATGGTGGAGTTACTCTTTGCCACATGGGTTTTTTTTGCCTTCCTCTGGATCAACATGTTAGGGCATGTTAGGTTAGGCTATGGGTTGAACTAGATGTACTTACAGTCTTCCTTCAACCTCAATAACTATGTAACTATGTAACTATGTAAGATCCTCCTTTGCTGAGCAAACAGGACTCCAGTGTGAGAGATAAGGGAGGCTGACAATATCCCTTCTAGTCAACAGAAGCTGATAGTCTACCACTGTCACTCTCCTCCATAAGAAGAAGATAAACTTCTTCTTCTTCTTTGGAATCCCACCCCTTTTCCAGCAGCAGCACCCAGGAGAACAATAAGACATATATCAGAGACAGTGTGCTTCCTGTATGTTTTTTCCTCTGCTTCTACAACATCATCACTGAGTTGTACCCTCAAGTACACTGTCCTGGGCTGGTCCCACACCTAACCTTGTCATGCTGGACCTAAAATGAGGTGACGAGCTTCGGCACCACCAGACATAACGCGGCTCATACCGGCTTTCACTGACTCTCCTGACCTCTGAGGCGCTTACCGCTAGCACCGCAGCACAACTGGGCACATGATGACCCGAGGCAGATCTAATAAGAAGGCCTCTCCTCCTCGCCTGCCAGACTTCTTTCCGCGGTCTCAAACCTCACATGCCGCAGGGAAAATGGCGGCGGTTTCTCCCTCCAGATCATCACACTCCTCCCGCGGCTCCCGGGGTTCAGAAAGAGGTGAGACTTCAGCGGGAGCACAATATAGCAGCTCTGCACCTATGACCAGGGGGGATATGAAAGAATTCCTCACATCTATACGCGCCTCATTAAAAGAGGATATGCAGGACATGTTGAAGGAGATAAGAGGAGACATTAACGCCTTAGGGGCCCGCACAGATCATTTGGAAAACAAAATGTCCGAATATGTCTCTGTAATTAACGCTCTGGTGGATGAAAACCAAGCTATAAAAGGTAAGTTAGCAGGGGCGTTTGATAAATTGATCGACTTAGAGGACAGATCCAGGAGGAACAATATTCGAGTGAGAGGAATCCCTGAGAATGTTGCAGATAAAGATTTAGCTGCTTTCCTCCAGAATTTTATGCAGGCTGTCCTGCCCTCACTTTCCTCGAGAGATCTACTGGCGGACAGGGTACATAGAACACCCAAGCCCAAGCATCTAGATCCATCTCTTCCTAGAGACATCCTTGCACGGATTCATTTGTACACTACTAAAGAGACATTCCTGCGGCAGATAAGAAGCCCCCCTGACCTACCCCCTGAATTCCGGGATCTCCTGGTCTTCCCGGATTTGTCAGCTGCTACCCTGGCCAAAAGGAGAGAATACGCCCATGTCTGTAAAGCATTGAGGGACATCAACATACGATACCGATGGTTTAATCCTGTGCGTTTGATTATCACTTATGAAGGACGCACGGTCGCCTGCTCCTCGCCTAAACAGGCAGAGGAGAGGCTTACGGCCTGGAAAATACCCTTTGCTCCCAGACCTTCGGATACAAAAAGGAAAATAGCCTCAGACTGGTCTACGGAATGACAGTGCCACACGGACGGCGTCTGGATTGCTGAGCCCTCCTACTGCACCCCTCAGTGGGCCTTTGGATTGTGAACCTCTCACTTCCACCCCTCCACGCAGATTCTGTTCTGCGGACTGTCTGGACTGTTCCGGACGTTCCTACGAGGATTCCTCGTATATTGACCTATGTTTTGTTTTTTTCCTTTGTTTTTACTTCTTTTTGTTTTTTGGTTCTTTTTACTCTGGCATACATTTAGAGTCTCCTTCCAATGCGACTACATACTTGCCCTTCCCCTTTCTTTCCTCCAGGTTTTTTCTCTCCAAATCCCCGGGCATTCTCTGTCTATATTGATTTTTGATTGTTATTATGAAACTGGCAGTTATTTGTATATAAATTTCGGTACACTACCAGTGAGGTCACTGGGTAATACCAGCAGTATAGACTTTAGTATAATGGTACCATGAGTTTACAAATTCTTTCTTTGAATGTCAGGGGTTTAAACTCCCCTGAGAAGAGATCTATGATGTGGAGGGAGGTGAAGCGGTCGAGGGCAGATATTATCTGCTTGCAGGAGACCCATTTGTTGGCGGAGGATAATTTTAGGCTCCGTCATCCCCTCTTCCCACACATTCTATTTGCTAATGGCCCAACCAAAAAGGCTGGTGTGTGCATCATGGTGAAAAATACAATCGCTTTTAAATTGATAGCGCAAAATAATTACCCCACGGGTAGGTGTTTAACTATCACGTGCCTATTGAATGGTGAGCTACACACGTTGACAAATCTTTATGCTCCCAATGAGGGACAACATAAATTCCTGAGAACAACCCTTCATGAAGTCTCTGCGAATGTGAAGGGCAGCAATATAATATGTGGTGACTTTAATCTCCCCATGCATGTGGACCTTGATTGCTCTTCTGGTAGCAGACGACCTAGAGGGGACTTGACTCTACTCACAGGCGAATTCCACCTGCATGATTATTGGAGATATTTGCATGCATCTGAGAGGGATTATACCTTTTACTCTTCCAGGCATTCCACGTACTCCCGTATTGATTATTTTCTAACAGATAGTGCAACCTTGTCCAGATGTAGATCCGCAACTATAGGTTTAATAACGTGGTCTGATCACGCTCCCATCACTCTAACTCTTACTTTAGCACACCAAGCTAACCCAGCCTTTAGGCGGCGATTAAATGACGCATTGCTGCTGAATGGGGAGGTGTTAGATAGAATCTCTTTGGAGTTGGAACATTACTTTAAGATAAATGATAATGGAGAGGTTTCTGATGAGTCCTTATGGTTGGCGCATAGAGTAGTGATTAGAGGTGTGCTTCTTCAACAAGCTTCCTACCTGAAAAGGAAGAGGGAGAGTGGCAGAGAGGTATTACTTTCCCATCTGCAATATTTAGACAATATCAACAAGTCTGCTCCCACGCCTTCTATCTCCAAGGAGATCTATCAGATTAGGTTTAAATTGAGAGAAAATCTCCTGGCCAGATATGCACATAACATGAAGAAATTCAAGACTAATCTATATGCCGCAGGTGATAGGGCAGGTGCACTCCTGGCGCGCAGAGTACGTAAGAGGGAAGCTAAATCAAGAGTGGACCATATCTTAGATAAAAATGGGAAGGCCCTCAGGAACCCTCAGGACATAGTCCAAGCTTTTGCAGAATATTATACCGGATTGTATAACTTAAAAGATGACCCTTCTACTCCCCAACCGGACCACCAATCTATTTATAAATATCTAGACTCTATAAAATTACCCCGTATTACATCTGAGCAGCTAAACTACCTTAATTCTCCCTTCACAGATGTAGAAATTAACTCGACGATTAAACAAACTAAATCTCATAAGGCCCCAGGCCCAGACGGGCTGACGAATGACTATTATAAATCCTTTTATCTGTTGCTGACTCCATATTTGCAGAGATTATTCTCGGTGTGGAGAGACTCGAGTACTGTGGCGGCTCCTGGTTTGGAAGCTACCATATCTACCATACCCAAGCCTGGGAAACCCCTCACACACCCTGGTGACTTTAGACCCATTGCTCTGCTCAATTCGGATGTCAAAATATTCACTAAAATTATAGCGTCCAGACTAAAGCTTATTATCCCAACTATAATTTCACCGGACCAAGTGGGTTTTGTGGCCGGACGTGAGACGAAAGATGGGGTGCGGCGCATGCTGAATCTGATTAAAATAGCGAAGCTGTCTGGCCTACCCAGTGCATTCCTGTCGCTTGATGCTGAGAAGGCTTTTGACAGGGTGCACTGGGGGTATCTTCGGGCAGTATTCGAAAGGTTTGGACTGTCGGGCCCAATATTCTCAACAATCTGTGCTATGTACTCGACTCCTTGTGCCAGGGTCTTGACGTCCGTTTTTTTATCTGGTGCGTTTCAGATCACGAATGGCACTCGTCAAGGTTGCCCACTCTCTCCTATTATTTTCACACTGTGCATGGAGCCGCTTGCTGAACGCATAAGAACCTCTACTAATATCACCGGCATCAGGGTTGGACAGATGGAGCACAGAATTGACTTGTATGCTGATGATGTTATTCTATCCTGTGTCAACTTGGAGACATCCTTGACAGCTATTACCTTGGAACTCGGGGAATTCAGTAATGTGTCATACTACAGGTTGAATCCTACGAAGTCCTTGTTGTTTCCGGCGGCGGTTCCATGCGCGGCCAAGTCGAAAATGGAGGCTGAGTTTCCATTTAAATGGATGACAGAGGGTATCCCGTACTTGGGAGTTATATTGACGGACTCTGAACAGATTGTTGAGAAGAATTTCTCTAAATTGATCACACAGGTTAGGGCACAACTTGACCATTTTCACATAGTTATGACAACCTGGATTGCCAGGATTAATGTTTTCAAAATGATGATCCTGCCTAAAATACTGTATCTCCTTAGGTGTATCCCATTAAAAATCCCCAAACGTTTGATTTCGAAATTACAAACTATGACATACGATTATATTTGGTCACACAAAAAATCTAGAATCTCTAGGACCTTGATGTACTATCCGTATAAACGGGGAGGGCTGGGAATGCCGAACCTCATGCTGTACCATAGAGCGGCCATAATAACTGGACTTAGAGACTGGTGGCAGGCGGACAAAGACCATAGATGGCTCCAAATAGAAAACTACTATGCCAAAACTAGATCTACCCGGACGATTCTTGAGGCCGAATCTATTGCAATCACTGATTATTCCCCTACCTTACCAACCATGAAAATCGCGCTCCACTATTGGAGGACACTGGTCCCTTCCTTGATTAAATTATCTCATGACTCCCTATCCTTAAAAGCCCTTGAGACACACATCCCATTTATTAATCTCCAGCCTTGGGTTGATGCTGGAATCGTAACATTACGGCAGATATTTGATACCACTGGCCTCATCCCCTTTGACCGCTTGGCCTCCAACTTCCCGAATGTCCGGAGATATTTCTATCAATATTTGCAGATACGTCATCTACTTCATAATTCCCCAGACTCGCCTTTCTTCAACTCCCATTTAAATAACAGGGTTAATGGTTATTTCTTGTTGCCTGACTCTGGCCCGAAGGGAATTTCAATATTATATAAAGCCTTAAATGACCCAGCAGAAGATGTTAAACTGCCATATATGATCAAGTGGGAACAGGATCTGGACTTCCTATCTGACCCGATGGATTGGGAGGAGGGACTGGGTGAAGTACTATGGGTATCTGTCTGCGTCAATCATCTCGAACAATTGAAAAAAGTACACCTTAGATGGTATCAATATCCGGTTCAGGTGGCTCACTATGACCCTTGTTGTGAAATTGGATTCTGGGCTCCCCCGGTGGCCACTTATGGAATTGAACTTGTGTGCATCATCCCCTCTGTTCACCTGCTCCTATCAGGATGTGGGAGTCGCTATATAACCTTGCTCCTCTGTCAGTTTCATGCCGGTCAACAATGTAATCAGAAGCCTTTCTGTGCATGTTCCTGCTACCAGACAACTCCCAGCTAAGTTGGACTTTTGTCCTTGTGTGTTTTTGCATTTTGTTCCTGTTCACAGCTGCTGTTTCGTTACTGTGTCTGGAAAGCTCTTGTGATCGGAAATTGCCACTCTGGTGTTATGAGTTAATGCTAGAGTCTTAAAGTAATTTCTGGATGGTGTTTTGATAGGGTTTTCTGCTGACCATGAAAGTGTCCTTTCTGTCTTCCTGCTATCTAGTAAGCGGACCTCGATTTTGCTAAACCTATTTTCATACTACGTTTGTCATTTCATCTAAAATCACCGCCAATATATGTGGGGGCCTCTGTCTGCCTTTTGGGGAAATTTCTCTAGAGGTGAGCCAGGACTGTCTTTTCCTCTGCTAGGATTAGGTAGTTCTCCGGCTGGCGCTGGGCATCTAGGGATAAAAAAACGTAGGCATGCTACCCGGCCACTTCTAGTTGTGCGGCAGGTTTAGTTCATGGTCAGTATAGTTTCCATCTTCCAAGAGCTAGTTCTCATATATGCTGGGCTATGTTCTCTCGCCATTGAGAATCATGACAGTTTGACCGGCCCAAAAAAGGGTTAAATTTCTGGCTGAGAAAGGAGAGAAAAAAGAAGTCTGCTACAATTTTTTTTTTTTTTTTTTTTTTCCTCTAGTTCTGAGTGTGCTCTTAATTGAATCACTTGCTAGTTTGCCTATGCTGCAGCCTTCCTCTCTTTCTAATCCTTGAATGGCTCTGTGTTCACCTGTTTCAAATGGATCTTCAGAGTGTAGCTACAGGTTTGAATAATCTCGCCACAAAGGTACAAAATTTGCAAGATTTTGTTGTTCATGCACCTATGTCTGAGCCTAGAATTCCTTTGCCTGAATTCTTCTCGGGGAATAGATCTCACTTTCAAAATTTTAAAAATAATTGCAAATTGTTTTTGTCCCTGAAGTCTCGCTCTGCCGGAGACCCTGCACAGCAGGTCAGGATTGTAATTTCCTTGCTCCGGGGCGACCCTCAAGACTGGGCTTTTGCATTGGCACCAGGGGATCCTGCGTTGCTCAATGTGGATGCGTTTTTTCTGGCCTTGGGGTTGCTTTATGAGGAACCTCATTTAGAACTTCAGGCGGAAAAGGCCTTGATGTCCTTGTCTCAGGGGCAAGATGAAGCTGAAATATACTGCCAAAAATTCCGCAAATGGTCTGTGCTTACTCAGTGGAATGAGTGCGCCCTGGCGGCGATTTTCAGAGAAGGTCTCTCTGATGCCATTAAGGATGTTATGGTGGGGTTCCCTGTGCCTGCGAGTCTGAATGAGTCCATGACGATGGCTATTCAGATCGATAGGCGTCTGCGGGAGCGCAAACCTGTGCACCATTTGGCGGTGTCTACTGAGAAAACGCCAGAAAATATGCAATGTGATAGAATTCTGTCCAGAAGCGAGAGGCAGAATTTTAGACGAAAAAATGGGTTGTGCTTCTATTGTGGTGATTCAACTCATGTTATATCAGCATGCTTTAAGCGTACTAAGAAGCCTGACAAGTCTGTTTCAATTAGCACTTTACAGTCTAAGTTTATTCTATCTGTGACCCTGATTTGTTCTTTGTCATCTATTACCGCGGACGCCTATGTCGACTCTGGCGCTGCTTTGAGTCTTATGGATTGGTCCTTTGCCAAACGCTGTGGGTATGATTTGGAGCCATTGGAGGCTCCGATACCTCTGAAAGGGATTGACTCCACCCCATTGGCTAGTAATAAACCACAATACTGGACACAAGTGACTATGCGTGTTAATCCGGATCACCAGGAGGTTATTCGCTTTCTGGTGCTGTATAATCTACATGATGTTTTGGTGCTGGGATTGCCATGGCTGCAATCTCATAACCCAGTCCTCGACTGGAGAGCTATGTCTGTGTTAAGCTGGGGATGTAAAGGAACTCATGGGGACGTACCTTTGGTTTCCATTTCATCATCTATTCCCTCTGAGATTCCTGAATTCTTGTCTGACTTTCGTGACGTTTTTGAAGAACCCAAGGTTGGTTCACTACCTCCGCACCGGGAGTGCGATTGTGCCATAGACTTGATCCCGGGTAGTAAATACCCTAAGGGTCGTTTATTTAATCTGTCTGTGCCTGAACACGCTGCTATGCGAGAATATATAAAGGAGTCCTTGGAAAAGGGACATATTCGTCCTTCGTCATCTCCCTTAGGAGCCGGTTTTTTCTTTGTGTCTAAGAAAGACGGCTCTTTGAGGCCGTGTATTGATTATCGACTTTTGAATAAAATCACGGTTAAATATCAATATCCGTTACCACTGCTTACTGATTTGTTTGCTCGTATAAAGGGGGCCAAGTGGTTCTCTAAGATTGATCTCCGTGGGGCGTATAATTTGGTGCGAATCAAGCAGGGGGATGAGTGGAAAACCGCATTTAATACGCCCGAGGGCCATTTTGAGTATTTGGTGATGCCTTTTGGTCTTTCAAATGCCCCTTCAGTCTTCCAGTCCTTTATGCATGACATTTTCCGCGATTATTTGGATAAATTTATGATTGTGTATCTGGATGATATTCTGATTTTTTCGGATGACTGGGACTCTCATGTCCAGCAGGTCAGGAGGGTTTTTCAGGTTTTGCGGTCTAATTCCTTGTGTGTGAAGGGTTCTAAGTGTGTTTTTGGGGTTCAAAAGATTTCCTTCTTGGGATACATTTTTTCCCCCTCTTCCATCGAGATGGATCCTGTCAAGGTTCAGGCTATTGGTGATTGGACGCAACCCTCTTCTCTTAAGAGTCTTCAGAAATTTTTGGGCTTTGCTAACTTTTATCGTCGATTTATTGCTGGTTTTTCTGATGTTGTAAAACCATTGACTGATTTGACTAAGAAGGGTGCTGATGTTGCTGATTGGTCCCCTGATGCTGTGGAGGCCTTTCGGGAGCTCAAGCGCCGCTTTTCTTCCGCCCCAGTGTTGCGTCAGCCTGATGTTGCTCTTCCTTTTCAGGTTGAGGTCGACGCTTCTGAAATCGGAGCTGGGGCGGTGTTGTCGCAGAGAAGTTCCGACTGCTCCGTGATGAGACCTTGTGCTTTTTTTTCCCGTAAATTTTCGCCCGCCGAGCGGAATTATGATATTGGGAATCGGGAGCTTTTGGCCATGAAGTGGGCTTTTGAGGAGTGGCGTCACTGGCTTGAGGGGGCCAGACATCAGGTGGTGGTATTGACTGACCACAAAAATTTAATTTACCTTGAGTCTGCCAGGCGCCTGAATCCTAGACAGGCGCGCTGGTCGTTGTTTTTCTCTCGGTTTAATTTTGTGGTGTCGTACCTACCGGGTTCTAAGAATGTTAAGGCGGATGCCCTTTCTAGGAGTTTTGAGCCTGACTCCCCTGGTAATTCTGAGCCCACAGGTATCCTTAAAGATGGAGTGATATTGTCTGCCGTTTCTCCAGACCTGCGGCGGGCCTTGCAGGAGTTTCAGGCGGATAGACCTGATCGTTGCCCACCTGGTAGACTGTTTGTTCCTGATGATTGGACCAGTAGAGTCATCTCTGAGGTTCATTCTTCTGCGTTGGCAGGTCATCCTGGAATCTTTGGTACCAGGGATTTGGTGGCAAGGTCCTTCTGGTGGCCTTCCCTGTCACGAGATGTGCGAGGCTTTGTGCAGTCTTGTGACGTTTGTGCTCGGGCCAAGCCTTGTTGTTCTCGGGCTAGTGGATTGTTGTTACCCTTGCCTATCCCGAAGAGGCCTTGGACGCACATCTCGATGGATTTTATTTCGGATCTGCCTGTTTCTCAGAAGATGTCTGTCATCTGGGTGGTGTGTGACCGTTTCTCTAAGATGGCCCATCTGGTTCCTTTGCCTAAGTTGCCTTCTTCTTCCGAGTTGGTTCCTCTGTTTTTTCAAAATGTTGTTCGTTTGCATGGTATTCCGGAGAATATCGTTTCTGACAGAGGGACCCAATTCGTGTCTAGATTTTGGCGGGCATTCTGTGCTAGGATGGGCATAGATTTGTCTTTTTCGTCTGCTTTCCATCCTCAGACTAATGGCCAGACCGAGCGGACTAATCAGACCTTGGAGACATATTTGAGGTGTTTTGTGTCTGCGGATCAGGATGATTGGGTTGCTTTTTTGCCTTTGGCGGAGTTCGCCCTCAATAATCGGGCCAGCTCTGCCACCTTGGTGTCCCCGTTTTTCTGTAATTCGGGGTTTCATCCTCGATTTTCCTCCGGTCAAGTGGAATCTTCGGATTGTCCTGGAGTGGATGCTGTGGTGGAGAGGTTGCATCAGATTTGGGGGCAGGTGGTGGACAATTTGAAGTTGTCCCAGGAGAAGACTCAGCTTTTTGCCAACCGCCGTCGTCGTGTTGGTCCTCGGCTTTGTGTTGGGGACTTGGTGTGGTTGTCTTCTCGTTTTGTCCCTATGAGGGTTTCTTCTCCTAAGTTTAAGCCTCGGTTCATCGGCCCGTACAAGATATTGGAGATTCTTAACCCTGTGTCCTTCCGTTTGGACCTCCCTGCATCCTTTTCGATTCATAATTAGTGTTGAGCGATACTTTCCGATATCGGAAAGTATCGGTATCGGAAAGTATCGGCCGATACCGTCAAAATATCGGATCCAATCCGATACCGATACCCGATCCCAATGCAAGTCAATGGGACGAAAATATCGGAATTAAAATAAACCCTTTATAAACTTGTAGGTTCATTCTACATGAAGGAAAACAACTAAGAATAATGTAGGATGTATTGGGGGACGTGGCGGAGATATTAAAGGGACAGAGGTTTAGCCCAATGTAATAGAATAGCAGGATTTTTAATTTTTTTTTATGAAGTTCGGCGTTAGAAAGAATTTGACTATGTTATTTTTTTTTTTTTTATGTCAGATATTGATGTTTCACTACTTCCACGCCCTTCACCTTCTTTTTTACTTCTCCCACGCTTTCTTCTTAATTATCCTCATCATCAGCTTCTTTGACATCAACTTCTTCACCTTATTCATCTTCTTCTTCATCTTCTACCTATTATTTTTTGGGTTACATTGTTCATATTCTTTTTATTTTACTATTATCTTCATCATATTCAACTTCTTCATCATATTCTTATTTGTGACAGGCATTCCCGTAGTTGTTATCTATAAAAGTTTGAAGATTACACCTTCCGTTCTGCCTGTCACAAACCAGTTACATTTGTCCGCGTTCAGTTTGGCCTGCAGCATCAGGCTTTATCCAGGGGCACCACGAGGAGGAACGGACTCACCCCCATACACTGCTTAGTCTTCTTCTGCTTATAATTTACATAATATTTTTTTGCTCTGATATTTTGTGTTATGCTTAATGTCCTTCTGCTCTTTGTTCTGCAGCCTCTTGTTCTTCTGCTTCTCGGTCTTCCAGGTCGTCGTCGTCTCCAGGGTCGTCGTCTCCGGGGTCGTCGTCATCGGGGTGGTCTCCGGGGTCGTCGTCATCGGGGTGGTCTTCAGGGTCATCGTCTCCAGGGTCGTCGTCATCACGGTGGTTGTCGTCTCTGGTGTCGTCGTCATCTTAGGGGTGTTCTTCCGGGTCATCGTGTTTAGTCTCTTGAACTTGGAAATGTAGCAGAAGGTACAAGAAGGCTGAGAAAATGCCGAGAACCAGCTGATGGAACTGAAACTCGGATGGCTACCCGAAGGTCCAAGAGCCAATGGAACTACCGAGGACCAGCTGACGTTACTGGAACCCGGTTACTAAGCAGGAGGTACCCGTGCCTGAAAGCACTACCAAGGACCACCTGACGTTGGTGGAACTCGGATACCCAGAGGGAGGCACCTAAGCCAAAGGCTCTGCCCGGAACCAGCTGACGGTACTGGAACCAGGATGGGGAGCAGAAGGTACAAGAGCAAAAGACACTGCCGAGAACCAGCTGACGGTGCTGGAACCCGGATGGGTAGCCGAAGGTCCAAGAGCCAATGGAACTACCGAGGACCAGCTGACGTTACTGGAACCCGGTTACTAAGCAGGAGGTACCCGTGCCTGAAAGCACTACCAAGGACCACCTGACGTTGGTGGAACTCGGATACCCAGAGGGAGGCACCTAAGCCAAAGGCTCTGCCCGGAACCAGCTGACGGTACTGGAACCAGGATGGGGAGCAGAAGGTACAAGAGCAAGTGTCTGCGTGGCTTTTGCAGGACACGATGCCGGCTGCACAGCAGGGGAACAGCTGGCGGTGCTGGACCCCACTGACACATTGGCTGGTGTTTTTCTCTGTGCAGCTAGCACATCTGGGCCCCAACTGGCGGTGTGTTAGAGCCCAGGGACAGCAGGAGGAGGAGCAGGAGGAGGAGGAGCAGGGGGAGGGGAGTGTAGGCCGAAGCCTGCACTGGCGGCAGCTTTGGGTGTGTTGTGTCTGCGTGGCTTTTGCAGGACACGTTGCCGGCTACACAGCAGGGGAACAGCTGGCGGTGCTGGACCCCACTGACACATTGGCGAGGTGTTTGGCTCTGTGCAGCCAGCACTTCCGGACAGCAACTAGCGTTGTTGGAGCCCGGGCTCTGCAGGTGGAGCAGAGTGTAGGCCGAAGCCTACTTGAACCGATTTCAAAGGTCACCTTTAACCCCCCCTCAGGGGTTAGAAAGTAGAAGAGCCACAGCTTATGCAGCAGTAGTGCTGCACAAGTCAAAGGTTGCTCTTTTAATTTTTCTCCTTGCACACGCTGAATGAAACACGTATAACATTTAGCCCTTTATACAGTCAAACTGTGTAATGGAGGCGCGAGTTCCCTTTGTAATGAGACGCAGCACAGGTGTCAAGAATCCCACCTTGGTGCTGGGTGCAGCCTCCCGAGCGTTGTTATTTGCTGTACAGGAGTCTGCGCTGTCGTGTTATCCCCTGGCCTAGCGCCGTTAGCGCTGCCCATCTTCTGGCATCATGTAATGTCGGCCGGTGCGGTTCGCGATGACCATGAATCCCAGCCCCGCAGTGTCTTAACATTGTTAAAACACTGCGGGGCTGGGATTCAGGGCCTGGCGCAGCACATATGTTGGCCTCTCACACTCGGGTCCTTACACCCGCTTCAGACTGTGCGGCGTCATCTGATCCCTTATCGCATGCCACGGCCATGAAGCCGCACAGTCCGAAGAAGGCGGAAGGAGAGGAGGGACAGGCGAACTGATGCACTGATCCTGCCCATCAATCACACCCTCGCAGTCCCAATAAATAAGACAACGAGGGGCGTTGTGTGGGTCAGGGCGGCCGCAGAGGCGCAGGCAGCCAAACAATGATGCCAGAAGACGGGCAGCGCTACCAAGGGGGTTGCAGCGTGTCATTACAAAGGAAAGTCACACCACCGGGACGGTTAAATGGTCACACAGAGGACACATTGCAGACGTGTTTTCAGTTCCACATGTGCGAGGAGAATACGTTTCTGAGCCACCTTGCACACATGCAGCATTACCGCTGTACAAGGTGGCTGGATAACGTAAAAACGCCTGGGGGAGGGGGGACAGGTTCCCTTCAATTTCAGTTCTTGTGTCTGCGTGGCTTTTGCAGGACACGTTGCCGGCTGCACAGCAGGGGAACAGCTGGCGGTGCTGGACCCCACTGACACATTGGCTGGTGTTTTTCTCTGTGCAGCTAGCACATCTGGGCCCCAACTGGCGGTGTGTTAGAGCCCAGGGACAGCAGGAGGAGGAGCAGGAGGAGGAGGAGCAGGGGGAGGGGAGTGTAGGCCGAAGCCTGCACTGGCGGCAGCTTTGGGTGTGTTGTGTCTGCGTGGCTTTTGCAGGACACGTTGCCGGCTACACAGCAGGGGAACAGCTGGCGGTGCTGGACCCCACTGACACATTGGCGAGGTGTTTGGCTCTGTGCAGCCAGCACTTCCGGACAGCAACTAGCGTTGTTGGAGCCCGGGCTCTGCAGGTGGAGCAGAGTGTAGGCCGAAGCCTACTTGAACCGATTTCAAAGGTCACCTTTAACCCCCCCTCAGGGGTTAGAAAGTAGAAGAGCCACAGCTTATGCAGCAGTAGTGCTGCACAAGTCAAAGGTTGCTCTTTTAATTTTTCTCCTTGCACACGCTGAATGAAACACGTATAACATTTAGCCCTTTATACAGTCAAACTGTGTAATGGAGGCGCGAGTTCCCTTTGTAATGAGACGCAGCACAGGTGTCAAGAATCCCACCTTGGTGCTGGGTGCAGCCTCCCGAGCGTTGTTATTTGCTGTACAGGAGTCTGCGCTGTCGTGTTATCCCCTGGCCTAGCGCCGTTAGCGCTGCCCATCTTCTGGCATCATGTAATGTCGGCCGGTGCGGTTCGCGATGACCATGAATCCCAGCCCCGCAGTGTCTTAACATTGTTAAAACACTGCGGGGCTGGGATTCAGGGCCTGGCGCAGCACATATGTTGGCCTCTCACACTCGGGTCCTTACACCCGCTTCAGACTGTGCGGCGTCATCTGATCCCTTATCGCATGCCACGGCCATGAAGCCGCACAGTCCGAAGAAGGCGGAAGGAGAGGAGGGACAGGCGAACTGATGCACTGATCCTGCCCATCAATCACACCCTCGCAGTCCCAATAAATAAGACAACGAGGGGCGTTGTGTGGGTCAGGGCGGCCGCAGAGGCGCAGGCAGCCAAACAATGATGCCAGAAGACGGGCAGCGCTACCAAGGGGGTTGCAGCGTGTCATTACAAAGGAAAGTCACACCACCGGGACGGTTAAATGGTCACACAGAGGACACATTGCAGACGTGTTTTCAGTTCCACATGTGCGAGGAGAATACGTTTCTGAGCCACCTTGCACACATGCAGCATTACCGCTGTACAAGGTGGCTGGATAACGTAAAAACGCCTGGGGGAGGGGGGACAGGTTCCCTTCAATTTCAGTTCTTGTGTCTGCGTGGCTTTTGCAGGACACGTTGCCGGCTGCACAGCAGGGGAACAGCTGGCGGTGCTGGACCCCACTGACACATTGGCTGGTGTTTTTCTCTGTGCAGCTAGCACATCTGGGCCCCAACTGGCGGTGTGTTAGAGCCCAGGGACAGCAGGAGGAGGAGCAGGAGGAGGAGGAGCAGGGGGAGGGGAGTGTAGGCCGAAGCCTGCACTGGCGGCAGCTTTGGGTGTGTTGTGTCTGCGTGGCTTTTGCAGGACACGTTGCCGGCTACACAGCAGGGGAACAGCTGGCGGTGCTGGACCCCACTGACACATTGGCGAGGTGTTTGGCTCTGTGCAGCCAGCACTTCCGGACAGCAACTAGCGTTGTTGGAGCCCGGGCTCTGCAGGTGGAGCAGAGTGTAGGCCGAAGCCTACTTGAACCGATTTCAAAGGTCACCTTTAACCCCCCCTCAGGGGTTAGAAAGTAGAAGAGCCACAGCTTATGCAGCAGTAGTGCTGCACAAGTCAAAGGTTGCTCTTTTAATTTTTCTCCTTGCACACGCTGAATGAAACACGTATAACATTTAGCCCTTTATACAGTCAAACTGTGTAATGGAGGCGCGAGTTCCCTTTGTAATGAGACGCAGCACAGGTGTCAAGAATCCCACCTTGGTGCTGGGTGCAGCCTCCCGAGCGTTGTTATTTGCTGTACAGGAGTCTGCGCTGTCGTGTTATCCCCTGGCCTAGCGCCGTTAGCGCTGCCCATCTTCTGGCATCATGTAATGTCGGCCGGTGCGGTTCGCGATGACCATGAATCCCAGCCCCGCAGTGTCTTAACATTGTTAAAACACTGCGGGGCTGGGATTCAGGGCCTGGCGCAGCACATATGTTGGCCTCTCACACTCGGGTCCTTACACCCGCTTCAGACTGTGCGGCGTCATCTGATCCCTTATCGCATGCCACGGCCATGAAGCCGCACAGTCCGAAGAAGGCGGAAGGAGAGGAGGGACAGGCGAACTGATGCACTGATCCTGCCCATCAATCACACCCTCGCAGTCCCAATAAATAAGACAACGAGGGGCGTTGTGTGGGTCAGGGCGGCCGCAGAGGCGCAGGCAGCCAAACAATGATGCCAGAAGACGGGCAGCGCTACCAAGGGGGTTGCAGCGTGTCATTACAAAGGAAAGTCACACCACCGGGACGGTTAAATGGTCACACAGAGGACACATTGCAGACGTGTTTTCAGTTCCACATGTGCGAGGAGAATACGTTTCTGAGCCACCTTGCACACATGCAGCATTACCGCTGTACAAGGTGGCTGGATAACGTAAAAACGCCTGGGGGAGGGGGGACAGGTTCCCTTCAATTTCAGTTCTTGTGTCTGCGTGGCTTTTGCAGGACACGTTGCCGGCTGCACAGCAGGGGAACAGCTGGCGGTGCTGGACCCCACTGACACATTGGCTGGTGTTTTTCTCTGTGCAGCTAGCACATCTGGGCCCCAACTGGCGGTGTGTTAGAGCCCAGGGACAGCAGGAGGAGGAGCAGGAGGAGGAGGAGCAGGGGGAGGGGAGTGTAGGCCGAAGCCTGCACTGGCGGCAGCTTTGGGTGTGTTGTGTCTGCGTGGCTTTTGCAGGACACGTTGCCGGCTACACAGCAGGGGAACAGCTGGCGGTGCTGGACCCCACTGACACATTGGCGAGGTGTTTGGCTCTGTGCAGCCAGCACTTCCGGACAGCAACTAGCGTTGTTGGAGCCCGGGCTCTGCAGGTGGAGCAGAGTGTAGGCCGAAGCCTACTTGAACCGATTTCAAAGGTCACCTTTAACCCCCCCTCAGGGGTTAGAAAGTAGAAGAGCCACAGCTTATGCAGCAGTAGTGCTGCACAAGTCAAAGGTTGCTCTTTTAATTTTTCTCCTTGCACACGCTGAATGAAACACGTATAACATTTAGCCCTTTATACAGTCAAACTGTGTAATGGAGGCGCGAGTTCCCTTTGTAATGAGACGCAGCACAGGTGTCAAGAATCCCACCTTGGTGCTGGGTGCAGCCTCCCGAGCGTTGTTATTTGCTGTACAGGAGTCTGCGCTGTCGTGTTATCCCCTGGCCTAGCGCCGTTAGCGCTGCCCATCTTCTGGCATCATGTAATGTCGGCCGGTGCGGTTCGCGATGACCATGAATCCCAGCCCCGCAGTGTCTTAACATTGTTAAAACACTGCGGGGCTGGGATTCAGGGCCTGGCGCAGCACATATGTTGGCCTCTCACACTCGGGTCCTTACACCCGCTTCAGACTGTGCGGCGTCATCTGATCCCTTATCGCATGCCACGGCCATGAAGCCGCACAGTCCGAAGAAGGCGGAAGGAGAGGAGGGACAGGCGAACTGATGCACTGATCCTGCCCATCAATCACACCCTCGCAGTCCCAATAAATAAGACAACGAGGGGCGTTGTGTGGGTCAGGGCGGCCGCAGAGGCGCAGGCAGCCAAACAATGATGCCAGAAGACGGGCAGCGCTACCAAGGGGGTTGCAGCGTGTCATTACAAAGGAAAGTCACACCACCGGGACGGTTAAATGGTCACACAGAGGACACATTGCAGACGTGTTTTCAGTTCCACATGTGCGAGGAGAATACGTTTCTGAGCCACCTTGCACACATGCAGCATTACCGCTGTACAAGGTGGCTGGATAACGTAAAAACGCCTGGGGGAGGGGGGACAGGTTCCCTTCAATTTCAGTTCTTGTGTCTGCGTGGCTTTTGCAGGACACGTTGCCGGCTGCACAGCAGGGGAACAGCTGGCGGTGCTGGACCCCACTGACACATTGGCTGGTGTTTTTCTCTGTGCAGCTAGCACATCTGGGCCCCAACTGGCGGTGTGTTAGAGCCCAGGGACAGCAGGAGGAGGAGCAGGAGGAGGAGGAGCAGGGGGAGGGGAGTGTAGGCCGAAGCCTGCACTGGCGGCAGCTTTGGGTGTGTTGTGTCTGCGTGGCTTTTGCAGGACACGTTGCCGGCTACACAGCAGGGGAACAGCTGGCGGTGCTGGACCCCACTGACACATTGGCGAGGTGTTTGGCTCTGTGCAGCCAGCACTTCCGGACAGCAACTAGCGTTGTTGGAGCCCGGGCTCTGCAGGTGGAGCAGAGTGTAGGCCGAAGCCTACTTGAACCGATTTCAAAGGTCACCTTTAACCCCCCCTCAGGGGTTAGAAAGTAGAAGAGCCACAGCTTATGCAGCAGTAGTGCTGCACAAGTCAAAGGTTGCTCTTTTAATTTTTCTCCTTGCACACGCTGAATGAAACACGTATAACATTTAGCCCTTTATACAGTCAAACTGTGTAATGGAGGCGCGAGTTCCCTTTGTAATGAGACGCAGCACAGGTGTCAAGAATCCCACCTTGGTGCTGGGTGCAGCCTCCCGAGCGTTGTTATTTGCTGTACAGGAGTCTGCGCTGTCGTGTTATCCCCTGGCCTAGCGCCGTTAGCGCTGCCCATCTTCTGGCATCATGTAATGTCGGCCGGTGCGGTTCGCGATGACCATGAATCCCAGCCCCGCAGTGTCTTAACATTGTTAAAACACTGCGGGGCTGGGATTCAGGGCCTGGCGCAGCACATATGTTGGCCTCTCACACTCGGGTCCTTACACCCGCTTCAGACTGTGCGGCGTCATCTGATCCCTTATCGCATGCCACGGCCATGAAGCCGCACAGTCCGAAGAAGGCGGAAGGAGAGGAGGGACAGGCGAACTGATGCACTGATCCTGCCCATCAATCACACCCTCGCAGTCCCAATAAATAAGACAACGAGGGGCGTTGTGTGGGTCAGGGCGGCCGCAGAGGCGCAGGCAGCCAAACAATGATGCCAGAAGACGGGCAGCGCTACCAAGGGGGTTGCAGCGTGTCATTACAAAGGAAAGTCACACCACCGGGACGGTTAAATGGTCACACAGAGGACACATTGCAGACGTGTTTTCAGTTCCACATGTGCGAGGAGAATACGTTTCTGAGCCACCTTGCACACATGCAGCATTACCGCTGTACAAGGTGGCTGGATAACGTAAAAACGCCTGGGGGAGGGGGGACAGGTTCCCTTCAATTTCAGTTCTTGTGTCTGCGTGGCTTTTGCAGGACACGTTGCCGGCTGCACAGCAGGGGAACAGCTGGCGGTGCTGGACCCCACTGACACATTGGCTGGTGTTTTTCTCTGTGCAGCTAGCACATCTGGGCCCCAACTGGCGGTGTGTTAGAGCCCAGGGACAGCAGGAGGAGGAGCAGGAGGAGGAGGAGCAGGGGGAGGGGAGTGTAGGCCGAAGCCTGCACTGGCGGCAGCTTTGGGTGTGTTGTGTCTGCGTGGCTTTTGCAGGACACGTTGCCGGCTACACAGCAGGGGAACAGCTGGCGGTGCTGGACCCCACTGACACATTGGCGAGGTGTTTGGCTCTGTGCAGCCAGCACTTCCGGACAGCAACTAGCGTTGTTGGAGCCCGGGCTCTGCAGGTGGAGCAGAGTGTAGGCCGAAGCCTACTTGAACCGATTTCAAAGGTCACCTTTAACCCCCCCTCAGGGGTTAGAAAGTAGAAGAGCCACAGCTTATGCAGCAGTAGTGCTGCACAAGTCAAAGGTTGCTCTTTTAATTTTTCTCCTTGCACACGCTGAATGAAACACGTATAACATTTAGCCCTTTATACAGTCAAACTGTGTAATGGAGGCGCGAGTTCCCTTTGTAATGAGACGCAGCACAGGTGTCAAGAATCCCACCTTGGTGCTGGGTGCAGCCTCCCGAGCGTTGTTATTTGCTGTACAGGAGTCTGCGCTGTCGTGTTATCCCCTGGCCTAGCGCCGTTAGCGCTGCCCATCTTCTGGCATCATGTAATGTCGGCCGGTGCGGTTCGCGATGACCATGAATCCCAGCCCCGCAGTGTCTTAACATTGTTAAAACACTGCGGGGCTGGGATTCAGGGCCTGGCGCAGCACATATGTTGGCCTCTCACACTCGGGTCCTTACACCCGCTTCAGACTGTGCGGCGTCATCTGATCCCTTATCGCATGCCACGGCCATGAAGCCGCACAGTCCGAAGAAGGCGGAAGGAGAGGAGGGACAGGCGAACTGATGCACTGATCCTGCCCATCAATCACACCCTCGCAGTCCCAATAAATAAGACAACGAGGGGCGTTGTGTGGGTCAGGGCGGCCGCAGAGGCGCAGGCAGCCAAACAATGATGCCAGAAGACGGGCAGCGCTACCAAGGGGGTTGCAGCGTGTCATTACAAAGGAAAGTCACACCACCGGGACGGTTAAATGGTCACACAGAGGACACATTGCAGACGTGTTTTCAGTTCCACATGTGCGAGGAGAATACGTTTCTGAGCCACCTTGCACACATGCAGCATTACCGCTGTACAAGGTGGCTGGATAACGTAAAAACGCCTGGGGGAGGGGGGACAGGTTCCCTTCAATTTCAGTTCTTGTGTCTGCGTGGCTTTTGCAGGACACGTTGCCGGCTGCACAGCAGGGGAACAGCTGGCGGTGCTGGACCCCACTGACACATTGGCTGGTGTTTTTCTCTGTGCAGCTAGCACATCTGGGCCCCAACTGGCGGTGTGTTAGAGCCCAGGGACAGCAGGAGGAGGAGCAGGAGGAGGAGGAGCAGGGGGAGGGGAGTGTAGGCCGAAGCCTGCACTGGCGGCAGCTTTGGGTGTGTTGTGTCTGCGTGGCTTTTGCAGGACACGTTGCCGGCTACACAGCAGGGGAACAGCTGGCGGTGCTGGACCCCACTGACACATTGGCGAGGTGTTTGGCTCTGTGCAGCCAGCACTTCCGGACAGCAACTAGCGTTGTTGGAGCCCGGGCTCTGCAGGTGGAGCAGAGTGTAGGCCGAAGCCTACTTGAACCGATTTCAAAGGTCACCTTTAACCCCCCCTCAGGGGTTAGAAAGTAGAAGAGCCACAGCTTATGCAGCAGTAGTGCTGCACAAGTCAAAGGTTGCTCTTTTAATTTTTCTCCTTGCACACGCTGAATGAAACACGTATAACATTTAGCCCTTTATACAGTCAAACTGTGTAATGGAGGCGCGAGTTCCCTTTGTAATGAGACGCAGCACAGGTGTCAAGAATCCCACCTTGGTGCTGGGTGCAGCCTCCCGAGCGTTGTTATTTGCTGTACAGGAGTCTGCGCTGTCGTGTTATCCCCTGGCCTAGCGCCGTTAGCGCTGCCCATCTTCTGGCATCATGTAATGTCGGCCGGTGCGGTTCGCGATGACCATGAATCCCAGCCCCGCAGTGTCTTAACATTGTTAAAACACTGCGGGGCTGGGATTCAGGGCCTGGCGCAGCACATATGTTGGCCTCTCACACTCGGGTCCTTACACCCGCTTCAGACTGTGCGGCGTCATCTGATCCCTTATCGCATGCCACGGCCATGAAGCCGCACAGTCCGAAGAAGGCGGAAGGAGAGGAGGGACAGGCGAACTGATGCACTGATCCTGCCCATCAATCACACCCTCGCAGTCCCAATAAATAAGACACCGAGGGGCGTTGTGTGGGTCAGGGCGGCCGCAGAAGCGCAGCCAGCCAAACAATGATGCCAGAAGACGGGCAGCGTTACCAAGGAGCTTGTTGCGTGTGTCAATACAAAGTCAAATCACACCTGAGGGACGTTTTAATGGTCACAGAGGACACATTTTAGACGTGTTCACTTCAACATGGGCAAGGAGAATAAGTTTCTGAGCCACCTTGAACACATGCAGCATTACTGCTGTTCAAGGTAGCTGTAAAACATAGAAACACCTGGGGGAGGGGGGACAGGTTCCCTTCAATTTCAGTTCTTGTGTCTGCGTGGCGGTCGCAGGACACGTTGCCGGCTACACAGCAGGGGAACAGCTGGCGGTGCTGGACCCCACTGACACATTGGCTGGTGTTTTTCTCTGTGCAGCTAGCACATCTGGGCAAAAACTGGCGGTGTTAGAGCCCAGGGTCAGCAGGAGGAGCAGGGGGAGCGGAGTGTAGGCCGAAGCCTGCACTCGAGCAAGTTGAAAGGAAACCTTTAACCCCCCCCCCCCCCCAGGCGTTTGTAGCTGAAAGAGCCATTGTGTACAGCACTAATGCTGGAAAAGGTAAACTTAGCTCTTTTAATTATGGTCCTTGTACATGCGGAACCTAACATTTATGAAATGTGTCCCCACACAGCGTTAAACCGTCCGGTAGGTGGAACTTTCCTTTGTCGTGTGACGCAGCACAGCCATCATTTTTACCCCCTTGTCGCCGTTCGCCCCCTCCTCAGCGTTGTTTGAATCTGTCCCGGAGCCTGCGCTGTTAGGTTAGCCCATGGCTATGCACACATGTTGCGCTGCCCGTCTTCTGACCTCATTTGGTGTCAGGCTGGCTGCGCCTGTGCGGGTGCGTTGGCCGAGATCCCGCCTCGCAGTGTCGTCTCATGTAATCCCACCGCGGGCCTGTGATCCGTGCCCGTGCGCAGTGCATATCCTCTCCTCTCACTCCCCTCCCTACGGCTTTTTCAGACTGTGCGGTGTCACGGCCGTGGCATGCTATTAGGGACCAGCTGACATCGCACAGTCTGAAGAAGCCGTAGGGAGGGGAGTGAGAGGAGAGGATATGCACTGCGCACGGGCACGGATCACAGGCCCGCGGTGGGATTACATTAGACGACACTGCGAGGCGGGATCTCGGCCAGCGCACCCGCACAGGCGCAGCCAGCCTGACACCAAATGAGGTCAGAAGACGGGCAGCGCAACATGTGTGCATGGCCAAGGGCTAACCTAACAGCGCAGGCTCCGGGACAGATTCAAACAACGCTGAGGAGGGGGCGCACGGCGCCAAGGGGGTAAAAATGATGGCTGTGCTGCGTCACACGACAAAGGAAAGTTCCACCTACCGGACGGTGTAACGCTGTGTGGGGACACATTTCATAAGTGTTTGGTTCAGCATGTGCAAGGAGCATCACGAAAAGAGGCACTTTTTCCCTTTGCATCATCATTACTGCTGCACAAGGTGGCTCCTTCAGTAACAAACGCCTGGGGGGGGGGGGGGGGGTCAGGTTCCCTTACATTTAACTTGTTGTGTCTGCGTGGCGGTCGCAGTACACGTTGCCGTATACACAGCAGGGGAACAGCTGGCGGTGCTGAACCCCACTAACACATTGGCGAGGTGTTTGGCTCTGTGCGTACAGCACTTCTGGACGGCAACTAGCGGTGTTGGAGCCCAGGGACAGGTGGAGGAGGAGGAGGTTGGAGGAGGTAGGAGGAGGTAGGAGGGATTGCCACACACACAGCAGGGGAACAGCTGACGTTACTGAACCCCAATAACAGAGGAGGGACTGTTGACTGTGCGTACAGCACTTCTGGACGGCAACTGGCGGTGTTGGAGCCCAGGGACAGGTGGAGGAGGAGGAGGTTGGAGGAGGTAGGAGGGATTGCCACACACACAGCAGGGGAACAGCTGACGTTACTGAACCCCAATAACAGAGGAGGGACTGTTGACTGTGCGTACAGCACTTCTGGACGGCAACTGGCGGTGTTGGAGCCCAGGGACAGGTGGAGGAGGAGGAGGTTGGAGGAGGTAGGAGGGATTGCCACACACACAGCAGGGGAACAGCTGACGTTACTGAACCCCAATAACAGAGGAGGGACTGTTGACTGTGCGTACAGCACTTCTGGACGGCAACTGGCGGTGTTGGAGCCCAGGGACAGGTGGAGGAGGAGGAGGTTGGAGGAGGTAGGAGGGATTGCCACACACACAGCAGGGGAACAGCTGACGTTACTGAACCCCAATAACAGAGGAGGGACTGTTGACTGTGCGTACAGCACTTCTGGACGGCAACTGGCGGTGTTGGAGCCCAGGGACACGTGGAGGAGGAGGAGGTTGGAGGAGGTAGGAGGAGGTAGGAGGGATTGCCACACACACAGCAGGGGAACAGCTGACGTTACTGAACCCCAATAACAGAGGAGGGACTGTTGACTGTGCGTACAGCACTTCTGGACGGCAACTGGCGGTGTTGGAGCCCAGGGACAGGTGGAGGAGGAGGAGGTTGGAGGAGGTAGGAGGGATTGCCACACACACAGCAGGGGAACAGCTGACGTTACTGAACCCCAATAACAGAGGAGCGACTGTTGACTGTGCGTACAGCACTTCTGGACGGCAACTGGCGGTGTTGGAGCCCAGGGACAGGTGGAGGAGGAGGAGGTTGGAGGAGGTAGGAGGAGGTAGGAGGGATTGCCACACACACAGCAGGGGAACAGCTGACGTTACTGAACCCCAATAACAGAGGAGGGACTGTTGACTGTGCGTACAGCACTTCTGGACGGCAACTGGCGGTGTTGGAGCCCAGGGACACGTGGAGGAGGAGGAGGTTGGAGGAGGTAGGAGGAGGTAGGAGGGATTGCCACACACACAGCAGGGGAACAGCTGACGTTACTGAACCCCAATAACAGAGGAGGGACTGTTGACTGTGCGTACAGCACTTCTGGACGGCAACTGGCGGTGTTGGAGCCCAGGGACAGGTGGAGGAGGAGGAGGTTGGAGGAGGTAGGAGGGATTGCCACACACACAGCAGGGGAACAGCTGACGTTACTGAACCCCAATAACAGAGGAGCGACTGTTGACTGTGCGTACAGCACTTCTGGACGGCAACTGGCGGTGTTGGAGCCCAGGGACAGGTGGAGGAGGAGGAGGTTGGAGGAGGTAGGAGGAGGTAGGAGGGATTGCCACACACACAGCAGGGGAACAGCTGACGTTACTGAACCCCAATAACAGAGGAGGGACTGTTGACTGTGCGTACAGCACTTCTGGACGGCAACTGGCGGTGTTGGAGCCCAGGGACACGTGGAGGAGGAGGAGGTTGGAGGAGGTAGGAGGAGGTAGGAGGGATTGCCACACACACAGCAGGGGAACAGCTGACATTACTGAACCCCAATAACAGAGGAGGGACTGTTGACTGTGCGTACAGCACTTCTGGACAGCAACTGGCGGTGTTGGAGCCCAGGGACAGGTGGAGGAGGAGGAGGTTGGAGGAGGTAGGAGGGATTGCCACACACACAGCAGGGGAACAGCTGACGTTACTGAACCCCAATAACAGAGGAGCGACTGTTGACTGTGCGTACAGCACTTCTGGACGGCAACTGGCGGTGTTGGAGCCCAGGGACAGGTGGAGGAGGAGGAGGTTGGAGGAGGTAGGAGGGATTGCCACACACACAGCAGGGGAACAGCTGACGTTACTGAACCCCAATAACAGAGGAGGGACTGTTGACTGTGCGTACAGCACTTCTGGACGGCAACTGGCGGTGTTGGAGCCCAGGGACACGTGGAGGAGGAGGAGGTTGGAGGAGGTAGGAGGGATTGCCACACACACAGCAGGGGAACAGCTGACGTTACTGAACCCCAATAACAGAGGAGCGACTGTTGACTGTGCGTACAGCACTTCTGGACGGCAACTGGCGGTGTTGGAGCCCAGGGACAGGTGGAGGAGGAGGAGGTTGGAGGAGGTAGGAGGGATTGCCACACACACAGCAGGGGAACAGCTGACGTTACTGAACCCCAATAACAGAGGAGGGACTGTTGACTGTGCGTACAGCACTTCTGGACGGCAACTGGCGGTGTTGGAGCCCAGGGACAGGTGGAGGAGGAGGAGGTTGGAGGAGGTAGGAGGGATTGCCACACACACAGCAGGGGAACAGCTGACGTTACTGAACCCCAATAACAGAGGAGCGACTGTTGGGACTGTGCGTACAGCACTACCAGGCAACAACTAGCGGTGTTGGAGCCCAGGGACAGGTGGAAAAGCAGAGGAACACAATGTAGGCCGAAGCCTGAGAAAGTCGAAAGGGAACCTTTAACCCCCCCCCAAGGCGTTTGTAGCTGAAAGAGCCAGCTTGTGCAGCACAAAAGATGCAAAAGGAAAAGGTGGCTCTTTTCATCATGCTCCTTGCAAACACAGAACTAAACACTTATAAAATGTGTCCCCTGCAACCGTAAAACCGTCCCGGAGGTGGGACTTTCCTTCGTAATGTGACGCAGCCCAGCCGTCATTCCTACCCCCCCGGCGCCGCGCACCGGCTCCTCAGCGTTGTTTTATTCCGTCCAGGAGCCTGCGCTGTTATGTTATCCCGTGGCCAGGCACACTTAGCGCTGCCCGTCTTCTGGCATCATTTGGTGTCTGGATGGCTGCGCCTGTGCGGCCGCGCTGGCAGAGAGCCCGCCTCGCAGTGTCTTCTGATTTAATCCCACTGGGGGCCTGGGATCCATGGACATGCGCAGTGCATATCTGAACCTCCACCTCTCACTCATCTCCCTATGGCTTCTTCAGACTGTGCGGTGTCACGGCCGTGGCATGCTGTTAGGGACCAGCTGACACCGAACAGTCTGAAGAAGCCATAGGGAAATGAGTGAGAGGTGGAGGTTCAGATATGCACTGCGCATGTCCATGGATCCCAGGCCCCCAGTGGGATTAAATCAGAAGACACTGCGAGGCGGGCTCTCTGCCAGCGCGGCCGCACAGGCGCAGCCATCCAGACACCAAATGATGCCAGAAGACGGGCAGCGCTAAGTGTGCCTGGCCACGGGATAACATAACAGCGCAGGCTCCTGGACGGAATAAAACAACGCTGAGGAGCCGGTGCGCGGCGCCGGGGGGGTAGGAATGACGGCTGGGCTGCGTCACATTACGAAGGAAAGTCCCACCTCCGGGACGGTTTTACGGTATCAGTGGACACATTTTATAAGTGTTAAGTTCTGCGTGTGCAAGGAGCTAAACAAAAATAGCTACCTTTTCCTTGGGCAGCATTACTGCTGCACAAGGTGGCTCTTTCAGTAACAAACGCCTTGGGGGGGGGGGGGACAGATTCCCTTACATTTCAGTTGTTGTGTCAGCGTGGCGGTCGCATGACACATTGCCGGCTACACAGCTGGGGATCAGCTGACGTTACTGAAACCCAATAACACTGGGTCGTATGTTTTGACTGTGCAGACGGCACGTCTGAGCCTCAACTGGCGGTGTTGGAGCCCAGGAATTTAAGTTCAGGTGGTAGAAAGATGAACACAACAGGAGACCTGGATAACGTATACAGTGACCTAATTATTCAATCAGGAGGAGGAGTGGCAAATTCCGGCGAGATCCAGGCCTTGTTCATTTTCAGGAAAGTAAGCCGGTCAACGTTATCGGAGGATAGTCGCATGCGACGGTCAGTTAGTACACCACCTGCAGCACTAAAGACACGTTCCGATAATACACTGGCCGCAGGGCAAGACAGCACCTCCAATGCATACTGGCTTAGCTCTGGCCATGTATCCAGCTTTGAGACCCAAAACTTGAAAGGGGAAGAGCCGTCTGGGAGTACAGCAAGAGGGCAAGACATGTAGTCTGTCACCATCTGACGGAACCGTTGCCTCCTGCTGACTGGAGCCGTCTGTGATGGTGTAGACTTTTGTGGCGGGCACAGAAAACTGTGCCACAGTTCGGCCATACTGGTCTTGCCTTGGGCAGAGGCACTGCTTCTGCTCCCTCTTTGTGCAGAGCCTCCACCACGGCCTGGACGCACTGAGCTGCTTTGGAATGCACTAGCAGCACTTCTCTCAGTTGGAATGGAGAAGATGATGGAATTGACCAGTGTGTCTTGGTACTCCCGCATTTTTCGCTCCCGGTTCAACGGTGTGATGAGGCTTTCTACGTTGTCCCGGTAGCGAGGATCGAGGAGGGTGAACACCCAATAATCAGACATGTTGAGAATGTGGGCGATGCGGCGGTCGTTTCTCAGGCACTGCAGCATGTAATCCACCATGTGCTGCAGACTGCCAACTGCCCAAGAAACGCTGTCCCCTGCTGGAGGCGTGATCTCTGCCCGCTCGTCATCACCCCACCCTCGCTGTACACACTGACTACTGGACAATTGTGTAACTCCCTCCTCTGGACGGATGTCTTCCTCCTCCATTGACTCCTCCTCATCCTCCTCACAAACGGTCCCCTGCCTACGCGTTTGTGAGGAACCACGTGGCGCTGACTGTCCAGAAGATGATGGAAATGGTGAATCCTCATCCTCCACCTCTTCCACAACATCATCCCTTAGCGCTTGCAGTGATTTTTCAAGCAGGCAGATAAGGGGGACAGTCATGCTGACTAGTGCATCATCTGCACTCGCCATCCGCGTGGAATAATCAAAGGGACGCAAAACCTGGCAGACGTCATTCATAGTGGCCCACTCTGTGGTTGTGAAGTCTGTACGGCGCTGACTGCGACTTTTTTGCGCCTGAAGCAGCTGGTACTCCATTACAGCTTGCTGCTGCTCACACAACCGCTCCAACATATGTAACGTGGAATTCCACCTGGTAGGTAGGTCACATATGATGCGATGTTCCGGCAGGCGGTGTCGGCGCTGCAGAGCCGCAATGCGCGCTTTTGCCGTGCTGGAACGCCGCAAGTGAGCACACTCTAGGCGGACCTTGTGCAGCAGTGCATCAAGATCCGGATAGTCCCTCAAAAAGCTCTGCACGACCAAATTGAGCACATGTGCCAGACATGGGATGTGAGTGAGGTTGCCGAGGCCCAGAGCTGCCACCAGATTTCGGCCATTATCACACACTACCATGCCTGGCTGGAGATTCGCTGGCACAAACCACACATCGCTCTCCTGCTTGATGGCATTCCAGAGCTCCTGCGCTGTGTGGCTACGATTCCCCAAGAAAATTAATTTCAAGACGGCCTGTTGACGTTTGGCCACGGCTGTGCTCATGTCGGTCGTAACAGGTACACGTTCATCACGGGTCCATGTGGAGGTGGACTGTGACGGCTCCTGCAGCGATGATTCTGAGGAACTGGTGTAAGAGGAGGAGTCAATGCGTACAGAATGGATTCCGGCAATCCTTGGAGTGGGCAGGACACGTCCTGCGCCACTCGCACGGTCTGTACCCGGCTCAACGACATTAACCCAATGGGCAGTGAGGGAAAGGTATCGCCCCTGTCCATGTTGACTGGTCCACGCATCGGTGGTGAGGTGGACCTTGCTACTGACGGCGTTCAGTAGCGCGTGTTTTATGTGTCCCTCCACATGCTTCTGCAGGGCAGGGACGGCTTGCCTGCTGAAGTAAAAGCGGCTGGGCACATTGTACTGTGGGACTGCCAATGACATCAAGTCACGGAAGCTGTCAGTCTCCACCAGCCTGAATGACAGCATTTCCAGTGACAGAAGTTTGGCAATGCCTGCAGTCAGAGCCTGTGCTCGTGGGTGGTTTGACGAGAAAGGCCGCCTTTTCTCCCATGCCTGTACTACCGATGGCTGTAGACTGGGCTGGGAGTGTGTGGATGACTGGGAAAGTGGCGCTGCGGGTGGAATTACAGCGGGTCTCTGGACAACAGGGGCAGAGGTTCTTCCACGGCGATCCTGGGAGGACGCCGAACCAGCTGCGTGTGAGGTAGAGGAAGAGGCAACACGAGCTGAAGAGGTGGTAGCTGCCGCTGTTGGTTGGCCTACCTCTTCTGTGTGTTTTTCTAACTCCGCCGGGTGCCTGTTGCGCACATGTTTCCACATGTTGGAGGTATTGAGGTTGCTGACATTTTTCCCTCTTTTGACTTTTTGATGACACACGTTGCATCTGACATAGCAAATGTCATCTGCAACTGTGTCAAAAAAGGACCAGGCACTGCAAGTCTTGGGAGCGCCCTTTTTGGCTTTTGGAAGAGACATGCTCCTAACGGGTGCCAAAGCGGAGGCTGCAGGATCCGCAGTCTTCCCCCTCCCTCTCCCTCTTTGGGCCGTACGGGGAATCTCTTCCTCAGAGCTGCTCCCACCACCTTCCTGTCCCTCACGCCAAGATGGGTCGAGGACCTCATCATCTACACTACCCTCTGCCCCCAACTGCTCCTCCTGGGTAGTCTCAGCAGCAGAGCACGCACCAGTAAGTGGCACCTGAGTGTCATCATCAGCTGATGCGGCCTGCGATGTGGTGACCGGAGCCACTGGCCCACCCGCCTCTTCAGAGGAAGACAGAAAAAGCTGTTGGGCATCACTGCACCCTGCCTCTTCTTCCATTTCTCCAATGCTGCTTGGCTGGCCCCCTGTTTCCAAGCCAAGAGATTCAGAGAACAGAAGTAGAGACGGCTCCTGTCCTGGGCTCTCTGTCTGCCTGGGCAATTTGGCAGGTGGTGAAGAGACAGATGGCTGCTCTCCAGTGCTCTGTGTCTGAGAGGATGTGGCACTAATGGAAGTTGATGCATTAGCTGCCATCCATCCGACAACAGCTTCAATTTGTTCTTCACGCAGCAGCGGTGTACGGCGCTCGGACACAAAGCTTCGCATGAACGACTGTTGCCTGGTGAAAGTGGGTGCTGATGAGTCACCGGTGCCCGCAGCAGGCACAGAATCCCCACGTCCCCTCCCTGCTCCGCGCCCACGCCCACGCCCACGTGCCTTACTCACTGCCTTCTTCATCTTGGTTGACTGATAAAGATAAGCAGAAAAGTACTAACGGATTTGTGTGCTTATTCCTGAGCAACTCCTCCTAACAGGTATAAGAAGCACTAATTATCTAAAGTGTGGACTAGACTTTAATATGAGCTAATGTGGCCTACAGAAATGTAAAGTGGTGTAACTGGTGTGTTTGGTGAACTTTATTATTTATTTATTTTTTGGGGGCTGAACTGACAACAGATAGAGCTGCAGTCACACGGAGACCGTGCAGACAGACGTAAACGGCGCTACAAGGCCCAAAAACCCTCCTCTACTTTATCCTATGTAGTGTTTTTCCACAAATTAGCTGGAGACGGGTGGAAAGACACTAATAGGATTTTTTTGAATAAATTAGCAGCAGACTACACTATTTGGAAAAAAAAGAAAATTGATTTGGCGGTATGACGCAGTGAAAAACCCTGAGCTGGAGACAACCAGGCTATAGCTGCTCACAGATTACAGGGCGAGCTGCAGTCACACGGAGACCGTGCAGACAGCCGTAAACGGCGCTGCAAGGCCCAAAAACCCTCCTCTACTTTATCCTATGTAGTGTTTTTCCACAAATTAGCTGGAGACGGGTGGAAAGACACTAATAGGATTTTTTTAAATTAATTAGCAGCAGACTACACTACTTTGAAAAAAAAGAAAATTGATTTGGCGGTATGACGCAGTGAAAAACCCTGAGCTGGAGACAACCAGGCTATAGCTGCTCACAGATTACAGGGCGAGCTGCAGTCACACGGAGACCGTGCAGACAGCCGTAAACGGCGCTGCAAGGCCCAAAAACCCTCCTCTACTTTATCCTATATAGTGTTTTTCCACAAATTAGCTGGAGACGGGTGGAAAGACACTAATAGGATTTTTTTAAATTAATTAGCAGCAGACTACACTACTTTGAAAAAAAAGAAAATTGATTTGGCGGTATGACGCAGTGAAAAACCCTGAGCTGGAGACAACCAGGCTACAGCTGCTCACAGATTACAGGGCGAGCTGCAGTCACACGGAGACCGTGCAGACAGCCGTAAACGGCGCTGCAAGGCCCAAAAACCCTCCTCTACTTTATCCTATGTAGTGTTTTTCCACAAATTAGCTGGAGACGGGTGGAAAGACACTAATAGGATTTTTTTGAATAAATTAGCAGCAGACTACACTACTTGGGAAAAAAAAAAAAAAAAGGAACAGTATGAGGCAATGAACCACCCTCCCTGAACTGAATACAACCAACTATGGATGGCCTATGTGGCTGCACTCAGACTGGAGACTGGGCTGCACTCACACACACACACACACAGACCCTGCAGATCGCTGTGAAAACAGCGCTACAAGGCAAAAGCAAGGTGAATAGTAGGTGAACACAGCGGTTGCTAAATTAGCCTTTGGAAAGCACAAAGAAGCAAATCGCTATCTCTAAACTGTCCCTCAGTCAGCAAACAGCGTCCTGTCACTAACTGAATTCACAGCAGAGTGATCGCAAAATGGCGCCAGCGACTTTTAAACTGCATCATGACATCATTACACCAGCCAATCACAGCCTTGCCAGTAGTTTCATGCCCTCCATGCTAAACAGGATGTGCCCACACTTGGAATCAATCTCATTGGCTGAATTTCTGCTTTTTGAATCTTAGAACTTCCGATTCCGGTATCCGATACGCGGCAAGTATCGGAATCCCGGTATCGGAATTCCGATACCGCAAGTATCGGCCGATACCCGATACTTGCGGTATCGGAATGCTCAACACTATTCATAATGTTTTTCATCGGTCATTGTTGCGCAGGTATGAGGTACCGGTTGTGCCTTCCATTGAGCCTCCTGCTCCGGTGTTGGTTGAGGGTGAGTTGGAGTACGTTGTGGAAAAGATCTTAGACTCTCGTGTTTCCAGACGGAAACTCCAGTATCTGGTCAAATGGAAGGGATACGGTCAGGAGGATAATTCTTGGGTCACTGCCTCTGATGTTCATGCCTCCGATCTTGTCCGTGCCTTTCATAGGGCTCATCCTGATCGCCCTGGTGGTTCTGGTGAGGGTTCGGTGCCCCCTCCTTGAGGGGGGGGTACTGTTGTGAAATTGGATTCTGGGCTCCCCCGGTGGCCACTTATGGAATTGAACTTGTGTGCATCATCCCCTCTGTTCACCTGCTCCTATCAGGATGTGGGAGTCGCTATATAACCTTGCTCCTCTGTCAGTTTCATGCCGGTCAACAATGTAATCAGAAGCCTTTCTGTGCATGTTCCTGCTACCAGACAACTCCCAGCTAAGTTGTGCTTTTGTCCTTGTGTGTTTTTGCATTTTGTTCCTGTTCACAGCTGCTGTTTCGTTACTGTGTCTGGAAAGCTCTTGTGATCGGAAATTGCCACTCTGGTGTTATGAGTTAATGCTAGAGTCTTAAAGTAATTTCTGGATGGTGTTTTGATAGGGTTTTCTGCTGACCATGAAAGTGTCCTTTCTGTCTTCCTGCTATCTAGTAAGCGGACCTCGATTTTGCTAAACCTATTTTCATACTACGTTTGTCATTTCATCTAAAATCACCGCCAATATATGTGGGGGCCTCTGTCTGCCTTTTGGGGAAATTTCTCTAGAGGTGAGCCAGGACTGTCTTTTCCTCTGCTAGGATTAGGTAGTTCTCCGGCTGGCGCTGGGCATCTAGGGATAAAAAAACGTAGGCATGCTACCCGGCCACTTCTAGTTGTGCGGCAGGTTTAGTTCATGGTCAGTATAGTTTCCATCTTCCAAGAGCTAGTTCTCATATATGCTGGGCTATGTTCTCTCGCCATTGAGAATCATGACAGACCCTGTCGGGTCGGATAAATGCTGGAGGGGGTGTGGTCACAGGGGAACTCTGGAACATACCTGGTGGTTGTGCCCAATTCTTCAACCCTGGTGGAGAGATATGGACCTTTTAATTGCACAGGTCTTGGGGATCCAGCTGACTCCTAGGCAGGTCATTCTTCACATCGGCCTGGAGGACATTCCACACATACTTCGAGGTACACTATCACATATTCTAATAGCTGCCAGGTTATTAGTCGCCTCAAGATGGAAAGACACTAATTCTCCCAATATTAGAGAATTAACTAATAAACTTAATGTCCACTGCCAATATGAACTCTCCTTGGCTCACTCCATTACTGCCAAAACCAAAAGACAAAATATTTGGCACCCTTGGTTACATAGTGGTCATTCCTCTATTGACCCACACCACCTTGTTTGACCGTTTACTTGAGTGGGAATAAGTAAGCATAATTGACATGTATGTTTTCGTGTTTGTAATATTCTTATTCTGCCACAGTTTACCAGGACCCCTTGTCTATAACTGAACTGCTAGATAATGTCTTGTGAATGCCTATACTCCTTTCCTCCCCCCCTATTCCCCCTACCGTACCAACCCCCCCCCCCCCTTCTGATTGGTTTTGTTTTTCTCACTTATTTCTGGTAATTTTTAGTTGACCTCTGTTACTGTTATTACTGTTTGACTGTACTGTATTGTTTTGGAAATCTTCAATAAACACTAATTGATAAAAAAAAAAGAATAAAGCGATGCAAAAATAACTATTTTTTCTATAAAATAGTTTTTATCGTATAAAAGCGCCAAAACATAAAAAAATGATATAAATGAGGTATCGCTGTAATTGTACTGACTGAAGAATAAAACTGCTTTATCTATTTTACCAAACGCGGAACGGTGTAAACGACCCCCCAAAAGAAATTCATGAATAGCTGGTTTTTGGTCATTCTACCTCATAAAAGTCGGAATAAAAAGCGATCAAAAAATGTCTCGTGACGGAAAATGTTACCAATAAAAACGGCAACTCGTCCCGCAAAAAACAAGACCTCACATGACTCTGTGGACCAAAATATGGAAAAATTATAGCTCTCAAAATGTGGTAACCCCAAAAATATTTTTTGGAATAAAAGGCGTCTTTTAGTGTGTGACAGCTACCAGTCATAAAAATCAGATAAAAAACCTGCTATAAATAGTAAATCAAACCCCCCTTCATCACCTTCTTAGTTAGGGAAAAAATAAAAAATGTATTTATTTCTATTTTCCCATTAGGATTAGGGCTAGCGCTAGGGCTATGGTTAGGGTTAGGGCTAGTGTTAGGGTTGGGGCTGCAGTTAAGGTTGGGGCTAAAGTTAGGGTTAGGGTTGGGGCTAAAGTTAGGGTTAGGGTTTGGATTACATTTACGGTTGGGAATAGGGTTGGGTTAGGGTTAGGGGTGTGTCAGGGTTAGGGGTGTGGTTAGGGTTACCGTTGAGATTAGGGTTAGGGATGTGTTTGGATTAGGGTTTCAGTTATAATTGGGGGGTTTCCACTGTTTAGGCACATCAGGGGCTCTCCAAACGCGACATGGCATCCGATCTCAATTCCAGCCAATTCTGCGTTGAAAAAGTAAAACAGTGCTCCTTCCCTTCCGAGCTCTCCCGTACGCCCAAACAAGGTTTTACCCCAACATATGGGGTATCAGCATACTCAGGACACATTGGACAACAACTTTTGGTGTCCAATTTCTCCTGTTACCCTTGGGAAAATACAAAACTGGGGACTAAAATATAATTTTTATGGAAAAAAAAGGATTTTTTATTTTCACGGCTCTGCGTTATAAACTGTAGTGAAACATTTGGGGGTTCAAAGTTGTCACAAGACATCTAGATAAGTTCATTGGGGGGGTCTAGTTTCCAATATGGGGCCACTTGTGGGGGGTTTCTAGTGTTTAGTTACAACAGGGGCTCTGCAAATGCAACGTGACGCCTGCAGACCAATCCATCTAAGTCTGCATTCCAAATGGCGCTCCTTCCCTTCCGAGCTCTGCCATGCACCCAAATGGTGGTTCCCCCCACATATGGGGTATCAGCGTACTCAGGACAAATTATACAACAACTTTTGGGGTCCAATTTCTCCTGTTACCCTTGGGAAAATACAAAACTGGGGGCTAAAATATAATTTTTGTGAAAAAATATGATTTTTATTTTTACGGCTCTGCATTATAAACTTCTGTGAATCACTTAATGGGTCAAAGTGCTCAGCACACATCTAGATAAGTTCCTTAGGGGGTCTACTTTCAAAAATTGTGTCACTTGGGGGTTTCAATGTTTAGGCACATCAGTGGCTCTCCAAAGGGAACATGTCATCCCATCTCAATTCCTGTCAATTTTGCATTGAAAAGTCAAACGGCGCTCCTTCCCTTCCCGAGCTCTCCCTTGCACCCAAACAGTGGTTTACCCCCACATATGGGGTATCAGCGTACTCAGGACAAATTGTACAAAAACTTTTGGGGTCCTTTTTCTCCTGTTACCCTTGGTAAAATAAAACAAATTGGAGCTGAAATAAATTTTTTGTGAAAAAAAGTTAAATGTTTATTTTTATTTAAACATTCCAAAAATTCCTGTGAAACACCTGAAGGGTTAATAAACTTCTTGAATGTGGTTTTGAGCACCTTGAGGGGTGCAGTTTTTAGACTGGTGTCACACTTGGTTATTTTCTATCATATAGACCCCTAAAAATGACTTCAAATGTGATGTGGTCCCTAAAAAAATGGTGCTGTAAAAATGAGAAATTGCTGGTCAAATTTTAACCATTATAACTCCCTAACAAAAGAAAATTTGGATCCAAAATTGTGCTGATGTAAATTAGACATGTAGGAAATATTACTTATTAAGTATTTTGTGTGACATATCTCTGTGATTTAATTGCATAAAAATTCAAAGTTGGAAAATTGCAAAATTTTCGCCAAATTTCCATTTTTTTCACAAATAAACGCAGGTAATATCAAATAAATTTTACCACTGTCATGAGGTACAATATGTCACGAGAAAACATTGTCAGAATCACCAAGATCCGTTAAAGTGTTCCAGAGTTATAACCTCATAAAGGGACAGTGGTCAGAATTGTAAAAATTGGCCCGGTCATTAACGTGCAAACCACCCTTGGGGGTAAAGGGGTTAAGTAACAAATTGGCTCTGTCACTAAGGGGTTAAATTAGTCTCCGAACTATTTCTTTACATGGGGATGAGGGTTCATGTGGGTGGGGGCATCGGCTTCAACTGCCTAGGGCAACAAATTGCCTTGTTCCAGCCCCATGTACAGTAGGATCATCATACTGTGCATGCGGAGAGTACTCTGGAATGAACGTTGGGGGTATCTTACTGTGTTTGGGGGCAATTTAGTTGGCATCACACTTTATAGGAGCAATTAAAGGGGAATCTAGGGCTTCAATAGGAGGAAAATTACTCTGTAAGTGCTGTAAAGTGAGATCTGCTCTTCTTGGCCCCATCATTTCTTGTGCACCCCTGATTATCATGTTTTCAAATCTATTTTTTACTGAAGTTCTTTGTTACCTGCTGTGACCTTCTTTCCTTGTGATTGTCATGTTTGATCATGTTTGTGACCAATTCACAATTGTATGTGCAATGAATAAAGACAGCAGTCGGAAACGTGTTTGCGTGTAACAGACGGTTACCGGACTTGTGACCTTATAAATATATTGTTCAATAGTGTTTTATAAAGATTTGGTTGCTGGAATTTCTGTACCTACCTTTTTCCTGTGGCACCACACGTTTCCTCTTCATGGATATTCCATATGTGGCTGAGCTGACCATTTTCTCCTTCTTTGTTGCCAGATTGGAGTTACTTCTGCGACGATCTTCCTGAATCAACTCCAATCTGGACAGATGAGTACTGAGGTGACTAGAATGTTGTTGGAAGCAGTGCCGCTCCGCCAATGGCACAAACCTTGCAGCTGCTATGGGGTCTGTGAGGCAGAGGGTCCCACCCAACATCGTAGGTTGAATTGTATCGGCATCCTGGATGCCAACACAGTTGCAAGCAATGATGAAATAGGGAAACCATCACCATCATTCTCCCTTTGTAGGTGCGTCATTTATTTGTGTCGCTGTGCTGAGAAGTGAAGAGTTTCAGAGCACAGACTATGGAGACTGGAGAAGCAGGGAAACCAGGAGAGTTGAGTATTTTATTATTTTAAATCAGTGAGTACATTGTGGCCCATTATATTGTATGTGTGGACTATTATACTAAATGGAAGGCAATGTGGTGGCCTTTATACTATATGGTGGACTATGTGGTAACATTATACTATTTGAAGGGTTATGTGAGGGCCATTGTACTGTTTGCAAGGCCATTGTACTTTTTTCAGCACTTTGTGGGGGCCATTATACTGTGTTCATGGCTATGTAGAGCCCATTATACTGTTTGAAAGGCTATTATAATGAATGCGAGTAATTAAATTGTGAAGGTTTGTGTGGGGTCCATCGTAATGTGTGGAGGGCTTGGTAGGAGTTTTTATGCTGTTTGGAAGGCTGTGTAGAGTGGATTATATTGTTTTAAGGGTTAGCGGGGGCCATTACACAGTGTGGATGGTTGTGCTGGGGCCATTATACTGTCTGTGGGCCATTATAATGTATGTAGGGCTATGTGGGGGGCATATTTGGACAGTTGGGGTATCATACAGTGTTGGGGTCACCACAGTTTTCCAGGGGAGTTGAGGTGGGGGGTACAGGAGGGTCATCATACTGCCTATGTGGTGGAATTCAATGTGAGGGTATCATACCATATTTGGGTGGGCAGTTTTTGTTGGCCTCATTCTTTATAGGTGCAATCAAAAGACAATCAATGTGCGTCAATAGGAGGAAAATTAATTTGTAAGGGATGCAAAGTTGTGAGATATGCTCTTCTGTGACCGCACCAAATATTTTTTGGGGGCATTCCAATTAGACATAAATTGAGAAACACCTGTGCTAAAAGCCTTCAGAGAAGGACAGCCTATGGGAGAAAACAAAAGCTGCAAACAGGTATATTGCACACCCAGTCAAACGTCTACAAATTTACATAAGATACACTCAAGAAACCATAAATAGGTATATACCTTTCGTGCTATTATGTCGGTCGCAGGCAGGGCCGGACTGGGACTAAAATTCAGCCCTGGCATTTGAAGTTACACAGGCCCACTTGTCACATGGTGACTGTATAATATCGTTGTACACTTGTAGGCAGGGCCAGTTTTAGGCAAAGTGGGGCCCTAGGCAAACTTTAAAATGGGGCCCCAAATGCTAACATATTGCACATCACACAAAAGCATTTCGGTTGTATTTACGTGCGGTGAGTTCAGGCCGCTAAATGAGTTTGATCAACAATACTGAAGTTGTTCAACACTTGTTTCCCGGCCTCTTTCCACCAGCTAAGGAAAAATGATGGGACAGAACGATCACTAATAGATCACTAACAGATCACCATACAGTATCATGTTATCAGCAGCACATCTACAGTTTACACCGGTGATATACCCCATAGTCCTCCATATATTATAATGTGCTTCACAGTCCTAGTATATAGTAGTATATACAGCACAGCCCACACAGTAGTATATGCAGCACAGCCCGTGTACTAGTATATACAGCACAGCCCACACAGTAGTACAGTATATACAGCACAGCCCACACAGTAGTATATACAGCACAGCCCACACAGTGGTATATACAGCACAGCCCGCGTAGTAGTATACAGCACAGCCCACATCTCTTCCCCCCCCCCCACTCCCCGAGAATGGCCCCACAGTCCAGGAAAAAAAAACAACACACTCCTCACCTCTCTTGCCCACGCTGCTCCCTGCTCCTGTCTCGGCGTTTGCAGTCTGCCCGGGACACAGCAGGTGCGCGATGATATGATGTCATCGTGCACCCACAGTGTCAGAGGCAGAGCGGGGAATGATGGGAGAGGCAGCGTCTGTAGACGCTCTCTCATCCATCATTGCATTCAACTGTACCGGCGTCATAGACGCTGGTATAGTTGAATGCGACGGCAGGGGGGTGAGTCGGCGCTGGCGGAGGGGTGAGTCGGCGCTGGCGGGGGAGGCGGATCGAGCAGCCCACTACTGGCACTTGCCCTTCTGGCATTTGCCAGTAGTGCCCAATGGCCAGGACTCACAGCGAGTATGCTAAATTGAAAAAACTTTATGTATACAGTACATCAACAGCACAATACGTATATATGTAAATGAAAACCAATAAAAACACAATATGAGGTAGTTTGTGTGCACTGTACACCGAATAGCAAACTTTGGGGTAGTGACAAACCAGGCTGCAAACAGGTGATTTATAGAAATTAAAGTATGGAGATCAGCCTAATCTGCCCACCCTGCCATCGTAGCGTATGTGCCAATATGCATTCAGCTACACATTAAAAACCTCAACAAACAGAGGAAACACTATACAGTAATGAAGTATGTAATTACCCCATTCCCCGCTATGCAGTCCAGCAAAGTTCTTAGTTGCATCCACTTGAAACAAGAGCCGCACTCGGTGCTGTACGGAGGTCCTTGTCGAAATAAAGAAGCAAGTAGAGCTGCGGGCCTGGATGGTGACGTGTCTGAACACAAAAACCAAGGCAATACGGGCACAGGTACAGCAGCTTGTGACATCACATAGTCCACGGAGCAAGAAAGCCGATGCGATACACCAGTCCTAGTCCTTACACGTTTTGGAAAACTCGATTTCCTTCTTTAGAGGATGTAATGCCGGTGGGTTTGTACCTTGTTTCTCCGGTGTTACTCTGCATGTCTCTGCTTTAACCCTTTGCTCCTCTCCGCCTAACTAGCAGGGATACTGTTGTCTGTTACCTGTATGGATGCAGCTCAGTTCCCTGCTCCTCTGTGTAGCTGTACATGTGTTGTGATGGCTTTGCTCTGCTGCATGACCATCCGCATGTGCGGTTCCTGGTTGCCGCTGTGGAAGCTATACACGGGTTGCAAGGTGCACTGCAGCTGGTGCATGAATTTCCACATGTGTCCAGGCTTGCAGCCGCTGTCAGGTGCCCTAAGCCTTAGTTTCTGTGTTAACTGTTCTGTAATGGTTTCTGTTTGTGCTTAGGGTGGGCGTGGCCACACCTTCCCTGCTTTTATTAGGGTTAGTGTGTGCACCTGAGTTGCCTTCCCCAGCCTATTGCTGAGGGGCAGCTCCTATATAAACTCCATCTTTCCTGTTGGGCATTGCCAGAGCTTTACAATAAGTCTGAGTCTTGCCATGTGTGTGCGGGGTTCAGCTCCTGTTCTGCCTGCATTCAGTTCTGGGAAAGCTGACCCCTGTTCTTCCGCCTGCTCTGGGGGCTGAGTACCCAGATCCGTTTCTGTTTGTGTCTTGTTTTTCCGCCTGCTCTGGGGGCTGAGTACCCAGATCCGCCTTTCCTGGAGGCTGCAAATCCAGGCCCGTTTCTGTTGTGTTTTCTTTCCTGCCTCCTTGATGGCTGCATTCTCAGGTCCAAACCCTTGATCCTGTTTCCATTCCTCTACCTGACCCTGTCTGAACTGTGTCCTCTGTGTTATGTTCCTGAAGTCCCTCTGTGTCTGAAACCCTGTACCCAGTGACTGTGAACTAACCTGGGTTCATCCTTTAAAGATGGAATCCGGTGTTTTTGCTGAGCGTTTACTATGCTGTGCTCAGCCTGCTATGCAGTACTAGCTCAGTCTGGCCCCAGTCCAACTCAGCGGTGCTGGCACCATCCAGCTTGAGTACCTTCCTAGGTCCGATTCCCAGAGCCTGACGGCCATAGTTAGAAACCTGACAGCCACTGCCTGGAGATGATGTCCGGAGACTGGCGACTGCTGTCTGGTTCCCGGAGACCAACCACCGCTGACTGGTTCTGTGTCATCCGTGTCCCAGCCGATGACCTAGGCCAGCACACCGGTGTCCCAATGTCATGCTGGTGCTCCAATGTCCTGCCTGTGTTCCGATGTCCTGATGTCCAGCCCGTGTCCAGATGTCCTGATGTCCAGCCTGTGTCCAGATGTCCAGCCTGTGTCCTGATGCTCCGATGCACAGCCTATGTCCAGCCTGTGTCCAGATGATCTGCCTGTGTCCCGATGGTACCCAGGGGTCCACACTGTGATGTCTGTCCTGGGTCGGTGTCTGATGTTATCCTACTGAGCCTGTGCTATGCCTAAGGCCTGATAGAGAGGCCGTCCTAGTATGCCCGTGCCAGATGACCCTGGACTACATCAATCCGTGATGTCCTCCTGCCTTCGTCTGTTTCCCTGAGACATGTACCCTTTCTTGACGTGAGTAATCGGGAGCCTGGCATAGTTATGTTCTGTTTATGTACTGTGATTTTGTTAGAGTAAACTTTATCTTTCTTCTTACCTGAAATTGTGCGGTGTTACCTAGTTCTGTATGTCACCATCTTGTCCACAAGTTCAGCTGCCACAGACCCTGCTCGCTGCCCTTCCCTAGTCTGGGTAGGTCCAGGTTCCCTTCTGTGGTCCAGTGGGTCCACATTCCATTCCCACCTGGGACACTCACCCCACGTCATCGTGGTCTGGCGACGTGGATGCATCTGCGTTCGCAGCTGTAACAAAGGGGACTGGTAACAAGCTATACTGAGAGGCTTTTGTGTCCCTTTAATGCAGCAGAAAATGTAAGTAAAATATGCAAATTATGGATATGCAAATACTGCCTGCACTTCAGAAGATGAATATATAGATGCATACACACATCATAAGATATTAATCGCAAAATATATGGGTGTCAACAAAGGATACACACAGCCATCTGCACATGCTGCCCACAAGAGGGAAAGACATGTTTAAAAATCTATTTTTTTCTTCCACTCAACTTCCCATTAATATGCTTGGATGCAGCACTCTGTGAACATCCAGCTTCTTTAGCAATGGCCTTTTATGGCTTACCCTCCTTGTGGAGTGTCAGTGACTGCCTTCTGGACATCTGTCAAGTCAGCAGTCTTCCCCATGATTGTGGAGCCTACTGAAACAGACTATGGGATCTTTTTAAATGCTTAGGAAGCCTTTGCAGGTGTTTTTTGTTAGGCTAGGGTCACATTTGCGTATTTGGGTGCAGCGTCGTCGACGCAACACATGATGCACTGAAAACGCACGCAAAACGCAGCATATTTTTTACTGTCTAGACACTAGATAAAGACCACCAATGGATAGAAGAGGGTGGGTGTAATGGAATTTGTGTATATATACCCTGGCAGAGATGAATTCCTCCCTTTTTGCTTGTGGTTACAGCATCAAGATGCAGCGTCCCATGGAGAGTATCTACATGAATATGAATTGGATTTTGCCTTGGCTAATGCTTATGCTATTGCCTTTCATGAACAAAGGAAAAGAGAAAAACGGAGGAGTCATCGGCGCTTTTGGCTACACCCAATACTTGAAGTCCGTGAGAGCCGTGGAGCCTACCATTGCTTATTTGGTGAGCCGAATGACAATCTGGAAAAATATTTTGAATATACCAGGATGTCACAAGACAGCTTCCGCTATCTGCTGCGTCTTGTGGAAGGATCCATTACCAGGCAGGACACACAGCTACGGAGCTCAATTTCTGCAGAGGAACAGCTGCTGGTGACTTAGGTTTGGAGTCTCCACACTTTCCAGAATTGTTGCCGACACATGCCGCGCTTTGTGGGACAATCTCCGTGATTAATTTTTACCCCTCCCTACTACTGAATTATGGGAGGCCAACGCCAAAAAATTTGAACAAGTTTGTTCTTTCCCGAACTGCATTGGAGCTGTGGATGGGAAGCAAATTAGGATTACAAAGCCTGCAAGAACTGGATCTCAGTTCTTTAATTACAAAAAATACTTCTCCACAGTGCTCATGGCAATTGCAGGTGCAGACTGCAGGTTTATCGCCGTGGACATTGGAGCGTTTGGCCAGACAAATGACTCGCGGACATTTAAAGAGTCAGATATGGGCCGAAGGTTATATGGGAACAATTTTAATTTCCCCCAGCCACGACCTCTTCCCAACACCGAAGGCCCGGCAATGCCATTTGTTGTGGTTGGGGATGAGGCATTTCAAATGTGTGACAACCTACTGAAACCCTACTCCAGTCAGGGCTTGGACCACACCAAAAGTTGTTTTAATTATAGACTTCCAGGGCCAGAAGAACTGTGGAGTGCGCCTTTGGGATCCTTGTCTCCAAATGGCGTATTTTAGGATCCGCCATTAATCTGAAAATTGAGACAGTGGATGACGGTGAAGGCTTGTGTGTTTCTCCACAATTACATTATTGCTAAAGAGAGACTGAACGTGGAACTAGATGAACCCATATCAAACCCTTTGCCCGATTACCAAGATCATCCTCTGAGGAAAACTGTTGAAATTGGGCAGATGAGGGATCGATTTGCTTCCTATTTTGTTTCTGATGTTGGCCGTGTGTCATGGCAAGATCAAATGGTGTAGTGTTTATGTTTAACAGTTATACTTTATCCTGCTTTTAACTTACAATAAATTTATTGTGCTTAAAATCAAAGAAAACACTGACATTTAAAGATTTTAACACTATTGTGTCCTTTAAATGTAACTAGGTACCTAATGTAATGTTCTTTCAATTTTGTAATGTTCCTAGATTTTGTACTGTGTTGTGTTTTGAATAAACGTACTTTATTGTGCCTTTCCTTTTTAAAAACTGCTCATTTTTTAAAATTTTTTTGTTGTCAATAAAAAATTTTTAAAACTATTCCAATGTCCATTTTAGTACCAACTGTGTGTACCACAAAAAATGTGCTCAGGTGATCACCAGTTCCCAAATAGACTCTGCCAAACCACCCCACTTATGTTCACATAGCCGTGTGTTCCATAGTTGAGTGAACATGATCGGCTCCCTCCTTGTCAAGCTATGAAGCTTGCAGACTAGTTGCATATGGAACCCGGCTTCATGTAGCGCGCTGGCTGAAGCAGTTTTCAGCCGTTGCAGCTGCATGTGCCGCGGCTGTGTGACAGGCTCTACACATGCATGGCGAGGCCAACAAATAGGCCTGGGTTGTGCATGTGTTCTGCCTGTCACACAGCCTCGGAACATGCGGTTGCGGTGGAGGAAAAATGCAGATCATAATCCGCACTCCAGGAAGCCGGGTTCCATATGCTAGTAGTCGGCAAGTGTTATAGCTTGCCAAGGAGGGAGCCGATCATGTTCGCTCAACTCTAGTGAGTTAACACTATTGAACTCAGGATGCTGGAAAACATCCTGAGTCAAATAGTGGCGACACTTGGCCACGTGACTATTGCTACCACCTCACCTGACCCATTACCTTAAAGTATGTTTAAAAATTGTAATATTTTTTTGTAATCCTCTTTGTGTTTGTAACACCTCATAGTACAATGAGAGACACGAAAAAAAAGATTAAAAAATGGATAAAATAGTGTCTGACATTGCAGATATGAGGTGTGAAAAACAAAAGATTTGTGTACACGGCGCACGGTGTGAGTTGCCGGCAACTAATTTTAGAACAATAAAAAGAAATTGAGTTTGCAACATAACATTTTTATTGGGGGAAACAAAAAAAAAAAAGGGGGAAAGATTCTTAAGGGGTATCTACGTCGGCAATTAAGGGCGACTGATATCCACCGGTTTGGGAGTGGGTAGAGGAGGAAGAGGAACCGTACTCAAGAATGCTGGACGGTATCTCAGACCACCCTGTGGCCGACGGTGGTGAGATTGCCAAAGCAGGAGGGGAGGGAGGAGGCACGACCAGTCGACGAGTGACTGTTGACTGGCTCTGGCTACTCCTGCTCCGGCTTGACCCCGGCCGAGAGCTCGGTGAGGGTATTGGAGCAGCCAGAGCCGCCGTAGCTGTCCGGGTTTTTCGTTTTTTCCTCTCTCCCTCTGGGTGTTCCTCTGCATGCCGTCTTCTGGAACTTGATGGCCTGGCAGGAGCAGGACTCGGCGGCTCGGTGCGATGGTGTCGGTGGCAGCATCCCTCAGCACCCGGACCTCGGTAGAGTTGCTGTGCAGCAGGACTAGGAGTCATGCTTGCCAGCGTTGGTACAACTGGCATTGTAGTCGCTGACTGCATGATCCTAGCCTGCTGCAGAGCACTCACACAGGTGTTGTTGCAGGCCTGCATCACCGAAATCTGGAGTTCCGGTGTAAGGTGTTCCACCATACCCTTAGCAATGGCACTAAAAAAATGTTTTGCCGGCTTCATGAGCTCGGATTCCATTGATTCAAGGTGCCGGTCGATATTGGACAGAGCAGTGTCCATCCTATCTCCCAGCACCTTGAAACAATTTTGGAAAACCGTGCCCAAATGAAAATATTCGGGCATTAGCGGCCTGTCCAAGGACCGCTGATGCTGTCGGGAATACCCGAAAGAAGGAGCGCCTGAGGCCTCGGCCAAGGGAACACCAGATGGACCGCCTGCCGGTTCTCCAGATGGTGGTGCATGCCTGCTCTCGCTGTGGGACGGCTGTGACTGCTCAGATGGCGATTCATGAAGGACCGCTCCAGATGGCCGAACAGGTTCGAGGGTGCTGCTGTGTGTTCTGTAAAAACATAAGGAAAACATTAGTATACAAAATATAACATTTCACATTCGCCATCTCCTGTGTAATATAAAGTTAACATTACATCACACAACACTATAAAATAATTTAACATAATTGTAAAGGGTCACTTCCGTCTGTCAGTCTGTCTGTCATTCACTCACGGTTATTCATTCGCTGATTGTTCTCGCCAGCTGCCTGTCATGGCTGACGCGACCAATCAGCGACGGGCACAGTCCTGAATAAAATGGCCGCTCCTTACTCCCTGCAGTAAATGCCTGTCGCCCGCATACTCCCCTCTGTCATCGCTAAACACAGGCCGGCGGTAACGCACCACGTTATGCCGCGGGTTAAGCAATCCGTTGCCGCCGTTAAACCTTGGTGTCACCAACTTTTTACTATTGACGCTGCCTATGCCGCATCAATATTAAAAAAATTTAACAAATTTGATTTTAAAAAATACCATGCTATACTCAACCTCCGTAGCCGTTTGCGATGGCCGCCATCGTTTACGCTTATCGGCGGACCGGCCATGACGTCACGGTCATGTGACCGAGACGTCATCACAGGTCCTGTGATCAGACAAACCCTGGGAACGGAAACTGCCGTGAACTAGAAGGTCTCCCGTGGAATTTTATTTATTTTTTTAAACTGTGACAAACCTGGATGGGCATTATACTACGCCACTATGAAATATTGTACGTGGCTGGGCAATATACTATGTGGCTCTGTGCTGTATACTACGTCACTGGACTATACTAAATGGTTGGGCAATATACTACGTGGCTGGCCAATATACTACGTGAACATGCATGTTGTACAATACCCGATGTGTTGGAATAGGTACTAAATACTTACTCTCGGCGGCCAAGGATCGGTCTCAGGAACTGTAGAAGTTGTGTGTACTTATACGTTGATGTCCTTGCCGCAGCAGCACCACTTCGAGCCTGTTCCTCCTCCTTCCGCAGGCCCCGATTGAAACGGTCCTTCATGGAACGCCATCTTGTCTTCAATTTTTTGACTGTGAAAAAGCCCCCCCCCAAAAAAAGGTTACAGATTGAACATTTTCAAATGATAACACAACCGTGTGCGATGCAACAAACTTGCAGGAGTTGATCACATCACACATGGTTGTGTTATCCTGGCCTAATGGGTCAGAGCGGCGTTTCAGCAATACTTACCAAAGTTAGCTTTGTCCGTGGATGAAGCACTGTCAAAGCCATCCCACAGCGATTTGGCCACCTCAGCCCACATACGCCTCAACACGACCTGGTCCGCGTGCTGGGGGTCACGGCTGTCCCACAACGGGCCTCGCTCTTGGATACAGGTGACCATGAGATCAACGTCAATCCCCTCATCTTGGTCCCATTGTGAAACCTTAAATAATTGAAAAACATTAATGTTTTCAAGCTACATAAAAATAGCTACCCCCCCCCCAAAAAAAAATGAAATGAAAAAAAAAAAACATTCCTAATGTTGTTTGAAAAAATATACTTACTCGCCGTCTTGCCACCACAGCTTGGCCCCGAAGTCGCTGCTCCTGCTGGGTCGCTTCCTCCTCACTTGAAGAAGCCTGGAAAATATTTAAAAAAAAATTAGTGACACGTGTACAAATACAACGAATAGTAAGCAACAGTAGATCATGTACTCACTGAACTCCCCTGCGGCGTTGTGTGGCTTGAGTCTGTGGCCATTACCACGATAAATTCTGCAAGGAAAAATTGAAAAAAATGATTACATTAACAGAATGCACAATACACAGCCACATAGAAGAAAATATCAAAAATACCATACATAACATTAAGACCACAACGGACAGTGCACTCATAGGACAATGCCAACTGCACAAGTGCTGAGCAAACCACACTGCCATATATTAAAATAAAAATCAATGGCAGAGATGACACAATGCCAGAGTATAGCAAAAGCAGAATACAACAGTCCCAGAAAAGATAACAAAACAAATAATAAGCAACTGCCCCCTATGTACAAATCAAAAAAAGACGCATATACCTTTTTTTAAAAAAAAATATATTTTTCAGAAAGGGCCAAGAAAAGGCAATCCATTATAAACCACCATACTTTACAATAAAACCAACAAGACAGGAGCCAAGAAAAAGCCATACGGTTACATATAACCCCAGAAATAGAAACCAGAATTAAAACCCCAGAAATCATAAACCACATAACCCCAGAAACGGAATAAAAAAAAAATCATATAAAGAAAAACCACAGTGGAACCACCGCATGCAATTACAGAACAACCCAAAAAGCGAACCCCCCCCCCCCCCCAAAAAAAAAAAAAGGGAAAAGAAAAGTCAATCCTGGATAAACCACCATACTTTACAATAAAACCAACAAGGCCGGAGGCAAAGAAATGCCATCATAACACCAGAAATACATCACAACCAGATAATAAAAAAACACCAATTTCCATTAGGCTACTTTCACACTAGCGTTAACTGTAAACCGTCTAAAAACGTCTTTTTTGCCGAAAAAACGGATGCGTCAAAAAAGTGCAAAACGGTGACAAACGTATGCTACGCATACAGCATTTCGACGGATACATCGCAAATCCGCTAAACGTTTCCGTTGAAAATACTGGATACGTTGCATCCGTTTTACCATCCGTTGCATCCGTTTTTCCGACGGATCCGTTTTTAAAATGGGAGGCTCCCAAATTTGATTGACTCCTGGAAAATATGGAAAACTATATAGTTACTGTTTTTACAGCCCATCTTTGAGGGTTTTAGTTTAGTGGCAACGATGGAAGGTGTTCTTGGTAGGATTGCGAGTTTGTTTACTGATGTTATCTTTGAGACGAATCGCCTGGATATCATAGTGCGGGAGAAGGAGGCGGCAGCGGAAAAACGTAGGATGCTTCTGCAGCAACGGAGAAGGAGGCGACTGTGGATTCATCCGATTAATGAACTACGGATGACCCGGGGTGTCCAGTCCACTCTGTACCTGGAGTTGCGGCACAATCCACACAAATTCTACAACTACGTGCGGATGAGGATGGAAAATTTTGACTTTTTGCTTGCAAAAATGGAGGATGTCATCCAAAGACAGGACACAAGGATGAGGCTTGCCATCACACCGGCGGAGCGGCTGATGGTGACCCTGCGGTAAGCCTCTTTTTTTTCTGTCATTGGTCATTTTTAATGTTATATTACATGCTGCAGACAATACTGCGCTGGCATACTGCGCACTATTTTCTGCAGCATGTAATTTTGGTTTTCTTTGCGGCCATTCCACTGCTTTTTTTAAATGTCATTGCTGATATTGAATGTTTTACAACAGACTGCAGAAAATACTGCGCTGAAATATTGCGTTGCATTTTCTGCAGTTTTTTTTTTTGGGGGGGGGGGTTGGTTGACATGCAACTTCTTGTTTTTCTGTCATTGGTCATTTTTAATGTTATATTACATGCTGCAGACAATACTGCGCTGACATACTGCGCAGTATTTTCTGCAGCATGTAATTTTGGTTTTCTTTGCGGCAATTCCACTGCTTCTTTACACCGGTTTCATGCTGGTTTTATTGGGTGTCCCGTCCTTAAAAAAAATTTCACAGTGCCATATTGAAACTTGTTGGTCTGTGCAATTTTTCTAACATTTTTTTTTTTTTTTACAGTTTCCTAGCTACGGGTGAATCTATGACTTCGCTCCATTACCAATTCCAGCTGGGCATTTCCACTATTTCAGGAATAGTGAAGGACACATGTCGGGCTATTTGGACCACATTACAACCAGAGTATATCCCCCAACCATCCATGGAAATCTGGTTGCGAAGTGCAGAACAGTTTCAGCAAATTTGCAATTTCCCAAATTGTGTGGGTGCAGTTGACGGGAAACACATACGGATTGCGAAACCGGCAGGAACAGGATCGGAGTACTATAATTACAAGAAGTATTTCTCCATCGTCCTTATGGCTATTGCAGACGCCAACTGCAAGTTCCTTGCCGTGGACATAGGAGCGTATGGACGGTCCAACGATTCGCAAGTTTTTAAAAACTCTCCAATGGGTCGTTGCCTTTATGGAGAGAGCTACGATATCCCGCCAGCCAGACCACTGCCAGGAACAAGTGAACCAGCCATGGAATATGTTTGTGTAGGTGATGAAGCCTTTCAACTGTCGCCGCACCTACTGAAACCGTATAGTAGCCGGAACTTAACCCATACCAAGCTGGTCTTTAATTACCGGCTTACTAGAGCACGAAGAGTAGTGGAGTGTTCTTTTGGCATATTGACGGCGAAGTGGCGAGTTCTGCTGACGGCTATCAAACTGAAAACCACAACTATAGACGAGGTAGTTAAAGCCTGTGTGGTGCTCCACAACTTTGTCCTTTCAAAGGAGCCCGTTTCCTTGGATGACGAAGAGTTGGAGACCACCTTGTGGGCTACCGCAGCAGCTCGGTTCGCTCTACAGGTTCTGTTACAAGGATAAGGGACCAGTTTGCCGATTATTTTGTGTCACCTGTCGGGCGGATCCCATGGCAAGACATGATTGTGTAACCTGTTTTCCATGTGTTTGTTTATGTAAAAAATGTGTTTCTTCAGAAAAAAAAAAAAAAAGTACAAAAGCGTGGTTTTCTTGCTAGTAAAACCAATATGTTATACCTTTCACACGTCTGGTGTTTATTTTACCTTTGTTATTAGTTACCATATGACCTTAATAAATCCACACACACACACAGAGTAGAATTTTAATCAAACTGAATTTTATTTGAACTCTTTTTTCAAAACTTTATTTTATTTCCAAAAAACATATATATTTTTTTTATGTTCAAACTTTTTTAAAAATATTTTTTCCATTTTTGGGTAGAAAATAACTTTTTTAACAAACAGCCATTTATAAGTCTTGAAAGTGTGGGGTGGAGATACGAGGGGAGGAGGGGCTGGAAGGTTGGACCACGTCGATAGGTGGGGACACCCTACTTGTTTGGGGTGCAGTGGAAGGGGGGGGGGTAAAACCAGGAGACTGACCACAGGGGGGTGGTGTTGGGGTAGGGGGAAGACTTACTGGGGAAGAAAAGCTGGGCAAGGAAGAAAACATTGGGGAAGAAATTTGGTTTGGGGACCGGGATGGGTATGGGGACTGGGTTTGGTGTGGGGACTGGGTTGGGTAATGGGGCTGGGTTGGGTAATGGGGCTGGTATGGGGATTGGGGCTGGGTTTGGTATTGGGGCTGGTGTGAGTATTGGGGCTGGGTTTGGTAATGGGGGGTATGGTGTGGAAATGGGGCCTGGGGTTGGGCATGGTGTGGAAATGGGGCCCTTGGTGGGGCCTGGGGTGGAAATGGGGCCTGGGGTGGAATTGTAGTGGAGGTGTGTGGGTAGATTGGGGGTCGTTAATGGCCTTCAGTAGAGCATTATGGCAGGTATTCATTACCCGCATCTGTTGCTCAAAAGAAAGCTTCTCCATGCTCCTGAGCATGGATTGAAAAAAAATATTGGCCGGATCTGGACTTACAGCTGAATGCAGCCTATCCAAGCGACTGCTGGTTTCCTGGCTTGTTTCACTGATGCGTGATTGCACCATGTTGAAACTAGCAGTCACTTGCTCTCCCAAAATTTTGAAAGAGCCTTGGAAGGATGCATTCAGGTGTAAGAACTCAGGAGCATAGCTCCTTTCCTGACCCCTCTGTCGCTGCCGCCAAGAACCTAATGGTGGTCTAGAGGTGGCAGGATCAGAGGGGTGGGGTAAAGGGAACGCTAACTGTTCAGCATCAGATGCGAGCAATGAAGGCTGCAATAATGCTCCACTGCTTGGGGCGGATGAAGTGGAGGGGACAGAGGGGTCAGAGGAGGGGGTCAGTGGTGTGGGGCCTACCGACGTGGCCCTCAGTGGCGGACTCAGGAGGGATCGCTCCAGAGGGCGCAGAGGAAGATGCAGGCGCCCGGTGGCTGGAGAAGGTGCTGTGAAAGAAAAAACAAACGAAATTAATACATTGATATGAAAAAGCCCTGACTGAAAGCAAACTAAGTAGACAGGTTAACATGGTTATTAGTGGGCTGTAGAATACTTACAGTCTGCTCAGCATTGTTCGCCTCAGGAAGGAGAGGGCCTGGCCATGGTTATATTTGCTCCTCTTCCTTCCTGCAGAGCCACTCGGGGCCTGCATCTCCTCGTTAAATTCCCTTTTAAAGCGATCCCTCAGTGACCGCCACCGCTTCCTAACCTTTTGACCTGTGAAGACAAGAATCAAAAGAAAAAAAAAAAAATTGGTAAATGAAATACATTACAGTCAGCTCAAAACATCACTGGAAAGTGAATACTTACCTACTTTGCTCAGCTGCTGAGGATGAAGGCTCTCCCACCTTGGAAAGAGGTTGTGACACACTTCGTCCCAGAGCCGACAGGTGACACCGGTATCGGCATGCCTGCGGTCAGCCATGTTCCACAGCGGCTCCCGCTCGTGAACCTCCTCGATTAGACAGTCAATGTCGATGTCATCATCGTAGTCTTCGGCGGGAGCACGCTGTGAAGCCTGTGCAAAAAAAGAAGAAAAACAAACAAATGAGTACACTGAAACACTAAAGTACCAATAGAATCCCCCTCCCAACAAAAAAAAACCTCACTGATGGCCGACCGCGGCGACGATACCGCCGACTTTGGGAGTGTCTGGGAGAACCTTCAGCGGCAGCAGCAGCAGCAGCAGCCTGAAATAAAGGAAACAAATTCTCAGTAATGTAGGCATATATTTTCTGTGTTTAGTTATGTATGAAAATCTGTTTTGTGTATGGTGCAGTGTGATGTGCGAAGCAAATGTTTCACCACTACTTACACTTGGTTCCTCCTCCACTAGCATCTCTCCACCCGTCTCGCCCCCTTCTGACAGCTCCTCATCTGATTCAGCTTCCTGTTGAAACATAATTTATGCATGTAGTGATCCACAAAAATGTAAGTTTAAAAAAAACAAAAACATTTAAACCACATGCTGCACAGACCACTATACTTAGTAAACACATCAGGAAAAGGCAATTAACCAATTAAGGCATGGACAAATGCACATGCAATCAATAAGATGCGCACTAACATGAGCACTAACATGCTTGGTATGTGTCCACGTTTAGGATTGCATCAGGATTTGGTCCAGATTTTCCAGCAGTTTTTGTAATCCAAAACCAGAAGTGTAACAATTAGGAAACGTATAATAAAAAAAAACATGCACCACTTCGGCATTTTACACCCACTCCTGGTTTTGGCTTACAAATACTGATGAAAAATCCTGATGCAATCCTGAACGTGGACACATACCCTCCCACATGAACAGGCATAAGATTGGCAAAGGCATAATAAGGTACAGGCACATGAAGACATACTTACAAAAGCACACAGTCGTACAAAAATACACACGCACGCACGCACGCACGCACATAAGCTTTATGCAAATACACATATGTACAACAAAGGCAGAAAGGTGGACCCAATCAGAAGACGCATACACACACACACGTAAAAAAGGCTGACAATCCTTTGGCTGGAGCTGCATGTCTTCACAGTGGCTGGCATCAGGGTGGACCTGGACTCTAGCATGGCACTGGCTGGTGCAGGACGATGGCAGGCCTCAGGTTCTCTTAAGGTTTTAAGCTCTTGCTGTAGTCAGTACCTCATACACACACAAATGCACAGGCACACAGATGCACACAAAAATTGCAATACTCACACTGGCTCTATGGTGGCTGGAGTCTTGTGGCTGGCTCCTGTGGCTGGCTCCTGTGGCAGGCTGGGGTCTTGTGGCTGGCTCCTGTGGCTGGCTGGGGTCTTGTGGCTGGCAGTCTTCTCTCTTGGGTCTTGCAGGCATATGTGGGGTTGAAGGCCCAGGCCAGGTTTATATAGATTTGGGGGTGTCTGGCCAATTGGCAACAAAATCCTGCTTCTGAGCATGCTCAGTGTAAAAAAAACGTATTGCAGCGCTGTATTGCGTCGTACGACGTGTCCCGACGCATCCGTCGCTCATAGGCTTCCATTGCAGCCAACGACGTATGCCGCAGGATGCGTCTCAACACGTTTTATATGCGGAGACAAAAAACGTTACAATCAACGTTTTTTGCCGACGACGTGTCGCCAAATTTCGACGCATACGTCGTAAGACGGACACGACGTATGCCAATACGTCGCAATACGTCGCCAATACAAGTCTATGGGGAAAAAACGCATCCAGCAAAAACTTTTGCTGGATGCGTTTTTTCTGAAAAAAGATGTTTTTAGACGGTTTACAGTTAACGCTAGTGTGAAAGTAGCCTTAAACAACCACAGTATAGCCGGATTAAAGTGCAGAGCAAACATTAAATTAAACATCCACAAATTGCAATAAAAAAATTAAAAAATAAAACACACATAAAAAAGAAAATGCGCAGATACATTCTATACTTAGATCTCTTGAAAGCAGATCTGAGCGAGAGCTTGTCTTGTGTGTGTCCTATGCTGCAGGCAATTGACAAACTAAGAAAAAACTTTATCTATATATATATGGGTTGTTTTGTCACTGTCTAGACACCGTCTAGACGCTTATCTTGTTATTTTATTAAACGACGCATGCGTCACACAACGCGCTGCGACACACGGACTTGCGCCCTCTGCGTTCTCAATTGACTTAAATGGGGTTTTTGACGCATTGGCAACGCATGCGTTTTTAAAAAAAATTTAGACGCTACAAAACTGCAACATGTAGCGTCGGCCGCGCCCTGCCAGGTGCGCCCAAACGACGCATGCGTCGGAAAACGCGTGAAAACGCATAACAACGCATGTCCATGCGCCCCCAATGTTAAAGATAGGGGCGCATGACGTATGCGTCGACGATGCTGCGCCCAAAGGCGCAAATGTGAACGTAGCCTTATTCTAATTTACTGAGATAATGACTTATGGGTTTTCATTGGCTGTAAGCCATAATCATCAACATTAACATAAATAAATACTTAAAATAGATCACTCTGTTTGTAATGACTCTAGGTACTATATGAGTTTCACTTTTTGTATTGAAGCACAGAAATAAATTAACTTTTTGATGATATTCTAATTTTGTGAGAAGCACTTGTATTTGAGTTAGTCCTGAAAAGGGCTGTTGGTTTAATGTAACACCAGCAGAAACTCTCCCTACACTATGTCCGTGTGCAATGCTCCAAACATGGCGTCACCAGGTCCTATACAGACTTGATGGTACTATACGGCGGGCAGACAGAGTAATGCCAGTAGCCAACATGTTTATGGCGGGCAGTCCGGTCTAATAGCCGCTAAACACGTGAGTATAACACCCAAATACCCGGATACTCGATCACGTACTGAGCCCGCTCTCCCATCACCACACATCAACCTTCTTGATGCATAGAAAACCCCCAAAGGCTGATTATAATCATGGCTCCGCTCCATACACCTCGTACACACACGGCTCCGCTCCATACACCTCGTACACATGCGGCTCCGCTCCGTACACACATGGCTCCACTCCGTACACCTCGTACACACACGGCTCCGCTCCGTACACCTCGTACACACACGGCTCCGCTCCGTACACCTCGTACACACACGGCTCCGCTCCTTACACCTCGTACACACACGGCTCTGCTCCGTACATATCATACACACACGGCTCCGCTCCGTACACCTCGTACACACACGGCTCCGCTCCGTACACCTCGTACACACACGGCTCCGCTCCGTACACCTCGTACACACACGGCTCCGCTCCGTACACCTCGTACACACACGGCTCCGCTCCGTACACCTCGTACACACACGGCTCCGCTCCGTACACCTCGTACACACACAGCTCTGCTCCGTACACCTCGTACACACACGGCTCCGCTCCGTACACCTCGTACACACAGAGCTCTGCTCCATACACCTCGTACACACACGGCTCCGCTCCGTACACCTCCTACACACACGGCTCTGCTCCGTACACCTCGTACACACACGGCTCCACTCCATACTCCTCGTACACACACGGCTCTGCTCCGTACACACACGGCTCCGCTCCGTACACCTCGAACACACACGGCTCTGCTCCGTACACCCCGTACACACACGGCTCTGCTCCGTACACACATGGCTCCGCTCCGTACACCTCGTACACACACGGCTCCGCTCCGTACACCTCGTACACACACAGCTCTGCTCCGTACACCTCGTACACACAGAGCTCTGCTCCATACACCTCGTACACACACGGCTCTGCTCCGTACACCTCGTACACACACGGCTCTGCTCCGTACACCTCGTACACACACGGCTCTGCTCCGTACACCTCGTACACACACGGCTCTGCTCCGTACACCTCGTACACACAGAGCTCTGCTCCGTACACCTCGAACACACACGGCTCTGCTCCGTACACCTCGTACACACACGGCTCTGCTCCGTACACCTCGTACACACACGGCTCTGCTCCGTACACACACGGCTCCGCTCCGTACACCTCGAACACACACGGCTCTGCTCCGTACACCTCGTACACACACGGCTCCGCTCCGTACACCTCGTACACACACGGCTCTGCTCCGTACACCTCGTACACACAGAGCTCTGCTCCGTACACCTCGAACACACACGGCTCTGCTCCGTACACACACGGCTCCGCTCCGTACACCTCGTACACACAGAGCTCTGCTCCGTACACCTCGTACACACACGGCTCTGCTCCGTACACACACGGCTCCGCTCCGTACACCTCGAACACACACGGCTCTGCTCCGTACACCTCGTACACACACGGCTCCGCTCCGTACACCTCGTACACACACGGCTCTGCTCCGTACACCTCGTACACACACGGCTCCGCTCCGTACACCTCGAACACACACGGCTCTGCTACATCCACACTGTAAACCCCTCCTGACCCCACACATAAACTTCCCCTCATCCAGCACCATGACAACCAGCACAGCAGAGTCCTGCATACACTGAGGCCCCTGATCATGTGACCACTGACTCCTCCCCTCCTGTGACCTCATCACAGGTCCTGTGCACAGAGCAGCCGTATAGGTGGAGTGCGGGTCTGCGGGTGGAGGTCGGTGCTGGAGGCTCCATTATTCTCTATGTGGAGTGCGGCTCTGCGGGTGGAGGGTCCACACCAGAACTGTAGCAGGTAAAGACCCCAATATCCACAGGTGTCCCTTCTAATTGGGGGAAACTATCACCTCTAATAATCCTCGGACAGTTCTGACAAACACAGAAAAGTGCCCCTTTATGGAGGTGACAGAAAGTCTGTTTAGTCTCTTTAGCTCCATAGTATCAGCTCTAATCCAATGGTGAGAGAGCGATTTACCCTGAAGAGTCACAGATTGTGGGGTTGTTATAAAATGTTATATTTAGGGGGTTTTGTGTTGTCTCCTTATAAGAATCAAAAGAAAACCAAAAACAATACCAATGGAATCCTAGACTACAAAAACAAACCAAAACACAAGGATTCCTAAAATATAACTTTTAATAAACAAAGTTAAAATGCAAAGTTCTAAAATTGAGGACAATACAATGAAAATAAGTAACAAGGGAACTAACTGACCCCTATCAAAAACCCTACTCCTATCCACTACCTATTTGCGGGGGTAGGCACCCTAAGTTTCTGCGGTTGGTGCCCCCGCTCCTCGAAGACTGGCCCTGTTGGCCCTACAAATACCCTATAATACCTAGAAAGGTAATGTCACAATTACTTTTCTAGGTATTATAGGGTATTTGTAGGGCCAACAGGGCCAGTCTTCGAGGAGCGGGGGCACCAACCGCAGAAACTTAGGGTGCCTACCCCCGCAAATAGGTAGTGGATAGGAGTAGGGTATTGTCCTCAATTTTAGAACTTTGCATTTTAACTTTGTTTATTAAAAGTTATATTTTAGGAATCCTTGTGTTTTGGTTTGTCCTTATAAGAATCACAATGGTTTTGTTCCTTTTCGCTGATAGATACAAACGACTATGAAAGACGGGAACCAAGGAAACCTGTATTACTCTCATAGTACGGGGCCTCCACACAGTATTGTCGGGAAACCTCCATATAGAGGCCGGTGGGGATGGAGTCAGTGACCGACTCTGGACAAATCTGTTCCTAGAGCCGCAGTAGAAGATGAAGATGTCGTCCTCATCATGAAGTCGTTATTTCTCCTGTCACGTGTAATGAATATCTCCTGCAGTATTACTAATGCCGATTCCAGGGTCGGGAAATGAGACGAGAATTAGCGTTATGGAAGATGAGCCTATGAGGAACGTATTCAGCTGCCGACTGCGAGGGAGAAACTGCTTGTTGTCTGTGGCCTAAATATATAGGTTTTATTAGTAGATGGAAAGAAGAAAACTAAACACTGTAAAATAGCAAATATACCATTGCTGCTTGGGTCCCCTCCAGTCTCTGTATTTTCTGCTCAGTCCTAACGAAGTTATGATTCTTACAGCCAATCAGTCACCAAAGCAGTGAGTAACATAGGCAGTGATTGGCAGCATGGAGGAGATGTCTTAGTCAGCAATTCAACTTACGTTCCAGTCCATACAAGACTAGAGAGTACAAGATCTACAAGTTTTATCTTTTTATGTTTTCCATTATTATCGCCAGGATTTTTATGATGTTACATCGGCTCATCTTTTTCTCATTCAGGTCTCTACAATATCCAATCCTCTGTGAAGATCTACTATAGAAGAGAATTTTCCTGATTTACCCATCAAAGATGGATATGGACAGAGACAAGATGGTAGAGAGGATATTACACCTCACCCTAGAGATCCTCTTCCGGCTTACTGGAGAGGTGAGAGATTCTGATGACATCACATTACATCATTCTTATCTATGGAAATAACAGATGGACAGAACTGGAGAGGTGAGGACTCTGGAAATGTCTGTAGTGAGATTTATTAATGTGTCTCTCCATAACCAGGATTACACAGTAGTGAAGAAGACCTCTAGTGAACGCTGTCAGGACCCTGTGTCTGAGGGATGCGGAAGACCCCTGAGCCCAATCACGGGGCCTCCACCTCACCTCCTGATACATGAGGACATCAATGACCAGAAGATCCTAGAACTCACCTACAAGATGATTGAGCTGCTGACTGGAGAGGTGACACTGCTGGGAATGCTGGGACATTATACAGTAACGCTATGAAGGGATCGGGGGGATGACGGTGTCATTGTGTGTGTCAGGTTCCTATAAGGTGTCAGGATGTCGCCGTCTATTTCTCAATGGAGGAGTGGGAGTATTTAGAAGGACACAAAGATCTGTACAAGGACATCATGATGGAGGTTCCCCAGCCCCTAAAATCACCAGGTAATGGACTGGACTAAATACAGACGGCCTATAATTATCTGTATGTAAATAATGAATTCAGTCCCAGTATGTGTTTCTTCCAGATCTATCCAGTAGGAGGACAACACCAGAGAGATGTCCCCGTCTTCTTCTTCCACAGGACTATAAACAAGAAGATCCCAATGTTCCTCAGGATCATCAGGTAGATAGAGAGGTGTCATGAGATCTCCCCTATGATGTGTAGACAACTGTGAAGGTTTTGTGCTCAGTTTTGTTTTATCCACCATTATTATGTTTTGTTTTGTTTTTTTTATTATCGCTGACCGCACCCACTGAGAGAAGGGATCCGTCCCCAGTAACAGGAAACCTACAGATGAAAAGGGGCTCACCTCCTCAGTTGGTTTCTTGTTCCTGCGGGAACCTGCACAGGAAAGGTTACCTTGGCCTGTTCCTGCCACCTGTGCGGTGTCTGGGGAACGGCTGGGGCTGTGGCACCAGAAGCAGCGTCTGGAGATCCCTGCCTGTCAGTCTTCACCCTCGTCTGATAGTGGATGATGTGAGGCCAGGATCCGGAAGAGGCTGTCCTGGCTCACGCGGTGCAGTAGGACCAGACCGGCACTCATCTTGTGGAGGGGGATGCGTGCATCGGCTGCCCTTCTCTTCCATCGGGCAGTGCTTCCGGGTTTAGGCCCATGCATGCGCACTGCCCATTCAACATTACTGAACTGAAATTGCCTGGGTTCACTTCCAGGGGTCCGGGGAGGCTTGTTCCGGAGATGGACGGGCTGTAAGCATAAGATCCGGCGGCCTCCTGCTGCCAATGTGTCCCAAAGATGTCCTCTCCAGGAGAATCTGAGGTGCACCCACAGGTGGTGGAAGTGCAGCCGGACAGCAATTTCAATAACAGCAGTGGGCGCTCCCAAGAGGGCAACTCCACTAACAAGAGTGTACGGAGTAAGCTGTACCATCTAGAACTCGTGCTGTGCCTCCGCTTCCAGAACCGGTACCACATCACAGCTTCACTGGGTGAGTGTTACATAACTCTGCCTACTAAGCTGACTCACCTTCTTTCTGTGTACCTCCCTATCAGGCTAAGAAAACTAAAAAAGCCAAGCACAAAGAATGTGCCTTGTGCTCACAACCCCTTCCTGACCTCTATCTTAAAACACTGTGTCAGAGTTGTATCCGCCAGACTTTAGAGGAGGAGTCCTCAGTTAGATCCGCTGATATATGATTAATGATAAGAGAGGAACTTCAGTCCTTAGGATGTTCAAACAGGCATAAGAAACATAAGTCTAAAGCAAGGAGTGTTACCCCTGTCTCCAGTTCTGCTTCCAGTAGTGACCAGGCTGGATTCTCTGGTGCTTCTGATTCATTGTCATCTGGTGAAGAAGGGCTATCTTTTTTTTCCCATAGAGAGTATGGATAACCTGGTGAAATCAGTTAGAAATAGTTAGAAATACCATGGGGCTTTTAGAGGTGAAAGAGGTTAGATCTACAAAGGAAATTATGTTTGCAGGTCTCTCGCAGAAAAAGAGACGAGCTTTCCCGGTTATTGGTGTGGTGAAGGATTTGGTCAGGATGGAATGGAGCAAGCAGGGACAGCGCGAGGGTTCCTCCCTTCATCTTCCAGGAGGAGGTATCCCTTTGTCCCTTTGAGGAAGATGACCGGACAGCTTGGTCCAAGGTGGACTCCGCAGTGGCCTCGACTTCTAGACATTTTGTCCTGCCTGTAGAAGATTCTGTGGTCCTATCTGACCCTCTAGACAAGTGTTTCTCAACTCCAATCCTCAAGACCCACCAACAGGTCATGTTTTCAGGATTTCCTTAGTATTGCCCAGGTGATGGAATTAATGCTTGAGCAGGTAATGAAATTATCACCTGTGCAATACTAAGTAAATCCTGAAAACATGACCTGTTGGTGGGTCTTGAGGACTGGAGTTGAGAAACATTGCTCTAGACTGCAAAGCAGAGACATTACTTAAAAGATCATGGGAGTCCTGCACCAGAGCCTTTAGACTGGCTATATCCAGAACATGTACAAAAATTGTACATGTTCTGGATGAAATTGTACAAAGTCTAAATTGTGCACAATTCCATGCCAAGGTGAGTTCCTGTTTGGCAGTGTGCTCGATTAGATCCTCACCAAGGCGGGAAAGAGAAAGAAGGGGTTCCCTAAACAGTCTGTTCCGTCCTACAGGAGGGCCTTCAGAAAGTGACCATTCGGTAGAAGGTGGCCTTATGAAAACCGAGATCGCTGGGAGACAAAGGAGACCAAACAAAAAGGTGCCCATTTTAGCGGATCCTCTCCCAGGAAGAGTAATAAATTCCATTGACCTTGACCTCCTGTGGGCGGCAGGTTAAACATTTTTTGCCACAGATGGCGGGAGATCACTTCTAATCCCTGGACCCTGGGCTTAGTAACATCGGGGTTGAAACTAGAGTTTTGTCGAATCCCCTCAGATTCCTTTGTCATCACCTCTCTTAGATCCCCGGCACAACAGGAGGCTCTTGAGTTGGAGGTTTTATGTCTATTATCTAAGCATGTCCTGGTGGAGGTCCCGGGAGACCAGGAGGGAAGGGGATTCCATGGGTAGTGAAACCGTCCAGGATAGTTACTACGAATGCTAGCCCTGATGGATGGGGAGCTCATATGGACGATAACCTGGCCCAGGGGCAGAGGTCCATAGAGGAGGCTGTTGACTCCTCAAATCTAAAGGAATTAAAGGCAGTCAGTCATGCTTTACATCGCTTTCTCCCACAGCTGCGGGGGACGCATGTGAGAGTTTTGTCGGACAATACCATGTCAGTTGCATACGTAAATTGGCAAGGCGGAACTTGATCAAAATTGCTGATGTCTACTGTGGTGGATGTTCTCGATCTGGTCGAAGCCCATCTCTTGTCCCTCTCAGCCCTTCACATCAGGGGAGTGGAAAATCTTAAAGCGGCTTCCTCAGTCGCCATACGTTATATCAGAGAGAATGGGGTCTCAGTCACCAAGTATTCAGGAATTTAGCGGACTTGTGGGGACTTCCGAAAATAGACTTGTTTGCTACCAGGGACAACAGAAAGGTCCAAAGATTTGCCTCCCTGGACAGAGCAGATCAGCCGGAGTTGGTCGACTCCCTCCAGTTCCCTTGTCGCTTCAGTCTGGCCTATGCGTTTCCTCCAATGATGGTGCCTCCACAAGTCATCAGGAAGATCAGGGACGAGAGAGAAAGGGTAATTCTCTTTGCTCCTTTCTGGCCCAAGAGACCTTGGTTTTCATGGCTCAGAGCCATGTCCATATCCGACCCCTGGCTCTTCCCACCAGATCCGGGCCTGCTCTCTTGCAGTCCATTCTGTCATACTTGGGTTAGAGGTCTCCACTTGACGGCGTGGAACTTGAGGCAGTTGTTGAAATTAAGGGGGTTTTCTGACAACCTGATTAGTACCAGTCTGCAGAGTAGGAAAGAATCCACGACCAAGATATACAGTAGAGTGTGGAGGAAGTTCCTTAATTTTCATACTGGGCCTTTCTCTAGTGAGGTTCCAGTTGCTGCAATTTTCGAGGGTTGGGAGCTGGGTTTTTCAGTTAACACATTAAAGGATCAGATATCAGCTTTTGGGAGCCCTATCTAGTCGTAATATTGCAGGAGATAGATGGGTTGCACGGTTTATTTCAGCGTGTGAGCGTAGCGACTCTGTACACATTGCTCGCTTGCCTCCCTAGGACCTGAATCTGGTCCTTGATGCCCTGATAGGTCCGTCTTCTGTCTTGTCGCATGAAAGTACATATCATTAAAGTACATATTAAATATCCCTGAAGGCAGAGTACGGCTCTGTTTGTGTCTTTTCAGAGCCACAGGAAAGGGTTTGGAGTCACAAGGAGCACTTTATCACATTGGATCACAGATACAATCTGTCTGGCTTACTCAGCAAAGGGTGAAGGTCCTCCGGATGGAATAAGGGCACATTCGGCACGGGCTATGGCATTCTCCTGGGCTAAGAAGGCGGACATCTCGATTGATCTGATATGTAATGCTGCAACATGGTCTTCACCATCTATCTTTTACAGCCACTATAGACTCAATTTGTCATCTGACTTTGTTTTCGGGAGACCTGTCCTCAATACGGTGGTCCCTCCCAGATGATGGTTCTCTGTAAGTCTCTCAGTGGGTGCTGTCATGGCGAGAATAAAAAAGGATTACTTACCGGTAATTGTATTTTATGGAGTCCATGACAGAACCCACTTCCCTCCCTTAGTAGCACATAATAGAGATGTGTATGTATTTCACTCGGGTGATGGTAGTATACGTTGAAGTATATGTTTATACATATTGAGTAGTTTTTATGAAGATGTTCTAATGTTTTCTTGGCGGTTCCTCTTGTACTCTGTAATCCAACTGAGGAGGAGAGGGGGACCACCCCTTTTTATCTGTAGGCTTCTTGTTCCTGGGGGTGGATCCCCTCTCTCAGTGGGTGCTATCGTGGACTCCATAAAATACAATTACTGGTAAGTAATCCGGTTTATCCAGTTTGTAATAAGAACGGTGGAGATGGCAGGATTAGAGCTGATCATAGATGTGACTTCTCCATCTGTCTGTGACTTTTACAATATTTGTTTCAGTGTGAAGATCTGACCCGTATTAATACTACAGAGACGTATGTGAGGGGTGATGACGAGTGGTGTAAAGAGGAGATTCCTACATATGACTACCCAGGTGAGTAGTAACCACTAAATGCAGAGAAGTCACAGATTCTTCTCAGCCACTGTCTGTGGCTGTTTTATCGGTGGTGTAGTCTGGCTGGATCACAATCGTGTGATCACCATTTTGCCTCGAGACCACAACATTCTCCTCCACCCAAAACTGTTCAAATGACTTTGGACTTTAAAAGCCCTTTTCTATAGAATATATAGCCTGGAGGGCCAACCTACACCCTGAAATTAGGAGACGATGGTCGTAACCTGCCCAGATCTGTAAACTCAAATGACAGTGTACGTAGAATGTGCTGACAAGTTAGAAAATCACTTGAAGAAAAATACTATGATGGGCCTGTAAGAGAAATTGGAGGGTAATGATGCTGTTGGCTTCCTATAACCTGTTATCTTATTGGATGAATTTACCTTCTTCCCCTTCTGTGCTGCTGAATGTGCTCATATGGTCCCCACAAGACCAGGTCCAGTCTTTCTGGACAAACTTTGCTTTTATGATCGACAACATTAAATGTGCAGTGAGGGCCTAGTGTGAATTTCTGTACTGTAAGGGTATGTGTCCACGTTCAGGATTGCATCAGTATTTGTAAGCCAAAACCAGGAGTGGGTGATAAATGCAGAAGTGGTGCATATGTTTCTATTATACTTTTCCTCTATCTGTTCCACTCCTGGTTTTGGCTTACAAATACTGATGTAAAATCCTGATGCAATCCTGAACGTGGACACATACCCTAACAGTTTCCCTTTTATACTGAATTTTCAATTTTACCTCTCGCCACGACAGCACCCACTTGAGAGAGGGACCCGCCCATAGGAACAGGAAACCCACAGAGATAAAAAGGGCTGTCCCCCTCTCCTCCTCAGTTGGTTTCCTGTTCCTATCAGAAATCCCTGGATTCCTACAGATGGAGGTGGTTGGAGCACCTCCAGATTACCTGAGCCTGTGCACCTGCCTGTGTGGTCCTCTCGATGACAGCAGGGGCTGCGGCATCAGTAGTAGCGGCGGGGGAGCCACTGCATGCAGCCTCCCCCCTCGTCTGTTCACCATTCGGCAGGTTCCGGACAACAAAGCCCGGCCTATGGAGGAGGCATGTGTGTGGGGCCGATCTTCCAGTTACCAGCGGTGGAGTGCAGTGCTAGAAGGCGGCGGAGGCTGCATCGTACGGGTAAGTCCATGCTGCTTCATTGAACCGGAAGTGGTCGGAGCACTTCCGGTTCGCGGCGGGCGGCGCGCTGCAGATGACCGCGCAATTCAAATGGCTGTCCCCGGCGCATGATGAGCATCCACCAGCGGTGGAGCAAGATAGCGCTGTCAAAATCAGCACTAAGGGTTCAAAATCATCGGCAAAAAGGAGTTGTCGTTCCATGGAAGGATCTGACACTCGCATGAGAAGTAAAACGAGGAGTAGAGATGCAGATCTACTCAGACCCCACACAGTGTGTCCACCTCCAGAACCGGTATGATGATGATGAAGATGATAGCTTCACTGGGTGAGTGTTTATGATCCTCTACCTATAAGCTGATCCCTTCCTTCTCTGCCTCTCCCCTTAGGCTAAGAAGACCAATAAATCTAAGTATAAGGAGTGTGCCCTGTGTATGCAACCCGTGCCCGACACGTATCTTAAAAGGTTGTGTCAAAGCTGTATAGATCAGACCTTACAGGATGAGGCGGCTGTTACGACCACAAATATCAGAGCCATAAAAAGGCAGGTGATCCAGTATCTGGGATCAAAATCCCTAAAGAAACATGGAAGTAAGCGCCTTTCTCCCGTTTCCAGTTCAGAGTCTGAAGAGGGCTTAATCTGATCCTTCAATACCTCAGGATCATCTCCCAGCTCTTCTGAGGATGAAGGCGGAGCATGTTTTCCAGTCGACAGTATAGACAACCTTATAAAATCCGTTAGGAACACTATGGGGTGTCCAGATACTAAGGAGGTCAGGTCGGTTCAGGACATCATGTTTGCAGGACTAGGTCAGAAAAAACTGCGTGCCTTTCCAGTCATATCCGCTATTAAAGACCTTGTCAAAAAAGAATGGTACAAACAGGGCAAAGGGTTTCTCCCATCATCTTCCAGAAGGCGTTACCCTTTTAGTGATGAGGAATTAGCAGTGTGGTCTAAAGTCCCTAAGGTAGATGCAGCGGTAGCATCCACCTCAAAGCAATCTTCCCTTCCGGTAGAAGATGCAGGAATCTTACTAGATCCACTAGATCGTAAGACTGCAGCTCTCCTTAAAAGATCTTGGGAGACGAACACGGGAGCCTTTAAACCGGCCATATCAGGCACATGCACAGCTAGGTCACTATTAGTTGGATAGACCAGCTGGAGCAACAGGTAAAAGGCAAGATCACAAGAGAAAAAATTCTCCAGACAGTTCCACTGATCAGAAGTGCTGCGGCATTTTTAGCGGACGCTTCAGCGGATTCTCTCCGTCTGGCAGCGAGATCAGCAGGCCTGGTCAATGCGGTTCGTCGAGCCCTCTGGCTGAAAGGATGGAAGGGGGATGCACAGTCAAAATCCAGACTATGTACAATCCCGTGCCAGGGTGAGTTCCTGTTTGCAAAGGTTCTTGACGACATACTCAATAAAGCAGGAGAAAGAAGGAAGGGATTTCCTAAACAGTTTCTTCCTTCTTATAGGAGAGCGTTAATAGAGTAGTCACAAACATTTTACATGTACGAATATATAATCAATATTCTATCAGAAGAAAATTTACTGTGAATGTCACCTGCATGCATGTCAGGACTATAATCAGGAAAAGTGCCAAAACTCCATATATAAACATCACAAAAAACGCAGTTAAATGCTCCCATAAAATGTATAAGTTTATTTAGAAACCAATAAAACATATATCAAAACAGAGGACAGATTAATCGATAACAATGAGGGGAAGTGAAGCGCTATGTGGCGGTACAAGTTGCCCAAGGACTACAAGGCTCCATCACTGCACAACCATACCAATGATTATAATTAATAAATAAACGACCCATGGCCATATCAAGTAGAAAGGATCAATATCCCTATGTATGGAAGCATAATAGCAATACACCGGGGTCCGGGGTGGACTCTAGGCTTCCCGCTGTAACACATACCAGGTATTATTATTGTTGCATATTTAGATGCATGTGGCCATGATTTGTGTATTGCTATTATGCTTCCATACATAGGGATATTGATCCTTTCTACTTGATATGGCCATGGGTCGTTTATTTATTACCGTATATACTGGAGTATAAGCTGAGATTTTCAGCCCACTTTTTTGGGCTGAAAGTCCCCCTCTCGGCTTATACTCGAGTCATACCCAGAGGTCGGCAGGGGAGGGGGAGCGAGGGCTGTCTAAAAATACTCACCTAGTCCAGGCGCGGTCCCTGGCTTCCCCGGCGCTGGCAGCAGCAGCTTCAGCTTCTTCCTGTACTGAGCTGTCACATGGTACCGCTCATTACAGTAAATGAATATGCGGCTCCACCTCCCATGGGGGTGGAGCCGCGTACTCATGACTGTAATGGGCGGTAACGGTGACCGCTCAGTACAGTTAGAAGCTGCAGCGCCGGGGAAGCAGGGACTGCACAGCGCCAGGACCAGGTGAGTATACGGGGAGGGGAGCGCAGCGCTGTGCGATAGTCACCTTTCCTCGTTCCGGGCGCCGCTCTGTCTTCAGCAGTGACTCTCAGGTCCGAGGGCGCGGTGATGTAGTTAGTGTGCGCCCTCTGCTGAACGTCGGTGCTGAACATGGAGTGGCGCTGGAACGAGGTGCGGGTGACTTGAAAGTGCCGGGGTCCTGAGCGACGGAGAGAGGTGAGCATGTGATTTTTTTTTTTTATTTTTCTTTTTTTATCGCAGCAAATGGGGCAAATATCTGTATGGGCATCTATGGGGCCATAATGTTTGTGCAGCACTATATGGGGCCATAACGTTTCTGCAGCACTATATGGGGCCATAACGTTTGTGCAGCACTATATGGGGCCATAATGTTTGTGCAGCACTATATGGGGGCCATAACATTTGTGCAGCACTATATGGGGGCCATAACGTTTGTGCAGCACTATATGAGGCAAGTGTCTGTATGGGGCCATAATTAACGTTTGTAGGGCACTACAGTATATGGGGCAAGTGTCTGTATGGAGCATCTTATAGGGCCATAATCAAGGTTTTTGCAGCACTATATGGGGCAAATATCTTTATAGAGCATCTTATGGGGCCATAATCAGCATTTGTGCAGCATTATATTGGGCAAATGTGTCTATGGAGGATCTTATGGGGCCTTTATTAACCTTTATGCAGGATTATATGGGGCATATTTTAATATGGAACATCTTATGGGGCCATCATAAACTGCATGGAGCAATATATGGGGCTCCTGATTCAATATGAATATTCAAAAACACTTAACCTACTGATGTCTCAATTAATTTTACTTTTATTGGTATCTATTTTTACTTTTGACATTTACCCTAGGCTTATACTCGAGTCATTAAGTTTTCCCAGTTTTTTGTGGCAAAATTAGGGGGGTAGGCTTATACTTGGGTCGGCTTATACTCGAGTATATAAGGTAATTATAATCATTGGTATGGTTGTGCAGGGATGGGGCCTTGTAGTCCTTGTGCAACTTGTACCGCCACATAGTGCTTCATTTCCCCTCATTGTTGTCCATTAATCTGTCCTCTGTTTTGATATGTTTTATTGGTTTCTAAATAAACTTATACATTTTATGGGAGCATTTAACTGCGTTTTTGTGATGTTTATTTATAGGAGAGCGCTTAGAAGACGGCCATTTAACAGGAAAAGGCCGTATGAGCCACAAAGGGATCGCTGGGAAACAAAGGAAACAAAACAGAAAGGTGCCTTATTTAGTTATCCCGAAACATCCAGACGTGGTAGATACCATCAGTAATGAAATCCCAGTGTTTGGAAGACTGAAATATTTTCACCACAAATGGGAATGCATAACTTCAAACCAGTGGATCCTTCGTCTAGTAAAATCCGGACTAAAATTAGAATTTTCCCAACTACCAAGGGATAATTTTATTGTAACATCACTGAGAGCGCCGGAACAGCAAGAAGCGCTTCAGTCAGAAATTCTGAGTCTTTTGGCTAAGAATGTTCTTATAGAAGTACCAAAGCATCAGGAAGGGAGAGGATTTTATTCCTCTTTGTTTCTGGTTCCTAAACCGGATGGTTCTTTTCGTACTATAATTAACCTAAAAAGATTAAATTCCTTTTTGCATGACCACACCTTCAAGATGGAGTCAATAAGGTCCACTGTTAAATTTTTGTTTCCTAGATGTTTCATGACTGGTCTAGATTTGAAGGATGCGTACTACCATCTTCCCATCTATGCAGAACATCAACAATACCTCAGAGTGGCGGTCAACCTACAGGGCCGGATCCGTCACTTCCAATTTACGGCTATGCCATTCGGCCTTTCCATGGCTCCTCGGGTTTTCACAAAAGTCATGCTCGTGGTGATGGCTTATCTGTGTCATCAGGATACGTTAATCGTACCTTACCTAGATGACTTTTTAATAATTGCAAATTCAGCCTCGCAATGTAAAGAACGTTTGGCTAATACCATTTCATCTTTGCAGGCTTTAGGTTGAATTGTGAACTTCAAAAAATCCAGGCTTCAACCAGAAACACTTCAGTCCTTCCTAGGACTAATCTTGGACTCTGTAAGTCAAAAATGTTTCTTACCAGAATCCAAAAAATTAACCATAATTTCAAAAGTTACTATGGCAAGGTCTAATCCTCAAATGTCCCTAAGAGATGCCATGTCTCTTTTAGGCTTACTCTCCTCCTGCATCCCTGCGGTTCAATGGGCCCAATATCATACTAGGGCCTTGCAACATGAGATTCTGTATGCACAATCACACTGTCAGGGTCCTTTAAATACAAAAATTACCCTATCAAAAGACATGATTAATTCACTGCATTGGTGGTTAGATAAAAATCATTTCTCCAGAGGTGTCTCATGGACAATAATCCCCTCTAAAATAGTCACCACTGACGCAGGCCCAGAGGTGTGGGGAGCCCATTTCAGTAAAAATATAGCTCAAGGTTGCTGGAATACGGTAGAGATTCAGCAGTCCTCCAACTGGAAGGAACTAAAAGCGGTTAATTATGCCTTAAATGCTTTCCTTCCTCAGCTCCAAGGATCCCATATGAGAATCCTATCAGACAACACAACATCCGTCGCATATTTAAATCGTCAAGGCGGAACGCGATCAGGAAGTCTGTCTTCAGCGGCAAACATTTTCAACCTAGCAGAACCCAATTTTCTGTCACTCACGGCTCTCCATATTAGAGGAGTAGAAAATTCAAATGCCGACTTCCTAAGCCGCCATGCACTCCGCCAAGGAGAATGGACTCTCAATCCTCAAATATTCAGGAGCATAGTGAAGATATGGGGTCTTCCACAAATAGACCTGTTCGCCACCAGAAAAAAACAGACAAGTGCAGATGTTCGCCTCTTTAAATGTAGTAGATCATCCAGACATAATAGACTCGCTCCAGTACCCGTGGAACTATGACCTAGCCTATGCCTTTCCTCCAATGATGCTGATTCCGTTGGTCATCAAGAAGATAAGGGAAGAAAAGGCCAGGATCATTCTGATAGCACCATTCTGGCCAAAAAGGCTTTGGTTCTCTTGTCTTCGAGCGATGTCAGTTTGCGATCCCTGGATTCTGCCAGTGATCCCAGACCTACTGTCTCAGGGTCCATTTTACCATCCACAAGTGAAAGGTCTTCACCTAACGGCGTGGAACTTGAGAGGCAAATACTGACATTAAGAGGGTTTTCTCAAGAACTAATTAACACCTTAATGTAAGCAGGAAGAAATCTACAACTTTAATATACAGTAGAGTATGGAAAAAGTTCCTGACTTTCTATACAAAACCCTTCTCTAGCAAGGTTCCTATTAAAGCCATCCTAGAGTTCCTACAAAAAAGCCATGCATTGGGTTTGTCAGTCAATACGTTAAGGGTTCAGGTGTCCGCTTTAGGAGCCCTCTATAGTGCTAACATAGCGGGGGACAGGTGGATAGCAAGATTCATTAGAGCATGCAAAAGATGTACCCTAGTACATATCCCACGTTTACCTCCCTGGGACTTGAATCTAGTTCTTGATGCTTTAAGTGAACCCCCTTTTGAGCCCTTACATTCTATTCCTCTAAAAAATCTCACGTATAAGGTAGCCTTATTGATAGCCTTGACCTCGGCCAGAAGAGTAGGGGACATCCAAGCTCTCTCCATAGACCCTTCTTTCTTAATGATATACCAGGACAGGGTGGTTCTCAAGCCTGATCCATCATATCTTCCCAAAGTAGCATCCTATTACCATAGATCTCAAGAGATCGTGTTGCCTTCCTTTTATGACAATCCATCAAATCCAGAGGGAAGAGAAGCTACATACAGTGGGGTAAAAAAGTATTTAGTCAGTCAGCAATAGTGCAAGTTCCACCACTTAAAAAGATGAGAGGCGTCTGTAATTTACATCATAGGTAGACCTCAACTATGGGAGACAAACTGAGAAAAAAAAATCCAGAAAATCACATTGTCTGTTTTTTTATCATTTTATTTGCATATTCTGGTGGAAAATAAGTATTTGGTCAGAAACAAAATTTCATCTCAATACTTTGTAATATATCCTTTGTTGGCAATGACAGAGGTCAAACGTTTTCTGTAAGTCTTCACAAGGTTGCCACACACTGTTGTTGGTATGTTGGCCCATTCCTCCATGCAGATCTCCTCTAGAGCAGTGATGTTTTTGGCTTTTCGCTTGGCAACACGGACTTTCAACTCCCTCCAAAGGTTTTCTATAGGGTTGAGATCTGGAGACTGGCTAGGCCACTCCAGGACCTTGAAATGCTTCTTACGAAGCCACTCCTTCGTTGCCCTGGCGGTGTGCTTTGGATTATTGTCATGTTGAAAGACCCAGCCACGTTTCATCTTCAATGCCCTTGCTGATGGAAGGAGGTTTGCACTCAAAATCTCACGATACATGGCCCCATTCATTCTTTCATGTACCCGGATCAGTCGTCCTGGCCCCTTTGCAGAGAAACAGCCCCAAAGCATGATGTTTCCACCACCATGCTTTACAGTAGGTATGGTGTTTGATGGATGCAACTCAGTATTCTTTTTCCTCCAAACACGACAAGTTGTGTTTCTACCAAACAGTTCCAGTTTGGTTTCATCAGACCATAGGACATTCTCCCAAAACTCCTCTGGATCATCCAAATGCTCTCTAGCAAACTTCAGACGGGCCCGGACATGTACTGGCTTAAGCAGTGGGACACGTCTGGCACTGCAGGATCTGAGTCCATGGTGGCGTAGTGTGTTACTTATGGTAGGCCTTGTTACATTGGTCCCAGCTCTCTGCAGTTCATTCACTAGGTCCCCCCGCGTGGTTCTGGGATTTTTGCTCACCGTTCTTGTGATCATTCTGACCCCACGGGATGGGATTTTGCGTGGAGCCCCAGATCGAGGGAGATTATCAGTGGTCTTGAATGTCTTCCATTTTCTAATTATTGCTCCCACTGTTGATTTCTTCACTCCAAGCTGGTTGGCTATTGCAGATTCAGTCTTCCCAGCCTGGTGCAGGGCTACAATTTTGTTTCTGGTGTCCTTTGACAGCTCTTTGGTCTTCACCATAGTGCAGTTTGGAGTCAGACTGTTTGAGGGTGTGCACAGGTGTCTTTTTATACTGATAACAAGTTTAAACAGGTACCATTACTACAGGTAATGAGTGGAGGAAAGAGGAGACTCTTAAAGAAGAAGTTACAGGTCTGTGAGAGCCAGAAATCTTGATTGTTTGTTTCTGACCAAATACTTATTTTCTATTCGCCACGACAGCACCCACTGAGAGAGGGGATCCGCCCCTAGGAACAGGAAACCTACAGAGAGATAAAAGGGGCGGCCCCCCCTCGCTCCTCAGTTGGTTTCCTGTTCCTAGAAGGAAGCCCACAGAGAAGATCTCTGTAGACACTGTACAGCGGTGTCTGAAAAGAGGAAAAACTCGCCTGGATGCCGCCTGTGCGTCTCTGCTGAGCGGCAGGGGCTCCAGAGCGAGTAGAAGCAGAGTCGGGGATTCCTGTTGGTTCCCTCCTCATCTGCACCGGCCAAATAGTGGGGCCTGGAAAGCTCCAACGATCTCCCTGCTGGGACATCGTTGTGGAAGGAAGACCATGGCGGTATGGTTACCTGAGATCCCGGTCTGGAAGGTGTGGTACGGAACAGCGGTGGCTCCCCCCGGTCCCTCAGGTACGATGCGTGGGGTTGTAATGCCGGAAGAAAGCGGCAGACGCCGGCGCATGCGCAGTGCGTCCGGAATCCCGGATGTAGTATGGCCGACCCCCGGAGGTCGGCATTGCATTTCCGGGGTAGCGGCCATATTGGATTCCTCCTGGCGGTGTTCGCAGGTGTCCTGGTGCAGGTAATTAAAAAAAAAAAAAAAATGGGTTGCAGCTGCGGGGGCTGAGATTGATAGCCCACACTATAAAAGTCTGATAGGAAGGGAAAAACAGTGTGCATTATGTCGTCCCACGAGGAAGTCAGTGAGCACCCTGTAGAAGAGCCACAAAAGCAAAGTGGTAATGCTGCAAAAAAGAATAGTGGACACTCCAGGAAGAGTGATTCCACTGAAAAATCAGGAAGGAGATCATCCCGTTCCACATCCCAGACCGGACGATCCACCCAACAATCGGTATAGTATGCTTCAGAATGTTTGGGTATTCAGCTCCTTCAGAGCTTATATTGGTCTCCTCTGCTCATGTCCCTCTAGGCAAAAAGCAAGGAGAAGACCAAGCACAAGCAGTGTGCTATATGTATTGAGCCCCTGCCTGACTCTTATCCAAAAACGTTATGTCAGGCATGCATAGATAACACCCTGCGGCAGGAGGAGTCCGTTAAAATGGACGAAATACGGCTCATGATTCGGGAGGAACTCCAATCGTTGAGTGGTGGTCCCTCAGGCAGTGTTGAGAAGAGAAGTAGGAGAAAATCCTCACCCAATGCTGACACGTCGGCGGAAAGTGGGGAAATTGATTCAGACGTCTCCCACTTGTCTGGTTCCTCAGATGAGGAGGAATATGTCTGTTTCCCGACTGAGGGAGTAAATAGTCTAGTCAAATCAGTGAGGAAAACGATGGGGGTGTCGGAGGTTAAAGGACCCCAAACGGCCCAGGAGGTTATGTTCGCAGGTCTATCTCAGCGAAAGGGCCACGTATTCCCAGTGAACCAGACTATAAAAGACCTCATTAAAAAAGAGTGGAGCAAGGGGCAGAAAGGGTTTACACCAGTATCCTGTAAGAGACGTTACCCCTTTGAGGACGAAGATTTAAACACCTGGACTAAAGTTCCAAAGGTCGATGCGGCTGTCGCATCCACTTCCCGCCGTTCTTCCCTACCAGTGGAAGATTCAGGCTCCTTATCTGATCCCATGGATAGGAAATCGGATGCACTTTTGAAAAAATCGTGGGAGGCCTGTGTCACTGCATTTAGGCCGGCAATCTCCACCACATGTACCAGTAGATCTATGCTGGTTTGGTTAGACCAGCTGGACCAGAATATCAAGAATGGTATATCTAGAGAGAAATTGAGGGCATCCATCCCCTTAATTAAGAGCGCTGCGGCATTTATTTCCGATGCCTCCGTGGATTCTCTCCGCCTGGCGGCCAGGACAGCCAGCCTCACAAATACTGCCCGCCGAGCCTTATGGTTAAAGAACTGGAAGGGGGATGCCCAGTCCAGATCCAAGTTGTGTGCCATACCCTGTCAGGGTGAGTACCTCTTTGGAACTATTCTGGATGAGATACTCACTAAGGCGGGTGAGCGTAAAAAAGGTTTTCCTAATCCCTTTGTTCCTGCTTACAGAAGGGCATTTAGGAGGCCAGCATTTGGCAGAAAGGGAAGCTTTAAAGAGCAATGGAGGAACAAAGACTTCAGGCAGAAAGGCAATTTGTTTAACAAACGTCCCTTCAAACCAGCTGAAAAATCCCGAGAACCCTATTCCACCAGTGGGCGGTAGACTACTGGGATTTATCAATCAGTGGAGAGAAATAACTATCAACCCATGGGCCATAAAATTTATATCCTCAGGCCTTACTCTAGACTTCATCCGAAAACCTCCGGATTCCTTTCGGCTCACCTCCCTAAAGTCCAAACTACAACAAGAAGCATTGGAAGTAGAAGTCAAGTCCCTTCTTGCAAAACGGGTCTTAATAGAGGTTCCGTCATCTCAAACCGGGCAGGGGTTCTACTCCCCCTTGTTTCTGATTACAAAACCTGACGGATCCTATAGAACTATTTTTAATTTGAGAAATCTAAATATGTTCATAAAACCCACAACATTTAAGATGGAATCCATTCGATCAGCCATTAAAAATTTGTTCCCTAACTGTTACATGGTAGTACTTGATCTCAAAGATGCTTATTATCATCTTCCCATACACCAGTCGCACCAGCAGTTTCTTCGGGTAGCAGTAGTTATAGACGGTCAAGTTCGTCATTTTCAATATAGAGCAATGCCCTTTGGTCTGTCTATGGCTCCTAGAGCCTTTACTAAGCTGCTTTTGGAAGTAATGTCCTTCCTACGGTTAAAAGACACATTGGTCATCCCATATCTGGACGACCTACTAATTGTGGGGAAAAATTTCTTACAGTGTGAGCAAAGGTTGGAGGAGGTGGTATCCTCTTTACAAAGGCTGGGTTGGATTATTAACTGGGAAAAATCCAGACTCCAACCCGTCACTTGTCAGAAATTTTTAGGTCTCCTCCTGGATTCAGTAGACCAAAAATGTTGGTTGCCTGATGATAAAAAGTATTCGATAATTAGTAAAGTAGATTTAGCTATCAAAAAGTGTAATATGTCACTGAGAAATGCCATGTCATTGTTAGGTTCACTATCATCATGTATCCCTGCGGTTAAATGGGCTCAATTCCATACCAGGCAGCTGCAAAAATTGGTATTGCAGGAAGACACAAAAGATAGGGTACATTTAGATCGAACAATTTTCTTAACGGCAGAGGTAGTACACTCCCTTACATGGTGGTTAGATTGGGGAAATCTATCAGAGGGGGTACCATGGGTCATCACCCCTTCTGCCGTAGTAACCACGGATGCTAGTCCGGAGGGCTGGGGAGCACATTTTGGTGGTCAGGTGGTTCAGGGCCTTTGGTCCAGGTCAGAGTTAGCTAATTCTTCTAATGTAAAAGAATTAAGAGCCATATATTATTCCCTACTCAACTTTCTTCCCCAGCTACGAGGCTCTCACACAAGGGTCCTCTCAGACAACACCTCGGCAGTAGCCTATTTAAATCGTCAAGGAGGTACACGATCAGAAAATCTTATGAGAGTCTCTTCAGACATCATGACGTTAGCCGAAAGTCATCTGTTGTCCTTGTCAGCGGTGCACATCAGAGGTATAGACAACATCCGTGCCGATTTCCTCAGTCGCCATACCCTTCATCAAGGGGAATGGATGCTCAGCAGAGAGATTTTCCGGCAGATAACAGACCGATGGGGCATGCCACAAATAGACCTATTCGCAACAAGGTCCAACCGTCAGGTCAAAACATTTGCTTCCCTTTGCAGACTGGACAACCCCGACATATTCGATGCCCTTCAGGTACCATGGACATTCGACCTGGCCTACGCATTCCCTCCATGGAATCTATTACCTATAGTAATAAGAAAAATAAGGGAGGAGGGGGCAAGAGTTCTGTTGGTGGCCCCATTCTGGCCCAAAAGGCCATGGTTCTCCTGGCTCAGGGCAATGTCGACTACAGACCCTTGGATCCTGCCTCAGACCAAGGACCTGTTGTCTCAGGGACCGTTTCTCCATCCTCGGGTAAAAGGCATGAATCTGACGGTATGGAATTTGAAAGGCACTTACTAACTCTAAGGGGTTTTTCCAGTGGGCTTATAGATACTCTTATGAAGAGTAGAAAGCCTTCCACTACCCAAATCTATGTCAGAGTTTGGAAAAAATTCCTTAAATTTCATACTGCACAACTTTCCGCTGAAGTTCCTATATTTGCAATATTGGAGTTCTTGCAAAAAGGACTTGAATTAGGACTGTCGGTAAATACTCTAAGAGTCCAGGTTTCAGCTCTAGGAGCCCTCTTTAGTTATGATGTGGCGGGAGATAGATGGGTTTCTCGTTTTATATCAGCATGTGAACGATCAAAACCTATTCATATACCACAGGTGCCTCAGTGGGATCTATCTCTGGTCCTAGATGCCTTGACACAAAGCCCGTTTGAGCCGCTACATGAGGCCTCATTAAAGAACATCTCGCTAAAAACAATACTGTTAGTAGCGTTAGTATCCGCTAGAAGAGTGAGTGATCTCCATGCCTTGTCTATTGACCCTCCTTATCTATCCGTGACATCTGATAGAATAATTTTAAAGACGGACCCTTGTTATCTCCCTAAGGTAGCCACTAGTTTTCACAGATCCCAGGAGATCCTGTTACCTACCTTCTATGAAGACCACTCGACTCCAGAAGAAGCCAGGCTTCATACCCTAGATGTTAAGAGAACTATTCTAGCCTACTTAGAGAGGACTAGGGACTGGAGGAAGAGTAGGGCTCTCTTTGTCTCTTTCCAGGGAAAAACCAAGGGTTCCAGAGTTACAAAGAACACGCTATCACGCTGGATTAGAGATGCCATTATCCTGGCGTATAAAGCTGGAGGAAGAGATCCTCCAATGCATGTGGGAGCACACTCCACAAGAGCCGTGTCGACCTCCTGGGCAGAAAGGGCGAACGTGCCGATAGATCTTATATGTAAGGCTGCAACTTGGTCTTCACCAAACACCTTCTATAGACATTATAGATTAGATCTGTCTGCTGCTTCTGACCTGACCTTTGGGGTTTCGGTTCTTGATTCAGTTAACCCACCCAGTATATAGTCTCTGAAAATCTCTCAGTGGGTGCTGTCGTGGCGAATAGAAAATATCGGATTACGTACCGGTAATGCTCTTTTATAGAGCCCACGACCGCACCCATTCGATTCCCTCCCTTTTCTTTATTTAGTTGCACGTGGTGTCTTGATAGGGAGATGTATATAATAGAATAATATGGTATGAGGTTGTAAATATGTATATATGCCTAAACCTAATAAGACTAAAAAACCTGGCGGCGGTTCCTCCTTTTTCTCTGTAAAACAACTGAGGAGCGAGGGGGGGCCGCCCCTTTTATCTCTCTGTAGGTTTCCTGTTCCTAGGGGCGGATCCCCTCTCTCAGTGGGTGCTGTCGTGGGCTCTATAAAAGAGCATTACCGGTACGTAATCCGATATTTTCCACCATAATATGCAAATAAAATGATAAAAAAACAGACAATGTGATTTTCTGGATTTTTTTTTCTCAGTTTGTCTCCCATAGTTGAGGTCTACCTATGATGTAAATTACAGACGCCTCTCATCTTTTTAAGTGGTGGAACTTGCACTATTGCTGACTGACTAAATACTTTTTTGCCCCACTGTATGTTGGATGTGAAAAGAGCAGTCTTAAATTACAAATAGAGAACCCAGTCCTGCAGACAGAGTAGGGCTCTGTTTGTATGTTTTCAGGGTCACAGAAAAGGCCACGAGGTTACGAAGGCTACCTTGTCCCGCTGGATCAGAGATGCCATCTGTCTGGCCTACTTATCAAAAAGCAAAAATCCTCCAGAAGGAGTGAAAGCACATTCGGCCCAGGCTGTATCATCCTTGTTGGCAGAGAATAAAGACATCTCCATCGAGCTCATATGTAAGGCCGCAACCTGGTCGTCACCCTTGACCTTTTATAAGCATTATAGACTTGATCTATCTTCTACATCTGACTTGGCATTCGGGAGAGCTGTCCTCAGCACGGTGATCCCACCCAGGTGAAGGTTCTCTGTAAATCTCTCAATTGGGTGCTGTCGTGGCGAAGGGTAAAAAGCCGGATTACTTACAGTTAATGCCCTTTTAATGAGCCACGACAGCACCCTGTCACTTCCCACCCTAGTTGCTATGTATGGTTACATATACGGTATATTTTGTTCATGGGTGAATATAAATAAGATAAAACGTACAAAAGTTTACGGACATATATTAATTTAACAACGGCGGTTCCTCTCGTACTCTGAAAAACAACTGAGGAGGAGAGGGGGACCCTTTTTATCTCTGTAGGTTTCCTGTTCCTATGGGCGGGTCCCTCTCTCAAGTGGGTGCTTTCGTGGTTCATTAAAAGGGCATTACCGGTAAGTAATCCGGCTTTTCTTTTAAAACCAAATTAACTTCAAGGAGAATTGTGATAAACTACATAAAAAACATTACACCTGTGCCATGATATATCTCTAAGCTGTGTGGCGCTGATGGCTGTAATATACAGTACAGACTAAAAGTTTGGACACACCTTCTCATTTAAAGATTTTTCTGTATTTTCATGACTATGAAATTTGTACATTCACACTAAAGGCATCAAAACTATGAATTAACACGTGGCATTATATACTTAATTTCAGTTGTTTCACACTTTTTTGTTATGTCTTATATTCTAGGTTTTTCAAAGTAGCCACCTTTTGCTTTGATGACTGCTTTGCACACTCTTGGCATTCTCTTGATGAGCTTCAAGAGGTAGTCACCGGAAATGGTTTTCACTTCACAGGTGTGCCCTGTCAGGTTTAATAAGTGGGATTTCTTGCCTTGGTGGGGGCCATCAGTTGTGTTGTGCAGAAGTCTGGTGGATACACAGCTGATAGTCCTACTGAATAGACTGTTCGAATTTGTATTATGGCCAGAAAAAAGCAGCTAAGTAAAGAAAAACGAGTGGCCATCATTACTTTAAGAAATGAAGGTCAGTTAGTCAGAAAAATTGGGAAAACTTTGAAAGTGTCCCCAAGTGCAGTGGGAAAAACCATCAAGCGCTACAAAAAAACTGGCTCACATAAAGACTGCCCCAGGAAAGGAAGACCAAGAGTCACCTCTGCTTCTGAGGATAAGTTTATCCAAGTCACCAGCCTCAGAAATCGCAGGTTAACAGCAGCTCAGATTAGAGACCAGGTCAATGCCACACAGAGTTCCAGCAGCAGACACATCTCTACAACAACTGTTAAGAGGAGACTTTGTGCAGCAGGCCTTCATGGTAAAATAGCTGCTAGGAAACCACTGCTAAGGACAGGCAACAAGCAGAAGAGACTTGTTTGGGCTAAAGAACACAAGGAATGGACATTAGACCAGTGGAAATCTGTGCTTTGGTCTGATGAGTCCAAATTTGAGATCTTTGGTTCCATCCACCGTGTCTTTGTGCGATGCAGAAAAGGTGAACGGATGGACTCTACATGCCTGGTTCCCACCGTGAAGCATGGAGGAGGGGGTGTGATGGTGTGGGAGTGCTTTGCTGGTGACACTATTGGGGATTTATTCAAAATTGAAGGCATACTGAACCAGCATGGCTACCACAGCATCTTGCAGCGGCATGCTATTCCATCCAGTTTACGTTTAGTTGGACCATCGTTTATTTTTCAACAAGACAATGACCCCAAACACACCTCCAGGCTGTGTAAGGGCTAATTGACCAAGCAGGAGAGTGATGGGGTGCTACGCCAGATGACCTGGCCTCCACAGTCACCAGACCTGAACCCAATTGATGGTTCGGGGTGAGCTGGATCGCAGAGTGAAGGCAAAACTGCCAACAAGTGCTAAGCGTCTCTGGGAACTCCTTCAAGATTGCTGGAAGACCATTCCCGGTGACTACCTCTTGAAGCTCATCAAGCGAATGCCAAGAGTGTGCAAAGCAGTCATCACAGCAAAAGGTGGCTACTTTGAAAAACCTAGAATATAAGACATATTTTCAGTAGTTTCACACTTTTTTGTTAAGTATATAATTCCACATGTGTTTATTTATAGTTTTGATGCCTTCAGTGTGAATGTACAATTTTCATAGTCATGAAAATACAGAAAAATCTTTAAATGAGAAGGTGTGTCAAAACTTTGGGTCTGTACTGTACATTTATTCACACCTGCAGGAGATGTGTTGGCATGGCTCGAGCCCTGGTTTCATGGATTCACTCCACATCATAAATTACCGTATATACTTGAATATAAGCCGAGATTTTCAGCCCATTTTTGGGGGCTGAAAGTCCCCCTCTCGGCTTATACTCGAGTCATACCCAGGGGTCGGCAGGGGAGGGGGAGCGGTGGCGTCTAATTATACTCACCTGCTCCTGGTGCGGTCCCTGCAGGTCCCTGGCGCCCCAGCTTCTTCCTGTACTGAGCGGTCACATGGTACCGCTCATTACAGTAATGAATATGCTGCTCTACCTCCCATAGGGGTGGAGCCGCATATTCATTACTGTAATGAGCGGTAACGGTGACCGTTCAGTACAGGAAGAAGCTGCGGCGCCGGGGAAACAGGGACAGGAGCAGGTGAGTATAACGGGGAGCGCAGCGTTGCGCGATACTCACCTCCCCGTTCCGGGCGCCGCTCCGTCTTCAGCGTCTTCTGCAGTGACGCTCAGGTCAGAGGGCGCGATGACATGGAGTGGCGCCGGATCGAAGTCAGGTGAATATTGAAAGTGCCGGGGGCCTGAGCGACGGAGAGGTATGTTGTTTTTTTTTGTTTGTTTGTTTTTTAAATCGCAGCAACAGCAAATGGGGCAAGTGTCTGTATGGAGCATCTTATGGGGCCATAACATTTGTGCAGCACTATATGGGGCAAGTGTCTGTATGGATCATCTTATGGGGCCATAACGTTTGTGCAGCATTGTATGGGGCAAATATCTTTATGGAGCATCTTAAGGGGCCATAATCAAAGTTTGTGCAGCATTATATGGGGCAAATGTCTGTATGGAGCATCTTATGGGGCCATTATTAACCTTTATGCAGAATTGTATGGGGCATATTTTAATATGGAGCATCTTATGGGGCCATCATAAACTTTATGGGGCTCCTGATTCAATAAGGATATTCAAAAACACTTAACCTACTGATGTCTCAATTAATTCTACTTTTATTGGTATCTATTTTTACTTTTGACATTTACCGGTAGCTGCTGTATTTCCCTCCCTAGGCTTATACTCGAGTCATTAAGTTTTCCCAGTTTTTTTTGTGGCAAAATTAGGGGGGTCGGCTTACAATCGGGTCGGCTTATACTCGAGTATATGCGGTACATTAGGCTTTCAATCCTCAATAATTCTGATTAATGTACAATCTCTCCTGAAATGGGGGGCACTAATACTTTCTCCACTCTTCTAGACAGGACTCTCATAATTTCTCCAGTGGTTCACCATAAATGGGTGCTCTGGTTTAGTGTTTGAGCTCTCCCCTCATACATACGTTGTTGTTGGGGATGTATCATAGAATAAAAAAACTGCCTATTTTTTTACCTGTTCATCTGTATGATATTTTGATTGTGGTGGGATCACCCTGCCTCAGTTATCTGAATCTGTAACTCCGTGGTAGTCCTTAACCCCTTTCCGACATCGGGTCACCGATGGGTTGGCATGACCACCAGTGGTCTCCTGGAGACCTCTATGGTTGTCACTGCTGGCTTGCACGTGGTGGGAGCACATACAAGTGAGTAATCCTGCTACATCCAGGTGATCTGATCATCGCTTATATGTAGCTGAGCCGATTGGGTTATGGCAGCTTCTAGTCCAAAATAGAAGTGTCCATGGAGACTATTGAAGCATGCCAAAAGTAGAATTTTTTTTTTATAAAAATATAAAAAAATATAAAAGTTCAAATCACCCCCTTTTGCCCTATTTAAAACAATAAAAAAATCAAACATAAACCTATTTGATATCGCCGAGTTCAGAATCACCCAATATATCAATATTAAAAAAGAACTAACCTGATTGCTAAATGGCGTAGCGACAAAAAAAGTCAGTGCCAGAATTACTTTCTTTTTTTTGGTCTCCATGACATTGCATTAAAATGCAATAACTGACGATCAAAACATCATATATGCACCAAAATGGTATAATTAAAAATGTCAGCTCAGTGCGCAAAGAACCAGCCCTCCCCCAACCCAAGATCACGAAAAATGGAGAAGCTACGGGTATCGGAAAATGGTGCTATTTATTTATTTATTTTTTAACCCCTTCCCGACCTGTGACACAGCGTAGGCGTCATGAAAGTCTGTGCCAATCCGACCTGTGACGCATATGCTGTGTCACAGAATGATCGCGTCCCTGCAGGCCGGGTGAAAGGGTTAACTCCAGTTCCACCCGACATGCAGGGACAGGGGGAGTGGTACTTTAGCCTTCGCCCCCCCCCGACCCCCCCCCCCCCCCCCCCGTGGCTACGATCGCTCTGATTGGCTGTTGAAAGTGCAACAGCCAATCAGAGCAATTTGTAATATTTCACCTATGAAAATGGTGAAATATTACAATCCAACCATGGCCGATGCTGCAATAGCATCAGCCATGGCTGGAGACCCCGAACTGCCCACCCCACCGACTGATGGCGGCGATCTGCAGCCGCCGTCAGTGTTCCGTACCCCTCCGTCCTGTCCTAAGCGCCTTCCTCTCCCATCCGACACTCCCCACCCTCCCCTCTGCCCCCCCCTGTTGTCCGATCGCACCCCCCCCCCCCATACTTACCTAGTCCCGGTGTCCCTCCCGGTGTCCTCGGTCTTCTTGCATGGGCGCCACCATCTTGGAAAATGGCATGCGCAGTGCGCCGGCCGATTCGTTCTTTGCACATTTTGATCGCTGCAATAGGTTCTATCACAGCGATCAAAATAAAAAAATAGTAAATAACCCCCCCCCCCTTTATCACCCCCATAGGTAGGGCCAATAATAAAATACTGAAAATATATATTTTTTTGTTTTTCTGTTAGGATTAGGGGTAGGGTTAGGGGTAGGGTTGCACTTAGGGTTGCACTTAGGGTTGCACTTAGGGTTGCACTTAGGGATGCACTTAGGGTTGCACTTAGGGTTGCACTTAGGGATGCACTTAGGGATGCACTTAGGGTTGCACTTAGGGATAGTGTTGCACTTAGGGATGCACTTAGGGTTGCACTTAGGGATAGAGTTGCACTTAGGGTTGCACTTAGGGATAGGGTTGCACTTAGGGATGGGGTTGCACTTAGGGATAGGGTTGCACTTAGGGATAGGGTTGCACTTAGGGATAGGGTTGCACTTAGGGATAGGGTTGCACTTAGGGATAGGGTTGCACTTAGGGATAGGGCTGCACTTAGGGATAGGGCTGCACTTAGGGATAGGGCTGCACTTAGGGATAGGGCTGCACTTAGGGATAGGGCTGCACTTAGGGATAGGGCTGCACTTAGGGATAGGGCTGCACTTAGGGCTAGGGCTGCACTTAGGGCTAGGGCTGCACTTAGGGCTAGGGCTGCACTTAGGGCTAGGGCTGCACTTAGGGCTAGGGCTGCACTTAGGGCTAGGGCTGCACTTAGGGCTAGGGCTGCACTTAGGGCTAGGGCTGCACTTAGGGCTGCACTTAGGGCTAGGGCTGCACTTAGGGCTGCACTTAGGGCTGCACTTAGGGATAGGGCTGCACTTAGGGATCGGGTTAGAATTAGGGCTAGGGTTGGAATTAGGGTTAGAATTAGGCTATGTGCACATGGTGCAGATTTGGCTGCGGATCCGCAGCGGATTGGTCGCTGCGGATTCGTAGCAGTTTTCCATCATGTTTACAGTACCACATAAACCTATGGAAAACCAAATCCGCTGTGCCCATGGTGCGGAAAATACAGCGGGGAAACACTGCGTTGTACTTTCCGCAGCATGTCAATTCTTTGTGTGGATTTCGCAGCGTTTTACACCTGCTCCATAATAGGAATCCGCAGGTGAAATCCACACAAAAACACACTGGAAATCCGCGGTAAATCAGCAGGTAAAGCGCAGTGCGTTTTACCTGCAGATTTTTCAAAAACTGCGGAAAAATCCGCACACAAATCCGCAACGTGGGCACATAGCCTTAGGGTTAGGGTTGGAATTAGGGTTAAGACTAGGGTTAGGGGTGTGTTGGGGTTAGGGTTGGGATTAGGATTAGGAGTGTGTTGGGGTTAGTGTTGGAGTTAGAATTGAGGGGTTTCCACTGTTTAGGCACATCAGGGGGTCTCCAAACGCGACATGGCGCCACCATTGATTCCAGCCAATCTTGCGTTGAAAAAGTCAAATGGTGCTCTCTCCCTTCCGAGCCCCGACGTGTGCCCAAACAGTGGTTTACCCCCACATATGGGGTACCAGTGTACTCAGGAGAAACTGGACAACAACTTTTGGGGTCCAATTTCTCCTGTAACCCTTGGGAAAATAAAAAATTGCAGGCTAAAAAATTATTTTTGAGGAAAGAAAAATGATTTTTTATTTTCACGGCTCTGCGTTATAAACTTCTGTGAAGCACTTGGGGGTTCAAAGTGCTCACCACACATCTAGATTAGTTCCTTTGGGAGTCTGGTTTCCAAAATGGGGTCACTTGTGGGGAGTTTCTACTGTTTAGGCACATCAGGGGCTCTGCAAACGCAACGTGACGCCCGCAGAGCATTCCATCAAAGTCTGCATTTCAAAATGTCACTACTTCCCTTCCGAGCCCTGACGTGCGCCCAAACAGTGGTTTACCCCCACATATGGGGTATCGGCGTACTCAGGAGAAACTGGACAACAACTTTTGGGGTCAAATTTCTCCTGTTACCCTTGGGAAAATAAAAAAATTGTTGCTAAAAGATCATTTTTGTGACTAAAAAGTTAAATGTTCATTTTTTACTTCCATGTTGCTTCTGCTGCTGTGAAACACCTGAAGGGTTAATAAACTTCTTGAATGTGGTTTTGAGCACCTTGAGGGGTGCAGTTTTTAGAATGGTGTCACTTTTGGGTATTTTCAGCCATATAGAACCCTCAAACTGACTTCAAATGTGAGGTGGTCCCTAAAAAAAATGGTTTTGTAAATTTTGTTGTAAAAATGAGAAATCACTGGTCAAATTTTAACTCTTATAACTTCCTAGCAAAAAAAAAAATTTGTTTCCAAAATTGTGCTGATGTAAAGTAGACATGTAGGAAATGTTATTTATTAACTATTTTGTGTTACATAACTCTCTGGTTTAACAGAATAAAAATTCAAAATGTGAAAATTGCAAAATTTTCGCCAAATTTCCATTTTTTTCACAAATAAACGCAGAAATTCTAAAGAAATGAGGTATCGCGCTAAAACCACTATAGACAACTTGTGCTACAAGTTGTGTGATAAACCTATTTTACCCACAGTAGATTAGACTGTCAAAATTGGTGACAGGCACATGTGAAAATGAAAAATAAACATAGGCACTTACTGCGTCATGGAGGATAGTGCCGCTAGGTGTACTGATCTGCGGATGTTGATACTGAAGGTTTCAGACCACAGGACGACAGGAGACTTGCTCTTTTGTGTGAAAAGCCCGCAGAGCCAGAAGCTCCCCGGCCGGTGGTGATCCTGGATGCGCGGCTGAAAAAATGGCCGACGCTGCTGAACTATGCAGCGTGTGACGTCACAAAGGCTACGGAGCTAGAAAGGGGCCAAAACTAACCAACGCGTTTCTAGGGACTGCGTCCCTCTTCGTCAACCAACTAACGCGTTGGTTAGTTTTGGCCCCTTTCTAGCTCCGTAGCCTTTGTGACATCACACGCTGCATAGTTCAGCAGCGTCGGCCATTTTTTCAGCCGCGCATCCAGGATCACCACCGGCCGGGGTGCTTCTGGCTCTGCGGGCTTCTCACACAAAAGAGCAAGTCTCCTGTCGTCCTGTGGTCTGAAACCTTCAGTATCAACATCCGCAGATCAGTACACCTAGCGGCACTATCCTCCATGACGCAGTAAGTGCCTATGTTTATTTTTCATTTTCACATGTGCCTGTCACCAATTTTGACAGTCTAATCTACTGTGGGTAAAATAGGTTTATCACACAACTTGTAGCACAAGTTGTCTATAGTAGTTTTAGCGCGATACCTAATTTCTTTAGAATATTTTGGTTCACCTGTGGGTGTGACAGGGGAGGCACGGCACCTGTCTGGTATCAGCAGCTTTTTTCCCAGTTTGTCACGAGCGCCAGTGTGATAATTCTTTGTTGGTTAAACGCAGAAATTATCGACCTAAATTTACCACTAACATGAAGCCCAATATGTCACGAAAAAACATTCTCAGAACCGCTAGGATCCGTTGAAGCGTTCCGGAGTTATTACCTCATAAAGGGACACTGGTCAGAATTGCAAAAAACGGCCAGGTCATTAAGGTCAAAATAGGCTGGGTCATGAAGGGGTTAACAAAGTTTGGATTTCTTTTTTCACCACTTAGATAAAAAAGAACGTAGATATGTTTGGTGTCTATGAATTTGTGGTAATCTGGAGAACCATACTGGCTGGTCAGTTTTAGTATTTAGTGAATATAGTAAAAAAGCAAGACAAAAAACAACTGTGGGATTGCCCTTTTTTTTCCAATTTCACTGCACTTGGAATTTTTTTTCCCGTTTTCCAGTAAACAATATGTTAAAACTAAACTCTCGTTCAAAAATACAACTCAACCCACAAAAAACAAGCCCTCACATTACAATATTTAACAAAAAATAAAAGTTATGGCTCTGGGAAGAAGTGGAGCAAAAAATGAAAATGCAAAACCAAAAATACCTCTGGTCGTTAAGGGGTTAAAAAGGTCTCCATTCCCTTTTCCAAATGCTTGAGATCTAAATTTATCAAACGTCTGCTCTACACTATTGGGCTATATGCACACAATCCATTTTCGTGGCATTTTTTTTTACGTCTGTAAATGCTCCAAAAATGCAATGGAATACTAAAGCAAGGGAAATCAAAGACAATCCTGAAGTGTACTGCACATGATCAGTAAATTTCTGTCCGTATTTGTATTGTTTTATTTTCTGCAGCATGCCAATTCTTTTTGCGTTTCTGCTGCGTTTTTGACTCTTTGACTTCAACTGAGTCAGTCAAATCTGCAGCTAAAACACAGGTGTACAAAGGTTTGCGGACTAGCTTCAGATTTGCTGTCAAAAACGCTGCAAATTGTCAAAGGGAAATACTGTCAAAAGGAGGAAGAGTGTGTAGGCGGAGAATATGTATGTCTGTGTGTGGGCGGAGAATATGCATGTGTCTCTGTGTGTGAGCGGAGAATACGTGCGTGTGTGTCTCTGTGTGTGGGCGGAAAATGTGTCTGTACTCAAGCGACGGACATGTATACCCAGGCGTCGTCTGATGGGACTACTACTCCCATCTGGCTACATCTTTTGACAGGAGGTAGTCGCTACTGCAGTGTACCACTGAGCCCCCGTGAAAGTTCACTGGAGTTGATTAGCTGATCAGCTCCGGTGCTCTCACTTACGGCATCGCTGTATGGGAAAGTTCTCACACAGCGGTAGTGCCCTAAGTGAGAGAATCGCAGCTGATCAGCTGATGAACTCCAGTGAACTCTCACAGCAGCGCAGTGTTACACTGCGGGAATAATTACCTCCTGTCAATGTATCACTGGAGGCCAGGTATAGCAGTCACATCTCCTGATGTGACTGCTCTACACGTGAGATCGCCGTGGGACACTTGATATTAAATGGACTACGGCGGACAGGATAGTATATGTTCGTTTATTATTGTTTTGATTGTTTGCGGGAGACAAGGGAGTTGGAGATTAGGCATTCAGTAAATATGGTACATTTTGATTCAATAAAGGAGTCTGTGATTATTTCAAATAAAGGACTTTATTCTGGGTGTCTGTGTTTTATACAATATCATTAGGGCTAGTAATGGATAGGTGTCTTATAGAAGTCTCTCCATTACTAACCTGTGGGCTTGATGTCACCTGATAATACAAAGGCGACATCAACCCCACAGATATGAACCTCACTTGCCAACGCTACAGGGCAAGTGGGAAGAGCGAGGCTAAGTGCCAGAACTGGCGCATCTATAAGATGTGCCATTTCTGGGGTGGCTGAGAGCTGAAGTTTCTAACCTGGGGGATGCCAATATCCATGGTCCCTTCCCAGGCTATTAATAACACCCTGCAGCGGTCTGTCAAGCCTTAGCTGGTTCGAGCTTATAGGAGGAACCCATGTCAATTTTTTTTCTGGGGTTTCCCTGTAAACTAGCCAGTAAAGGCTAAGCAAATAGCTGTGAGCTGATATTTATACTCGTAGCCTGCAAATCTTTGGCTTTTGGCTCCTTCCCAGAATATTTACATCAGCTGTCGGCTTTCCCTCTGCTGGTTATGAAAACTATGCGGGAGCCCGGGCAATTTTTTAAAAAATATTTTGAATAATAAAACAGATATTGCATTTCATGCAGATTTCTGACAATTGCTTTTTTGTTACAGCATATGTAGGTTAATTATGTTAATGCTCCTACATAGGCTGGGGTGTCTTTATTTAATATTAATGAGGATATCTTGTTGAACAAGGAAATTACATCACAATTATAATTTTTTTTTTTAAATATATCTTTATTTAGCTCTTTGGATATGCAAAAACGCATAAAACCACGTGTATTGTCAGCTGCGTTTTTCTGCCAAGAGATGCAGAAACCGTGTAGCAAATACGCAATGTGCGCACACAGCCTTATATATAGTTTTATTTAAAAGTATATTTCTTGTTGAAATTAATGTGATAGTTTATATTGCTATCGTAAAGGCCAATATTTTCTAAGAGCCACTGAGTTCCATACTCTAATTACCCCGACGAGGTTTTGCCGTTAGTTACTCATTGTTTCTTTTTATACTTAAAAAGACTGTTCAGCTTGATTATTTCAGTAGGTGTGTTATATAGTTGCAGTTTTGCCCATCATCCTTTAACTTCTTTAACCCCTTTACATCTGGATTTACACACAGACCCCTAGGCTTGGACCACATTGATATTTGCATTTCAGTAGTATGAGATGACAAGAAGAATAGTCAGGTAGTCTGGCTACAACCGTGAGGGAAGAGAAAATACAAAATCAAAAGACACAAGAGTAGTCAGTAAACAGGCCGGAGTCACAACAGGAAACAAATACCCAAGCTGGGAGCTGAGTACAGAGGACTGAACCAGAGGAGAACCAGCCTGTATCTCGCAGCTTCCAGCAATATGCTTCAAGCTTTAGTGGGGTGTGGTGCTTTCCAGTTGGCTGAAGTAAGGAGCAGATTACTCTAGCTGGACAGCGTGCACACCCAAACCCATGGATGGTACCCCTGCCAGAATGGATGGTATCACAGGTTGCAGGCAACTTAAACTTGGTGGCTCGACAGTCTGCGCCCCCCAGAGCTTCTGGTTCTTATGTCTCCTCCATTACCAGCGCCGCCTATAGAATGAATAAGCAGACGGCATAAGAGCAGATCCCAGAGAAGCTGGGACAGAGCATTTGTAAAAGCCCTAATATGACAAAATGTCAGAAAACCAGAGCAGTAGAAATCCCTATAAAGTGACTCCATTTTGGACAGTATAACCCTCTGTGAATTAATCTTTAGGAGTAGTGACAATTTTGACTCCACAGCCACTTTCCGTTAATTAGCGCACAGTGGATGTTGGAGAGTAAAAATGGAAAATTTACCGTTTTATTACCCAACACATAGTGCCAAGATTGTGCTCCAGAAGACACACGCACCATAAATTAAGTGGGTTCTTCTCACTATAGTAATGCCAAATACATGGATGCTAAATGTGGTTTGAGCACACTGCAAGGCTAGTAAGCGAGGGGGAGATTTAACTTTGGAGAGTGGATATTGCTAGATTGGTTTATGGAAGTGATGTTGCTTTTCAAGCCACTAATAATGTAGAAACCTCTGTTTTTTTCCATTGACAGATGATGGACCTGAGAGGGGACTTGTTTTTTGTAAGATGAGTAGAACTTTTCATTGGTATTATTTTGTCTACATAACATTGTTTGGTGGCTTTTTATTCCATATTTGGGAGGCAGCATGAACAAACTGTTGACTGTTGAACCCCACGCTCCACTGGTTCATCCTATGATGTTTTCTATTAGACTGTGAACTGTCATTTTGTTGGTGAATAATTCAAATATATTACATAAGTTGCCATTTTTAATGACCGTTTAAGTAGAAATGTTCAAAAAATATTAAATTGTTGATATTTCGTGGAAAAATAATTGGTTTTATTCTTAGCAGATTACTGTACCAGGAGATCAGAGGGGCAGCTTTCATCTTCAATTTTCAAATCAGAGGATCTTGAGATCACACGGGATACAATTGAAGTGAATGTCATTACGCCAGATATACCATCATGCCTTCACAGCAAAGATCTGTCATCTGATCCTTTGAAATGGGTCCTGTCTTCTGATTCCTTACCAACTACTAAGGAAAATCAAAGTCATAAAATAAGCATTAAAGAACAAACTGCTCCTAAATCAAAGAAGCCGTTTTCACCTCCCGAATATGGAAATAGCTTTCCGCTTGAAAAGCATTTTCTTAAACATCAAACAATTCACACAGCAGAGAACAGATGTTCTTGTTCAAAATGTGGGAAATGTTTTAACCATAAATCAAATTTGCTTAAGCACCAGAGAATTCACACAGGGGAGAAGCCTTTTTCCTGTTCAGAATGTGGGAAATGTTTTAGCCAGAAATCATCTCTGCTTCAGCACCAGAGAATTCACACAGGGGAGAAGGCTTTTTCCTGTTCAGAATGTGGGAAATGTTTTATCCGGAAATCGTCTCTTGATCACCACCAGAGAACCCACACAGGTGAGAAGCCTTTTTCCTGTTCAGAATGTGGGAAGTGTTTTAACCTGAAAGTGCATCTTGATCAGCACCAGAGAACCCACACAGGTGAGAAGCCTTTTTCTTGTTCAGAATGTGGGAAATGTTTTAGCCAGAAATCAGATTTGCTTAAGCACCAGAGAATTCACACAGGGGAGAAGCCTTTTTCATGTTCAGAATGTGGGAAATGTTTTAACCAAAAATCAGATTTGCGTACGCACCAGAGAAGTCACACAGGGGAGAAGCCTTTTTCCTGTTCAGAATGTGGGAAATGTTTTAGCCAGAAATCATCTCTGCTTCAGCACCAGAGAATTCACACAGGGGAGAAGGCTTTTTCCTGTTCAGAATGTGGGAAATGTTTTATCCAGAAATCGTCTCTTGATCACCACCAGAGAACCCACACAGGTGAGAAGCCTTTTTCCTGTTCAGAATGTGGGAAGTGTTTTAACCTGAAAGTGCATCTTGATCAGCACCAGAGAACCCACACAGGTGAGAAGCCTTTTTCTTGTTCAGAATGTGGGAAATGTTTTAGCCAGAAATCAGATTTGCTTAAGCACCAGAGAATTCACACAGGGGAGAAGCCTTTTTCATGTTCAGAATGTGGGAAATGTTTTATCCAGAAATCGTCTCTTGATCACCACCAGAGAACCCACACAGGTGAGAAGCCTTTTTCCTGTTCAGAATGTGGGAAGTGTTTTAACCTGAAAGTGCATCTTGATCAGCACCAGAGAACCCACACAGGTGCGAAGCCTTTTTCTTGTTCAGAATGTGGGAAATGTTTTAGCCAGAAATCAGATTTGCTTAAGCACCAGATAATTCACACAGGGGAGAAGCCTTTTTCCTGTTCAGAATGTGGGAAATGTTTTAGCCAGAAATCAGATTTGCTTAAGCACCAGATAATTCACACAGGAAAGAAGCCTTTTTCCTGTTCAGAATGTGGGAAATGTTTTAGCCAGAAATCAAATCTGCTTAAGCACCAGATAATTCACACAGGGGAGAAGCCTTTTTCCTGTTCAGAATGTGGGAAATGTTTTAGCCAGAAATCAAATCTGCTTAAGCACCAGATAATTCACACAGGGGAGAAGCCTTTTTCCTGTTCAGAATGTGGGAATTGTTTTAGCCAGAAATCAGTTTTGCTTAAGCACCAGAGAATTCACACAGGGGAGAAGCCTTTTTCCTGTTCAGAATGTGGGAAATGTTTTAGCCAGAAATCAGTTTTGCTTAAGCACCAGAGAATTCACACAGGGGAGAAGCCTTTTTCCTGTTCAGAATGTGGGAAATGTTTTAGCCAGAAATCAAATCTGCTTAAGCACCAGATAATTCACACAGGGGAGAAGCCTTTTTCCTGTTCAGAATGTGGGAATTGTTTTAGCCAGAAATCAGTTTTGCTTAAGCACCAGATAATTCACACAGGGGAGAAGCCTTTTTCCTGTTCAGAATGTGGGAAATGTGTTATCCGGAAATCAGATTTGCTTAAGCACCAGAGAATTCACACAGGGGAAAAGCCTTTTTCATGTTCTTAATGTGGGAAATGTTTTAAACGGAAATTGTGTTTTCTTAAAGGAGTTGTCATCATGTTTTGCCTTGTTAAAATAAAAAAAAAAATCATATTCACCTTCCGTACCGGTGCTGTTCCAGTGGTATCGTCACTCACATTCCTGGGGCTCATGAGGTTGTTGCATCACACAAGCCCTGTGCCCAATCAGCCCCAGCTTCACTGTCCCCGCCCTCGATGTATTGAACATGAAGCCAGTAGGGTTGAGCGAAACGGATCGGACATTTTCAAAAATCGCCGACTTTCAGCAAAGTCGGGTTTCATGAAACCCGACCCGATCCCACTGTGGGTTTGGCCATGCGGTCGGCGATCTTCACGCCAAAGTTGCGTTTCGTATGACGCTTTCCCCGCCATTTTTTCAGCCAATGAAGGAGTGTGGGCAACGTGATGACATAGGTTCCGGCTTGTTTTCTGCGGCGTCACAGGGGGTATAACTGCCATATTACCGTTTGGGATGTAGCGATTTCCACAGTCCAACACAACCAATGCTTTGCACGGAGGGGAGAGAGAGAGAGACTTTGATTTCCCATTGACTTACATTGGGTTTCGTGTTTCGGTCGATCCCCGACTTTTCGCGATAATCGGCCGATTTCAATCGACTCTACTTTTGAGAAAGTCGGGTTTCGCGAAACCCGACTTAATCCTAAAAAAGTAAAAGTCGCTCAACCCTAGAAGCCAGTGCTGTGACTTCTCTTTGACTTCCTCTTATTGTTCGATTTGTTTGAAGGTGAGAACAGTGAAGCCAGCGCTAATTGGAAGCAGGGCTCATATGACATAAAAACCTGAGCCCCCGAATTGCAAGTGCTGACACTGCTGGAACCGCGCCAGCATGGGAGGTTTACAGAAGTGTTTATATTTTAACAGGACCAAACATGAGGAATGAGAAGTCAAAATCCCACACAGAGGAAATGACATTATCATACCTAGAGTGTGAAAAATGAATTACTGGAAAATAGTATTTTGTTGACCATCAAAAATAACTCAAACTATATACATTATTGACAAATTGTACAAAAACATATAAAAGACAGACTTATTATTGAATGAGAAAGGGAAATTACTATATTTCATGGTCTATAATACACACTTTTTTATTAGATAATTTTTATTAAGAAAATTACACAATAGTTTTTACAAAGAGACATCAGTAGGACAAATATTTTCAATGTTACATGGTATCATTATATGTTATTGTTCTACATAAAATATAATAAAGTTGTCATCTTCCAAGGATTCGATTTATTTATTTATTTTTTTCATTCAAACTAATACAACCATCCCTCCCCGATAATACTTCTGAGAAATCTGTATTCATATTATTTTTTTTGTGGTGTGTATACATTAGAATATCTGCCATTCAGTTATCATAATTAGTTTGCATGTGTACTCGCCCTACTTATCTCATTTAACCTGGATTGATGATACTACAAGTGTTCATGAAGCCAGAAATTGCCATATGTTATTTCTCTGGAGTACTCTAGATGGTAGACATGGAACATTCAACCAGGTTCCCCAGATGTTGTCAAATTTCCAACCAAATAATATGGTTTTGCTTATTTATTAACTCATTAACTGTCGGTGGTTGACCATCTGGCCAATGTTGTGCAATAAGTTTGTAAGCTTGATACAATGTTCGCAAAAGATCTACAGCCATTGGGGATTCAAAACTTCCATAATCCGCATCACCTCTGCTTCCTATTTTAATGTAGCGGTCAAGGGATGGTCTCCCATGTGAGACTGAGAGAGTTTCTGATAGATGTTTGAAATTAAGCCGGTGGTGTATTTTGCCGCTGCTATTGAGTCTCTAGTAAATATTTCGTATATCCGGTGCCACAGCACTAAAATGAGTTATGCATGCAGATCTAAGTTGTAGATATCGAAAGAAGAGGCCGTGAGGCAATGCAAACTCTTTTTGTAGTTTGTTAAAGCTTTTAAGTGTTCCATTTCCTACTAACTGATCTAAAGTCTGAATTCCCCTTGATTCCCAACCTCTGAAACCAGTAAATTTGTCAAAGTCCACCAGTCGCTGATTTTGCCATAATGGGGTAAAATTAGAGTATTCCCTTATCCCAAACAGTCTCTCCTCTGTCCTACACGTTTTACATTATTGCTAAGGTCTCAACAGGATAACTCCTAGCAATTGGCTGGAAGCCATCTTACAGGTGTAGTAATTATACTAAATAGCTCTGAAAAACAAGCTGGAGGGTATTCAGTATATGCTTGTGCTGCCCCTTTAAGAATGAAGGAGTGTGCACATGTGTGTACTAGGTGCGCCGCTGCAGCACTCACACAACCAGGAAGCAGGAAAATGCAGATGATTTGCCGAGGGTCTGGGGCAGTGAGTAAGCCGGCATCCCTGCATGGAGGGGGAAGGGGACACCATGCAGGAGTGCCAGTAGTAGTACTACAAACACACTACGCCGTCATGGATTAAAATCTTTCAGGGCACGCAAGGTCCTGATACTCACGCCAGCATATGTCAAGGCCCGTTAGAAGTTCCCCAATGGCCATCTGATTGATCCACAGGAGGCAAGGGAGAAGATCATGTTGTCAGATGAGACAAAATAGTACTTTTTGCTATCAACTCCTCTCGCGATATTTGGATATTTGGAGGAAGAAGCAGAATGAGTGCAACTCCAAGAACACTGTTCCAACCATGGAGCATGGTGGGGAAAACATCATACTTTGGGGTGCTTTTCTGCAAAGCAGACAGGACAACTGCACTATATTGAAGTGAGGATGAATGGGTCATGGATCGCAAGATTTTGGCCTTCTTTCAGTAGGTGCATTGAAGATGGGTCGTGGCTGGGTCTTTCAGCATGACAATGACTCAAAACACACAGCAAGTGCAACTAAGGAATGGCTCTGTAAGAAGCATTTCAAGGTCCTGGTGTGCTTAGCCGGTCTCCAGACCTGAAACCAATAGAAAATCTTTGGAGAGAGCTGAATATCAATGTTACACAGCAACCGCCCTGAAATCTGAAAGATTTGGAGCAGATCTGTATGGAGGAATGGGCCAAAATCCCTGATGCAGTGTGTGCAAACTTGGTCAAGAACTACAGGAAATGTCTGACCTCTGTTATTTCAAACACAGGTTTCTGTACCAAATATTTAAAACGTTATCTACTACCCTAATTCGTTTCATTTTTTATTCATTAATCTATTATTTGGCCAGTAAATGCATCCATACTCTTATTATAGATATATACCTTTATCATGCAGATAGCATCACTTGGTGTCTGCCAGATGCAACTCTGATGTTTTTAAATCACTTCTTGTCCCCAGGCGTACTGTTTTCTAATACTACAAGCTCCATCATGCGTTGCAGTGGCCTGTGAGCTAGCACTTAGCACGTCTTCTCCATTATATATATATATATATATATATATATATATATATATATATATATACATATATACATATATACATACATAGACATATGCACACACATTTCCTATTCTTTTGCATGTTTGTGACACTTACATGTGTCAGATCACCAAACAAAAGTAAATATTAGACAAAGATAACACAAAATACAGTTTTTAAATGAAGGTCTTTATTATTACAGGAAAAAAATCCAAACCTACAGGGCCGTGTGTGAAAAGTGATTGCCTCCTAAACCTAATAACTGGTTGGGCAGCCCTTAGCAGCAACAACTGCAATCAAGTGTAACACCCCAGGGTTCTGGTTGTTACAGTGGCATTGCTTTCCTCACGGGGAGAGTGATGTTACGCTTGGAAGCGAGGAAGGATATCTTTTATCATGCAATCACAATACACACATGTTCACCCTCCAGGCCGCAAGGGGGAGCTTTTGATCCTATTTCTAGGTGACTCCCCTGTATGTATGTATGTATGTATGTTTGTATGTATATATATTATATTGTGGTTTGGAGGGAAAGTGAGTCAGATAGTGCCGGACAGCAGTCTGAGGCAGGAAGAACATATGAGGGGCCGTGCAGCCACGAGAAAGTGCTGCAGCTCCTGGACAGAGGTTATTATTATTGTTTATTTATATAGTGCCATTAATTTTATGGTGCTGTACATGAGAAAAGGGGTTCCAGATAACGTTTATAGTAAACAAATTTACAATGACAGACTAGTGCAGAGGGGAGAGGACCCTGTCCTTGCAGACTTAAGGTACCGTCACATTAAGCGACGCTGCAGCGATATCGACAACGATGCCGATCGCTGCAGCGTCGCTGTTTGGTCGCTAGAGAGCTGTCACACAGACCGCTCTCTAGCGACCAACGATGCCGAGGTCCCCGGGTAACCAGGGTAAACATCGGGTTGCTAAGCGCAGGGCCGCGCTTAGTAACCCGATGTTTACCCTGGTTACCAGTGTAAAATGTAAAAAAACAAACAGTACATACTCACATTCGCATCCCCCGATGTCCGCTTCCCTGCACTGACTGAGCGCCGGCCCTAACAGCAGAGCGGTGACGTCACCGCTGTGCTGTGCTTTCACTTTACGGCCGGCAGTCAGTCAGTGTGGGAAGCGGACGCCGGGGGACGCGAAGGTGAGTGTGCAGTGTTTGTTTTTTTTACACTGGTAACCAGGGTAAACATCGGGTTACTAAGCGTGGCCCTGCGCTTAGCAACCCAATGTTTACCCTGGTTATCAGTGTAAAAAATCGCTGGTATCATTGATTTTGGTGTCAAACACGACGATACACGCCGGTCTGACGACCAAATAAAGTTCTGAACTTTCTTCAACGACCAGCGATATCACAGCAGGATCCTGATCGCTGCTGCCTGTCACACTCAACGATATCGCTAGCCAGGACGCTGCAACGTCATGGATCGCTAGCGATATCGTTTAGTGTGAAGGTACCTTTACATTCTACGGGATTAAATGAGATTATACTGAAAGCAGAACAGATTGCAGTGAGCGTGCAGGAGAGAGAAGCACAGGAGAGTGATACCAGTGGACAGAGCAGTGAATTAGCTACCTCCCTGCCTGGCGCAGATTACCGGTAGCTGGAACACCGAGGTTGTGAGGGACTCTAAGACTGACAGCAGAAACCGGCAGGACACCTGGATTATATATCACCTGTTCGCTCTAATACCCAGGAGGCACAGTGACAAATAGAGCCCGGGTCATGATAGAGATCCTGTAAAAAGACTCGAGTCACCTGCCATATGGGTTTATGTCCCACCTTCATGGAGGACAGAGAGAACTGTGAGGACCTTATCAGAAGTCATAGGCAGTAAGGGACTGTGGCTGCCTGAAGTCTTCAGTAAACCAGGTAAAGAGACTGCAAACGTGTCCTCGTTCTTTACTGCACCATTTACCATCTTTCATCTACACACCGGGAGCCCTGGGGATATACTTCACCTGTGGGAAGTTGTACCATCTAGCTTCCCTAACATCACCCCAGAGGACCCCTTAAAGCAGCGTTGGTGCCCACTGACAGAATACCACAGGTGGTGTCATGAATATGAACTTTCAATTTCCCTTTTACATGGGCGCCCAGGGCCACGAACCGGATCGCCACCGTGACATCCCTCTGTGAACACCGGACCTGGTACCAGGTACCCCAAGGCCCTGGAGGGTGACTCATTTTGGCATCACAAACAGGATGGACCAACCCTGAGAATCGGGTCATGTGTGCCTAAGAGACTGTGTTGTGCTGAAAGACTGTTAATTGTGAATTGCTGCCAAAACTGCCACCATTATAGCGCCACGAGGAGCGCTGGGGAAGAAAGGTGAGCCATCATGGGCGGGGACTAGCTGTGGGGCACGAAAGCAATGGCCGCCCACTCCAAATAATTTTGCACCATGAGGATATGCCCGTCAGCAACTCAGATCCGCCTCCTGATCCTGAATGGCAGGAGGAAGATGAAGCTCCACCCCCAAAGGAGAGAGCGGGAACCAGATGAGGATGCAGCAAGGAACATGAAGGATGACATGGCGAGCAGACCGGACCTGGAGCGTGGGCTGGAAGGTGAGGACTCCCCCAGCCACCAGGATGGAAGCCGCGGCAAGCTGTCACCAGAAGTCCCAGAGTTCCTGAAAGAGGAGGTGAAGGAGCTGAGCGACCAACTCCTGCGGATGCAGCTGAGAGCCAAGACCAAATGGAAGGTGGCGCTGGGATTGAAACTGTAGGAGCAGCGTCCTATCCGGCGGCCCCTGATGTCAGCAGAGGAGACCGGCACCGGAGACACCACAGCAGCAGGTAAGGAGACCGACCGTGACCCATTAGCCGAGGAACTCCTAGTGGGCCCGCTAGCTGCACCACCATGTTATGGATCCTTACAGATTCAGATCCTGGGGGAATGGGACCAGGCCAATGGGATGGAAAGCCTTATGAGAGCCCCGATCCCACCCACCAGTATGCCAGGTGAGATAATACGCCGAACAGACAGTGTATCACTGGGAGAACCCTGGGACAGGTCTAATGGGGTTCCCCGGGGCAGAAAGGCAAGAAGGAGAAATAATGGAGGTCCATAGCTGGGAGGAGTATCAGCAGCAGCTCGCCTATAAGTGGAAGTAAAGGACAAGGCATACCAAGGTGGGCGCAAAGCATTTGATAAAAGATCTATGCGCTAAGGCTCAGGCCCGCAAGGACAAACAGACTAACCAGGCCCCCGCTGAGGCAGGGCACTGTTGTGGCCTTTAAGCTAAAAAGAGGTTGGGGGTTCATCAAGGAGCCAGGCTTGTATGCTGAGGTGTTTGTCAACCGGGGAGATGTGGAATCTCACCTCAGAGAAGGACACTCGGACAGGGACTTATATCCAGGGGACACTGTAACTTTCACTCAGCATTTTGGTGACAAGTGATGGTATGCCTTAAGCGTAAGGAAACAAAGACGCAGCTTCTAATTTAAAGGGTACCCAACCTAAGACACCAGCAGTGCCACCTAGAGCCAAAGTGGTCACCACTACTGCTCCAATTTCAACACCAACCCCTAAAGCCTTCACCAAGACCACAGTGCGTACCATTACCACAACTGAAACAGCAGTGGCTACAGTACCAGTGATCACGTGTACCCAGGCCATGCAAACTCCTATTGCAGGACATGACCTGACTGTACACGAATACAAGACACATGATGTCTACCTGTCACCAGGCGTAACCTTGACTTATGATCTTCCCAGGCCAGGAAGTAACCAGTGCCAAGTGTTGTCTTGGAAGCAGCCAAAATAGATAAGCTTGAATATGACTGTGAATAAGTTAACTGTTTGAAAGTTCGTTTTACCTGGCCAAGGTTTTTGCACTAAAGAGTTCAATTGTTTAAAGGACATTCGTATCATGGACAGTGAATGATTCACAAACTTTATTGTATATAGTTGGCACCTATTTAGGTGCTTTCTACTGGTTTTACAAAGAAGCTTTAAAAGAACTGTTTCAAATGTTGCCTTGAATATTGATTTGTTTACAGAGACCTGAAGATCGCGTTGTTCCGGTGTTCTGGAAGGAGTCCCCGGATCCAAGATGGCTCCTTCCGGGTCCTGAAGTGAAGTGGCTAGCCGGCGCCTGCTCACACAGTGCTATGCAAAGTGTCAGATCAGCGATCTGATATAATATAATGATGTCCCACCCTGGGACAATGTTAGAAAGTAAAAAAAAAATATATAGAATGTATAAAAAAATAAAAAAAAATCCCCAAATAAAAAAAAAAAAAAAAAATTCCCAATAAATCCATTTATTTATGTAAATAAAAAATAAAAACACTAAAAGTACACATATTTGGTATCGCCACGTCCGTAACAACCCGCTCTATAAAACTATCTCACTAGATAACCCCTTCAGTGAAGACCGCAAAAAAAAAAAAAAAAAAAGTGAGGCAAAAAACAATGCTTTATTATCATACCAGCGAACAAAAAGTGGAATAACACGCGATCAAAAAGACGGATATAAATAAACATGGTACCGCTGAAAACGTCATTTGTCCCACAGAAAAAAAGCCACCATACAGCATCATCAGCAGAAAAATAAAAAAAGTTATAGCTCTCAGAATAAAGCGATGCAAAAACAATTATTTTTTTTATATAAAATAGTTTTTATTATGTAAAAGCACCAAAACATAAAAAAGATATACGGTAAATGAGGTATCGCTGTAATCGTACTGACCTGAAGAATAAAGCTGCTTTATCAATTTTACCACATGTGGAACGGTATAAACGCTCCCCCTAAAAGAAATTCAGGAATTGCTGGGTTTTGTTCATTCTGCCTCTCAAAAATCAGAATATAAAGCGATCAAAAAATGTCATATGCCCAAAAGTGGTACCAATAAAAATGTTAACTCGTCCCGCAAAAAACAAGACCTCACATGACTCTGTGGGCCAAAATATGGATAAATTATAGCTCTCAAAATGTGGTGATGCAAAAACTATTTTTTGCAATAAAAAGCGACTTTTAGTGTGTGACAGCTGCCAATCATTAAAATCCGCCAAAAAACGCTATAAAAGTAAATCAAACCCCCCATCATCACCCCCTTAGTTAGGGAAAAATAATAAAATTTTAAAAAAATGTATTTATTTCCATTTTCCCATTAGGGTTAGGGTTGGGGCTAAGGTTGGGGTTAGGGCTAGGGTTGGGGTTAGGGTTGGGGCTAAAGTTAGGGTTGGGGCTCAAGTTAGGGTTTGGATTACATTTACGGTTGGGATTAGGGTTAGGGGTGTGGTTAGGGTTATGGTTGGGATTAGGGTTAGGGGTGTGTTTGGGTTAGGGTTTCAGTTAGAAATGGGGGGTTTCCACTGTTAAGGCACTTTAGGGGCTCTCCAAACGCGACATGGCATCCGATCTCAATTCCAGCCAATTCTGCGTTGAAAAACTAAAACAGTGCTCCTTCCCTTCCGAGCTCTCCTGTGTGCCCAAACAGGGGTTTACCCCCACATATGGAGTATCAGCGTACTCAGGACAAATTGGACAACAAATTTTGCGGTCCAATTTTTCCTATTACCCTTGGGAAAATACAAAACCGGAGGCTAAAAAATAATTTTTGTGGAAAAAAAAAAAGATTTTTTATTTTCACGGCTCTGTGTTATAAACTGTAGTGAAACACTTGGAGGTTCAAAGTTCTCACAACACATCTAGATAAGTTCCTTGGGGGGGTCTAGTTTCCAACCTGGGGTCACTTGTGGGGGGTTTCTACTGTTTAGGTACATCAGAGGCTTTGCAAATGCAACGTGATGCCTGCAGACCAATCCATCTAAGTCTGCATACCAAACAGCGCTCCTTCCCTTCCGAGCTCTGCCGTGCGCCCAAACAGTGGTTCCCCCCACATATGGGGTATCAGCGTACTCAGGACAAATTGGACAACAACTTTTGTGGACCAGTTTCAACTGTTACCCTTGGGGGAAAAATTGCTGGCTAAAAGATCATTTTGTGGAAAGAAAAAATGATTTTTTAATTTTCACAGCTCTACATTATAAACTTTAGTGAAACAATCGGGGGTTAAAAGTGCTCACCACACATCTAGATAAGTTCCTTAGGGGGTCCTCTTTCCAAAATTAGGTCACTTGTGGGGGGTTTCCACTGTTTAGGCACATCAGGGGCTCTGCAAACACGACATGGTGTCCGATCTCAATTCCAGCAAATTTTGCATTGAAAAGTCAAATGGCGCTCCTTCCCTTCCGAGCTCTGCCATGTGCCCAAACAATGGTTTACCCCAACATATGGGGTATCAGCGTACTCAGGACAAATTGTGCAATGACTTTTGTTGTCCAATTTCTCCTGTTACCCTTGGTAAAATAAAACAAATTGGATCTGAAGCAAAAATGTTGAGAAAAAAAGTTAAATGTTCAATTTTTTTTAAACATTCCAAAAATTCCTGTTAAGCACCTGATGGGTTAATAAACTTTTTGAATGTGGTTTTGAGTACCTTGAGGGGTGCAGTTTTTAGAATGGTGTCACTTTTTTTTAGGCATTTTCTGTCATATAGACCCCTCAAAGTCACTTCAAGTGTGAGGTGGTCCCAAAAAAATGGTTTCGCAAATTTTGTTGTAAAAATGAGAAATCGCTGGTCAATTTTTAACCCTTATAACTTCCTACCAAAAAAATTATGTTTCCAAAATTGTGGTAATGTAAAGCAGACATGTGGGTAATGTTATTTATTAACTATTTTGTATGATATGACTCTCTAATTTAAGGGCATAAAAACAACGTTTAAAAATTGCAAAATTGCCAAAATTTTCACCAAGTTTCCATTTTTTCCCCAAATAATCGCAAGTCAAATCTAAGAAATTTTACCACTATCATAAAGTACAATATGTCACGAGAAAACAGTCTCAGAATCACCAGGATCTGTTTAAGCATTTCAGAGTTATGACCTCATAAAGTGACAGTGGTCAGAATTGAAAAAATGGCCTGGTCAGGAAGTTGAAAACAGGCTTCGGGGTGAAGGGGTTAAATATTATAGCAAAAAGTTTAAAAATTGAAAATAAAGCTAATGTTCAGTTTTGCACTTTGAGTAAAGAGAAATCTAGATAGTATACCCATAAGGGTAGTTGCCATTTATAGGATAAGTTCTTTTTGAAAGTATGCATACAATGTATATATGTTTAGTAACGTTCAAGCATCAAATCCTCCCATAAAGGGAAGCCAAAGTTTACATTAATTAACTTGTTTCATCTGTTTACAGCATTTAAAAATTTGTATGTCTTTTTGCTAATTTATATTGTTGTTCTTCTTTTCCTAGTCCGGGAACACTGGATTTAACGGGGGGTGTAACACCACAGGGTCCTGGTTGTTACAGTGGCATTGCTTTCCTCACGGGGAGAGATGTCACGCTTGGAAGCGATGAAGGATATCTTTTATCAGGTAATCACAATACACACAACATGTTCACACTCCAGGCCACAAGGGGGAGCTTTTGATCCTATTTCTAGGTGACTCCCCTGTATATATATTGTGGTTTGCAGGGAAAGTGAGTCAGATAGTGCCGGACAGCAGACTGGAGCAGTCTGAGGCAGGAAGAACATATGAGGGGCCTTGCAGCCACAAAAAAGTGCTGCAGCTCCTGGACAGAGATTATACCAAAAGCAGAACAGATTGCAGTGATCGTGCAGGAGAGCGAAGCACAGGAGAGTGATACCAGTGGAGCAGAGCAGTGAATTAGCTACCTCCCTGGCTCGTGCAGATTACCGGTAGCCGGAACACCGAGGTTGTGAGGGACTCTAAGACTGACAGCAGAAACCGGCAGGACAAATGGATTATATATCACCTGTTCACCCTAATACCCAGGAGGCACAGTGACACATAGAGCCCGGGTCATGATAGAGATCCTGTAAAAAGGCTCGATTCACCTGTCATACGGGTTTATGTCCCACCTTCATGGAGGACAGACACAACTGTGAGGACCTTATCAGAAGCCATAGGCAGTAAGGGACCACCGCGCTATGAGGAAGGCTTTTAACTCCACCTAGTAAAAGGGACTCTGGATTCGCTTCCAAGCCAGCCGGACCCTGCCTGCCCTGTGACCTGGACTGTGGCTGCCTGAAGTCTTCAATATACCAGGTAAAGAAACTGCAAACCTGTGTCCTCGTTCTTTACTGCACCACTCACCATCTTCCATCTTCACACCGGGAGCCCTGGGGAATACTTCACTTGTGGGAAGTTATACCATCTAGCTGCCATAACATCACCCCAGAGGACCTCTTAAAGCAGCATCAGTCCCCACTGACCGAATACCACAGGTGGCTTCACGAATACAAACTTTAATCAATTTCCCTTTTACATGGGCGCCCAAGGCCACGGACCGAGTCACCACCGTGACATCCCCCTGTGAACACCGTAACTGGTACCCCACGGCCCTGGCGGGAGACTCACAAGCGTTTGCGATAACTGGCAATGAGTTTCTGGAGTTATTTTGGCCACTCATCTTTGTTGAATTTCCGAGCATGAACCGCCTTTTTAAGCTCATGACACATCTCAATCGCATAGCTCCCAATCGTCCCGGATTCAGCTGGACTATCCTGTCACATCTCAGCTGTTCTCCCAACTTCTATACTCACCTCTCTGACATTTTCATTTCTTCCATAGGTCCTCCTCCTTGGAGGGTGGGGCTGCTTCTCTCTGCTGAGCGCATACATTATATGTAATATTCACTCTCCCTCTAGTGATTGGTCTCTCCAGAACTATGAACTTCCATCTCAGTATCTGCAGGCTGTTGCTTTACCAGTGAGCCAAAGCTCACAATGCTGGAGATGGAAAAATTTGGTCATATTGACCTCTATATTGCCGGCAATGCACTCAGAAGCAGAGTATACACATCCATAGCAATACATTGTGTATACAGTTGTGCTCAAAAGTTTACATATCCCAGGAGAATTTTTGCTTTCTTGGCCTTTTATCAGAGAATATGAATGATATCACAAAAACCTTTTCTCCACTCATGGTTAGTGGTTGGGTGAAGCCATTTAATGTCAAACTACTGTGTTTTCTCTTTTTAAATCATAATGACAACCCAAAACATCCAAATGTCCCTGATAAAAAGTTCACATACCCTGGTGATTTTGGCCTGGTAACATGCACAGAAGTTGACACAAATGGGTTTGAATGGCTACTAAAGGTAACATCCTCACCTGTGACAAATGCCAGCGTTCCGGTAATTGAAAAATGGTTACCACGCCCCCGGACCGCCTCTGGTAAGTTGCTGTGTGGTCGCTGGGGAGCTGTCACACAGACAGCTCTCTCCAGCGACCAAGCGACTTCGGCATCGCTGAAACTGTCTTCAGCGATGCCGAAGTCCCCATGTAAAAAAAAAAAACACTACATACGCACCTTCTGTCGTCCTTCATGTCCCTCGGCGCTTGCCGCACTGACTGTGTCTCAGCGCCGACCGGCCGTAACAGCGGTGCCCAGCGATGAACCGCTGTTACTGCAGGTTCACCGCTGGGCTCTGCTTTACGGCCGGACGGCGCTGAGACAGTCAGTACGGCAAGCTCCAGGGGACGTGACGGACAACAGACGGTGAGTATGTAGTGTTTTTTTTTTTTTACTTTTAGGAGGGGGCAGAACGCTGGACACAGGAGGGGGCAGAACGCTGGACACAGGAGGGGGCAGAACGCTGGACACGGGGGGGCAGAACGCTGGACACAGGAGGGGGCAGAACGCTGGACACAGGAGGGGGCAGAACGCTGGACACAGGAGGGGGCAGAACGCTGGACACAGGAGGGGGCAGAACGCTGGACACAGGAGGGGGCAGAACGCTGGACACAGGAGGGGGCAGAACGCTGGACACAGGAGGGGGCAGAACGCTGGACACAGGAGGGGGCAGAACGCTGGACACAGGAGGGGGGCAGAACGCTGGACACAGGAGGGGGCAGAACGCTGGACACAGGAGGGGGCAGAACGCTGGACACAGGAGGGGGCAGAACGCTGGACACAGGAGGGGGCAGAACGCTGGACACAGGAGGGGGCAGAACGCTGGACACAGGAGGGGGCAGAGCGCTGGACACGGGGGCAGAAAGCTGGACACGGGGGCAGAAAGCTGGACACGGGGGCAGAAAGGTGAAACGGCATGATTGGAGACACGGGGCAGGATGACAGACATGGCGGCATGACTGGAGACACTGGGGCATGACTGGAGACACTGGGGCAGGAATGGAAACGGGGCAGAATTGAGACACAGGGGGCATGATTGCAGAAATGGGGGCTTGATTGGAGACGGGGCAGAATGGTGATACGGGCATGATTGGAGACACTGGAGGCAGGATTGGAGACAGATGGGGCAGGATCATGGGGCAGGATGGATACGATGGAGACAGATGGGGCAGGATGGGGAGATCATATGGTGCAGAAAGGATACTCATGAGGGCAGGATGGGAGAACATATGGCTGACGCCAGGAATGAGACACACGGGGGCCAGGATGGGGAATATTATTACCATAGGGACTAATTAAGGGATATTATTACTGCAGTGATGTATTTATTTTTTGAGGACACTGTTTTAAATGAGGGGGCGGTCCTGTTACTGTGTAGAGTGACACTGTCGCCTCTTTTTCTTTATGCGGTGTAATGTAGAAGTTCGGAAAAATTAAGTAATGTGTTCTACAAGCGGAGCGCGAGATAACTCTGTTATTTCCTGCAGAGACGAGTCCTGGCTGGAAGACATGATGGCGGTCTGTGCTGGATGAAAGATGAAGGACTTAACCTAGAGACGTCACTGGTAAGTCAGTGTTACCTATACACTGACACTATACACTGTATACTACATACAGAGCTCCTGTGTATAATCTCACTAGTGATCACTGTATTACCTCTACACAGACACTGCATACTAAGTACAGATCTCCTGTGTATAATGGCACTTATGGTGATAGTGTGGTGCTTTTTTTTTATTACTGATCAGAATTGTAGTATTCAGTCACTATGTGGTGGTAATATGTGGTCTGGACATGGTGTTGCGGTATTTGTCCCTTGTATGTGATATTATTCGATCACTGTGGTGGTAATATGTCATCTGGTCATGGTGTAGCGGTATTTGTTCTTTGTATGTGATATTATTCGATCACTGTGGTGGTAATATGTCATCTGGTCATGGTGTAGCTGTATTTGTTCTTTTTATGTGATATTATTGGTCATTTTAAAAATTGAAAAATAAATAAAAATATACCTAAATTGTATTGCATATTTTAACAAATATTTAATAGGTTACAGCAGAGTAGGGCCTCACCAAAAGAGTCTACCGTGTTATGGTGGCGGCTTACAAAATCTTTTGGCCAAAACAAAAGCTGCCGGCTATATGTGTGATCTGGTGATGGGAACGGTTAGGGTATGTGTCCACGTTAAGTAAACGCTGCGTGTTTGACGCTGCGTGGGGCCACAGCGTCAAACACGCAGCGTCCAGATGTTCCAGCATAGTGAAGGGGATTTTATGAAATCCCGTCTCCACTATGCGTGGTAACACGCACCCGGCGGCCCTGCGACTCCGGACATGTGGCGCTTCTTTTAAGATCGCAGCATGTCCGTGTTCCTTGCGGCAGTCTTTGAATGACTTTAATACCGTATGTCACAACGTATTCTTGTCATTAAGGGAGACAAACTGCTTCCAAAAATATGAATCGTGCCACTGGGCGTGGCTTATTAGTATGGGCGGGGTTATTGAAAATGGGCGTGGCCAAAATTCCGGCCGCCGCGACTTAGAGGACCTGTTGTTAAAAATTTGAATCCCACCCCTGCATCAGCTGAAATACTGGACTCTCTGAAAACTAGCGGTGTGGCTGTTTCAAGATGAACAATAAGGAGTCACTTGAAGAAAAATGGGCTGTATGGTCTGGCTGAGTTGCCAGATGAAAGCCATTACTGCGCAAATGCCACGAAGTATCTCACCTACAATACGCAAAACAGCCCAGAGACAAGCCTGAAAACTTCTGGAACAAGGTAACTCGGATGAGACCAAAATTGAACTTTTTGGCCACAACCATAAACGTTACATTTGGAGAGAGGTCAACAAGACCTATGATGAAAGGAACACCATTCCTACTGTAAAGCACAGAGGTGGATCGCTGATATTTTGGGGATGTGTGAGCTACAAAGACACAGGAAATTTGGCTAAAGTTGAAGGAAAGATGAATGCAACACGTCAGCAAATACTGGAGACGTACTTGGAAGTAGAGTTGAGCGACTTTTACTTTTTTAGGATCGAGTCGGGTTTCGTGAAACCCGACTTTGTCAAAAGTCGGGTCGGGTGAAATCGGCCGATTATTGCGAAAAGTCGGGGATCCGACTGAAACATGAAACCCAATGCAAGTCAATGGGGAAGCAAAGTCGGCAGTGAGTGGAGGACAGGAAAACACCTACAGGGCCCATTTTAATGCCAAAAACATCAATTCTTGTTACTTAAGCTTGTCAATCTTAATTTGCCTTATAATAATAGTTAGGCATTGAAAATTGGGGGTCATTTGGCTAAAGTTGTGGGGGGGTAGGGCTGGCTCAAGTTTTCCATGGGCCCAGGAAATGCGGACTACGTCACGGCAGTGGAGCAGGGAGAGGTAAGTATTTCAACTTTGCAAGTGCTGTGATCCTGAATAAGCAGGGGGGCTCACTCGTTCACATTGGCACTGGCACAGGGCCCCTCAAAGTACGGCGGTGTGTTGGACGGCGGGGGTGCCTCCCACCAGCAGAGACACTTTTGCGTACTATGAGGGCCCTGTGTAAGGTGGTATAGTATGCGGGAAGGGGAACCTGAGTTTCAGCAGGGTCAGATTCAGGCTGTGTAGAGTGCAAGGGGAATGTAGTGGTCTGGGTCAATGTACCAGCAGACTCCTCTAGCAGTGGCTGGGCAATGGGCAGGATGAGAAGGAAACAAAGTTAGTAGGCCCAAATAATAAAGTGAGCTAAATGCAGTTCAAATATGGTAACAGGACTAAACAGGCGGCATTGCTTTGTTCAGTGGAAGACAACTGTAATGAGTGGCAGGCACAGTTAGTAGGGCCAAATAATAAAGTGGGCCAAATGCAGTTCAAAATTGGTAACAGGAGTAAACAGCCGGCACTGCTTTGTTCAGTGGAGGAGAACAACAAGCAGCGGCAGACACCGTTAATAGGCCCAACCAAGCAAGTAGGCCAAATGCAGTTAAATATCTGATATAGGCTGAAAGCCTGAAAATTGAAGCTCAGCTTTGTTCAGTGGAGGAGAAAAGCAAGGAGCGGCAGACACCGTTAGTAGGGCCCAACCAAACAAGTAGGCCAAATGCAGTTTCATATTGTAAATATAGGCCGAAAGCCTGAACATTGAAGCTCCGCTTTGTTCAGTGGAGGACAGCTGTATTGAGTGGCGCAGACAGACACAAGTAGTAGGCCAAAAATAAAAAAGTAAGCTCAATGCAGTTTAAAATAGGTTACAGGGGTACACAGGCAGCACTGGTTAGGTCAGCGGAGGACGATTGCAAGGAGTGGAGCAGACTTACTAGGCCTAAAGTAAAAAAAGTAGGCTCTATGCAGTTTAAAATAAGTTACAAGGGTACACAGGCAGCATTGGTTAGGTCAGAGGAGGACGATTGCAAGGAGTGGAGCAGACTTACTGTCAGGACTCTGAACATTTTTTACCTTTTGTGCACTACTGCCCTTTTCCAGGATGGCATCTTTGGTCTCATGTGCACTGTGTCTTCCTGCTATAAAACTCCACCCCAGCCTTCAGTCTGTGCTACAGTATTCTGCCTTGCACCCAGCTCCTGACCTCTGATTACTCCCTGGCTATATACCTGCTCCTGTGAACCTGTGTGGTGATCCTGCTACTCTGCTCTGAGTTCCTGCTGCAAACACCAGTTTCCAGTAATCTTCCTTCATCTGCTGCTTGTGTTTACTTCCATCTGCATTTGCTGGACATGTAAGCTGTTTCTGCTCTGCAAAGACCTGAGATTATTAACCAGGCCTCCCTGGTTGAGCTAAGATATGATTTGAACTGCCTTATAAGCTTATCCATCTGTGTTTGGACTAAGACAAGGATTTATTCGTGTCAAGTATCCTCAAGAATAACTATGCTTCATAGACTTTCTACTTGATTGCATTTTCCTCTGAAGTTTCCTATAGACTGCTAAGCTGCGTTTAATATTTACACCAAGTGTTGTGGACTTGAGTTTCTCTCTGCACCTGTTTGAATCACCGTGTGATAATATAGACTTTACCACTTATAAAACTGTGTCCTGTAGTTGTCTTATTCCACGCAAAGAGTCTGCTGAGTTATCCCCTATAATTATTACACTTACTAGGCCTAAAATGAAAAAGTAGGCTCTATGCAGTTTAAAATAGGTTACAGGGGTACACAGGCAGCATTGGTTTGGTCAGCGCAGGACGATTACAAGGAGTGGCGCAGACTTACTAGACCTAAAATAGAAAAGTAGGCTCAATGCAGTTTAAAATGGGTTACAGGGGTACACAGGCAGCATTGGTTTGTTCGGTGGAGGACAACTGGAAGAAGTGGCTGACACAGTAAGTTGGCCAAAATAGTAAAGTAAGCTAAACGTCTGCAAAAAAAATGTTCCTAAATAAACAGGTGGCAAAGCTAGGCACGGGTGGGTTCCTCTGCTGAGTAGAAGACAGTGGTAGTTCGCACAAAGTATTCACAGGTCTAAATGGAGGGCAGGGCCCCTGTATATTTTTACGATCATCTATCATTTCAACAAATTTGTATTGGCAGTGCCATTGAAGGATTTAACAGCACAGACTAAACAGTGGTGGAGCAGTGAGAGGTAAGTTTTGCAAGTGGTGGAGCACTGTTTGAGCTGGGGGGAACACTCTCTTGTGGGCGGCGGTACTGGCCCAGGGCCCCTCATATTACGACGGTGTGTCTGATGTTGGGTGTGCACCACCACCGCCAGAAACACTTCATTGTACTATGAGGGACCCTGTGCCAGTGCCGTCGGCCAAAAGTGGGCACACCCACCTGTCCAGACAAACTGCACTCGCACGGGTGCTTGCGCCAAGTGGTGACCACGGCCCCGTGGGGGAGGTCAGCCCATTTAGGGAGGTGTAAAAACGGCCTATGGTGGACATTCAGCAGCTGCAAATGGAGGAATTGGAGCAGTCAGTAAGAGGAGGCCAAAAGCAAGACCTTTTTACAGGAAAGCTACGTGTCAGCAGGGGAAGGTGGGGCAAAATAATTAGAAATCCATGATTGGTTCATTTTAATGAAGGTTAGATCATCAACATTTTAGGTAGCCAGACGAGTCCTTTTTTCGGTCAGTATTGAACCAGCAGCACTGAATACTCTTTCTGATAGCACACTAGCAGCTGGGCAAGCGAGCTCCTGTAATGCATATTCTGCCAATTCAGGCCAGGTGTCTATTTTAGATGCCCAGTAATCAAAGGGGAATGACGTGTGAGGGAGAACATCGATAAGGGAGGAAAAATAGTTCGTAACCATACTGGAAAAATGTCTCCTGTCACTTTGAATTGATGCAGCAGTACCTGTCGTGTCTGCGGCCATTGCGAAATCAATCCACAACCTGGTCATAAAACCCCTCTGTCCAACGCCACTTCTGATTTGTGCATCTCTAAGGCTGGTTTCACATTTGCGTTTGTTGCCGCAGCGTTTGTACCGCATATAAACGCATGCGTCGTGTTTTCCTATATTTAACATTAAAAACGCATGCTTTTTTTTGTTCGCGTTTTGCCGCGTTTGACGACGCATGCGTCGTCTCGTCGTTTGCGGCTTGGCGCGGAAATACAACATGTAGTAATTTCTAGAGGCATCTATTTGCCGCCAGGAAACGCATGCAGTCGATTGCGACAAAAAAACGCATTGCTGTCTATGTAAACGCATGCATTTTTTTGCACATGCGTTTGGTTGCGTTTTTGAACGCATGCGTTTCAATTGAGAAAAACATGTCTAGACACTGATAAGCCACCCCCCACCATCAAGGTGATAAAAGGGAGGGTGTGGACAGTTGCAGGTCACTTCTCACCAGACACTGAAGCAGACGAGACTCAGGCTACATCCTTGGAGGAAACAAAGACACTGAACTATGTGAGTATATCCTATCCAATGCCTTCATTTTCTATTTTCTGTCTCTACATGTCCTAATTTCTGCCATTTCTTTCTTTCTACATGCATCAGAATGTCTTCTTCGTATTCTTCATCTGGTGAGGAGTTTCGGCCAGGACAGTAGGAAGTGGAGCATGTCCTCAGTGAGGTGAGTACTTGCCTCGTCAGATTGGTAAGTATTCACTGTCACATCGACACATGTGACAATTTGATATTTTCTGTTTTTTAGCGCTCTTCTACTGTGGCTGAGACAGGGCAGGAGCAGCGGAGTCAAGGTCCGGTGGAAAGGCGGCAGCGGGTACGTATACAAGGCTGACTGTCCTCCGTGTATTATTCTTGAATCTTCCTTTCTTTACACTCGTATTTCTTACTTTTTTCTTCTGAAATCCTTTTGTATGTTGACTTTCCTATTCATGCCATTTCTCAGCATCTTTTTTCTTTCTTTTGCTTATGTAAATTGAGCAAACTTTAATGACTTTCTTTAATTTTTAGGTTTCACAACGGGAGGATGACCTAATCGAAAATGACTTCCTTATCACCCTGGTCCAGGAGCGAGTCCCGTTGTGGGACACCCGGGATCCACTGCACTCGAACAACATCACGATCCGGCGGTTATGGAATGAGGTGGCCCAAGCGATGTGGGATGGCTGGGACAACGCCCCGACACGGGTCCGAGCTGCATTTGGTAAGTATTGGACTGCAGTGTGAAGCAGCAGAGACCTTGGTCGTGCTCACTCGACTGTGTGTGATGAAAGAAACTCTCAGGAGTTTCTCTCAGCACACACAGTTGTGTGAGCACGACCAAAAGTCCTTTTTCTGACCACAATTTTTTTTTTTACAGTATCCAAAGTCAAAACACGTTGGCGTTCAATGAAGGACCGCTTCAACAAGGACCTGCGTCAAGAGAGCCGTGTTCCCAGTGGTTCAGGAGCAAGGATCAGAAGATACAAATACCATCGAGTTCTGGCATTTTTAAGACCGGTCCTTGCCCAGAGAACGTAAGTATTTATCACGTGCATTAGGTTGTGTTGTATTGCCATAATCTGTATTTTTTTATTCCACAGAATATTGCGTCTGGTAATTTTTTTGATATTAATTATCTTTTTCCTTTTTTCACAGCACATACAGCACGACTGTCGGCCCAGGTTCTGGAGCGGTCCTTCATCCGACAGCCATGGACCCGTCCCAGCCATCCGCCAGCGCAGCAGCAAGTGGGCCTTCCACACTAACTGGAGACCAGGGAGCTGGTCCATCAGGTCTTCCCCTTTCGCAGTCCTCTTCCACTGCCCCCTTTTTTTTGGGCTCATCCCGGCAGCGGCAGAGGGCTTCGGACAGGTCACTCATGCTCGAGTTTTTGCACTTGAGCTCGGTTTTACACGATGCGATCAAGGCTTTGGGTGACCGAATGGATGTTTTGCATAACCTCTTAAATGCACGTATCCAGGAGGTCAGCAAAAGCCTTGATCCAAGTGAAAGCCGATCTCCAGAGGCCAGCACATCATTTTTTTAATCAAATTGAGCAGGGCATGTCGGAACAGCTTACTCCTGATCTCCAGCTGAGTGTCATGCAGGCCTGCAATGCTGCTTACGTGCAGGCTATGCAGCAGAGTCGGTATTTTCAGCAGACAGTGGGGGCATATCCACCTGTGCCTTCACTGTCACGCTTGATGTCCACCTCTGCTGCATCCCACTGCATGGCCACCTCAATTCCTTCCACAGCCGGACACCACTACAGTACCACAACCATGCCGAGTGCAGTTGGACATCCCACCGCCACCACCATGACATCCGCTGCTCCTGCTTGGACCTCCTCCACGAGGCAGCAGGACCCTGGCATGGCCTTCCGTACTGCCTCCTCCATGATGCAGTAGGACCCTGGCATGGCCTTCCGTACCGCCTCCTCCACGATGCAGCAGGACCCTGGCATGGCATTCCATACCGCCTCCTCCACGATGCAGCAGGACCCTGGCATGGCATTCCGTACCGCGTCCTCCATGATGCAGCAGGACCCTTCCATGGCATTCTGTACCGCCTCCTCCACGATGCAGCAGGACCCTGGCATGGCCTTCCATACCGCCTCCTCCACGATGCAGCAGGACCCTGGCATGGCCTTCGTACCGCCTCCTCCACGATGCAGCAGGACCCTGGCATGGCATTCCGTACCGCCTCCTCCACGATGCAGCAGGACCCGGGCATGGCCTTCCGTACCGCCTCCTCCACGATGCAGCAGGACCCTGGCATGGCATTCCGTACCGCCTCCTCCCCGATGCAGCAGGACCCTGGCATGGCATTTCGTACCGCCTCCTCCACGATGCAGCAGGACCCTGGCATGTCCTTCCCCTCTACGAGCGCTATGGACTCTGGCATGGCTGCACCCTCTACGAGCGCTAGGGACTCTGGCATGGCTGCACCCTCTACGAGCGGTATGGACTCTGGCACAGTGCAGCCGGACCCTGACAGGTCACCCGCCACCACGCCATGCCATATGAGCCCACCAAGACCTCCCACAACCAGGCAAGCCAAAAAAAAGGACCAAAAATTAAAAAACTGAGGACTCTTAGCATTCCTCACCCTTCACCTCCCAATGTGTCTGTAATGTCAGGTTTGTCTCACCCTTCCAGTGCGTCTGAAGTCTCTCATGTGTCAAGCCCCATCCCCGAACTTCCAGACCCGTCTAGTTTCATTGCCCCTTCTCCTGCCACCTCTGCGTCGTCCACGGTTACCCAGGCCTCAGTACTTCACACCCCCCGTTTACATCACTCTACCCTGTTATGGATCTGGTGGTTAGGAGCACCTGGAATGACCTGATAGTCAAAACTGCAAAATAGAGCGAGCTCTGGGAAGTGGGAGCTCTGCTGACCGCAGCCCTGATCCTATTATCACACACACTAGAATTAGCCGTGGATCGTGCCTGACTCTGCCTAGACGACTCTTCACAGCCTGAGAGGTAACTACCCCTAAAGAGAAACAAAGCCTCACTTGCCTCAGAGAAATTCCCCAAAGGAAAAGGCAGCCCCCACATATATTAACTGTGAGTTAAGAGGAAGGTACAAACACAGAGATGAAAAACAGGTTTCAGCAAAGGAGGCCAGTCTTACTAAATAGACAGAGTATAGATAAAGGGAACTTTGCGGTCAGCACAAAAATCTACAAAAGCCACACAGAGAGAGCAAAAAGACCCCCGCACCGACTCACGGTGCGGTGGTGCCCCTCTGCTACCCAGAGCTTCCAGCTAGCAAAACAAAATCATGATAACCAGCTGGACAGAAACTTAACAGGTACTAAGGAATATATTCAGTACATAAATGAACAACAAATGAGCTTAGCAGGGACTTAGCTTCAATTGAAGTGAACAGGACATCAGAAAGATCCAGGAGAGATCTGAACCAGTACTGATACATTGACAGCCGGCATCAAGTAATGATCTGAGCGGAGTTAAATAGAGGAACCAGCCCAGTCCTAAATGATGCAGCTGAGGAAGCTACTTCCAGACCAGCAGCTCCACTTTCAGCCATCAGAGGGAGTCCACGGACAGAACTCACAGAAGTACCATTCCTGACCACAGGAGGGAGTCCGAGAACGGAGTTCACAACAGAACTCACAGAAATACCATTCCTGACCACAAGAGGGAGTTCGAGAACAGAGTTCACAACACTACCCCAAGCCAGCGCAGTAAAGAATAATTTTTTTTCAGTTAACAAAATAAAAAAAGTTTGATTTGCCACAATTATGTTTGGTTTATTGTGTCTTCTGCCGCCAGCAACACACACCGTGCACCATGAAACTTCGCCACACACTATTTTTTGGGGCCACATCATATCTCCACTAGTTAAAAATAAAAAGACAGCAGCTTTATGTGTCTTTAGTATACAGATATAAGGTGGCCCAAAAAATATTACATGTATCTCCATAATCTCTTTTGGTCTGTGCTTAGTTTGCCACTCTGAAGAGAAAATGGTGGAAATACAGTGCAGACCTCTACTAAACAGGTCAGGTGTCAAAAACTCTTTATTTCTGACACCTGACCTGTTAATTAGAGAAATACCTTGTATAACCACCATTTTCTCTTCTTATATTACACACAACTTGAGGGACAATGGTGGTCTATGCTCACCTGCACAGGTGTCAGAAATAGTGAATTCATGAGCCTGTATATGTTTATCATGAATTCATTATTTCTGACACCTGACTTGATGAGTATAGATTGTGTGACAGTGATTCTCTTCATCTTGTGTCCAATGGATACAGGAGAAGAGAATCATGACGCAATGACGTCAACAAGCTTACCAATAAAGCAACATGGCTGCCACTACTAGCAGTATGTGGCCAGTGTTGTATATCAGTATTTGTAAGCCAAAACAAGGAGTGGAACCATTAGAGTTAAATTATGATATTAACATAACTAGCACTTCTGCTTTTATCACCCACTCCTGGTTTTGGATTACAAAAACTGATATTAAATACAGATCAAATATTGGAAGTTTAAGACACCCTGGGTTTGGAGAGGAAAAAGATAGGAGACACGGTCAACTCAACCAAAACTAAAGTTTATTAATGAGAAATATTATAAAGTTTATTAATGAGATATATTATTATCATTGTAGAAAATAACTGGTACAGATCGAATTACAACAGGACATTTACACTACATTGTCCTGCCATGACACACGTCCAATATCTGAATCAAAAAAGGCCGCAAATTGGTCCCGCATTTGACCAACTGCTGCTGTGGACCGCAACGGGTGATGCTGGAAATCGGGCAGTGGGTGTGCAACTGGTTCATCAAGTTCAATGTGGGGTTGCTCCTTAACCATTATATAATTATGCAGGACCACACAGGCTTTGACCACCTCGTCGACTGTTTCCACATTTAGATTTATGGCTGATGCAAGAATGCGCGATTTAGCGACCAGAATGCCAAAGGCACACTCTACAGTTCTTCGGGCCCTGGTCAGTCTGTAGTTAAAGATCCTTCTAGTGTGGTTCAAGTCCCGACTGGAATAGGGCTTCAGTAGGTTTTCACACATCTGAAAGGCCTCATCCCCAACCATAACAAATGGCATCAGTGGTCCTTGAGTGTTGGGAAGAGGTTGTGGTGGGGGAAAATTTAAATTTTTGCCATACACACGGCGGCCCATATCCGAGTTCTTGAAAGTCTGCCACGGCCAAAAGCTCCAATGTCCACGGCGATGAAGCGACAGTTCGCATCGGATATTGCCGTGAGCACAACAGAAAAATATTTTTTGTAGTTGAAATACTCCGATCCTGTTCTGGCAGGTTTGATAATGCGGATGTGCTTTCCATCCACCGCTCCTAAACAGTTGGGGAAATCACACACACTCCAGAATTTCTCTGCAATTTCTAGCCACATGTCAAAGGTGGGTAGGGGTATAAATTCTTCCCGGAGTACATTCCACAAAGCCCGGCAGGTGTCCGCAACTATTCCAGACAGGGTGGATATACCAAACCGGTATTGGAAGTGGAGGGATGATAAACTCTCTCCGGTGGCCAGAAATCTGTAAGAAAAACAAACACAAAAACCATTACAATCTATTCTTTTTATGGTGTGATTATGCTCAAGAAAGAAAGGAAAATACCCCAAAAATACATGTCAGAAAACACTAAATTTGGACTGTCATTGGTTTAGAATTTGAACGTACTTTAATGTAACCAGCAGACGCTCCTCGGGTGGAATAGCTTTACGGAGCTGGGTGTCCTGTCGCCGTATGGCTCCTTGGACACGAGACAACAAATCCAGGAATGAGTCTTGCGACATTCATGTGTATTCCTGGAATTTCTCCGGTTGGCATTAAGCTCAGCATAGAGCGTGTGGTAGGCTCCACGGCTCTCACGTAGTTCGATAATGGGGTGCCTCCAAAAACGCCTACGTTGTCTCCTTCTCCAGCTTTGGCGATTTCTGTCTGGCTCCCAAGCGAAAGCACAGGCAAGAAACAACTAGAAGCTGAAATCCAGGTTGAACTAAAAGCTCTCCATGCGAAGATCCATCATGACACAGGATACAGTAGCAAACTGTAAAAATTTCAGTAGCCCTAGGGTCTATATATAGAGATTCCATAACACACGCCCTCTGTAGTCCCATTGGCGGTGTCTGGTTATCTTTATTTTTCTCTTGTGAAATTTCTCATCATGCGCACCAGAAACGCAAACGCAGGAAAAAACGCATGTAAACGCGTACAAACGTGGCGTTTTTTTAAATGCATGCGTCAACGCATGCGTCAAAAAAACACCGCGTTTGTACGCGTTTACATGCGTTTTTTCCACCACTTGCGGATGCGTTTTAAACACTGCGGATTTAGATGTAAATGTGAAACTAGCCTAACACCTCCAAACCAAACGGTCTACAAGAGTTGCTTGTTTGGTAGCCAATATTTGCTCAAGGTTCTCATGTGGCATGATATTTTGCAATTTCCCTTTATAGCGTGGATCCAGGAGGCAGGCCAACCAGTAATCGTCATCGATCATCATTTTGATAATGCGGGGGTCCCTATTTGGGATACGCAAGGCATAATCAGCCATGTGGGCCAATGTTCCAGGTGTCAAATCACTGCTTGTGCTGGGTTGAGGAGCACTTTCTGGCAAATCAATATCACTTGTCTCCCACAAAAACCCTGTACCCGACCTTGCAACGCCACCAGTTTCTATTGCCCCCTGAGAAGCTTCCTCCTCCCATAAATATTCATCCCCATCATCCTCCTCCTCCTCCTCCTCTTCGTCCACCACCTCGTCCGGGAGAGTTCCCTGAGCAGACTATGGCTGACTGTCATGAAGGCTTCCCTCTTCCTCGACTGCAGACGCCTGCTCCTTAATGTGCATCAAACTTTGCATCAGCAGACGCATTACTGGGTTGCTCATGCTTATGATGGCGTTGTGTGCACTTACTAGCCGTGTGCATTCCTTAAAACACTGAAGGACTTGACAGAGGTCTTGTAGCTTCGACCACTGCACACCTGACCTCCATGTCTGCCATCTAACTGCCTGCCCGTGTATGTATGTATGTATGTATGTATGTGTATCCTCCCACAAATACATTACAGCACACCTCTGTTCGCACAGCCTCTGAAGCATGTGCAGTGTGGAGTTCCACCTTCTTGCAGCGTCGATTACTAGGCGGTGCTGGGGAAGCTTCAACGATCGCTGATGGTTCTGCATATGGCTGAAGTGTACGGGCGACCGGCGGATGTGTGAGCAAAGTCTTCGCACCTTCAGGAGCAGGGCTGGTAACCCCGGATAACTTTTCAGGAAGCACTGCACCTCCAGGTTCAAGGTGTGAGCCAGGCAAGGTATGTGTTTCAGTTCTGAAAGGGCTATGGCAGCCATAAAATTCCTTCCGTTATCACTGACTACCTTGCCTGCCTCAAGATGTACACTGCCCAGCCATGAATGAGTTTCTTGCTGCAAGAACTCGGCCAGAACTTCCGCGGTGTGTCTGTTGTCGCCCAAACACTTCATTTCCAACGCAGCCTGCTGACGCTTACCACTAGCTGTTCCATAATGGGACACCTAGTGTGCAACACTGGCAGCTGCGGATGGAGTGGTCGTGCGACTGCGCTCTGTGGACGAGCTTTCGCTTCTGCTGAAGGAGGAGGAAGAGGAGGGGTGGCGAATGCCTACAGCCAACTGTTTCTAGACCGTGGGCTAGGCAGAACTGTCCCACTATGGCTGTCCCCTGTGGACCCTGCATCCACCACATAAACCCATTGTGCCATGATGGACACGTAACGTCCCTGGCCATGCCTACTGGTCCATGCATCTGCTGTGAGGTGCACCTTTCTACTGACTGATTGCCTGAGTGCATGGACAATGCGGTCTTTGACATGCTGGTGGAGGGCTGGGATGGCTTTTCTCGCAAAGAAGTGTCGACTGGGTAGGTCATAGCGTGGTACTGCATAGGCCATCAGGGCTTTGAAAGCTTCGCTTTCAACCAACCGGTAGGGCATCATCTCTAACGAGATTAGTCTAGCAATGTGGGCGTTCAAACCCTGTATATGCGGATGAGATGATGAGTACTTCCTTTTCCTAACGAGAGTCTCTCTTGTAGGGTGAGCTGGACTGGAGAGCTGCATATGGTGGAACTAGCGGGGGTGATTGTGGACATGGCAGATTGAGAGAGGGTTGGTGAGGGTATTCTTGCTGTTGGCCTACATACAGTGTTTCCTACCAACAACCTGGTGATTCCCTGACTGCTTTGGCCTTGGGGCGATACCTCCACATTTGCTGCAGGTGGTGTCCTAAACGGTGGGCTTACAGTGAGGGAAGCAATGTAGCGTTGCTGACTAGCTTCATGCAGAGCGGGTGCACCTACGTTACTGGACGTTTGGTAGTTAGTCCAGGCTTGCAAGTGCATGCTGGTTAAATGTCTACGCATGCAAGTTGTATTTACATTTTTGACATTCTGCCCTCTGCTAAAGGTCCTTGAGCATTTCTTATAGATAACTTTGCACTGATCATTCGGATCTTGGTAAAAAAAATTACCAGACTGCACTCTTTCTACTATCGAATACTTTTTCAGGCATTGCATGCTGTGCTACTTTCACGGGATGGCCACGCTGTCCTAAAACTGTTTTTGGTTTTGACACACAGTTTTGGCCAGATACGGGCCTGCCAGATGAAAGCTGTTGCGATGTTGATGCCTGCTGCGGCTCATACTCCTCCACTTCAGAGCAACTGACAGCGGCACCCTTTTTCCCCAATGGCTGCCAATCGGGGTCAACAACTGGGTCATCTATCACCTCCTCTTCAATGTCCTGTGCACCTTCCTCTGTGTCACCGTGTAAGGTGCTATAGCGTTCGGGATGGGGCACCATAGTCTCATCAGGGTCAGGTTCTGGCTCAGTACACTGCGAGGGCAATGTTGTGATCTGAGTCAATGGAACAGCATAATAATCTAGCTGTGGCTGTGCATCTGTGCACTCCATGTCCGATTCATCTTGTAATGGGCTGTTAACTATTTCCCTTTCTAACCCAGGCACGGTATGTGTAAAGAGCTCCATGGAGTAACCTGTTGTGTCGCCTGACGCATCCTTCACTGTTGTTCTTTGTGAAGGACACAAGGCAGGGACTTGTTCCTGACCAGGAGCATCCACTGACGACTCGCTGCTTTTAAATTTTGAACTTTCTGAAGAGGAGGCGAAAGAGCTAGAGGCTGAGTCAGCAAGGAAAGGCAAAACTTTTTCCTGCTGCTCCAGGTTTAAAAGTGGTTTTCCTACTCCCAGGAAAGGGAGCGTTCGAGGCCTTGTGTAGGCAGACGATGACGCTGGCTCAACAACTCGAGCCTTAGGTGCTATTTTGCTTTTACCACTACCACCAGATGCTCCACTACCACCACCACCATCATTACCAGCTGGCAATGACCGCCCACGGCCTCGACCTCTTCCACCAGACTTCCTCATTCTTGGCAAAATGTAACCAAACTAACAACCGTTATATGGTACTGTAAAACTGCAGCGCCCCAGAGTCCTGGTCGTTGCAGTACTGTTGCTCCGCCACTAAGGGGGGCTATGGTACGTCTGATGGCACTGAAGGAGTTCATCTGACCAGGTATCACAGACACCAATACATTTCACAGTCTGGCCTCCAGGGGGAGCTAAGGGCACTATGCATTAGGCCACTCCTCACAGTCTGGTAAAACTGGGGGTTGGATAGGAAGTTAGATCAGAAAGCTGACTGAGTTGGAACCAGGCAACACCTTGTGGCAGAGGGTGTTGTGGGGGAAGATTTAGAGGGGTCCCTGTCAGGGGTGGGATCCTGACAGAGGCCTAGCAACCAGAGAGAATGTTACGGGACCGCGCCTGCACGATATAGCGGCGGTACCCCAAGAAAGGACAAAAAGCGAGGTTTATTGTGCTGAGTGAGAAACGAGATCAACGCAACAAGGAGAATACCAGTAGGAGTCGTGCTGTAAGACGAGGCAACATCCTACTGAGGCGCGTAACCGGTGGCCGGAACGCCGAGGAAGTATAGAGCTCCAGGCCAAACTTCAAACCTACGGCAGGACAGTCAGTTATAGGCGGGCTGTCTCACCCAATTGACCTAGGAAGACACAGGGGGGTAACAACAGGAGTGGGGCGACGCTAGAGTCCCGGAAGAGCTCCGAGCCTCCCCGTCATATGGGTGCGTCCTAACCATAAGAACTGGGGGACGTGGAAGAACATCAGAATCCAGTTGTGAGGGAACACGAGAAACAGACACAACAGTTGTGGTGACTATCCCGTAAGCACAGCAGGGAAGGACCACAACACACAAGCGCTAGAAGGTAGGCACAGATTTCCACCTGCAAAGGGAACTCTGGAGGTGCCATCGGACCGGCAGGACTTGCGCAGCCTGGTTAACCGTATTCCGGACTGAGGACCCTGAAGCCTTCAGTAAAGAGGTAAAGAGACTGCAACCTGGTGTCCTCGTTATTTACTGTGACCAGCACTGCACCGCACCATAACATCGTCATCCCCTACCTCCACCTTCATTGTACGCCCCTCAGCAGGGTCACGGACCGGGTCTAGCCACCGTGACAACCCCAGAGCAGAGACTCAGAGGCCCGGTACCGGGTACCCCTCGGCCCTGCGGCACTGGGGGCGCTACAACTTGGCGTCACGAACAGGATCTACTTAAGCCTGAAGAATCAGGTCATGTGTGCCTTGGAACTGTGATTTACTGTGCTTGGACTGATTTTATTGCAAGGACTGTGTGTTGCCATTTACCACCAAAATCTGCCATTACAACGCCCTGAGGAGAACGCAGGAGAAGAAGAGGGGCGTGGAGTGGGCGTGGACCAGCTGAAGAGCGCGAAAGACAATGGCCGCCCAGTCTAAACATTTTTGCATCCTGAGGCCGTGTCCGTCAGCAGCCGAGGTCCGCCTTCTCATCCTCTTTGGAGGGTGGAGACCATGGAGACGGGGCCGCCCACGAAAGAGACCGCGGGAGGAAGACACTGGAGAAGGAGCAAAGATGGTGACGCCGGGAGTACCGCGTGGGAACGACCCGACCCAGCATGAGGCTGCACCACCCGACAAAGCCCCAGATGCCCCATCGTTGCAGGGACTGGCCCTTACGGAGTTACCGACGGGCAGACCTAACTGGCCGCCCTCTGAGGAGTGTGTGGCCACAGCCGAGGCCCGGCAGATAGCATGCCGCCTTGAGGCCGACGCTCGTGTGATCGCTCGGCTGGGTCAGCCTACGGAGGTCCGCCTAACTCCGGTGTCCCCTGCTTCCTCCATCCCGGCAGCGGCAGAGTGTGAGCTGCAGGCACAGGGCCTGAGGATCCTGCCGGAGGCAGAACACCTGCAGTGCCTGATGACAGCATGGCGGAACAGACCCCAGCCTGCAGCCCAGGTCGATCTGACGAGCGTCGAAGAGACCCCGCCGTCACACTGGGGTGTTGTGGTGTCCTTCAACTCCCGGAAAGGAAGGGGAGTTATTCAAGAGATCGGGGAGCCACTAGAGGTCCGTGTTGACCGAGAAGAAGTGGAGCCCTGCGGGGGAAGGTACGATTGCGACCTGGAGCCTGGCGACGCAGTGACCTATAGGGACTAGTAGTGGAGGGAGTGGAGGGAGGTCGGCTGGATGGCTCGGGGCGTCCAGCAGTGTGTCGCGCTCCAGGCTGCTGCCAGAACGTCTGAGGATGAGCCTCCTGCAGGGAAGGTGGCGGAACCCGTCCCCGCGGAATCTCAGGAGGTCCGGGCCCCGTTGGCCGGGTGAGGCCTGGAAGGAGACCGCCCCCTGCGCTGCCAGAAATTGAGTAAGCAAGAATGCTTTATAAAGTGTAAATAGTTAACTGTTTGTCCTTCTGATGTTTTTGCTGCTACAACCTGTTAAATATGCTTATTCTGCACATTTATTTAAATCAAGACTTAACCAGGTGCGTTATTCTTAAAAGAAAAATGTCGTCATATTCTCATAAAAAGTATAGTGGTTTATTGATTGTCCATAGAAAAATCACTTTGCAGCAAAAACATAAAACAGATGAAAATAGTTACGAACGGATTGTCCATGTGTAGAGATCAGCATTAGTTACCCCTCTTTCCCAAGTTCTGAATGGAAGCCATCTGTCTGTGTGTCTGAAGTTTGAAGGTCATCATGGCTGCTACCAGTTGTTCCTTCTTCGTCTGTCGTCCATGATGGTAGAGGCAGGAGGTGACAGTCCCACATGACAAAAAGACCCCCACACCCTCCTAAGAGACTCTTATATATCTTCTCTACAGATCACGTGTTCCCTGTATATGGAGTGGACTTATGCTCTGAGCTCCTATATACATAAATAGCTTTTGTAACGTCAGCATGAAACAATATGCTCTATACTGCATCAAGACCAAGAATAAGTCAATGAATTAATATTTAACAATTCCCCCTTTTGAGGGTGACAGACATTCATTGATTGGAACCCTCAAATTAATAAAATCTTCTTTCTTCTTTTCTTCTTCTTTAGCAAAATAATTTAGTGTTCATAATATCAATAATAATAATAATAATAATATTGTTCTACGTATTCAATAATATAATGATATGTAAATTCATGTTATGGTAAGCCGTGACCAATATTCATATAAAATATATATGATTATACTTCCCTATATCTACTTGAAGCATCTCAGGTCTGATGTCATCTGGTCTTCATTTTGATGTCTTCTCCTTGGTTCTTTTTAGACAATCTTTTTCATAATTCTTATGAAATAGATGATAGCATGTAGATATTGTAGAGACTGTCTGTCATGTGTCAATCAAAGTCCATAAATTCAAATGTTGATAAGAAAACAAAGTTCATAGATGAAATGTAGCTTTAATATCTGTGTAGTGTCACCTTTAAAAACCTGGACTTACATTGGCTCGCCTTGGAAATCATCTGGAATCTCCAGATCATCCGTAGTGGTCTTGGAATAGGTGTTTTTGGTCAGCACAGCAAGAGTTAAATTGACTCTTCCCTGCTAAATATAGCACCATGACCAGTCTTTAGTGCACTGGGCACATGTCAGGGTTGTAGCGTCCTGACAATCGCCTGTTCACCAGCTTTCATGGAAGTCTTATAGGTGATAGGAAACCACTGGAACATAATAACACAGTTCATCTTAGCATCATAGGATCATCGTCCTCTCCGTGGTTGGCAGGTAGGATATTGTATTCATACTTGTCAGTGATGGATGCTGTAGTTGTGAATGGTGACATGAATTGTATTCGACACAGTCTATTATTACTCAGAAATCATAGCATTGTTACCTTGTGGAACTCTGGATAACGTTTTTTCTTCTTGCAACTTTTAATTGAATATAAAAATATGAAAAGTCTTTATTAACGTAACTTTAGTATCTTGATTGAAGTCTTCATTCCCTATTCTATACCAAATCTGGTAATTTTCCTAACTTATAATATCATAGCTTACCATAGCAATCAATAATATCCATATAATTATTATCAGAATATTAATATGGAACTCATATTTGGAAAAATAAAATAATAATAATAATGATAATGAAAAATGATAATATATTATTAACCATCTTCTTCATGTGATAGGACATTTTTATGTCATGGGTGTAATTTCTTTTTTTGAACCCATAGATGTCAGTGTGTCTTTTATGTAACAAGTGCTGATATTACTAAAACTTTATTAATAAACTATAACCAATAATATGTAAGAATGTGTAGCCATGAACCAAAATAAGAATATATATATATGAATAAATGAATAAGTGAAAGAATTGTTGTATTTAACTCAGAATTAAAACATTTCTTATATAATGAAACCATATGATCATTAAATTTGATAAAGCAATATACTTGTATTAGACATTACTTTATTAAATATTGATTTTTCTTTTTTTTTTAAGATAAAAAATTAAAATTGAGAATAAAAATTGAAGAAAAAGTGAAAAATGAAAAATAAAAATTGAGAATAAAAATTGAAGATAAAATGAAAAATGAAAAATAAAAATGATAAACAAATAAAAATAAGAAATAGTGAAAAATGAGAATAAAATAAAAATAAAAATAAGGCCTTTACATATTGATGATAAATGCAGAGGTTATGTCTCAATAACACATTCCCTTTAATATTTCCATTATCTAGATGTTGTCATAACCTTGGATTACCAAAATATTGAAATTATGCAACTTTGCATATAATAACCTTCATTAGAGAAAAAAATGACTTTTATAATACTTATTGTATTGTACCCAATAATACCTTATTAATATTTATTTTTTATTAAAATGTGTGAAAAAGAGGTATTGATGAAATGTGATGATGTAATCTGTATCAAAAACACATTTCCCCCTTAATATCAAAAAATATTATTTTATGAAAAAATTAATTTGTAAAAACCAAAATTAAAAATAATTAATTTTAGAACTGTCAGATCAGCTTGTGCCATATATTTGTTTGAAAATGGGTATCCATTTATGTAATCAATAAAAACATTGAATATGAAAAAATTATAATTTGGGAAAATTATTCTAAATGTAGACTTGATAAACCATATTGATGTGTGATTGCACTTATTCACTATTACTAAATCAAGAAATAATAATTAAAGAAATATATGTAAATATATGTTGAGTAAATAATTTTTTCAATATATATCTTAACATTTGCAATTTAACTGAATCTTATTTTCATACACACAAATTTTTTGTTATTTTCTTTCTTTCTCTCCACATACCATAAATCATGAGGCCTCTTACATACTGCACGTACCACGCTCCACGCTCCTTACGTTACACTTCATTCTTGCGTTAAGTGCACTTAGCAGCTGCTCATCTGTCATATATCACTCAAACTATGACTCACATATAAGTTGACACTACATATTTTACATACAAAAAAGAATACACATATATTAACCCAAAATATTGTGTCCTAATTATCAATCAATCAATGCGCATTGTATACTAATAAATTTAGTATTCTAATATTTTTTTAATATTCCCCAAATATAATTCTCTAACACTATCTAACTTAACACTATGTTCTAACCTATAGATAGGACTCTTCCATATGAAATGTGTGCATTTGTTGTACAGTTATATTTAGTACAGGTCTGCAACTGAATCAGTTTGAATGTAAAGGCTGAGGAGCTTCAAATTCTCCTTACACTAAAACAAGGATATATGATATTTTAACTCACAGCTGTTCACATCATGCACCATGCAGTGGAGGAAAAAAACTACATTATTTCCATGCAAAGGAAAAAAACAAGTTTTTAGTTTATTAGTTATGTATTATTTTTTTTTAAGTGTTAAATATATACAATCATGCAGTTATAGCTTCCTGTGTAAATAAAACATAAATTCATGTAAAAAGGTTTTTTTGTTCAATTCCTGTTTTTGAAATGAAAGCTCTAAGGAAAAATAAAAGATAAAGGTTAATTTCATATTTATTTGAAAACAAAATAATTTAAATATGTTATACATATGCATATATTTAATATATGTAATTAATGTAATTCTAAGTATTACTGGAATAAATTCTAATTATTTCACTATACATATATACCTACATATATATATACATATACACATAAATACAGTTACTATAATCTCTACTTTTATAAATATGCTACAGTACTTACTGTATACTATATTAACATATATATAACTGCAGAAATATATTGTATAAAATAATTACATATTAATAAATAATACATTGTATAACTCAGTTATACATCATATACAGTGCCTACAAGTAGTATTCAACCCCCTGCAGATTTAGCAGGTTTACACATTTGGAATTAACTTGGCATTGTGACATTTGGACTGTAGATCAGCCTGGAAGTGTGAAATGCACTGCAGCAAAAAAGAATGTTATTTCTTTGTTTATTTTTTTTTTAAATTGGGAAAAGTTTTTTCAGAGGGTCATTTATTATTCAACCCCTCAACCCACCAGAATTCTGTTTGGTTCCCCTAAAGTATTAAGAAGTAGTTCAGGCACAAAGAACAATGAGCTTCACATGTTTGGATTAATTATCTCTTTTTCCAGCCTTTTCTGACTATTTAAGACCCTCCCCAAACTTGTGAACAGCACTCAAACATGGTCAACATGGGAAAGACAAAGGAGCATTCCAAGGCCATCAGAGACAAGATCGTGGAGAGTCACAAGGCTGGCAAGGGGTACAAAACCCTTTCCAAGGAGTTGGGCCTACCTGTCTCCACTGTTGGGAGCATCATCCGGAAGTGGAAGGCTTATGGAACTACTGTTAGCCTTCCACGGCCTGGACAGCCTTTGAAAGTTTCCTCCCGTGCCGAGGCCAGGCTTGTCCGAAGAGTCAAGGCTAACCCAAGGACAACAAGGAAGGAGCTCCGGGAAGATCTCATGGCAGTGGGGACATTGGTTTCAGTCAATACCATAAGTAACGTACTCCACCGCAATGGTCTCCGTTCCAGACGAGCCCGTAAGGTACCTTTACTTTCAAAGCGTCATGTCAAGGCTCGTCTACAGTTTGCTCATGATCACTTGGAGGACTCTGAGACTGACTGGTTCAAGGTTCTCTGGTCTGATGAGACCAAGATCGAGATCTTTGGTGCCAACCACACACGTGACGTTTGGAGACTGGATGGCACTGCATACGACCCCAGGAATACCATCCCTACAGTCAAGCATGGTGGTGGCAGCATCATGCTGTGGGGCTGTTTCTCAGCCAAGGGGCCTGGCCATATGGTCCGCATCCATGGGAAGATGGATAGCACGGCCTACCTGGAGATTTTGGCCAAGAACCTCCGCTCCTCCATCAAGGATCTTAAGATGGGTCGTCATTTCATCTTCCAACAAGACAACGACCCAAAGCACACAGCCAAGAAAACCAAGGCCTGGTTCAAGAGGCAAAAAATCAAGGTGTTACAGTGGCCTAGTCAGTCTCCTGACCTTAACCCAATTGAAAACTTGTGGAAGGAGCTCAAGATTAAAGTCCACATGAGACACCCAAAGAACCTAGATAACTTGGAGAAGATCTGCATGGAGGAGTGGGCCAAGATAACTCCAGAGACCTGTGCCGGCCTGATCAGGTCTTATAAAAGACGATTATTAGCTGTAATTGCAAACAAAGGTTATTCCACAAAATATTAAACCTAGGGGTTGAATAATAATTGACCCACACTTTTATGTTTAAAATTTATAAAAATTTAACTGAGCAACAAAACTTTTTGGTTTGTAAGATTTATGCATCTGTTAATAAATCCTGCTCTTGTTTGAAGTTTGAAGGCTCTAACTTATTTGCATCTTATTAAACCTGCTAAATCTGCAGGGGGTTGAATACTACTTGTAGGCACTGTAATTGTTTTCAGCCAATTCCTAACCCAAATTTTACCTCTCTGTCAATAATCTGTTGGTAAACACCATTTAATAAAATCATCTTTAAACTTATGAACTGAGATAATGGAGTGTTCAGTTGAGCAGGCCCGGGGATACTCACCACTTGTTTCTGTCTGTCAATTTCCGCCATTTTTACAGACAGATCTGACCCTGCAGCTTTTAACCCTTTCAGTGCAGCTTCAGTGGAAGACTCATAGGGTTTGTAGCAAATATGTAATTTTCTTCGTTCTTCATAGATTTGATTTTGGGTCAGTTTTGGAGATTTTGATTTTGGCTTCTGATAAAATATAATTCTGTCTGATTTAAAAACCTTAGTATGATTTGTTTTCCTTTCAAGATTCTCATGTTTTCTAAAAAATTCAATGGACTGCGCACATTCATATAATGAACCTTTTTGTGAAGCAATATCACGAGATACAGGATTTAGGAATCGAAATTTGTTCACAAAACAACTTATCATTGATTTTTTACTGGAATTAGTACTGATCATCCTGTAAACCCTTTCAAAAATGGACATGAATGTAAAAGTACATTCTTTCCGGCCAATCCTCAATTTTAGAAGAATATCAAGATCTGGATAATTTTCTTTTAGTCCACAAAATATCAAAATTTTTAATCTCTCTACATCAGTCATTTCTTCATGGAATTCTTCATTCTGCATGTTTAGTGAGAATTTCCTGGAGAAACTTACTGGTAGCCAAATTTTAAATAATTTATTTTTCTCCTGATTAGTCAGATTATTATTATTTATTATTATAGCGCCATTTATTCCATGGCGCTTTACATGTGAGGAGGGGTATACATAATAAAAACAAGTACAATAATCTTGAACAATACAAGTCACAACTGGAACAGGAGGAGAGAGGACCCTGCCCGCGAGGGCTCACAATCTACAAGGGATGGGTGAGGATACAGTAGGTGAGGATAGAGCTGGTCATGCAGCGGTTTGGTCGATTGGTGGTTACTGCAGGTTGTAGGCTTGTCGGAAGAGGTGGGTCTTCAGGTTCTTTTTGAAGGTTTCGATGGTAGGCGAGAGTCTGATATGTTGTGGTAGAGAGTTCCAGAGTAGGGGGGATGCACGAGAGAAATCTTGTATGCGATTGTGTGAAGAGGAGATAAGAGGGGAGTAGAGAAGGAGGTCTTGTGAGGATCGGAGGTTGCGTGCAGGAAAGTACCGGGAGACGAGGTCACAGATGTATGGAGGAGACAGGGTGTGGATGGCTTTGTATGTCATGGTTAGGCTTTTGTACTGGAGTCTCTGGGTAATGATCATACTTATCGGCAAAACTTTCAAATATCTCTGAATTTCTGCACACATCGATTTTGTCATCATATGCAGGAATGATTTTACATAATTTTAACAAGGTCTTCCTAGATTTAGTTTGGAGTTGGGCCTCTGAACCGTCTTCTATTTTTAGTGGCCCTTGTATATCATCTTTGTCAGTTGTCAGGTCTCCTACGTGTCCTCCATCTTGTTTTTCATCATGAGGCACAAAGTCAAGGTCACCTTGGGTGGTCATAACAGACACGTGCGTCACCTCTTCATCTTCCTCACTCTTTACTTTACAGTCAATCTTGGGGACATCATTCATTTCCTTTTCCTTAGAAATTCTTTCTACACAATCTTTTTTGAACTTTTCTGTAACAAACTCATGAAATACATTAACCATATGTAATATATTTTTCAGTTGCTCTTTTTCTTTTTTCCTAGATACTAGTTTAGAATCTAACTTCATATTTGCGATTCTGCATTCCGCATATAAAGATAACCAAAATATTTCTACACTAGATCTGTATAAACTTACAAATTCTATCTGACTTGATTTAGCAAATGAATTAATCAAATCCATTGTTCTTACCTTGAAATCTCAGCTTGTAGTTCTTTTGCTGGGCTCCAAACTTCACTTGACCACGGCTATTTTTAGCACGTCTATTTTCAACACGTCCGGCACTTGTAGTACTCCTACTACTTGTCAATTCAACTAACACCTGTTAGTCTCTGTTCGTTTACAAAGTCATAGGTTCTTCTTGAGATCTTTGTGACTTGAAGTTTTGAAGTGAAATTTCTGAATACTTGCACAAAATCTTGCAAACTCTTCTGTCTTCCCCCCGTGTGCAAAAATGAAGGAAATTCACGGAAAAAAATAGCACAAAAATCAAAACTGGCTGGCTTCGGCAATGTTAAATATGCTTATTCTGCACATTTATTTAAATCAAGACTTAACCAGGTGCGTTATTCTTAAAAGAAAAATGTCGTCATATTCTCATAAAAAGTATAGTGGTTTATTGATTGTCCATAGAAAAATCACTTTGCAGCAAAAACATAAAACAGATGAAAATAGTTACGAACGGATTGTCTATGTGTAGAGAACAGCATTAGTTACCCCTCTTTCCCAAGTCCTGAATGGAAACCATCGGTCTGTGTGTCTGAATTTGAAGGTCATCATGGCAGCTAACAGCTGTTGTTCCTTCCTTCTTGGACATCCATGGAGAATGATGAAGAAGATGGGAGGTGACAGTCCCACGTGACAAAAGACCCCCACACCCTCCTAAGAGACACTTATATATCTTCTCTACAGATCACGTGTTGCCTGTATATGGAGTGGACTTATGCTCTGAGCTCCTATATACATAGCTTTTGTAACGTCAGCATGAAACAATATGCTCTATACTGCATCAAGACCAAGAATAAGTCAATTAATTAATATTTAACACAACCCGATCAGGGTTAACTCTTAAAGGGATCCCTTTGTTTACCCGGGATCCCTTCTTCTGCTTTTTGTTTTTGTTTCCTGTTTATTCATCATTGAAAGAACTGCTGAATCATGAACAATGCATGATTACAAACTTTTTGTATATAGTTTGCACCTTCTTAAAGGTGCTCTCTACTGGTTTTACACAAGGAAAGGACTCTTTGCGAAGACACTGGTCTTGGAACCAGCACCGGAGTCCTTACTGCGAACAGACTTGCAGCTTGAGAAGTTGCACTACCTCATAGAGACTTGGTCCCCTCTTAAAGGGGATGTTCACATATTGCACTTATGAACAGTGTTGCCTTAAGATGGTTAAATGGCAATAATGTCTTGAAAGAAGAAGTTAAATGTAGCTAACTAGTTGATTGTGAGAAATGTTTAATGATGTTGATAGAAGAATGAGGACAGAAAGTGAACCCGTACAGGGTTAGTCAGTGAGTCCTCCTAGGAGCCATACAGAGATGGCTCAGTAATCCTGAACTGAAAGATGGATGATAAGTTCTATACCGTGTATAGTAGTAGAAAGGCAGTAGGCCCGGGCGGAAAGGGGCTGTCCTGTAACAGAAAGGAGAGGCAGTAGGCCTGGAGCAGATAGGACAGGCGGTCCTGCAGATGTAAAGAAGGAGAATGCAGAAAGGTTGATTAGCCTTATAGTGTTTTATAAGAAGGTCTTTAGTGGATTCAGTGTGTACGTCCTTAAAGGCAATGTTAAATTATTGTTCAAAAATTTGCACTTAGTAGAATACCCGGTTGGGTAAAAGAAGTTATTTATAGTATGCTACTTAAATATTTAACCATGTTTGTAACGTTCAAGTGTTCTCACCTCCCATAAAGGGAAGCTCTGTCAAAGTTTACTTGTTATTGCCTTTTAAAAATTGTATGTCTTTTTGCTGACATGTATTGTTGTTTTCTTCCCAGGGGTACTGGATTTAACCGGGGGGGGGGAGTGCAGCGCCCCAGAGTCCTGGTCGTTGCAGTACTGTTGCTCCGCCACTAAGGGGGGCTATGGTATGTCTGATGGCACTGAAGGAGTTCATCTGACCAGGTATCACAGACACCAATACATTTCACAGTCTGGCCTCCAGGGGGAGCTAAGGGCACTATGCATTAGGCCACTCCTCACAGTCTGGTAAAACTGGGGGTTGGATAGGAAGTTAGATCAGAAAGCTGACTGGGTTGGAACCAGGCAACACCTTGTGGCAGAGGGTGTTGTGGGGGAAGATTCAGAGGGGTCCCTGTCAGGGGTGGGATCCTGACAGAGGCCTAGCAACCAGAGAGAACGTTACGGGACCGCGCCTGCATGATATAGCGGTGGTACCCCAAGAAAGAACAAGAAGCGAGGTTTATTGTGCTGAGTGAGAAACGAGATCAACGCAACAAGGAGAATACCAGTAGGAGTCGTGCTGTAAGACGAGGCAACATCCTACTGAGGTGCGTAACCGGTGGCCGGAACGCCGAGGAAGTATAGAGCTCCAGGCCAAACTTCAAACCTACGGCAGGACAGTCAGTTATAGGCGGGCTGTCTCACCCAATTGACCTAGGAAGACACAGGGGGGTAACAACAGGAGTGGGGCGACGCTAGAGTCCCGGAAGAGCTCCGAGCCTCCCCGTCATACGGGTGCGTCCTAACCATAAGAAATGGGGGACGTGGAAGAACATCAGAATCCAGTTGTGAGGGAACACGAGAAACAGACACAACAGTTGTGGTGACTATCCCGTAAGCACAGCAGGGAAGGACCACAACACACAAGCGCTAGAAGGTAGGCACAGATTTCCACATCGGACCGGCAGGACTTGCGCAGCCTGGTTAACCATATTCCGGACTGAGGACCCTGAAGCCTTCAGTAAAGAGACTGCAACCTGGTGTCCTCATTATTTACTGTGACCAGCACTGCACCGCACCATAACATCGTCATCCCCTACCTCCACCTTCATTGTACGCCCCTCAGCAGGGTCACGGACCGGGTCTAGCCACCGTGACAACCCCAGAGCAGAGACTCAGAGGCCCGGTACCGGGTACCCCTCGGCCCTGCGGGCGCTACAAAACAAGGTAGAAGGTGTATGTAAACTTGTTATGAATTTAAATCTCCCTTTCTATATGTGTGGGAAAATGCTGCAAAAATCAGGCCCACTGTATTACACTACACAGTATAAGTGGCAGAAAGTGGCTGGCAGATATACGCCAAACAGAAGGGACGCAGATGCACTTAGTGGCAATATAAATCTCCCTTTTTATATGTGGGACACTGCTGCAAAGTTCAGGCCCACTGTATTACACTACACAGTATAAGTGGCAGAAAGTGGCTGGAAGATATGTATATATATATATATATATATATATAGGGACTGTACTACAATAACATTCTCCCTACAATGATCTCAGGACAAGTATGGCAGCCAGCAATAAAAAGGACTGCTGCACACAAAAGTGTGGACAAATAAACAATAGAACTGTGCAGAAAGGAGCAACAGGACTTTTGCTTTTAAAAAAGCAGTTGGTTTGCACAGCGACGTACAAACAGCAAAGGCGCTATCAGGGAGTCTTATAAGCTACAGAGCTGATGCACAGAAATCTAGCCTCCACTGTCCCTGCAAAGAAAAGGTGGTGTTGGACAGTGGAAATCGCTACAGCACAAGCGGTTTGGGGGTTAATATTTCCTCCCTAACAATATCCCTGCTTCTGACGAAGCTGCAGCAACCTCTCCCTATGCTGAGATCGGCAGAAGTAAGATGGCGGTCGGCGTGCACGCCCCTTTATAGCCCCTGTGACGCCGCAGAAAGCAAGCCAATCACTGTCATGCCCTTCTCTAAGATGGTGGGGACCGAGACCTATGCCATCACGCTGCCCACACTCTGCGTCCACCTTCATTGGCTGAGAAATGGTGCTGAAAGCGTCATACGAAACCCGACTTTGCCGAAAGTCAGCGATTTTTAAAAATGTCCGATCTGTTTCGCTCAACCCTACTTGGAAATTCTAACATGGCAACAACCCAAAACACCAGGCCAAGCTGACCTGTCATTGGCTACAGCAGAACAAAGTAAAGGTTCTGGAGTGGCCATCTCAGTCTCCTCACCTCAATATCAGGGCACCTTTCCACTTGCGAGAAACTCGTCCGTATCTCGCATGTGGAAACCAAGCTCTGGCGCCGACACTTTGGAGCGGAGCGTGCAGCTCCATGTGTTCCTATGCGGCTGCACAGCTCTGCTCCAAAGTGTCGGCGCCAGAGCTTGGTTTCCACATGCGAGATACGGACGAGTTTCTCGCAAGTGGAAAGGTGCCCTCATAGAGTCACTCTGGGGAGAGCTCAAGCACCCAGTTCATGATAGACAGCCCAGGAATTTACAGGAACTGGAGGCTTTTTGCCAAGAAGAGTGGGCAGCTTTACCATCTGAGGAAATAAAGAACCTCATCCACAACTATCGCAAGCCAAGCTGTCATTGATGTTAGAGGGGGCAATACACGGTATTAAGAAATGGGGTATGTGAACTTTTGATCAGGGTCATTTGGCTTTCTTCTGGTGACTTGACATGCAGCCCATTTTTCTTCAAGCGCCTCCTTATTGTGCATCTTGAAACAGCCACACCGCTTGTTTTCAGAGAGTCCTGTATTTCAGCTGATGTTATTTGTGGGTATTTCTTTGCATCCCGAACAATTTTCCTGGCATTTGTCACAGGTGAGGGTGTTACCTTTAGTAGCCATTCAAACCCATTTGTGTCAACCTCTGTGCATGTTATCAGGCCAAAATCACCAGGGTATGTGAACTTTTGATCAGGGTCATTTGGATGTATTGGGTTATCATTATGATTTAAAAAGAGAAAACACAGTAGTTTGACAATAAATGGCTTCACCCAACCACTAACCATGAGTGGAGAAAAAGTTTTGTTATCATTCATATTCTCTGAAAAAAGGCCAAGAAAATTCTGCCAGGGTGTGTAAACTTTTGAGCACAACTGTATACACAATGTATTGCTATGGATGTGTAGAAAAATACATTTTTTGTTCCTATAAAAGTATTAAAAATAATAAGCAATTACAAAAATGCTTTTTTTTCCTTTAGGGCTGTCCCACACGTCCAGATAATTCCGGTACCGGAAACAATCGGTACCGGAATTATCCGTGTCCGTGTGCCCCTACGTTTCTTGTGTACATCAGTGTGGCACACGTGTGCCGCCCGTGTGCCCACTGGGTACCACACGCACCGTGCTGGGTACCACACGTACCAGCATCTGGTGCTGAAGCTGCGATTCATATCTTCTCTCCAGCAGCGTTTGCTGCAGAGAAGATATGAATAATAGTGTTTAAAAGACAGATCTATCTGTCCGCCGCCCTCCCACCCCCTGTGCGCCCCCCCGCTGGTCAGAAAATACTTACCCGCCTCCCTCGCTGCTTCCTGGTCTGGCCGCGGCTTCTAGTGTATGCGGTCACGTGGGGCCGCTCATTTACACTCATGAATAGGCGGCTCCACCCCTATTGGAGGTGGAGCCATATATTCATGAGTGTAAACGGCGGCTCCACGTGACCCTCCACGCTCCCACGAATACTGACATGTCTCAGTGTTTGGCACACGGAGACACGGTCCGCAAAAAATCAATGACATCTGAACAGATGCATTGATTTTAATGGGTCTACGTGTGTCAGTGTCTCCGGTACGTGAGGAAACTGTCACCTCACGTACCGGAGCCACTGACGTGTGAAACCGGCCTTAGGGTCCCAGATCTTGAACCCGCGGCCTCAACATTACTGACAGGTACTTTCAGCTGCTGAGCCACAAGCTCTGGTGAAGGCTCTGGCAGAATTCTGTGTACTTGATCTATATTCCAGGCTCTGACTACAGGCAGATTATACTGATAGAAATACACTGCTGTGTACAATGGATGTTTCTGTGTCCTAGAGGAGAACAAGAGATTTTTTTCATCCTATAAAATTAGTAAAAAAATAATGAAAAACACTTGATAGTGAAAGAATAATGTCATTTATAATGCTTTTTTTTTATGATAATAAGCATCACAAATCAGTAAATAACCCGGACATGTTTGTGTCAATATAACCGTAACGACCCGCACAACACAGCGATCAGATTATTTACAGGAATCGGTAAATTATGGGGGAAAAAAGGCGTAATTGATATTTTTCTCTATTAAACCCATAAAATACTGTAATAAAACTGTAACGCTGAGGCCGTGTTCACACATAGCGTAAATGCCGAGTTCTTTCTTCTGCTTTTTTCTGAATGTGTCCGCACCAGATTTTTTCCCCCATATTTGATGTGTTTTTGGGGCAGATATGAAGCCGCATTTAACACTTTATTAATAGTACAGAAAAGCTTTGATTCTGCGCTTAAAAATGTAACGGCGTTTTTTTCTCTTCATACATTTTTTCCCTTCATACGTTTTTTTCAGAAGAAGCTTATAGAGAAAAAATGCATCAAACCCCAGAGTTCAGCAGCGTCTTCAGGCCACAGAGAGTGGAGATTTCATGGAATCAAGACCACTCTGCTGTGAAATATAGATCATGTTCACATGTAGAGTAAATGCTGCAGATTTTCTGCTGATTTTTTTATTAAAATTCTGCTATTTAACTGTCCAAGCAAAGTGGATGAGATTCCATGAGAACTGCGCCGCTATTAGGATCCAGCACTCAGTATCTCACATTATGTAACAGTCAGTATTTCTCTATATGTCGTCCCTCCGCCTGTTACAGATGTTCTTCCTTGCCTTTCCCATTCCTTTTCTTCCCCTCCGGCCTCTTAAATGTTTTATATAGAAGATCTTATATATGTACAGTAACCCCTTCCCCTGCCTATCTTGTACAGGCCAATCTTTTTCATTTTCCCAATTTTCCTTAATAAACCATATTTCCCTCCCCCTTCTCATCCTTAACCCTTTCCACCTGGTATTTTGCCTACGTCTTTCATCCCTTTATAGTTCCCTTTTTTGCGGTTATTTGGTCCCTGTTTGCGTCTATATTACTAGGTGTCCACCAGGTCTTCGCTAGAGCTACTGGTGGAGAGGACAGGCTGGACAGCAGGTAGTCCCCAGGACTGGAGCAGCTGATCGGGGGTCAGAGACACAAGTGTGAGGTACAACAGGCAACACAGCCCAACCACTAGCAGCATGAACTGCCTAGGAACCAACATTCAGCAGAGTGGTGGGTGGAGCTGCCTAATATAGGACCTGCCGGCACGGGATAGGCTGGGGACCTAATCTCTGAAGGACACAGCAGGGTTATATTCCTGTAGAGACCGGCCAATCCCCCCTAATGGAAGCAACATGCTGAGAAGCCGTGTGGTGACCATAGTGAGTAGGGAGGCGCTGAGAGGGCAGGTGAGGTTCCACCGTGACCCCTGGGTAGGAGCCCACTCAGATGTTTCCCCCTGAGCTGAACCAATGTAATATTATCTTCACAACCAAGTGATAAATCAGGGTTGTGGCTAAATCCCAGTCGGCTGTAGGCCCAGGTCCTTCTGTGCACTGGGATTTAGCTTTCTCACACAGTCGGCTATTTCCCAGTCAGCAGAGGGACCTGGTCCTTTAGCCGACTTGGATTTCGCCTGCTCTATATAAGAATGCTAAATCCCAGCAGATAGAAGGACCCTTATTGTATATAGATAGATATGAATCCTGTCATGTGATTTTTTTGCAGTAATATTGAGCCGCAGACTAGATATGACATCTGATTACACATTTATTTATATGTGACAATTATACACATGAATTTTCCCCTTAATTCCAGTGTGTACAATATTCTGCGCCAATCTCATCCGCTTCCCGTTTTATTTACTGCTGATCATTTTTGTAGATCACACAACCACAGATTTTTTTCCATGCATGCACCTAGGAGTGTTTTATCCCTCGGGCGATTTTCCGTTTTTTTTTTTTTAATTTTTCCTTCCCATAACTTATTTATTTTGCCATCCACATCGCCGTTGGGAATTTTTTTTATTTTGGCGGGACGTTCTTATTGATACCATTTTGGCGCGGATACCATGTTTTGATCACCTCTTATTTCATTTTATTGCAATGTTGCAGCGACAAAAAAAAAGTCATTATGGCGTTTCGAGTTTTTTCTCGTTATACCGTTTACTGATCAGATTATTTTACATTTTGATTGGTCAGACCTTTCTGAATACGTCAATTCCAAATTTGTGTATTTTTTTAATTGAGCAAAAGCAATATTTTTTTTTCTTATATTTCTATGATATATGACGTAACTGCATCATGCATTGTGAAGGGGTTAATACTATAATTATTGGCCAAATGGACCAGGTCCTTCTGCCAACTTGGATTTAGCCTGCTCTCTGGGAGACAGCTAAATCCAAGTGGGATAAAGGACCAGGTCCCTTGGAGTGGTTTAATACCAGACTTAGTAAGCTGAAACACCAGGTCCTTCTGCCCACTTAGATTTAGCTTGCTGTATATAACAAAGTCTAGTGGGCAACGCAGGCCAATAGTGATTCACCAATCTGATGCACTGTAATGATCCCACTGGTTCACTGTCGGACTTCCGTACTGTAGTGCCCCTGTGTCACGCTGGGGGCAGTCCGGCAATCCAACCTACTACAATGTTTCCACCAGGTTATGCGTATTGCCGGTCACTGTGCTCCTTGAGTTCACCTCAAGTGACAGTTGACAGCTCAGAGGGTACTGTGATAACCGCAAACTGTAATCTCCAGTGACCTCAGAGGTGGCGGCTTCCATGCCAGCCTTAGTGTGTACGGCGGACACGGGGAGGGGTCACGTTTTATGATGTCACTGTGGCTTCTGTATGTATTGGAGCAGGGGATCGTCTTGGGACCTTGAAGTGGATTACGCTGGACCTTGTGGATCTCATTGAACCTGCAGGTGTTTTTTGGTAAATGGGTGAAAGAGGGTGTCTGTTTTTATATTTTAATTACATGTGTTTCTTTATTTTTACTTAGTGTTAGTAAACGGGGTGTTTCATAGACACCTCTCTATTCCTAACCCTGGGCTTGATGTCAGCTGTGATTTTTGACAAATCACAGTTGTAATTATACTTACAGCCCTGGCAAAAATTAAGAGACCACTGCAAAATGTCCAGTTTGTCTGATTTTTCTCTTTATAGGTATATTTTTGAGTAAAATGTAAATTGTTCTTTTATTCTATAAACTTCTGACAAGTCTCAGAATCTTCAAGAAATAAATTTAGTATTTTTTTCTAACAAAGAAAAATGGTCAAAATTAAAAAAAAACAGTGCTTTCAGACCTCAAATAATGCAAAGAAAACAAGTTCATAATCATTTAGAAACAACAGTACTAATTTTTTAACTCAGGAAGAGTTCAGAAATAGTGATGAGTGAACGTGCTCGCCACTACTCGTTACTCGCCCGAGTATCGGGGTACTCGGCGAGCAGCGAGCATTTCCGGTACTATTCGGCGGTAACTGCAGTCTCCACCCAGCAGTTTTAGCGGACTTTAGAGACCCAATCATGGTGCAGAGATTGTCTGCCAGGCCATGAAACGCGGCAGCCATCTTTGTTGTGTCGTGCAGTGATTGGCTGGGCCGTACAGCATCATCCCGAGTGTAAGAGACCTGGTGCCGCCCTGCTCGCCGCATTCTGTTCCTGTTTCAGCGAGAATAGGGAGAGCTGCTGCCGAGATAGGGTCAGAATCGTGGTTTTAGAGTGTAGGTCTGCAACTCTTATATCCACAAGTCCTTTTTAGGGCTAATTTGTGGGTCCCGATATTGCAGCACTAGGTAGGCAGGGCATAGCATATCCACATCAGTGCAAGGCCTGCAGGCACTGTATGTGCGTCCATTGCTCCCACTGCATCCCTCCCAAAGCTCCATAACTGCCTGCAGCTTATTTACTGTCTATATATTTATTTTTCCTTTTTTTTTCAAAAATTCCCCCCGCCCCCCCAAAAAATACAGTCTGTTCTGTCATACTGAGGCCTGTTGAAAAGTTATAGTTTGTCAGGCATACGTAGCATAGTTGTCTGTGCGACCCTTGTGCTCCCTTTTTTTTGGTGTTTTAAATTCACTGAAAAAGGCCTCATATATCTGCGCGCTCCATGTTTGGTCATTGGAGGCCGGTGTACTTATTTTTTGACTGTGTGATAGTCAAATTCTATACAGCACTATTTCGTATCAAAAAAATTCAAAGGCCACAGATTTGCCAGTGTGGTGTTTCCGTTACAGCCGTCATATATCTCTGTGCTCCAAGTTTGGGCATTGGAGGCTGGTGTACTTATTTTTTGGCTGTGTGATACTCAAATTCAATACAGCACTATTTTGCATAAATTAACTTAAAAAAAAAAAAATGAATACAGTCTGTTAGGTCAGGCTGAGGCCTGCCTGGTGTTTGGGTTTGAAAAATCATAGATTTGCAGGCATACTGATCACATATTATTTCGCTACTAATAAAGACATTTGTGTTGAGCATTTGAAATAGTGCAGTAGTCCATTTAAAATGGTTAAGGCAAGGGGCAAAGGACGGGGAAGTGGATGTGATGGTGCATCCAGAGAATGAGGCCGTGGGCAAGGTGAAAGTGGGCAACAACAAAGACCCACATCTTCTCGCTCGACATTCCTGTCCCAGTTTCTAGGGTACCGCAGCACACAACTATTGAAGCCAGAGCAGTGTGTAACGGTTGTTGGTTGGATAGCGGATAATGCTTCCAGTCACTTAGGGTACCGTCACACAGTGGCATTTTTATCGCTACGACGGCACGATTCGTGACGTTCTAGTGATATCGTTACGATCTCACAGTGTCTGACACGCTACTGCGATCAGACACCCTGCTGAGAATCGTACGTCGTAGCACATCGTTTGAAACTTTCTTTCGTCGCTGGATCTCCCGCTGTCATCGCTGGATCGTTGTGTGTGACAGCGATCCAGCGATGCGTTCGCTGGTAACCAGGGTAAACATCGGGTTACTAAGCGCAGGGCCGCGCTTAGTAACCCGATGTTTACCGTGGTTACCAGCGTAAAAGTAAAAAAAAACAAACAGTACATACTGACCATCTGATGTCCGTCAGGTCCCTTGCCGTCTGCTTCCCGCTCTGTCTGTCTGCCGGCCGGAAAGTGAGAGCAGATCACAGCGGTGACGTCACTGCTGCACTCTGCTCTCACTGTACGGCTGCACTCAGTCAGAGCAGGAAGCAGACGGCAAGGGACCTGACGGACATCAGATGGTCAGTATGTACTGTTTGTTTTTTTTTTACTTTTACGCTGGTAACCACGGTAAACATCGGGTTACTAAGCGCGGCCCTGCGCTTAGTAACCCGATGTTTACCCTGGTTACCAGCGAACCTCGGCATCGTTGGTCGCTGGAGAGCGGTCTGTGTGACAGCTCCCCAGCGACCACACAATGACTTACCAACGATCACGGCCAGGTCGTATCGCAGGTCGTGATCATTGGTAAATCGTATAGTGAGACGGTACCCTTAGCCACCACCACCACCACCTTGTCTTCCACACGGTCAAGTCTGAGTAGCCGTGAGTGAGGCCAGGATATTCCTCACCCTGATCCTCCTTCCTCCCACCATGCCGAGTGCCCTGAGACAACTGATCCCACACTTGGACACTCTGAAGAGCTGTTCAGTTTTCCATTTCAAGATTCAGAAATCTCTGCAGGTCAACTTGAAGTGGGGAAAGATGAGATCGCATGTAGAGCTGCCCAAAGCTTTGACCAGCCCCAGTCACACGAAGGCAATGGTGGGAAAGTGTCACAAGAGGTGGACCATGATGAGACCTAATTTATAGAAAGTCAGGAGGAGGAGCAAGGTGCACATGTGGAAGACGAGGTCGTGGATGTCATAGTAAATGACCCAAGCTGGCAGGAGGACATGCGTAGCGAGGACAGCAGCACAAATGGGGAAGGAGGCATATCCCCCAACAGGCAGGAAGAAGCAGTGTGGTGGCCACAGACAGAAGGTGTGCATCCGTTCCCTGTAACACCAACATGAGTGAAGTTGCCATTCCACCTGTGAGATCTTCCCGAGTCTGGCTATTTTTTAAAGACTCTGCCGATAACCCTAAACAGGCCATTTGCAGCACCTGCCATGCCTGCTTCAGCAGGGGTAGCAAAACAACCAGCCTGACCACCAGCATGATCAGGCACATGCAAGCAAAGCACCTGACTTTGTGGGCCGAACCCCAGGCTCGAGGACCACTGCATGCTGGTCACACCACTGCTTCTTCCACTGTTTTGCATAGAAGCCAATCCCTAGTACACCGTGCATGTGAAGATGCCTCTAGCCCTGCACCTGTTGTGGCCCACAGTCAAGCAGCACCATCAGCAAGCCCGTCCACGTCCTTGACCCAGCACAGCATTCAGTTGTCTATAACCCAGTCTTTGGAACACAAGCAGAAATACCCAGCCAACACCCCACAGGCCACAGTCCTCAATTCTAATATTTCTCTTCTGCTTGTGCTAGAAATGCTGCCTTTTAGGCTAGTTGAGACGGAAGCATTCCGCAACCTGATGGGGGCGGTCATCCCAAGGTACTCGGTCCCCAGTCGCCACTATTTCTCCCGGTGTGCCGTACCGGCATTACACCAGCATGTGCCCCACAACATTACCCGTGCCCTCAACAATGCTGTTACTGGGAAAGTCCACCTAACCACGGACACGTGGACAAGTGCTTGTGGGCAGGGACGGTACATCTCAATGACGGCACACTGGGTTAACATAGTGGAAGCCGGGACCCAGTTGGACCTTGAGATGGAACACATCCTCCCCACGCTGAGGATTGCTGGCCCTATGTCAATCAGGGTTGCCCCCTCAGTCTACAGCTCCTGCACCTCCTCCTCCTCCTATTCATCCTCCATCTCTGAAATCAACACATCAGTCAGAAGCTGGAAGCACTGCAGCACTGCCTCAGCCAAGCGGCAACAGGCTGTGCTGAAGATAATCTGCATAGGTGACAAACCGCACAATGCAGAAGAGTTGTGGACAGCGCTAAAAGAACAGTCAGATGTTTGGATGACACCGCTGAACCTACAGCCAGGCATGGTCATGTGTGACAATGGCCGTAACCTGGTGGCGGCTCTGAAGCAAGGTGAGCTCACACACGTACCTTGCTTGACCCATGTGCTTAATCTCTTGGTTCAACGTTTTCAGAAAAGCTACCCGGAGCTGCCGGATCTGCTAGTGAAAGTACGCCGTCTGTCTGACCATTTTAGAAAGTCAGCTACAGCTTCAGCCGCCCTTGCCGTGCTTCAGCAGCATTTTCAGATTCCAGCTCACTGACTATTGTGTGATGTCCCCCATCCCCACGCGCTGGAACTCTACGCTGCATATCTTGGAAAGGATTTGTGAGCAGAAGAGGGCTGTTGTTGACTACCAACATTAACAAGGCCGTCGAATTTCAGGTCAGACTCCACACATAAGACCTCAGGAGTGGACATGGATGTCAGACATATGTAACATCCTCCAAAACTTTGAGGACTGCACTAAGATGGCGAGTGGCGATGATGCCATAATTAGCATCACTATCCCGCTTCTCAGCATTCTGAAAAACTCTCTGCTCACAATCAAAGAGGATGCATTGCAGGCGGAGCACGAGGACATGGAGCAAGGAAACATACAGGGGGATTACACTCAGCCCAGCCTCATGTCTTCTCAACGTGGATTGGTAGGCAATCAGGAGGAGGAGGAAGAACAGGAGCTACTTTCATGTGCTATAGATGGTACTACAAACACATCTGTATTAGCTTCTGTTCAGTGGGGATGACCTGAGGACAGGGAGGAGGAGGAGGAGGACAGCATCGTCAGTCGTCCTGTTGATGAGGACACGGAAGTCTTGCCTGTTAGCAGTCTGGCACGCATGGCTGACTTTATGTTGCACTGCATTTCACGTGACCCTCGGATTATCAAAATTTTGGGTGACACTCATTACTGGTTGGTGACACTTCTAGACCCACGCTACAAGGAGAACTTTCAATCTCTTCTGCCTGAGGCAGAGAAGTGTACTAAAATTTTGCAGTACCACAGGGCCCTTGTAGAAAATTCCCATGTGAGAACGCTGGCAGCAGACGTCAAGAGTTTGTTGTACAACCAAGGACTCCAAGCAAGAGAGAGACAGAAGTACAATCCAGCTCAGGCAGGGGAACAATGGCCAAGTTCTGGGACAGTTTTCTCAGACACTCCCATCTTGGCGGCACAGAGGCAAGGGGTGCTGTCACAAGAAGTGCAATGTTTGGGAAGATGGTGAGGGAGTACCTTGCAGATCGTGCAAACATCCTCCGGGATTCCTATGTGCCTTTGAATTATTGGGTATCCAAGCTGGACACGTGACATGAACTGGCTGTCTACACCTTGGAGGTCCTGGCCTGCCCTGCTGCTAGCGTTCTGTCAGAGAGGGTTTTTAGTGCCGCTGGTGGAATTATAACAGAAAAGCGCATCCGCCTGTCAACTGAAAATGCTGACAGGCTGACTCTTATAAAAATGAACAAGGCCTGGATTGGGAAAGACTTCTGTACACCACCAAGTGAAAACAGCGAAACATAACCTCAAATACATTCTCTCTTTTGGGGAGGCGTATTCTTATGCACCTATTCACAACCCAACATGGGTATACGCTTACAGATTTGGTCTGTTTGTTCTTATCCTCCTCCTTATCCTCATCCTCCTCATCCAGAACCAATATATCACCAGCGTGAACGTGGTCTGTACGGTGCATTTTGGCCAAGGATGCTCTGATGGCACTCTTTTATTTTTTTTAAAAAGGACAACACATTGGGGAACTGTTGTAGGCCAGTGAATTTTGGGCAAAGGGGCTGTGCTGGCAATATTTTTTTAAGTCCAAAAAGGACAACACATTGGGAAATTGGGCATGACATTACATTGGGCCTACTTCTTAACTCAGTCGCCTGCAATCTGTCCTGTATCTGCCAGTAGATCACCAGGGTGAACGTGCTCTGTACGGTGCATTTTGGCCAAGGGGCAGGGCCGGACTGGGACTAAAATTCAGCCCTGGCATTTGAAGTCACACAGGCCCACTTGTCACCTGGTGACTGTATAATATCTTTGTAAAATTGTAGGTTACAAGAAGTGAGGGGAGTGTAACACGACTATATAACATATAATTACAGCTGTATCCAGCATTACAGCTCAGTCCCCATAGAATGTAATGCAGCACAGCCCCCAAAGTATGTAATGCATCAAGTCCCCATAGAATGTAATGCAGCACTGCCCCATCGAATGTAATGCAGCGCAGCCCCCATAGAATGTAATGCAGCCCAGCCCCACAGAATGTAATACAGCACAGCCCCATAGAATGTAATACAGCACAGCCCCCATAGAATGTAGTGCAGCACTGCCCCATAGAATGTAATGCAGCACATCCGCCATAGAATGTAATGCAGCACAGCCCCCATAGAATGTAATGCAGCACAGCCCCCATAGAATGTAATGCAGCACAGCCCCCATAGAATGTAATGCAGCCAGTCCCCATAGAATGTAATACAGCACAGCCCCATAGAATGTAATGCAGAACTGCCCCATAGAATGTAATGCAGCACAGCCCCATAGAATCATGTAATGCAGCCCAGCCCCATAGAATGTAATGCAGCCAGCCCCCCCTACAATCCAGTTATCACTCATTGATATGTAATAATAAAAAAACAAAGTCTACTCACCTTTCCTCTTGCCCCGCGCTGCTGCTCCTGGCTCCGGTCTCAGCAGCTGCAGTCTGCCCGCTGTTATGATCCTTATTGGTTGAGGATCACAAATTACTCCAGCTAAGTAACAAAACATAGGACAAGCTCTAGGGAGGTGGTAAACTGGACTGACCACAAAACTGAACCTATCCAAACACACTAGAGGTAGCCGGTGAACGTGCCTAAAAATCCTAGACGTCTCGAGCCAGCCTGAGAAACTAACTACCCCTAGAGAGAAAGAAAGACCTCTCTTGCCTCCAGAGAAATAATCCCCAAAGATATAGAAGCCCCCAACAAATAATAACGGTGAGGTAAGAGGAAGGCACATACACAGGGGTGAAAGCAGATTCAGCAAATGAGGCCCACTAATACTAGATAGCAGAAAATAGGAAAGGGGTCTGTGCGGTCAGTAAAAAACCCTTACAAAATATCCACACTGAGATTTCAAGAACCCCCGCACCAACTAACGGTGTGGGGGGAGAAACTCAGTCCCCTAGAGCAACCAGCAAGCGAGGAGATCACATTTTAGCAAGCTGGACAAGAAACATGATGAATGCTGATAAAAAAAATGAACAAACAAAAACTTAGCTTGTCTTGGAGAGACTGGGAGCAAGGTAGTCACAAGGAATCTGAAGAGCACTGAATACATTGATAGCAGGCAAGGAACTGAGTATCCAGTTGAGCTAAATAGGAAACCAACCAAGGATAACGAACCAGCTGATGCAGCCAACCTGCAGAAAGACAACACTACACAGTACCGCTTGTGACCACTAGAGGGAGCCTAAAAATAGAGTTCACAACAGTACTCCCCCCTTGAGGGGTCACCGAACCCTCATCAAGACCCCCAGGGCGATTAGGATGAGCCGCGTGGAAGGCACGAACCAAATCGGCCGCATGAACATCAGAGGCGACAACCCAGGAATTATCCTCCTGACCATAGCCCTTCCACTTAACCAAATACTGAAGCCTCCGTCTAGAGATACGAGAATCCAAAATCTTCTCCACCACGTACTCCAATTCGCCCTCGACCAGCACCGGAGCAGGAGGCTCAACAGAAGGAACCACAGGTACCACATACCTCCGCAACAAAGACCTATGGAACACATTATGAATGGCAAACGATGCTGGGAGATCCAAACGAAAAGACACCGGGTTAAGGATTTCCAAGATCTTATAAGGACCGATGAAGCAGGCCTTGAACTTAGGAGAGGAGACCTTCATAGGAACATACCGAGAAGACAGCCACACCAAATCCCCAACACGAAGTCGTGGACCCACACCGCGGCGACGGTTGGCAAAGCGCTGAGCCTTCTCCTGTGACAACCTCAAATTGTCCACCACATGGTTCCAAATCTGCTGCAACCTATCCACCACAGAATCCACCCCAGGACAGTCAGAAGACTCAACCTGACCTGAGGAAAAACGAGGATGGAAACCAGAATTGCAGAAAAAAGGCGAAACCAAAGTAGCAGAACTAGCCCGATTATTAAGGGCAAACTCGGCCAATGGCAAAAAAGTCACCCAATCATCCTGATCAGCAGAAACAAAACATCTCAAATAAGTTTCCAACGTCTGATTAGTTCGCTCGGTTTGGCCATTAGTCTGAGGATGGAAGGCCGACGAAAAAGACAAATCAATGCCCATCTTAGCACAAAAAGTCCGCCAAAACCTGGACACAAACTGGGATCCTCTATCAGACACAATATTTTCAGGAATGCCGTGCAAGCGAACCACATTCTGAAAAAATAGAGGAACCAAATCGGAGGAGGAAGGCAACTTAGGCAAGGGCACCAAATGGACCATCTTGGAAAAACGATCACACACCACCCAGATGACAGACATTTTCTGAGATACTGGAAGATCCGAAATAAAATCCATGGAAATGTGCGTCCAAGGCCTTTTCGGGACAGGCAAAGGCAAAAGCAAACCGCTGGCACGACAACAGCAAGGCTTAGCCCGAGCACAAATCCCACAAGACTGCACAAAGGAACGCACATCCCGCGACAAGGAAGGCCACCAGAAGGACCTAGCCACCAAATCTCTGGTACCAAAAATCCCAGGATGACCCGCCAACACCGAAGAATGAACCTCGGAAAAAACTCTGCTGGTCCATCTATCCGGGACAAACAGTCTCTCTGGTGGACAACGGTCAGGTCTATCCACCTGAAATTTCTGCAGCACTCGTCGCAAATCTGGGGAAATGGCAGACAAAATCACTCCCTCTCTGAGAATACCAGCCGGCTCAGAAACTCCCGGAGAGTCAGGCACAAAACTCCTAGAAAGTGCATCAGCCTTCACGTTCTTCGAACCAGGCAGGTATGAGACCACGAAGTTGAAACGGGAGAAAAACAATGACCAACGAGCCGGTCTAGGATTCAGGCGTTTGGCAGATTCGAGGTAAATCAGATTTTTGTGATCAGTCAAGACCACCACACGATGTTTAGCTCCTTCGAGCCAATGTCGCCACTCCTCAAATGCCCACTTCATAGCCAACAACTCCCGATTACCAACATCATAATTCCGCTCGACAGGCGAAAATTTTCTTGAAAAGAAAGCACATGGCTTCATCATAGAGTCATCAGAGCTTCTCTGCGACAAAACAGCCCCTGCTCCAATCTCAGAAGCATCAACCTCGACCTGGAAGGGGAGAGAGACATCTGGCTGACATAAGACTGGAGCTGAAGAAAACCGGTGCTTCAGCTCCCGAAAGGCCTCCACGGCCGCAGGAGACCAATTAGTCACATCAGAACCCTTCTTGGTCAAATCCGTCAAAGGTTTAACCACGCTAGAAAAATTAGCGATGAAACGACGGTAAAAATTAGCAAAACCCAAGAACTTCTGAAGACTCTTAACAGACGTGGGCTGAGTCCAGTCATGAATAGCCTGGACCTTGACTGGGTCCATCTCCACAGTAGAAGGAGAAAAAATAAAACCCAAAAAGGAGACCTTCTGTACTCCGAAGAGGCATTTTGAGCCCTTCACAAATAAAGCATTAGCACGCAGGACCTGAAACACCATCCTGACCTGCTTCACATGGGACTCCCAATCATCAGAAAAGACCAAAATGTCATCCAGATAAACGATCATAAATTTATCCAGATATTCTCGGAAGATGTCATGCCTGAAGGACTGAAACACAGAAGGAGCATTAGAGAGTTCAAAAGGCATCACTAAGTACTCAAAATGGCCTTCGGGCGTATTAAATGCTGTTTTCCATTCATCTCCCTGCTTAATGCGCACAAGGTTATACGCACCACGGAGATCTATCTTGGTGAACCAACTGGCACCCTTAATCTGAGCAAACAAATCAGACAATAATGGCAAAGGATACTGAAATTTGACTGTGATTTTATTCAGAAGACGATAATCTATACAAGGTCTCAAAGAACCGTCCTTCTTGGCCACAAAAAAAAATCCTGCACCAAGAGGGGAAGAGGATGGGCGAATATGTCCCTTCTCCAAAGACTCCTTTATATAACTCCGCATCGCGGCATGCTCTGGTATAGACAAATTAAAAAGTCGTCCCTTAGGGAATTTACTACCAGGAATTAAATTTATAGCACAGTCACAATCCCTATGAGGGGGCAGGGCACTGGACCTGGGCTCATCAAATACATCCTGGTAGTCAGACAAAAACTCAGGGACCTCAGAAGGAGTGGAAGAAACAATAGACACCAACGGAGTATCGCCATGTATTCCCTGACAACCCCAACTTGACACAGACATAGCTTTCCAATCTAAAACTGGATTATGAGCCTGCAGCCATGGCAGACCCAAAACGACAACATCATGCAAATTATGCAGAACAAGAAAGCGAATCACCTCCTGATGTACGGGAGTCATGCACATGGTCATTTGCGTCCAATACTGAGGCTTATTCTCAGCCAATGGCGTAGCATCAATTCCCCTCAGAGGAATAGGAAATTCCAAAGGCTCCAGGACAAAACCACAGCGCCTGGCAAACGACAAATCCATCAGATTCAGGGCAGCACCCGAATCCACAAAAGCCATAACCGGGTAGGACGACAAAGAACAAATCAAAGTAACAGACAAAATAAATTTAGGCTGTATAGTACCAATGGTGACAGGTTTAGCGATTTTTTTTTAAGCGTTTAGAGCATGCTGAGATAACATGAGTAGAATCACCACAGTAAAAGCACAACCCATTTTGACGTCTATGACTTTGTCGCTCAATTCTGGTCAGAGTTCGGTCACATTGCATAGACTCAGGTCTCTGTTCAGAAAATACCGCCAAAGGATGAGCAGATTTGCGCTCCCGCAAACGCCGATCAACCTGAATGGCTAAAGCCATAGAATCACTCAGACTTGTAGGGGTGAGAAACCCCACCATAACATTCTTAATGGCTTCAGAAAGACCACCTCTGAAATTTGCAGCCAAGGCACACTCATTCCATTGAGTAAGCACCGACCATTTCCGAAATTTTTGACAATACACCTCTGCTTCATCCTGACCTTGAGAGATAGCCAGCAACGCTTTTTCTGCCTGATTCTCAAGATTAGGCTCCTCATAAAGCAGTCCAAGAGCCAGAAAAAATGCATCTACATTAAGCAATGCAGGATCTCCTGGCGCCAGAGAGAAAGCCCAATCTTGAGGGTCGCCACGCAACAAGGAGATAACAATTTTAACTTGCTGAGCGGAATCACCAGAGGAACGAGGTCTCAGAGATAGAAATAACTTACAATTATTCTTAAAATTCAGAAACCTAGATCTATCTCCAGAAAACAACTCAGGAATGGGTATCTTTGGTTCTGACATAGGGCTATGAATAACAAAATCCTGAATACTTTGCACCCGTGCAGTAAGATGATCCACACTAGAAGTCAGAGTCTGAGTATTCATGTCTGCAGCTGAGCTCAAAACCACCCAGAGTTCAAAAGGATGAAAGAAGCTAAACAGACTGCAGCAAGGGAAAAGCGGGAGGAAAAAAAAAATGTACTCAGGTCTTCTTTTTATCCCACTTCTGCGATGCATTAAACACTTTTTGGCCTGCTATACTGTTATGATCCTTAGTGGTTGAGGATCACAAATTACTCCAGCTAAGTAACAAAACATAGGACAAGCTCTAGGGAGGTGGTAAACTGGACTGACCGCAAAACTGAACCTATCCAAACACACTAGAGGTAGCCGGTGAACGTGCCTAAAAATCCTAGACGTCTCGAGCCAGCCTGAGGAACTAACTACCCCTAGAGAGAAAGAAAGACCTCTCTTGCCTCCAGAGAAATAATCCCCAAAGATATAGAAGCCCCCAACAAATAATAACAGTGAGGTAAGAGGAAGGCACATACACAGGGGTGAAAGCAGATTCAGCAAATGAGGCCCACTAATACTAGATAGCAGAAAATAGGAAAGGGGTCTGTGCGGTCAGTAAAAAACCCTTACAAAATATCCACACTGAGATTTCAAGAACCCCCGCACCAACTAACGGTGTGGGGGGAGAAACTCAGTCCCCTAGAGCAACCAGCAAGCGAGGAGATCACATTTTAGCAAGCTGGACAAGAAACATGATGAATGCTGATAAAAAAAATGAACAAACAAAAACTTAGCTTGTCTTGGAGAGACTGGGAGCAAGGTAGTCACAAGGAATCTGAAGAGCACTGAATACATTGATAGCAGGCAAGGAACTGAGTATCCAGTTGAGCTAAATAGGAAACCAACCAAGGATAACGAACCAGCTGATGCAGCCAACCTGTAGAAAGACAACACTACACAGTACCGCTTGTGACCACTAGAGGGAGCCTAAAAATAGAGTTCACAACAGTACTCCCCCCTTGAGGGGTCACCGAACCCTCATCAAGACCCCCAGGGCGATTAGGATGAGCCGTGTGGAAGGCACGAACCAAATCGGCCGCATGAACATCAGAGGCGACAACCCAGGAATTATCCTCCTGACCATAGCCCTTCCACTTAACCAAATACTGAAGCCTCCGTCTAGAGATACGAGAATCCAAAATCTTCACCACGTACTCCAATTCGCCCTCGACCAGCACCGGAGCAGGAGGCTCAACAGAAGGAACCACAGGTACCACATACCTCCGCAACAAAGACCTATGGAACACATTATGAATGGCAAACGATGCTGGGAGATCCAAACGAAAAGACACCGGGTTAAGGATTTCCAAGATCTTATAAGGACCAATGAAGCAGGCCTTGAACTTAGGAGAGGAGACCTTCATAGGAACATACCGAGAAGACAGCCACACCAAATCCCCAACACGAAGTCGTGGACCCACACCGCGGCGACGGTTGGCAAAGCGCTGAGCCTTCTCCTGTGACAACCTCAAATTGTCCACCACATGGTTCCAAATCTGCTGCAACCTATCCACCACAGAATCCACCCCAGGACAGTCAGAAGACTCAACCTGACCCGAGGAAAAACGAGGATGGAAACCAGAATTGCAGAAAAAAGGCGAAACCAAAGTAGCAGAACTAGCCCGATTATTAAGGGCAAACTCGGCCAATGGCAAAAAAGTCACCCAATCATCCTGATCAGCAGAAACAAAACATCTCAAATAAGTTTCCAACGTCTGATTAGTTCGCTCGGTTTGGCCATTAGTCTGAGGATGGAAGGCCGACGAAAAAGACAAATTAATGCCCATCTTAGCACAAAAAGTCCGCCAAAACCTGGACACAAACTGGGATCCTCTATCAGACACAATATTTTCAGGAATGCCGTGCAAGCGAACCACATTCTGAAAAAATAGAGGAACCAAATCGGAGGAGGAAGGCAACTTAGGCAAGGGCACCAAATGGACCATCTTGGAAAAACGATCACACACCACCCAGATGACAGACATTTTCTGAGATACTGGAAGATCCGAAATAAAATCCATGGAAATGTGCGTCCAAGGCCTTTTCGGGACAGGCAAAGGCAAAAGCAAACCGCTGGCACGAGAACAGCAAGGCTTAGCCCGAGCACAAATCCCACAAGACTGCACAAAGGAACGCACATCCCGCGACAAGGAAGGCCACCAGAAGGACCTAGCCACCAAATCTCTGGTACCAAAAATCCCAGGATGACCCGCCAACACCGAAGAATGAACCTCGGAAAAAACTCTGCTGGTCCATCTATCCGGGACAAACAGTCTCTCTGGTGGACAACGGTCAGGTCTATCCACCTGAAATTTCTGCAGCACTCGTCGCAAATCTGGGGAAATGGCAGACAAAATCACTCCCTCTCTGAGAATACCAGCTGGCTCAGAAACTCCCGGAGAGTCAGGCACAAAACTCCTAGAAAGTGCATCAGCCTTCACGTTCTTCGAACCAGGCAGGTATGAGACCACGAAGTTGAAACGGGAGAAAAACAATGACCAACGAGCCGGTCTAGGATTCAGGCGTTTGGCAGATTCGAGGTAAATCAGATTTTTGTGATCAGTCAAGACCACCACACGATGTTTAGCTCCTTCGAGCCAATGTCGCCACTCCTCAAATGCCCACTTCATAGCCAACAACTCCCGATTACCAACATCATAATTCCGCTCGACAGGCGAAAATTTTCTTGAAAAGAAAGCACATGGCTTCATCATAGAGTCATCAGAGCTTCTCTGCGACAAAACAGCCCCTGCTCCAATCTCAGAAGCATCAACCTCGACCTGGAAGGGGAGAGAGACATCTGGCTGACATAAGACTGGAGCTGAAGAAAACCGTTGCTTCAGCTCCCGAAAGGCCTCCACGGCCGCAGGAGACCAATTAGTCACATCAGAACCCTTCTTGGTCAAATCCGTCAAAGGTTTAACCACGCTAGAAAAATTAGCGATGAAACGACGGTAAAAATTAGCAAAACCCAAGAACTTCTGAAGACTCTTAACAGACATGGGCTGAGTCCAGTCATGAATAGCCTGGACCTTGACTGGGTCCATCTCCACAGTAGAAGGAGAAAAAATAAAACCCAAAAAGGAGACCTTCTGTACTCCGAAGAGGCATTTTGAGCCCTTCACAAATAAAGCATTAGCACGCAGGACCTGAAACACCATCCTGACCTGCTTCACATGGGACTCCCAATCATCAGAAAAGACCAAAATGTCATCCAGATAAACGATCATAAATTTATCCAGATATTCTCGGAAGATGTCATGCCTGAAGGACTGAAACACAGAAGGAGCATTAGAGAGTCCAAAAGGCATCACTAAGTACTCAAAATGGCCTTCGGGCGTATTAAATGCTGTTTTCCATTCATCTCCCTGCTTAATGCGCACAAGGTTATACGCACCACGGAGATCTATCTTGGTGAACCAACTGGCACCCTTAATCTGAGCAAACAAATCAGACAATAATGGCAAAGGATACTGAAATTTGACTGTGATTTTATTCAGAAGACGATAATCTATACAAGGTCTCAAAGAACCATCCTTCTTGGCCACAAAAAAAATCCTGCACCAAGAGGGGAAGAGGATGGGCGAATATGTCCCTTCTCCAAAGACTCCTTTATATAACTCCGCATCGCGGCATGCTCTGGTATAGACAAATTAAAAAGTCGTCCCTTAGGGAATTTACTACCAGGAATTAAATTTATAGCACAGTCACAATCCCTATGAGGGGGCAGGGCACTGGACCTGGGCTCATCAAATACATCCTGGTAGTCAGACAAAAACTCAGGGACCTCAGAAGGAGTGGAAGAAACAATAGACACCAACGGAGTATCGCCATGTATTCCCTGACAACCCCAACTTGACACAGACATAGCTTTCCAATCTAAAACTGGATTATGAGCCTGCAGCCATGGCAGACCCAAAACGACAACATCATGCAAATTATGCAGAACAAGAAAGCGAATCACCTCCTGATGTACGGGAGTCATGCACATGGTCATTTGCGTCCAATACTGAGGCTTATTCTCAGCCAATGGCGTAGCATCAATTCCCCTCAGAGGAATAGGAAATTCCAAAGGCTCCAGGACAAAACCACAGCGCCTGGCAAACGACAAATCCATCAGATTCAGGGCAGCACCCGAATCCACAAAAGCCATAACCGGGTAGGACGACAAAGAACAAATCAAAGTAACAGACAAAATAAATTTAGGCTGTATAGTACCAATGGTGACAGGTTTAGCGATTTTTTTTTAAGCGTTTAGAGCATGCTGAGATAACATGAGTAGAATCACCACAGTAAAAGCACAACCCATTTTGACGTCTATGACTTTGTCGCTCAATTCTGGTCAGAGTTCGGTCACATTGCATAGACTCAGGTCTCTGTTCAGAAAATACCGCCAAAGGATGAGCAGATTTGCGCTCCCGCAAACGCCGATCAACCTGAATGGCTAAAGCCATAGAATCACTCAGACTTGTAGGGGTGAGAAACCCCACCATAACATTCTTAATGGCTTCAGAAAGACCACCTCTGAAATTTGCAGCCAGGGCACACTCATTCCATTGAGTAAGCACCGACCATTTCCGAAATTTTTGACAATACACCTCTGCTTCATCCTGACCTTGAGAGATAGCCAGCAACGCTTTTTCTGCCTGATTCTCAAGATTAGGCTCCTCATAAAGCAGTCCAAGAGCCAGAAAAAATGCATCTACATTAAGCAATGCAGGATCTCCTGGCGCCAGAGAGAAAGCCCAATCTTGAGGGTCGCCACGCAACAAGGAGATAACAATTTTAACTTGCTGAGCGGAATCACCAGAGGAACGAGGTCTCAGAGATAGAAATAACTTACAATTATTCTTAAAATTCAGAAACCTAGATCTATCTCCAGAAAACAACTCAGGAATGGGTATCTTTGGTTCTGACATAGGGCTATGAATAACAAAATCCTGAATACTTTGCACCCGTGCAGTAAGATGATCCACACTAGAAGTCAGAGTCTGAGTATTCATGTCTGCAGCTGAGCTCAAAACCACCCAGAGTTCAAAAGGATGAAAGAAGCTAAACAGACTGCAGCAAGGGAAAAGCGGGAGGAAAAAAAAATGTACTCAGGTCTTCTTTTTATCCCACTTCTGCGATGCATTAAACACTTTTTGGCCTGCTATACTGTTATGATCCTTAGTGGTTGAGGATCACAAATTACTCCAGCTAAGTAACAAAACATAGGACAAGCTCTAGGGAGGTGGTAAACTGGACTGACCGCAAAACTGAACCTATCCAAACACACTAGAGGTAGCCGGTGAACGTGCCTAAAAATCCTAGACGTCTCGAGCCAGCCTGAGGAACTAACTACCCCTAGAGAGAAAGAAAGACCTCTCTTGCCTCCAGAGAAATAATCCCCAAAGATATAGAAGCCCCCAACAAATAATAACAGTGAGGTAAGAGGAAGGCACATACACAGGGGTGAAAGCAGATTCAGCAAATGAGGCCCACTAATACTAGATAGCAGAAAATAGGAAAGGGGTCTGTGCGATCAGTAAAAAACCCTTACAAAATATCCACACTGAGATTTCAAGAACCCCCGCACCAACTAACGGTGTGGGGGGAGAAACTCAGTCCCCTAGAGCAACCAGCAAGTGAGGAGATCACATTTTAGCAAGCTGGACAAGAAACATGATGAATGCTGATAAAAAAATGAACAAACAAAAACTTAGCTTGTCTTGGAGAGACTGGGAGCAAGGTAGTCACAAGGAATCTGAAGAGCACTGAATACATTGATAGCAGGCAAGGAACTGAGTATCCAGGTGAGCTAAATAGGAAACCAACCAAGGATAACGAACCAGCTGATGCAGCCAACATGCAGAAAGACAACACTACACAGTACCGCTTGTGACCACTAGAGGGAGCCTAAAAATAGAGTTCACAACAGCCCGCCTGGTCACACAGCAGGTGCGCGATGATATGACGTCATCGCGCACCCACAGTGTCAGCGGCAGGCAGAGCGGGGAATGATGGGAGAGGGAGCGCCAGCAGACGGATGGAGGAGCTCTCTCCTCCATCATTGCATTCAACTGTACCGGTGTCTATGACACCGGTATAGTTGAATGCGGGGCCGGGAGTGTGCCGACAACGGGGGGAGTGTGCCGACAACGGGGGGAGTGTGCCGACAGCGGCACACTCGAGCGGCCCACTACTGCCACCGGCCCTTCTGGCATTTGCCAGAACTGCCCGATGGCCAGTCCAGGCCTGGGCCGCACACACACACATGGACATGGATATCTCTGGTACTGTGTTTTACGGTACCGGATATATCATGTTTAAAACACACCAGTAAACTGTAACCATTTTTGCTTGCTAGCAGATGTGCCCACTGTATTTTACGCCTTATCTACAGCATTCTATAATTAAGGCCCTGGGTCAGTGGAGATAGATCATACCCGTGTGTGGGATGCTATCGTGTAATGTTATCCCATCTTGCTGTGTCCAGGTTGTGCGCCTCCCTTCTTGCGATTCCACTCTTCTACGCAGACGTACTTTATTGTCCTGATGAGGATAGAGCTAAGTGCGCAGATGAGCATGCGCTGGGCCTCTCACCTTTCCTTGTCTTCGCAAATGTGAACTTAGACTAAGTCCTGCAGTGAGTGGTCAGCGCCGCAGCGTCGGGCGCCGCAGCGTCGCCGCATGCATCGTGCGCCCCTATATTTAACATGGGGGCGCATGGACATGCGTCGCACTTGCGTTTTGCGCCGCATGCATCACTGCGGCGCCCGCGTCCGGGCGCAGAGGACGCAGCAAGTTGCATTTTTGCTGCGTCCAAAATCAATGAAAAAAAGGACGCATGCGGCGCAAAACGTAGCGTTGTGCATGCGTTCACATTTGCGTTGTGCGTTGCCGACGCTGCGGCGCACAACGCAAATGTGAACGTAGCCTTACTTCTGCCCTCAACAGGCCGGATTAGTGCGTTGAAGCAAGCAGGAGGGCGGCGTCGTTGGCTAAACATTGGAGTGGCTAGACACGGACCTGCAAGTCCCATCTGATGTGACTGGCGGTTTATTTATTGATACCCTTTGTGTAGTGCCGGGTTGCTATGGGCAGCATTATAGAATGCTTTAGATAAAACATGAAAGTTGCTGGACGCATATTATAGCGCCCATAACTGCTGACATGTTTCATTGTATTTTTGTGTGACATTTCTAATCATTTTTGTTTTTTTGCAGATTTTTGTCCACAGGAGAGAGCTATACATCCCTGCACCTCCAATTTAGGGTTGGTAAATCCACCATCTCTAAAATTGTGAGGTGCACATGTACCGTCATCTGGCAGAAGTTGCAGCCCATGGTGATGCCTTCCCCAACCGAGGAGACTTGGCTGCAGGTTGCAGCAGGCTTTCAGTCTGTGGCCAATTTCCCAAACTGCATAGGTGCAGTCGATGGTAAACATGTAAGGGTTCAGCAGCCACCACGATCAGGATCACGCTTCTTTAATTATAAGAAGTATTTTTCAGTGGTCCTGATGGCGGTGGCTGATGCCCATTACAAATTTGTTGCCATTGACGTTGGTGCCTATGGTAGTACTGGGGATTCTCGGGTGTTTGCGAACGTCACAGATTGGGATGCAAATTCTTCAAGATGGCGGAACGCTCCCAGCCCCAAGACCTTTGCCGGGTTCCACACATCCAGTGCCCTTTGTGATGGTATCGGATTAGGCATTTTTCTTAACGACAACCCTGCTGCGCCCATAACCACGAAGGGGACTGAATGCCCGGCGAAGGATTTTTAATTATCGGCTGAGTCGTGCACGCAGATATGTGGAATGCACCTTTGGGATCATGACTAGTCAGTGGAGGATCTTTCACACACCCATCCAGCTGGATACTGACACCATTGACACTGTGATTAAGGCTTGCTGTGTACTCCACAACTATGCTCGTGAGTACAACACTGACGTAGATGTGGAGTACCAGCAGCCAGTATTTAATCCAGTGGTCAACGTGGGTCTGGGCAGGCCTTCCAACTCGGGTGTGCGTGTGAGAGAATCCTTCACTGACTACTTTATGAGTCCAGAGGGTGCCGTGCACTGGCAATACTCCTGTGCTGGTGTTGGGCAGCCTGAGCAGCAGAGAAGGATGGAAGAACATTAACCGACCAATAAAAGATGGCAAGATCTATACCAAAAGCTAGAAGAAGTCAAGATCCCTATTGATCAAATTCAAGATCGATATTCAATTTTTATTGTAATTTTTTTGGGGAACCAAAAAAATTATTAATTTTTATTTCTGGTTAATAAAAAAAATTGTTACTTTAATGTGGTTATTTTTCAATCAAATAAGTATTGTTTTTAGAAAATTTTTAATGATTGATTCTTCTCCATCCCATTGTCCAGTGCCCATACACCCATCACACTATGTCCATGCCATAGTCCAGCGCCCATATACCCATGACACTACCTCCATCCCATAGTCCAGCGTCCTTATACCCATGACACCATCCAACATAGAGGCCTTGTCCGCTAAGTACGTTAAGTATATAAAAATCAGAGATGACATTTGATCATCATTAATTTATTTAACAAGCAACTAAATTTTGACAAACAGTTGTAAAGATTTTTTCAATATGAAAAACAGAATTTGGCGGCAACGTGTCCAGTGAAACTATAAATTTTTTGACAAACAATTGCATCTTAATGCAAGTAGGTGTATTCCTGCGAATACCCATAGGAGCTAGTTGGGTCTGTGATGAAATTTTGACTTGCAGATGGTCCCAGGTTTGTGTTTCCTCCTCCCGAAAAATTTAGTGCCGGTTGGGTGTAGGAAGACGCTATAGATTGAGGTTCTCTGGGTTTCAGTGGTGGGCGAAAGAGTCCAAAAACCCCCGTCAATACATCCTGATATGACTGAATTGGGGCAGGGTCCTCCAGAGCGGTGAGGGACGTTTGGCACAGAGACATAAAGAGAGTCTGCCTATCCGGTGGCAGTGAGCGTGCCTTTCGGGCAATGGTCAAGGCAAAAAAATCACATTGATCCTCAGTTGAGGATTGTTTTAGTAAATCGAGTGTGTCACTTGCGATCTTCTCAGTTTTATCCTCATTCTTTTTTTTTTTTTTTTACTGGACTCTCCTGCCACCGGATACGCAGCTCTCTTCTCCATTACCACAGCTTCTGCCGTACCAGATGATCCAACAGCTGCTGCAGTTGATGTGCCTGCAGCAGCTGCTGGACATGTGGCAGCAGCAGAAGCTGTGGTAATAGATGGAGAAATTGTCCCTCCCGCTCCCGAGGAAGTGCCTGCTCCCGAGGAAGTGCCTGCTCCATCAGTGCCTGCTCCATCTTCAGAGCTGTCATCCACAAGAGGCGGGCTTGAAAGGTTTCCCTCAGTCCTGTGTGAGAAAAGGAAAAAATAATTAATTATGACCGCTGCGGAGGAGCAACATTTTTGGAACAGCATAAAGGCTGCTTAGTCCAAAACGCTGTTCACTTTTTTTGCATTTGTGCTGATAATGCATGTTTTCATTTAAGACATGCGTTATCACCACATGCTATCCAAACAATGTGCTAGTTATCTTGCGCAGTCAAAGTGCCAACACAAGAAAAATAGACACGGTGTGGTGCCATAGCTCTCTCAACTCCATCTTTGGAATCATAGTGCAGACAGGATTTCAGAAAATCCTCTCTTCACTATGGTATAACATCTGGATGCTGTGTATTGAACGCTGCGGCAGGACACAGTGTTCAATATGCAGCCAACTGTGCTACACCACATGGCAACATTGATGAGGCTACATATATATTAGTGGTTTATAATCTACCTCCGCAAAGTCCGGCTTGTGAGCAGGAATTGCAGCTCATCATAAAATGGAAAGGTTTTGCGGCTTGGTGATGATCCACTCCGGTCACATGAAGTTATAAATTTGTTGAACCAGTCCCGAACTGACCTCCATCTTTGCCTGACATGTTTTTCTAAGAAAAAAAATAATATATATATATAAATATATATATTGTCAAAGTAAATTTATAATAAACTCTAATAATAATCGGTAACATTATAATTACCAATTTCCAATTGGTTGGCAATGGACAGGGAATCCCACTCCGGATAAAGGTCCCTGCAAATCTTGGTCCAGCAATGGTCATGGAAATATTTGTCCTTCTAGGACACATCAGCGGCATCCCATATAGCAGGTATATCGCGAACCTACAATGAATAGAATAGTGTCATTACATACTATATCCAACTGCTAAGTAATCTTAAAGGGAACCTGTCACCCACAAAATCGAAGATGACCTAAGCCCACCAGCATCAGGGGCTTGTCTACAGCATTCTGGAATGCATTCTGTAATGCTGTAGATAAGCCCCGATGTATTCTCAAAGATGATCAAAAGAGGTTAGAGTATACTCACACAGGGGCGGTACCGTTCCGATGGGCATCGCGGTCCAGTCCAGCGTCTCCCATCTTGTTGTGATGACGTCCTCTTGTCTTCATGCTGCGGCTCCGGCGCAGGCGTTCTTTATCTCCCTGTTGAGGGCAGAGCAAAGTACTGCAGTGCGCATGCGCCGGGAAAGGTCAGAGAGGCCCAGCACTTCCGCACTGCAGTACGTTGCTGTGCCCTCAACAGGGAGATAAAGTTCGCCTGCGCCAGAGCAGCAGCGTGAATACAGGAGGACGTCATCATAACAAGATGGGAGGCGCTGGACCGGTCCGCGACGCCCATCGGACCGGTACCGCCCCTGGGTGTGTATAATCTAACCTCTTTTAATCATCTTTGAGGATACATCGGGGGCTTAGCTACAGTATACCAGAATGGGTAGATAAGCACATGATGCCAGTGGGCTTTGCTCTACTTCCATGTTGGAGGTTTGAGGTTACCTTTTACAGCCAAAATGTACAGAAATTTGGATCTATATTAACATCACCCCTACCCTAACCCAAAGTCAAACACGCAAGGCAAACACGAAATTATGCCAGTTTGACACATCAGTGGCTCGGGTACGTGTGGTGACAGTTTCCTCACGTACAGACAATGAAACACGTAGACACATAAAAATAAATGTGTCTCTGCAGATGTCAGTGTGATATCACGCACCGTGTCCGATTGCAAAACACGGAGACATGTCTGTGTTTGTGGGAGCGCACGGATCACACGGACCCATAAAGTTAATGGATCCGTGTGAACACGTACCGCACACAGATGCTGTCTGTGTGCCATCCGTGTGCTGTCTGTGTGCATTTTACTTGTCATAATGTTAACATTTTAAAAATTGTTGCTGGATACGAACCCGGAAACACGCACAGCACACAGACACAGAAGCAGACACACGGACATCATACGGATCCCACACACGGGCTCCGAAAAAAAAAATTGCGTAGGGTCCCCCTATATTTTAAGGCTAGGCAGACAGCTGTGGGCCAATATTTGTGGCCTGGGAAGGGGTTAAAATACCCATGGCTGTTCCCAGGCTAGGAATATTAACCCACAGCTGTCTGCATAGCCTTTCTGTCTCTCAAATATAGGGAGAGCCCCCCAATAAAAGTGTTGGGGTCCCCCTATAATTTGAGGCTAGAAAGGCTACGCAGACAGCCGTGGGCTTAAATTCATAGCCTAGGAAAGGGGCCATGGATATTTGCCCCCCCATGGCTACAAATAGAAGCCCGCAGCCACCCCAGAAAAGGCGCATCAAAAAGATGCGCCAATTCCGGCACTTAGCCCCTCTCTTCCCACTCCCGTGTAGCGGTGGGATATGGGGTAATGAGGGGTTAATGCCACCTTGCTATTGTAAGGTGGCATTAAGCCCGGTGTAACAGGCCAAAGTAACCCCGTCCCAGATTAACCCCGGGTATAATTTGGCCTAGGCCAGAGTATACCCCGGGGTATAAACTGGCCTAGGCCAAACTATACCCAGGCATAAAATGGCCTAGGCCAAACTATACCCCGGGGTGTAAAATAGCCTAGGCCAAACTATACCCCTCCAGGCCACATTATACCCCCCAGGGTTAAAGTGGCCTAGGCTACATTTAACCCTGGGTATATTTTGGCCTAGGCCAAACTATACCTAAGGATGTAAAACAGCCTAGGCCAAACTATAACAGGCCACACTATACCCTCAGGCCAGACTATAGCCTTTTACTGGTTGCTATGGGATTTTACATGGCCACTTTATCCTAGCAACGCCCTGGATACGGTTGGAAAAGGGGTTTATCTACCTTGGGGGCACCCTCACAGCACTGCGGGGAAGCCGGGGAACCCTTTTACTGGTTGCTATGGGATTTTACATGACCAATTTATCCTAGCAACGCCTTGTATACGCTTGGAAAAGGGGTTAATCTACCTTGGGGGCACCCTCACAGCACTGCGGGGTGGGTGGGGATCCCTTTTACTGGTTGCTATGGGATTTTACATGGCCACTTTATCCTAGCAACGCCCTGGATACGGTTGGAAAAGGGGTTTATCTACCTTGGGGGCACCCTCACAGCACTGCGGGGTGGGTGGGGATCCCTTTTACTGGTTGCTATGGGATTTTACATGGCCACTTTATCCTAGCAACGCCCTGGATACGGTTGGAAAAGGGGTTTATCTACCTTGGGGGCACCCTCACAGCACTGCGGGGTGGGTGGGGATCCCTTTTACTGGTTGCTATGGGATTTTACATGGCCACTTTATCCTAGCAACGCCCTGGATACGGTTGGAAAAGGGGTTTATCTACCTTGGGGGCACCCTCACAGCACTGCGGGGAAGCCGGGGAACCCTTTTACTGGTTGCTATGGGATTTTACATGACCAATTTATCCTAGCAACGCCTTGTATACGCTTGGAAAAGGGGTTAATCTACCTTGGAGGACACCCTCACAGCACTGCGGGGTGGGTGGGGATCCCTTTTACTGGTTGCTATGGGATTTTACATGGCCACTTTATCCTAGCAACGCCCTGGATACGGTTGGAAAAGGGGTTTATCTACCTTGGGGGCACCCTCACAGCACTGCGGGGAAGCCGGGGAACCCTTTTACTGGTTGCTATGGGATTTTACATGGCCACTTTATCCTAGCAACGCCTTGGATACGCTTGGAAAAGGGGTTAATCTACCTTGGAGGACACCCTCACAGCACTGCGGGGTGGGTGGGGATCCCTTTTACTGGTTGCTATGGGATTTTACATGGCCACTTTATCCTAGCAACGCCCTGGATACGGTTGGAAAAGGGGTTTATCTACCTTGGGGGCACCCTCACAGCACTGCGGGGAAGCCGGGGAACCCTTTTACTGGTTGCTATGGGATTTTACATGGCCACTTTATCCTAGCAACGCCTTGGATACGCTTGGAAAAGGGGCTTATCTACCTTGGGGGCACTGTCGCAGCATTGCATGGAGGCTGGGGAACTCTTTTCCTGGTTGCTAAGCGATTTCAAATGATCAATCTAAGGTACTTACACCATGTAAAACCCTATAGCAAGCAGGGTGCCCCCAAGGTAGATAAACCCCTTTTCCAAGCATATACAAGGCATTGCTAGGATAAAGTGGTCATGTAAAATCCCATAGCAACCAGTAAAAGGGTTCCTCGGTGTAACAGGCCAAAGTAACCCTGTCCCAGATTAACCCCGGGTATAATTTGGTCTATGCCAGAGTATACCCGGGCATAAACTGGCCTAGGCCAAACTATACCCCGGGGTGTAAAATAGCCTAGGCCAAACTATACCCCTCCAGGCCAGATTATGTAACTAATCTGGGGTTAAAGTTGCCTAGCCCAATTTATACCTCTCAGCTCATATTATACCCCAATGAAATAATTTGCATTGAGTGATATACACAAGAATTACTTAATGCTTCAACATTTTATTGAGAAACCAAACTGACAATTCTTAAAGAGTACCTCCCACTATACAAAACTTTTGCCCATGGCAAAAGTAGTTGTAAAGGGGGGTATTTGTAATGCATATGCATTACAAATACCCCCCCATTTTATAGTTACCTTAGGGGGGCTGCCCGATTACCCCCCTCGCTAACCGCCGCTGCCCGTCTCCTGGTAGACGGGGTCCCCCTCCTGCCGCTAGGTGGCGCTGCCTCTCCATGCGCCGACGTCACAGCCAGGCGCCATAGAGGAGAGCGGCACCTGGCTAGTGCCGTTGGAGCTTGTAGAAGCAGAGCCAGCACCACCTAGCGGTGGGAGGGGGGGCAATAATTTCTCATTAGCTATAAGTCACTTATCATGCAATGCAATTATCTGGGGCAACAAATCGCCCAACAGTCATTCTGTGTATTATGACATTTAGTCTAGCATGTCCTTGCTACCAAATTAACGTTTAAAGCTAAACACTGATAACAACATTGAAATGATCGTGCTTATTTTCAAGATACAGTGCATGTTCAGTTGTTGACTGCAGATTGAAGCTTGCAGGATATGTCAACCAATCCATGGAGTCACCGACGTTTGTGTAGATTATTATGTCGCAACTCAACAGATTCGCCGTGGTCATGATCTCTGCATCAGTTGCCCAGACTCCATCACGAGAGATTCCAGAGATGTTCACATATTCATTCACATTTTGGTTCAAGTAGTCCTGTAGTTTTTTTGTCAAGTCAGTTTTCATATGGTGGATGACTTTATCTCTGAGAAGGGAATGGTTGTCCTCTGTTCCTGTCAAGATGTAGCTGATGGCCCGGAAGAAGCAGTTTCCATCACCTTTGGTTTTATATGTACGCCGTGGTTGTTCAAGGTCTCGTCTGCATCCACAGTATACAACCTTACTAAACGTAAGGCCAAGAGTGGTGCTAAGATACTTCCTTCTTGAACTTGGTAGTAGGTTGAAAGCCTTAGTTTGCTTATTTTTCTGTGTGGCAGAGTCACTGGAATAATCATCATCGGATGGTGGAGAAGCCTCTTTATCCTGGTAAATCTTTAGGTTGCTGGTGTGGTATGTGTTGCTTAATATCTTGCCAGTTTTGTTGTTCTTAAGTTTTACTCGTCCCTTGGTCAAGGATTCCACAACTAAATAAGGTCCAATCCAGCGTGGTTCCATCTTTGAACCTATGCGTTGAATACGGCGCTGATTCTTGATATAAACTATGGTACCAGCAGTGATTTCTTTGTTGCTTTTGTGTCGGCGATCAAAGGCACACTTCTGGTGTTCTTGAGCAGAGTGGATGTTGGTACTGACGTCTGAGTGCAGCTTTTTAAGAATGCTTGACAGTGTATTTAGCACATCAGGGGTGGCATGATCTGAAATGGGCATGGGATCCACTGTATCATCTTTTGAGGGATTAAGGTCCATGGGAAGCTTGGCCTTCCGTCCATACATGACCTCAAATGGAGTAACCTTGGTTGAAGCATGCACAGATGTGTGATAGGCAAACAGAACACCAGGGATGAATTGATCCCAGTTGTTTCCTTGGTCATTGACAAGCTTACTAAGAGCTTCTTTAAGTGTCCGATTATCACGTTCCCGCTGGCCATTTGTTTGTGGGTGGTATGCAGATGAAATACGGTGATCTGTTTGAAAATGTTCCATCAGGTTGTCAATGATCGAGTTTACAAACTCTCGTCCCTGGTCGCTAATCAGAGTCTCCATACAGCCAAGGCGACAGATAACGGAGTACAAAAAATTTGCCACTGACTTGGCACTCTTATCTGGGACAGCTGTTGCTTCAGTCCATTTGGAGAAATGATCAGTGGCAGCAACTATATATTTGTTGCCATTTGATGTTTCCTGAAGAGGGCCAATCATATCAATCCCAACTAAGCTCCATACTTTTCCAGGCACTGATATACTGTTGAGTGGTGGAGCTTCCTTTGTGATTTTGGGATTTATAACAAAACATTTTTGACAGGCTTTCACATACTGGTGAACGTCATTTTTCATTCCCTTCCAGTAAAACCGGTCAGAGATTTTGGCTAAAGTTTTATCTCTGCCAAAATGGCCCCCAGATATTGGGTTGTCATGACAGGCCTTCAGGATATTTGGCAGTCGACTTTTAGTAAGAACCTCCTTTTCCCTATGATAAACAATTCCTCCTTGGGCTCGATATGGCTTTGCTGTTTGTCTAAACTGGGACTTGGCATTTGCACGTTTCTCAGGAGGTAGATCGTAGGTATACTGAGGGTACCTTTGTTCTGTTGCAGTGTAGAATCTCAAAAGCTGGTCATACAATTGATCTTCCATGGTTGTCAAAATTGGAAAAGATTTGGTGTCATAGAGAGCAGAGAGGTGTCATAGAGAACATACAAAACAAGTTATCATTAACTATGCACTGACAGGACAGCGCCATCTACTGTCAGTTCAGATCTGCACACTTTTCAACAAATAAGCAATAGGGTGAGAAAAACAGTGAAGTGATAACATTATGGCCTAGAGAAATACTATAAAAACTATTTTATACCCCCTGGTATAAAGTTTATCCCCCGGGGGTATACTATGGCCTAAGTCAGCTTTTGAATTTTTGTGCTGTTTCCTTCCTCAGTAAAAGGGTTCCCCGGCTTCCCCGCAGTGCTGCGAGGGTGCCCCCATGGTAGATAAACCCATTTTTTAAGCGTATCCAAGGCGTTGCTAGGATAGAATGGCCATGTAAAATCCCATAGCAACCAGTAAAAGGGTTCCCCACCCACCCCGCAGTGCTGTGAGGGTGCCCCCAAGGTAGATTAACCCCTTTTCCAAGCGTATACAAGGCGTTGCTAGGATAAATTGGTCATGTAAAATCCCATAGCAACCAGTAAAAGGGTTCCCCGGCTTCCCCACAGTGCTGCAAGGGTGCCCCCAAGGTAGATAAACCCCTTTTCCAAGCGTATACAAGCCGTTGCTAGGATAAAGTGGTCATGTAAAATCCCATAGCAACCACCTAAGGGGTTAACCACCTATCCTTAAGTGCTGCGAGAGTGCCCCCAAGGTAGATAAACCCCTTTTTCAAGCGTATTCAAGGCGTTGCTAGGATAGAGTGATCATGTAAAATCCCATAGCAACCAGTAAAAGGTTTCCCCACCCACCCGCAGTGCTGCAATGGTGCCCCCAAGATAGATAAACCCCTTTTCCAAGCGTATCCAAGGTGTTGCTAGGATAGAGTGATCATGCTATATCCCATAGCAACCAGTAAAGGGGTTCCCCACCCACCCCTCAGTGCTCGTCAGTGCCCCCTAGGTATACAAAGCCCTTTTCCAAGCATATCCAAGGCGCCAAGACAACGAGCTGGCACGAGCAGGGCTGAAGATTTCATGTCACATGTGACTATAGGGAGGGGGTGGGGCTTAGAAAGGGAGATCCCTGGCGTCACCAGAGGTGGAGGAGCTTGAAAAGGAGCAGTGCCCGATGGGAGGGGGAGCTGTGACCTAGAAGAATGAGCAGCTTTCCCTCAGCTTACCCTGGGGGGTATAATCTGGCCTGGAGGGGTATACTTTGGCCTAGGCTATTTTATACCCCGGGGTATAGTTTGGCCTAGGCCAAAGTATACCCGGGGTATAATCTAGCCTAGGCCACTTTAACCCCGGGTATAGTCTGGCCTGGGGGTATAATCTGGCCTGTTACACCGGTTAATAATGGAGAGGCGTCAATAAGACGCCTATCCATTATTAATCCTAGTAAATGGTTAAAAAAAACACAGAGACTAGGAAAAAATATTTTAATGAAATAAAGACACACACTTTTTGACAATTCCTTTATTATGCGCTCAATCCATCTGAAGACCCTCGACCTGCAAAAGAAATAAAAAAACCAAATTCATACTCCCTGGCCCTGTCCGCAGAAATCCCATAACGAGGGTCCCACGACGATCTGCCATGGAGAACAGACACATCCGGAGATGTGTCTGCTCTCCACGGCTGCAGCAACACACTGACAGGTGCTCCGGCACCTGCCGGTGTGTTACTGCGCATGCGCGAGAGTTTACCGGCGTTCATTGACCCCGGTACTCTCGCTTTACGGCACTACTGCGTGGGAAAGTTCACACGCAGCTCTAGTGCCGTAAATAGAGACGCCGGAGCCGCTGAACTCCGGTAAAGAACGCGATACAATGCTAGGAGCTTCGCTCCTGGTAGTGTATCGCCGTAGAGCAAGCGATCTGCGTGGGACACTCGGTTTTGGATTCTGCGGACAGGGAGTATGGATTTGGTTTATTTTTTTGTTTTTTTTTCCTAGGGGACTGAGGGCTTCGCGTACCAGTGTGCTGTATGGTGAGTATATATTCTATGTTGTATGTACTGTGTGTCATGTATGTTACGTTTATTGTATGTGTATTGTATGTGTTTGTGTTTTGTGTGTTACTAACAATTGTGCTAAGTCGCTGGACACAGGGACAACTCTCCCATCCTAATACCGGATGGGAGTAGTAATCCCATACGGCGACTTAGCACAATTGGGTGGCACTATCGTCGCATGGGGACACACACACACAGACTTCACACATGTACACAGACACACACACATAGACAGACACACACACATACATACCAGATCGATCAAACGACCGACATCGATCCCCATGCGACGATATGCCTCCATGCTGACAGCCAAACTCCGCCCACGCACTTCCGCCCACGCACTTCCTCCCGCTTCCCCGCACTTCCTGCTGCAGCGGTTTCTACACCCAAAACCGCAGAAAACCCGCAGATATTTTTTCTTCTGCGGGTTTTACTGCGGGTTTGACCCTCACAATGGAGGTCTATGGGTGCAGAACCGCTGCAGTTCCGCACAAAGAAGTGTGACATGCTGAGGAATGTAAACCGCTGTGTTTCTGCGCGTTTTTTTCTGCAGCATGTGCACAGCGGTTTGCAGTTTCCATAGGTTTACATGTAAATGTAAACGCAATGGAAACTGCAGCGGACTCGCAGCGGCAAAATCGCGGCGGTTCCGCGGTAAAAACCACAAAGTGTGAACATGGCCTAAAGCTTCCAGGAAAGCTGGTGAACAATAAGGTAATTGTCAGGAAGCTACAACCCTGATATTTGTACTGTGCATTAGGACTAAGGACTGGTTATGGTGCTATGCTTAGCAAGGAAGAGTCAATTTAACCGTTGCTGTGCTGACCAAATACGTCACATCTGTTCCAAGACCAATGCGAATGACATGGAGGATTCCAGAAATATCCAAGGCGAGCCAATGTAAGTCCAGGTCTCTAAACGTGACACTGCACAGATATTACAACCACATTTCATCTATGGACTTTCTTTTCTTATCAGCATTTGAATTTATGGACTGATTTATTCCTGTATATTTAGCTCAGAGTAAATGGTGACACCATATAGACAGAACACGTGCTCTGTGGGACAGATATAACACATGACCCACAAGAAGGGAGGTCTCTTGGCTCTCCTCGGACACTTCGCTCACACTTCACACAGACATCAGATGGACAGCTGATATGTGAGTTAAACATGTGTTTCTTCAACCATGCTCTTGACAGAAACAGATTCCATTTACCATTCAAGATCCCAGGAAAGATGGGGAACAAACTTTGATATGGACAAATGGACAATTTCTTTGTAATTATTTCACCTATTTTATGTTTTGCTACAATGATGCTTTTTGGAGGATAATCCAATAAATCACTACATTTTTTATAAGAAAAATCATCTTTATCGCATCTGGTAAAGAGTCCTGAATAAATAAATATATACGAAATAAGTATAACATGACCAGAGGTAAACTTTATACCTCCGATCACAGCTGAATGCTCACGCTGTGTTTTGACAGTGTGGGAACTGTGGCTCTCTGACCAGCGGGGATAATTCCACCACTGATCAGAAGCAGTGTTTGCCGCGCTGTCATGTGCATGACACCCGGTGTTTGTGAAGTCAGTGTTCGGTGTCCGTGCCCAAAGAGTAGGTGTTCGGTGTCCGTACCCGAACAGTAGGTGTTAGGTGCTGACGCCAGATTTTACTGTTGGGGTTCACCCATCTCTACTGATGATGGTTCTGGTGATGAATACAGCACCAGAACCAGAACCATTACATGAATACCTCACAAGAATCATCAATAGTAAATGAATACAGCACCAGAACAACTATCACTACATGAAGAGGTCACCACTATTGCCATCAGTACATGAATATGACACCAGAATCACTATCCATAGAGGAATATGGCACCAAAACCACCATCCACTTAGTTGCAAACTGTATTTGTTGCATGATGGGGTCTGTTTAGCTCCATTGCATTACCCATCAAATGCTGTGCTGCACACCTATTTGTAACCAAATGGCCTCCATTACAGTTAAGTAATATTAGTTCCCATGACTGTCCTTTGGTTTGACACTTATTTGCAGGATGTCAGGTATAAATGTTGCTATTTTTCCCTGTTAATGGTCTTCAAGCAATGAATGATTTCATATCTATATAAACATACTCCCTATTGAGCCTCCCCCTCTAAACTACACCGCTTTTTTACTTTTGGAGCTATTTTTTGGTGAAAAAGGTAACAGTTCTAGCAGAATTGGTCGTCGGAATTTGTTACCTGACCCATTGGAGGGGGAAGGGATGTGTGTTAGGGGTCCTGTTAACCCCTTAACGACCGCCGATACGACTTTTAACGGCGGCAGTTAAGGGTACTTAAGTGTATAGCACCCCTTAGAGTTGGATTTTCTCCGGGGTCTCGGTTGCTGGGGGTAGCCGAGACCCCAGAGAACATGATTCGGGTCGGTTTTTACCCACCCCGGGTTGGGATCGCCAGTAATTAACCGTTTACCGGCAAAAACAAAAACGTGATTTCCCATGTAATTTCTCTGTCCTCCGATGTGATCGCACATCAGAGTACAGAGAAATGTTGTCCCTGATCACCTCCCGATACTTACCTGTGTCCCCCGGTGCTCCTCGTGGCTCCCGATGGGCGCCGCCATCTTCCGAGAAAAAAATGGCGGGCGCATGCGCAGTGCGCCTGCCGGCCGGCACCCGGCAGATCTTTGGATCTTTGGGGTCTCGGCTGCCAGGGGTAGCCGAGACCCCAAAGAACATGATCAGGGTCGTTTTTTTACCCCTGTTTTGTGATCGCCGGTAATTAACCGTTTACCGGCGACTGCAAAAAAAAAGCGATGTCTGTCATTCTCTGTCCTCTGATGTGATCGCATATCAGAGGACAGAAAAATAGGGGGATCGGGGACCCTGTTATACTTACCGGTGTCCCTGGGTCCTCCTGCGTCCCCTCCTGGCCGCAGGCTTCTTCCTCCGGTAAGAAAATGGGCGCATGCGCAGTGCGCCCACTGTGATCTGCCAGCCGGCAGAGGAAGATTCTTTCTCTTGTTTTATTTTGGTCACTGTAAGATCCTATCACAGTGATCAAAATAGAAAAAATAAATACCCCCCCTTTATCATCCCCTTAGTTAGGAAAAAACAATAAAATAAAAAAAAATGTATGTATTTCCATTTTTCAAATAGGGTTAGGGTTGGGGCTAAAGTTAGGGTTAGGGTTGGGGCTAAAGTTAGGGTTGGGGCTAAAGTTAGGGTTAGAGTTGGGATTAGGGTTAGGGTTGGCATTAGGGTTACGTTTGGGATTGGATTAAACGATATCTACCAATCCAGTATTGATAATGCAGCAAGGTATTGGTGAACTAATAAAAAATACTTTGTCAATATTCGGAATTTTAAAGTATTATTAATAAAAGACCACAACAAACACTACAAAAACACGCCAAAAGGGCCAAAACACAGAATCTTGTAAATATCGGTCAACTACCAGATTGCCCAAGTTCAATTCCTCATTTATGTCTATCAGATAGTAGACTTGTGCAACCTGAGTAATCTCACAGCAGTAGCCTTTGACTTGCGCAACCTGAGTTATCCCACAGCAGTAGTAGCCTTTATCACTGTATGGATGCCATATACAAAATAACCAATATCAAAAAGCTATAAACCTGTGAACAAAAAAGACATCTGTGTAATGTAATAGAACGATCTCACCCGGGTTCATGTGCATCAGTTCATCCTGGTCTCTGAGACGGCTCCAGTGGTAATTCTGATAATCCGGGGGTTGGGGTGGATAAACAAAGATCCCCATTTACTTCAAAACCCACCACTAGGGATTGGAGATACTAGACCATTTCCCGATATAACCAGGGGCTAAAGTTAGGGTGGGGGCTAAAGTTAGGGTTAGACTTGGGATTAGGGTTTGGATTAGGGTTAGGGTTACATTTGGGACTGGGTTAGGTTTGGGTTTCGGGTTAAGGTTAGGGTTTGAATTAGGGGTGTATTGGGATTAGGGTTGGGATTAGGGTTAGGTTTGAGGTTAGGGTTGAGATTATGATTAGGGGTGTGTTGGGCTTAGGGTTTTGATTAGGGTTACGGTTGGGATTAGGGCTAGGGGTGTTTTGGGGTTAGGGTTCTGATTAGGGTTATGGATGGGGTTATGATTAGGATTTTGGATCGGGTTGGGATTAGGGTTAGAGGTGTGTTGGGGTTAGGGTTGGGCGGTTTCAACTGTTTAGGTACATCAGGGGTCTCCAAACACAACAGCCAATTTTGCGCTCAAAAAGTCAAATTGTGCTCCCTTCCTTCTGAGCTCTGCCGTGTGCCCAAACAGTGGTTTACCCCACATATGGGGCATCAGCGTACTCAGGACTAATTGGACAACAACTTTTGGGGTCCAGTTTCTCCTGTTACCCTTGCAAAAATAAAATAAATTGGGCGCTAAAAAATTATTTTGTGGAAAAAAAATTATTTTTTATTTTCACGGCTCTGCATCAAACTTCTGTAAAGCACTTGGGCGTTCAAAATGCTCACCACATATCTAGATAAGTTCCTTGGGGGTCTAGTTTCCAAAATAGGGTCACTTGTGGGGGGTTTCTACTGTTTAGGTACATCAGGGGCTCTTAAAATGCAACATGACACCCGCAGACTGTGAGGAATTGTATCTTAATTTCCCAGACAACCATGTTTTTGCTAACCAAAGGAATTGGCTTTTTATCTGTATATTGGCTTGTGAATTTAAGTGTTTATGTCTGGTGGGTCAAGAAGACTTGCCAACTGATATACTATCTAACATACTGTGTAAAGGTACCGTCACACTAAACGATATCGCTAGCGATCCGTGACGTTGCAGCGTCCTGGCTAGCGATATCGTTTAGTTTGACACGCAGCAGCGATCAGGATCCTGCTGTGATATCGCTGGTCGCTGAATAAAGTTCAGAACTTTATTTGGTCGTCCGATCGCCGTGTATCGTTGTGTTTGACAGCAAAAGCAACGATACCAGCGATATTTTACACTGGTAACCAGGGTAAACATCGGGTTACTAAGCGCAGGGCCGCGCTTAGTAACCCGATGTTTACCCTGGTTACCAGCGTAAAATGTAAAAAAAAACAAACAGTACATACTCACATGCGTCCCCCGGCGTCCGCTTCCCACACTGACTGAGCGCCGCAAAGTGAAAGTGAAACCACAGCACAGCGGTGACGTCACCGCTGTGCCCTGCTACTGCCGGCGCTCAGTCATTGCAGGAAGCGGACGCCGGGGGACGCATGTAAGTATGTACTGTTTGTTTTTTTTACATTTTACTCTGGTAACCAGGGTAAACATCGGGTTACTAAGCGCGGCCCTGCGCTTAGCAACCCGATGTTCACCCTGGTTACCCTGGGACCTCGGCATAGTTGGTCGCTGGAGAGCGGTCTGTGTGACAGCTCTCCAGCGATCAAACAGCGACGCTGCAGCGATCGGCATCGTTGTCGCTATCGCTGCAGCGTCGCTTAGTGTGACGGTACCTTAAGTCTATAATAGTGACTGTACATAGGGTGTGTTAAGCTTTGCTTATTGATGTGTGCTGATATGCTAATAGTGCTACTTGATCCCATCACCATTGTTTACCTTATCTTGATGTTGGACTGAAGGACCCTGGGTAATTCTAAAAATATAAAAAATGAAAATAAGAGTGGCGCTGAATACTGCAGGGCTAATTGAAACTGCTGCGACTACAACAATCACCACCTCAGATTGTATTGTTAAGAAATGCCAAAAAAATGAATATATGCGGAAATAGCATATATATGTATTCGCGCTGATTCTAGCCCTTATGGGGAAAAAGACAGTGTGCAATAAATGTAATTAAATACGCACTCTGACATAGATCCGGAACGTTTTTCCTGAATCGAATGAACAGCACAAGTAAAACAAGAGGACTCCTGCTACATGAATAAAGTTCTTACCCTACCCGGAAGTCCATGCAGGTGCAGACAGTCTCATTGAACAAATGTCGATGAAATCCAATGTCCAAATGTATATGCTATTTCCGCATATATTGATTTTTTTTTTTTTTTGGTAATTTTAAAAATAGCTTACATGCCTTGGGTATAAAAAGACTCAGAGATCACATCATGGGAGACTGAAGTAAGACAGGGCTACCAGCCAGACATTCTGCAAACCACCCAACAAACAAGAGAAAGGACTGCAGCCAATTCATCATGGCATCATCATGAGGGACACTGATCTATGATTCTATAGGAAACAACCTAGGGGTTTTCAGCTCTGGTTGGAAGGACACAGGTCTGATCCAGTGACCATCTCTGAACCATGGATATGTTTAGAGAAAGCCAGGTTTGGGACCCGCTGGTCACCTGGTTCCATGGAGATAGTCAGATAAGCGAGGTGGTGTCTCTCGTGTCAACTGGCTTTGGACCTTGTATGGACTCTATGGACAGCTCTTCTTTGTGTGTGTATCACAGGTGGAATAGCGATCCTGGGAGCTCTGACATAATGTCAACTGGCTTCTGACCTTGTACGGAGTTTATGGACTGTTCTGTCATCTCCCTTGACGCTTGTCGTTACCTCTTCTCTGTGTGTATATCACAGGTGGAATAGCGACCCTGGGAGCTTTGATATAACATCTACCATTATCCCGGCAAGACAACGGAAGAGTAAGACCCTGTCATGTGCACTATGTTGGGGTAATTGCTGAGATTGTTCTGTATGCTATTGTGTGTTGTGGTTCAATAAAGTATTGCCACACTGTTTTACCTTAACCCTGTGTTGTCTGTGTAGTTTTTTGCCCACAGGGAGATAGAGCGGGCGTTCAGTGGTATGAGCCCTGGTCCATGCAGTCTTGCTAAAGACAGCCGGGCCAGCAGACGAGAGCACCCACTGACCCCGTTTCTCCACACAGACTATTCCATCAAACTCTGCATTTTAAAACATCACTACTTCCCTTCTGAGCCCTGATGTGTGCCCAAACAATGGTCCCCCAACTTATGGGGTATCATCGTACTTAGGACAAATTGGACAACAAATTTTGGGGTCCAATTTCTCCTGTTACCCTAGGGAAAATAAAAAATTGGGGCTAAAAAAAATCACTTTTGTGGAAAAAAAAATTTATTTTCACGACTGCATTATAAACTTCTGTGACCCATTGGGCGTTCAAATTGCTCATCACACATCTAGATAAGTTCCATGGGGGGTCAAGTTTCCAAAATGGGGTCACTTTGTGGGAGGTTTCTACTGTTTAGGTACATCATGGGCTCTGGAAACGCAACATAACGCCCGCAGACCATTCTATCAAAGTCTGCATTCCAAAACGGCGCTCCTTCCCTTCCGAGCTCTGCCATGCGCCCAAACAGTGGTTCCCCCCACATATTGGGTATCAGCGTACTCAGGATAAATTGCACAATAAATTTCTCCTGTTACCCTTGTGAAAGTAAAAATTTTGGAGTGAAAAGATAATTTTTGTGGAAAAAATATGATTTTTTATTTTCATGGCTCTATGCTATAAACTTCTGTGAAGCAGTTGGGGGTTCATAGTGCTCACCACACATCTAGATAAGCTCTTTGGGGGGTCTAGTTTCCAAAATATGGTCACTTGTGGGGGGTTTCTACTGTTTAGGTACATCAGGAGCTTTGCAAATGCAATATGAAGCCCACTTACCATTCCATCAAAGTCTGCATTTTAAAACATCACTACTTCCCTTCCGAGCCCCGATGTGTGCACAAACAGTGGTCCCCTCCACATATGGGGTATCATGGTACTCAAGACAAACTGGTCAACAAATTTTGGGGAAAAAAAACAAATGATCCAGCTGGAGATCGTCGCTAATACACGTCTATGGAGAAAAAACGCATCCTGCAAGCAATTTTCCAGGATGCGTTTTTTCTCCAGAACGACGCATAGCGACGTGCAGTGCACGACGCTAATGTGAAAGTAGCCTAAGACTTCATAGTTGAAACGCGTTGATCCTCCTCACTGGTGTGCCAGGTGTTTGCTATGCAAAGATTTTTCTGAACGATTTATCGATTTAGTTGTTAAATAAAGTCTCACAAAGTCGCAACTGCCTCCATCTCCAGCTGGATCATTTCTTTTTTTCTTCATTTGCTGTGGACACTCACCCCGAACCGTGCTGGGCGTTGGCAGGTCTGGGGATTTCTTCTAAGACCGGTAAGCTGACTACATTCCTTTTTTCCAACAAATTATGGGGTCCAATTTCTCCCGTTATACTTGAGAAAATAAAAGTTTGTGGGCTAAAAAATCATTTTTAAGGAAAAAAAAGGATTTTTTATTTTCATGGCTCTACGTTATAAATTTCTGTGAAGCACTTGGGTGTTCAAAGTGCTCACCACACATCTAGATAAGTTCCTTAATGGGTCTAGTTTCCAAAATGGTGTCACTTGTGGAGGGCTTCAAACGCGACATGGCGTCCGATATCAATTCCAGCCAATTCTGCATTGAAAAAGTCAAACGGAACTCCTTCTCTTCCAAGCTCTGCCATGCGCCCAAACTGCGGTTTCCCCCCACATATGGGGTATTGGCGTAGTCAGGACAAATTGCACAACAACTTTCGTCATCTAATTTCTCCTGTTACCCTTGTGAAAATAAAAATGTTGGGGCGAAAAGATCATTTTTGTAGAAAAAATGCGATTTTTATTTTCACGGCTCTACGTTATAAACTTTTGTGATACACCTGGGGGTTTAAAGTGCTCACCGCACATCTAGACAGGTTCCTTAAAGGGTCTTGTTTCCAAAATGGTGTCACTTGGGTGTTTCTACTGTTTAGGCACATCAGGGGCTCTCCAAACGCGACATGGCATCCGATCTCAATTCCAGCCAATTTTGCATTAAAAAAGTAAAACAGAACTCCTCTTCCAAGCTCTCCTGTGCGCCCAAACAGCGGTTTACCCCAACATATGGGGTATCGACATACTCAGGAGAAATTAGACTATGAAAGTTGTTCTGCAATTTCTCCTGTTACCCTTGTGAAAATAAGAATTTGTGGGTGAAAAGATCATTTTTGTGTAAACAAAATGTGATTTTTTATTTTCACGTCTCTACGTTATAAACTTCTGTGAAGCACTTGGGGGTTAAAAGTGCTCCTCACACATCTAGATAAGTTCCTTAAGGGGTCTAGTTTCCAAAATGGTGTCAATTGTGGGGGGTTTCCACTGTTTAGGCACATCAGGGGCTCTCCAAGCACGACATGGGGTCCGATCTCAATTCCAGCCAATTCTGCATTGAAAAAGTCAAACAGTGCTCCTTCTGTTGTGAATTCCGTTCTTGGGCTCCCTCCGGTGGTTGTAAGTGGAACTGCTGCTCCTTGGATTTAGCTTAGCAGCTGCTTCCACTGATCGTCTCTCCTGCTCTGCTATTTAGCCTGTGTTATGATCCTTAGTGGCTTAGGATCACAAATCTGACCAGCTAAGAAAAGAACACAGGACGAGCTCTGGGATGTGGGAACTAGACTGACCGCAAACCTGATCCTAACCGCACACACTATAGGCAGCCGTGGAACGTACCTAAAATTCCTAGATGTCTCTTCACAGCCTGAGAAACTGGCTACCCCTAGAGAGAAATAAAAGCCTCCCTTGCCTCAGAGAAATAACCCCAAAAATATAGAAGCCCCCCACAAATAATAACGGTGAATTAAGAAGAAGGCACAAACGTAGTAATGAAAACAGGTTCAGCAAAGGAGGCCCGCTAATCACTAAATAGAGAGAGAGGATAGCAAGAATCTGTGTGGTCAGTAAAAAACCCTATCCAAAAATATCCACGCAGAGAATGCAAGAACCCCCACACCAACTAACGATGTGAGGGGAGAGACTCTGCACCCCAGAGCTAAGAGCAAGCGAGAAAATCACATGTTAACAAGCTGGACTGAACTCATCATATACTGAGAAACATATTGTACACAGATGAGCAAAATGAACTAGCAAAAAACGTAGCTTCTCTTGAAGAGACAGATAACGAATGAAGTCAGGAGAGATCTGAACCAGCACTGAATACAACGACAGCAGGCAAAAAGTGAAGGTCCACGTGAGTTAAATAGGAAACCTGAATAGCAGGTGACGAGGCAGCTGATCCCAGCCACAGACCCGCAGAAAAACAAAAGAGCCACCAGAGGGAGCCCAAAAATAGAACTCACGCAGTACCACTCACGACCACAGGAGGGAGTCCGAAAACAGTGTTCACAACAAGCCTGGCTATGATCTTCAGCCAGTGCCAGCTGTCAATGTTTCTTGGTTGGATTCAGATCTCTCCTTGGATTTCCTTGATAGTCGGTCCAGTTCAGCAAAGATAAGTCCTTGCATGTTCATTTGTTGTCCACTTGCTGTGGACTTAATCGTTCAGCTCATTTTGTGTTTGCTCTAGTCCAGCTTGTCAGTATTCTACATTCAGTTAAGCTGGAAGCTCTGGGGAAGCAGATTTGCCCTCCACACCATTAGTCAGGTGTGGAGATTTTTTGTAAACTCTGTGATAGATTTTTCTAGCTTTTAATACTGACCGCACAGTATCCTTTCCTATTCTGTCTATCTAGTTAGAAGTGGCCTCCTTTGCTAAATCCTGGTTTCATTCTGTGTATGTCATTTCCCTCTCCACTCACAGTCCATATTTGTGGGGGGCTGTCTGTCCTTTGGGAATTTTCTCTGAGGCAAGATAGCTTTCCTGTTTCCATCTTTAGGGGTAGTTAGTTCTCCAGCTGTGACGAGATGTCTAGGGAGTGACAGGAACATTCCACGGCTACTTCTAGTGTTGTGTTAGGTTCAGGAACTACGGTCAGTAAAGATACCATCTCCTCAGAGCTTGTTCCATGTTGCTCCTTAACCACCAGGTCATAACATCCTTCTCTTCCAAGCCCTGCTGTGCGCCCAAACGGTGGTTTACCCCCACATATGGGGTATCAGTATTCAGGAGAAATTGCACAACAAATTTTGTGGTTCATTTTCTCTTTTTACACTTGTGAAAATAAAAAAAGTTGGCTCTGAATAAAATGTTTGCAAAAAAAAGTTAAATATTCATTTTTTCCTTCCACATTGTTCCAGTTCCTATGAAGCACGTAAAGGGTTAATAAACTTCTTGAATGTGGTTTTGAGCACTTTAAGGGGTGTAGTTTTTTGAATGGTGTCAAGTTTGGGTATTTTCTGTCATGTACACCCCTCAAAGTGACTTTAAATGAGAGATGGTCCCTAAAAAAATGGTTTTGTAAATTTTGTTGTAAAAATGAGGGGTGTGTTGGGGTTAGGGTTGGAGTTAGAATTGAGAGGTTTCCACTGTTCAGGCACATCAGGGGCTCTCCAAACGCGACATGGCGTTTGATCTCTGTTCCAGCCAATTTTGCATTGGAAAGTCAAACGGTGCTCCTTCCCTTCCGAGCTCTGCCATGCGCCCAAACAGTTGTTTACCTGCATGTATGGGGTATCAGCGTACTCAGTACAAATTGTACAACAACTTTTGGCGTCCAATTTCTCCCGTTACCCTTGGTAAAATAAAACAAATTGGATCTGAAATAAATTTTTTGTGAAAAAGTTAAATGTTCATTTTTAAACATTCCAAAAATTCCTGTGAAGCACCTGAAGGGATAATAAGCTTCTTAAATGTGGTTTTGAGCACCTTGAGGGGTGCAGTTTTTAGAATGGTGTCACTTTTGGGTATTTTCAGCCATATAGACCCCTCAAAGTGGCTTCAAATGTGATGTCGTCCCTAAAAAAAAATGGTGTGGTAAAAATTAGAAATCGCTGGTCAACTTTTAACCCTTGTAACTTCCTAACAAAAATAAATTTGTTCCAAAATGGCCGTGGGGCTGCATCCGGGTCCTTCAGGGAGGTGGCTTACCAGCGCCTGCTCAGAGCAAGCACTGGTAAGCTTCCCTGCTGTGCCTGTGTGATCTGACACAGTGCACAGCAAAGTGTCAGATCAGTGATCTGTCAATAAAATGTGATGCCCCACCTGCGGCAAAGTAAAAAAGTAAAAAAATAAATTTTTACATATGTGAAAAAAAAAAAAAAATTCCTAAATAAATAATAATAATAAAAAATATTGTTCCAATAAATACATTCCTTTATCGAAATAAAAAAAAAAACAATAAAAGTACACATATTTAGTATTGCCGCGTCTGTAACGACCCAACCTATAAAACTGTCCTACTAGTTAACCCCTTCAGTGAACACCGTAAAAAAAAAAATAAGGCAAAAAACAACGCTTTATTATCATACTGCCGAACAAAAAGTGGAATAACACGCGATCAAAAAGCTGGATATAAATAACCATGGTACCGCTGAAAACGGCAACTTGTCCCGCAAAAAAAAAGCTGCAATACCGCATCATCAGCAAAATAATAAAAAAGTTATAGTCCTCAGAATAAAGCGATGCAAAAATAATTATTTTTTCTATAAAATAGTTTTTATCGTCTAAAAGCGCCAAAACATAAAAAAATGATATAAATGAGGTATCGCTGTAATTGTACTGACCAAAAGAATAAGACTGCTTTATCCATTTTACCAAACGCGGAATGGTATAAACGCCCCCCCCCCAAAAAAAAAAAAAAGAAATTCATGAATAGCTGGTTTTTGGTCATTCTGCCTAACAAAAGTCGGAATAAAAAGCGATCAAAAAATGTCACGTGCCCGAAAATGTTACCAATAAAAACAACAACTTGTCCCTCAAAAAACAAGACCTCACATGACTCTGTGGATCAAAATATGGAAAAATTATAGCTCTCAAAATGTGGTAACCCCAAAAATATTTTTTGCAATAAAGAGTCTTTTAGTGTGTGACAGCTGCCAGTCATAAAAATCCGATAAAAAAACTGATAAAAATAGTAAATCAAACCGCCTTCATCACCCCCTTAGTTAGGGAAAAATTAAAAAATTTATTTATTTCCATTTTCCCATTAGCGTTAGGACTAGGGTTAGGGCTAGGGTTAGGGTTAGGGTTGGGGCTGCAGTTAGGGTTGGGGCTAAAGTTAGGGTTAGGGCTGGGGCTTAAGTTAGGGTTAGGGTTGGGGCTAAAGTTATGGTTAGGGCTTGGATTACATTTACGGTTGTGAATAGGGTTGGGATTAGAGTTAGGGGTGTGTCAGGGTTAGGGGTGTGGTTAGGGTTACAGTTGAGATTAGGGTTAGGGGTGTGTTTGGATTAGGGTTTCAGTTATAATTGGGGGGTTTCCACTGTTTAGGCACATCAGGGGCTCTACAAACGCGACATGGCGTCCGATCTCAATTCCAGCCAATTCTGCGTTGAAAAAGTAAAACACTGCTCCTTCCCTTCCGAGCTCTCCCATGCGCCCAAACAGGGGTTATCCCAACATATGGGGTATCAGCGTACTCAGGACACATTGCACAACAACTATTGGTGTCCAATTTCTCCCGTTACCCTTGGCAAAACACAAAACTGGGGGCTAAAAAATAATTTTTGTGGAAAAAAAAGGATTTTTTATTTTCATGGCTCTGCATTATAAACTGTAGTGAAACACTTGGGGGTTCAAAGTACTCATAACACATCTAGATAAGTTCCTTGGGGGGTCTAGTTTCCAATATGGGGTCACTTGTGGGAGGTTTCTACTGTTTAGTTACATCAGGGGCTCTGCAAATGCAACGTGACGCCTGCAGACCAATCCATCTAAGTCTGCATTCCAAATGGCACTCCTTCCCTTCCGAGCTCTGCCATGCGCCCAAATGGTGGTTCCCCCCACATATTGGGTATCAGCGTACTCAGGACAAATTGGACTACAACTTTTGGGGTCCAATTTCTCCTGTTACCCATGGGAAAATACAAAACTGGGGGCTAAAAATATTTGTTGTGGGAATTTTTTTTTTAATTTTCACGGCTCTGCGTTATAAACTGTAGTGAAACACTTGGGGGTTGAAAGCTCTCACAACACATCTAGATGAGTTCCGTAGGGGATCTACTTTCCAAAATGGTGTCACTTGTGGTGGGTTTCAATGTTTAGGCACATCAGTGGCTCTCCAAACGTAACATGGCGTCCCATCTCAATTCCAGTCAATTTTACATTGAAAAGTCAAATGACGCTCCTTCCCTTGCGAGCTCTGCCATGCGCCAAATCAGTGGTTTACCACCACATATGGGGTATCAGCGTACTCAGGACAAATTGTACAACAAGTTTTGGGGTCCAATTTCTTCTCTTACTATGGGGAAAATAAAAAATTTGGGGCGAAAAGATCATTTTTGTGAAAAAATATGATTTTTTATTTTTACGGCTCTGCATTATAAACTTCTGTGAAGCACTTGGTGGGTCAAAGTGCTAATTACACATCTAGATAAGTTCCTTAGGGGGTCTACTTTCCAAAATGGTGTCACTTGTAGGAGGTTCCAATGTTTAGGCACATCAGTGGCTCTCCAAACGCAACATGGCGTCCCATCTCAATTCCTGTCAATTTTGCATTGAAAAGTCAAACGGCGCTCCTTCCCTTCCAAGCTCTCCCTCCCACCGAAACAGTGGTTTACCCCAACATATCGGGTATCATCGTACTCAGGACAAATTGTACAACAACTTTTGGGGTTTATTTTCTCCTGTTACCCTTTGTAAAATAAAACAAATTGGAGCTTTGGAGCTGAAATAAATTTTTTGTGAAAAAAAGATAAATGTTTATTTTTATTTAAACATTCCAAAAATTCCTGTGAAACACCTGAAGGGTTAATAAACTTCTTGAATGTGGTTTTGAGCACCTTGAGGGGTGCAGTTTTTAGAATGGTGTCACACTTGGTTATTTTCTATCATATAGACCCCTAAAAATGACTTCAAATAAGATGTGGTCCCTAAAAAAAAATGGTGTTGTAAAAATGAGAAATTGCTGGTCAACTTTTAACCGTTATAACTCCCTAACAAAAAATAATTTTGGTTCCAAAATTGTGCTAATGTAAATTAGACATGTGGGAAATGTTACTTATTAAGTATTTTGTGTGACATATCTCTGTGATTTAATTGCATAAAAATTCAAAGTTGGAAAATTGCAAAATTTTCAAAATTTTCATTTTTTTCACAAATAAACGCAGGTATTATCAAAGAAATTTTACCACTGTCATGAGGTACAATATGTCACGAGAAAACATTGTCAGAATCACCAGGATCCGTTGAAGTGTTCCAGAGTTATAACCTCATAAAGGGACAGTGGTCAGAATTGTAAAAATTGGCCCGGTCATTAACGTGCAAACCACCCTTGGGGGTAAAGGGGTTAAGTACCAAATTGGCTCTGTCACTAAGGGGCTAAATTAGTCTCAGACCTATTTCTTTACATGGGGATGAGGGTTCATGTGGGTGGGGCATCGGCTTCAACTGCCTAGGGCAACAAAATGCCTTGTTCCAGCCCCATGTACAGTAGGATCATCCTACTGTGCATGCGGAGAGTACTCTGTTGGAATGAACGTTGGGGGTATCTTACTGTGTTTGGGGGCAATTTAGTTGGCATCACACTTTATAGGAGCAATTAAAGGGGAATCTAGGGCTTCAATAGGAGGAAAATTACTCTGTAAGTGCTGTAAAGTGAGATCTGCTCTTCTCGGCCCCATCATTTCTTGTGCACCCTTGATTATCATGTTTTCAAATCTTTTTTACTGAAGTTCTTTGTTACCTGCTGTGACCTTCTTTCCTTGTGATTGGTCATGTTTGATCATATTTGTGACCAATTCACAATTGTATGTGCAATGAATAAAGACAGCAGTCGGAAACGTGTTTGCGTGTAACAGACGGTTACCGGACTTGTGACCTTATAAATATTTTTTTCAATAGTGTTTTATAAAGATTTGGATGCTGGAATTTCTGTACCTACCTTTTCCTGTGGCACCACAACTTTCCTCTTCATGGATCTTCCATATGTGGCTGAGCTGACCATTTTCTCCTTCTTTGTCGCTAGATTGGACATCTGGACAGATGAGTACTGAGGTGACTAGAATGTTGTTGGAAGCAGTGCCGCACTGCCAATGGCACAAACCTTGCAGCTGCTATGGGGTCTGTGAGGCAGAGGGTCCCACCCAACATCGTAGGATGAATTGTATCGGCATCCTGGATGCCAATACAGTTGCAAGCAATGATGAAATAGGGAAACCATCACCATCATTCTCCCTTTGTAGGTGCGTCATTTAATTGTGTCACTGTGCTGAGAAGTGAAGAGTTTCAGAGCACAGACTATGGAGACTGGAGAAGCAGGGAAACCAGGAGAGTTGAGTATTTTATTATTTTAAATCAATGAGTACATTGTGGCCCATTATATTGTATGTGTGGACTATTATACTAAATGGAAGGCAATGTGGTGGCCATTATTCTATATGGTGGACTATGTAGTAACATTATACTATTTGAAGGGTTATGTGAGCGCCAGTGTACTTTTTTCAGTACTTTGTGGGGGCCATTATACTGTGTTTCAGGGCTATGTAGAGCCCATTATACTGTTTGAAAGGCTATTATAATGAATGTGAGTAATTAAATTATGAAGGTTTGTGTGGGGTCCATCGTAATGTGTGGAGGGCTTGGTAGGAGCTTTTATGCTGTTTGGAAGGCTGTGTAGAGTGGATTATATTGTTTTAAGGGCTAGCGGGGGCCATTACACAGTGTGGATGGTTGTGTTGGGGCCATTATACTGTCTGTGGGCCATTATAATGTATGTAGGGCTATGTGGGGGGCATATTTGGACAGTTGGGGTATCATACAGTGTTGGGGTCACCACAGTTTTCCAGGGGAGTTGAGGTGGGGGTACAGGAGGGTCATTATACTGCATATGTGGTGGAATTCAATGTGAGGGTATCATACCATGTTTGGGTGGGCAGTTTTTGTCGGCCTCATTCTTTATAGGTGCAATCAAAAGACAATCAATGTGCGTCAATAGAAGGAAAATTAATTTGTAAGGGATGCAAAGTTGTGAGATATGCTCTTCTGTGACCGCACTAAATATTTTTTTGGGGGATTTCAATTAGGCTACTTTCACACTAGCGTTTTTCTGCGTACGTTGAAAAGCGTCGTTTTGGTGGAAAAACGCATCCTGCAAAATCTCCCGCAGGATGAGTTTTTTTCCCATAGACTTGCATTAGCGACGCATCGAGATGGATTGTCATGCGTTGTGTACGTTTTGCGACGGATGCGTCAGAATGTTCCGACATGTCCCCTGGAAAAAAACGTTGATTGTAACGTTTTTTGTCTGCGCCGGAAAAACGTGTTGCGACGCTTCCTTATTAATGTGTCGTTGGCTACAATAGCAGCCTATGAGCGCAGGATGCGTCGGGACACGTTTTTTGACGGGATGCAGCGCTGCAAAACGTTTTTTTACACTGAGCATGCTCAGAAGCAGGATTTTGTTGCCAATTTCATCCCAAATCTATATAAACCAGGCCTGAGCCTTCAACCCCAGATATGCCAGAAAGAAGCCAGAAGACAGCCTGCCAGCATCTACCCAACATCTGCTCAGCATCCGCCCAGCCTGTGCCCAGCCTGCCAACATCTGCCAAGCCTGCCAGCATCTGCCAAGCCAGCCAGTGTCCAGAGGCCTGCCAGCTTCAGAACCTAAAGCTGCAGCATTCCAGCCAGTGTGAGTATATATACTGCCATTTTTGCATGCGTCTGTGTGCATGTGTGTGTGCGTGTGCATGTGTTTGTGTTTGTATGACGTACTGAATACAGTCAGAGCTAAGCCTGAACCAGAGCTAAACCTGAATACAGACATAGGCCTGACATCATACTGCACCAGCCAGCGTCCTGTCAGAGTCCAGCTACAGCATGAGGACTGCTCTTGTGAAGCCAGTCAGCTTTGAGCTCCAGCCTGATTCCTGCCATTTATGCATTCGTATGTGGGTGCGTGTGTGTGTGTGCGTGTCTGTGTGCATCTTGTGCTTTTGGCCGGCTGGGTTATTTTGTGTGTGTGCATGTGTGTGTGTACGGCTGTGTGCTTTTGTGTGTTTGTGCTTTTATGCCTGCACCTGTGTGCTTTTGTGCATGTGTCTGTGTGATTGCGGGTGCATGCGTCCGTGCACATGCATTTTTTTTTACTGTGATGTATTTACCAAGTTGTGCGATTTGTGTAGCCTGTGGTTTAGTGTGTGAGCGTGTGTCAGCATGTGTCTTGCGTGTGTGTTCTTTGTTTCTCAACACATATTTTTGGTGTTTTATTGCTCAATAAATTTCCATTTGATGTACTTGTATTTAAAATAAAGAGCATTTTCGCTCCTATTGTGATGTAAAAAAAATAAATAAAATAATAATTAATAAAAAGTTTATGAAAAATCTCCGTAGTATAATTTCACAAAGGTAAATTTTTAACTGATGTATGTACAAATGTCCACACATGCAAAACTGTGTTGGTGCAGGGTTTATTTATTAAAGATAAAAGGTAATCTATTTTTTTTTTTAGAAGGGAAATAAAATGTGGTACAGTTTATTTTAAATGGATCTTTTCAAATCACATATATGATCAATACATTTTGAACTGGTGTGTAGGCCTTTCAAGTTTCCAAAAGTTTTTTTGGGGGGGTTTGGGGGGGTAGGGGTAAATGGTTTTACAGCTAGCACATACAATTGCATTTCTCTGATAATTTCAGCAGGGTGGTTATTACATCTTTTACATTCGTGAGTTTGGGGGGTTGTTTCTAACAATATAAACTTGTCATACTTGCAGAGCCACCAGGGACCACAGCGGACTACCTGAAGGCCCAGGAACACCTCCCACCAGGGACCACAGCCGCCCGGACCAAGTAAAGGACCCAGGGACCACATCCGCTTTGCTGATGTAAGTATTAAAGACCCTACAGCTTCAATTTCAATGTGTATAGTAGATTACAAGGGTTTTTATACTTGCAGAAACATCAGTGAACACAGCGGAAAGCCAGGGACTACAAAACAGTACAATGTCTTCTTCTGAGAGCCCTTCTCCACAGCGACAGCGTGTTGCGGTAATTATTAATGTTTACATGTGATGTAGCTACACGTAAAATGTTTTTTAATCACTATATGCCTTAATTATTTGATCACAGGAAGCTGAAGCAGCCGAAGGACTCTCAGAAGGAGACGAGAGGGGTGGAGAAAGACGAGGAGCGGGCGCACAGAGTGTAAGTTGTGTCGAAACAGCTTCACGCATCACTGAGCACCCAACACATTCAAACCACAACATCATACATAACAGTATACATACAACATATGCATAACTTTAACGTAATTCTTTTTAATGTTTTCCAGTCTGCTGCACAGCAACATCCTCCCAGCCGCTCCCGGAGCCGACGTAGTCGTGGCCACGGTCGCCGAGAGGTGAGTTTATTTTTATTTTTTTGCCTCTATTGATCATTATTTGTTTCTGTGTAGTAATGTTCTTTTTATTTTTTTAATGAATATCAACAGCGTGCTCGCGACTCAGATGCTGATGACCTCTTCGGGATCGATGTGGAACAACTGATTGAGGAGGTCCGCGAGCGGGAGCCGCTCTGGCATATGGGTGACAAACGCCATGCAGATTTATTTGTGACCCGTCGGCTCTGGGAGGAAGTATGCCGTAACGTTTTGCCGAGGTGGGATGACCTTGATCCAAGGCAGCAGACTCAAGAATGTAAGTATAAAATTTTCAGTTATGTTTTTAACTGAATGGAATGCGTTATAATTAACACTTGATTCTATTCTTGTCTTTACAGGTGAAAGGGTTAGGAAGTGGTGGCGGTCACTCAGAGATCGCTACAAGAGGGAGTTTAACGAGGAGATGCAGGCCCCGAGTGGCTCAGCACGAAGACGAAGGACTCCATATAAATATGGCCGGGCCCTGTCCTTCCTCCGGGAGAGTATGCTGCAAAGAGTGTAAGTATTCAACAGGCCATTGAATGACCAATTGTACCTAACTTGTTTGGTTTCAGTCAGGGCTTTTCCCCTGTCAATATATTAATTGTTATTTGTTCTCTATTTCACAGCACCTTCTTCAGCCATCGGGCGCCTGCATCGACTTCGGACCCCTCTGGAGCGATCTCTCAGGAGTCCGTCACCGAGGGCCACGTCGGTAGGCCACATCCCTCTGACCCCTCATCTGGCCCTTCCGTTACCTCTGTTCCATCCACTTCTACCGCCAGCAGCAGTGGAGCAGCATCGCAGCCCTCGTTACTGGAATCTGCTGGTCAAGACGTAGCATTCTCTTTACCACACCCCTCTGATCCTGCCACCTCTAGACCACCGTTAGGTTCGTGGCGGCAGTGACAGAGGGGTCTGGAAAGGAGCTATGCTCCTGAGTTCTTTCATCTGAATGCATCCTTCCAAAGCTCTTTCAAAATTTTGGGAGAGCAAGTGACTGCTGGTTTCAGCATGCTGCAATCACGTATCAGTGAAACCAGCACTGAAACCAGCAGTCGCTTGGATAGGCTGCATTCAGATGTAAGTCAATCTCCGGCCAACCTTTTTTTTTTCAATCAATGCTCAGGAGCATGGAAAAGCTTTCTCTTGACCAGCAGATGCAGGTAATGCACGACTGCCATGCTGCTCTACTGCGGGTCATGAGCCAAACTCCCACACCTCCCAACACAGCCACTACAAATTTCCCACCACAGTCCCAATACCAACCCCAGCCCAATACCAACCCCAGTCCCAATACCAACCCCAGTCCCAAAACCAACCCCAGTCCCAATACCAACCCCAGTCTCAGCATCAAACCCAGTCCCAATACCAACCCCAGTCCCAAAACCAAACCCAGTCCCAATTCCCATCCTGGCCACAAATCACAGTGTCTTCCCCAATGTTTTCCTCGTCAAGCTTTCCTTCCCCGTTTACTGTTCCACCTACCCCTACAACACCCTCCCCTGCTCAGCCTCCTGCTTTTTCATCCCATTCCACTACACCACAACCCAGTAGGCTTTCCCCACAAATTGACGTGGTCCAACCTTCCAGCCCCTCCGCTAGTATCTCCACCCCACACTTTATGGATTTGTAAAATATTTGTTGAAAAATTGTTCTTTTATGTTGTGTAATTTAAAAAAATAAAAATAAAAAAAAAGGGTAACAAAAAATAAAAGGATAAAAAATAAAATTGTTGCCAATAAAAAAAAAATGAAAAAATGAAGTTTAAACAACTCTAAAAAAAGTTACCAAAAAAAAGTTAAACAAGAAAAAAAAAATGGTGGACACAAATTTGGTGTTTCAACAAATTGTTTTTGAAACATTTACAATGTTTGTTTGTAATAACTTTTAAATACATTTTGTTTTGGTTTGAAAAAATTTGGTTGTGAAGTGGCTTCATTTTATATGTTAATAATTGGAAATTAAATACACACCACACGTTTGAAGGTATAACATTTGGTTTATTACACCACATATACCAAAGTGTATTCAACTAATTATGAAGTTGGTGGCAATAAAAAAACTTTATACACAAACATTTATCACCAAGACCTGAAATAAAAGTTCACACAATGTTCTCTTGCCATGGCACCCTGCCCACAGGTGAAACAAAATACTCAGCAAAGTTGTCCCTCATTCTGGAAACAGAACCGGCAGAACGTACAGAGCTGCTGTGGTAATCCCACAGGGTGGTCTCCAAATCCTCATCATCCACGGAAACAGGCTCCTTTGAAAGTACATAGTTATGTAGGACCACGCAGGCCTTCACAACCTCATCCACAGTTCGTATGTGCAGAGTTATGGCGGTGAGCAGTACGCGCCACTTTGCAGTGAGAATGCCGAATGCGCACTCCACCACTCTTCTTGCTCTCGTTAAGCAGGTAATTGAACACTTTTTTGGTTCTGGTCAAGTCTCGGCTTGAGTATGGTTTGAGGAGATGTGGGGACAACTGAAAGGCCTCATCACCCACACAGACATATGGCATAGGTGGTCCAGTTGTTCCCGGGAGTAGTCTGGCTGGTGGAAAGTCATATGTATCGCCATACAAACAACGGCCCATCGGTGAAGTTTTGAAGACTTGGGAGTCGTTGGACCGGCCATAGGCTCCAATGTCCACAGCCAGAAATTTGCAGTTGGCATCTGCTATGGCCATGAGTACGATAGAAAAATACTTCTTATAGTTGTAGTACTCCGAGCCTGTTCCTGACAGTTTTGCTATACGGATGTGTTTCCCATCGACTGCCCCCAAGCAATTTGGGAAATGGCACACTTTCTCAAACTGTTCTGCACTCTGCAGCCAGATGTCCCTTGTTGGTTGTGGAATGTACTCCGTGTGCAAGGTATCCCATATCGCCAGGCAGGTCACTTTCACAATTCCGGAAATGGTTGATAGTCCAAGGCGAAACTGGTAGTGTAGTGACGTTAGGGATTCTCCTGTAGCCAAGAATCTGTGAAAAAGCAAAACAAAAGTTATAAAAGATTGTAAAGACAGCAAAATAAATGACATTTGTAAGCAATTTACATAAATTTATTTTATTTTTTTTTTTCCATTTTAAAAATGCCACAGCTTTTTTTTGTTTTGGCTGTTGCAGTGCACATTAACAACAGCATTTTTACATCTGTGCATACATGGGCCCATACATGGAAAATATTAACATGGTCCAGAACATGCAACGCTGTGTTACAGCTCAGTATTTTGGGGACCATGTTCACTGCTGATGTTGTTTTCCATACGTTAAAATATGCTGGCATGGCATTAAATATGAACAGTGAGATAAAAAAAAAATTTAATTACCGCAGGGTCACCATCAGCCGCTCCGCCGGTGTAATGGAAGACCTCCTGTGTGTGTCCTGCCTTTGGATGACATCCCCAACTTGTTCCAGCAACACATCAAAGTGCTCCTGCCTCATCCGAAGATAATTATAAAATTTCTCCGGGTTCTGCCGTAACTCCATGTACAGGGTAGAATAGACGCCCCGGGTCATCCGCAGTGCGTTAATGGGATGAATCCACAGTCTGCGACATCGAGGGTGACGCATCCATCATCTTTGTGCTGCCGCCTCCTGCTCCTGAACCATGATATCCAGGCGAATGGTCTCAAAAATCACATCGGTAACCACGTTTGCAATGCTCACAAGCACTCCTTCCATCTCTGCCACTTTCTCTAAACCCTTTCGAAGATGGGCTGTAAAAACAGTCTGTATATAGTTTTCCCTATTTTCCAGTAGCCAATCACATAAGGAGACTCCCACTTTTATTATGTGGAAAACGGATCCGTCATAAAAACGGATGGAAACAACGGATGCAACGGATCCAGTTTTTCGACGGAACCGTCTAGCGAATCGACGAGGCATCCGTCGAAATAATGTAAGCGTTGTATCCGTTTTCCTGTCTTTACGACGCATCCGTCGATGCGTCGCAACCACGCATTTCGACGGCCGCAAGACGACGCTAGTGTGAAAGCAGCCTTAGACACAAAATGAGAAATACCTGTGCTAAAAGCCTTCAGAGAAGGACAGCCTATGGGAGAAAACAAAAGCTGCAAACAGGTATATTGCACACCCAGTCAAATGTCTACAAATTTACATAAGATACACTCAAGAAACCATAAATAGGTATATACCTTTTGCGCTATTATGTTGGTCCCAGGCAGGGCCGGACTGGGACTAAAATTCAGCCCTGGCATTTGAAGTTACACAGGCCCACTTGTCACTTGGTGACTGTATAATATCTTTGTACACTTGTAGGCAGGGCCGGTTTTAGGCAAAGTGGGGCCCTAGGCAAACTTTAAAATGGGGACCCAAATGCTAACATATTGCACATCACACAAAAGCATTTCGGTTGTATTTACGTGCGGTGAGTTCAGGCCGCTAAATGAGTTTGATCAACAATACTGAAGTTGTTCAACACTTGTTTCCCGGCCTCTTTCCACCAGCTGAGGAATAATGATGAGACAGAACGATCACTAATAGATCACTAACAGATCACCATACAGCATCATGTTATCAGCAGCACATCTACAGTTTACACCGGCGATATACCCCATAGTCCTCCATATATTATAATATGCTCCACAGTCCTCCATATAGTATAATACACTCCCTATAGTCCTCCATATATTAAAATACACTGCTCAGTCCTCCACATAGTATAATACACTCCTCATATTGCTCCATATAGTATAATGCACCGCCATAGTCATCCATGTAGTACAATCCACTTCCCATAGTATAATGCACCCCATAGTTCTTCATATAGTATAATGTATTCCCCATAGTCCTCGATACAGTATAATGTAGCCCACATATAGTATAATGCAGCCACCACCCTACAGAGTATAATGCAGCCACCCCACAGAGTATAATGCAGCCACCCCAGAGTATAATGTAACCCCCCATAGAATATAATACAACCCACCTCCCCATAATATATAATGTATCCCCCCATAGAATATAATGCAGCCCCCTATAGTATATAACACAGCCTCCCCCATAGAATATAATATACCGTCCCATAGTATATAACACAGCCACATAGTACATAACACGGCCTCCCCCATAGAATATAATATACTCCCCATAGTATATAGCAAAGCCCGCATTGTACTGTATATAGCACAACCCGCATAGTATATAGCACAGCCTGCATAATATAGCACAGCCCGCGTAGATAACACAGGCCACACAGTAGTATACAGCACAGCCCACGTAGTAGTATACAGCACAGCCCGGTAGTAGTATATAGCACAGCCCACACAGTAGTATATACTGCACAGCCCGCGTAGTAGTGTATACAGCACAGCCCGCGTAGTAGTGTATATAGCACAGCCCACACAGTAGTATATACAGCAGAGCCCACACAGTAGCATATACAGCACAGCCCACACAGTAGTTTATACAGCACAGCCCACACAGTAGTTTATACAGCACAGCCCACACAGAAGTATATACTGCACAGCCCGCGTAGTAGTGTATACAGCACAGCCCACACAGAAGTATATACTGCACAGCCCGCGTAGTAGTGTATACAGCACAGCCCACACACTAGTATATACAGCAGAGCCCGCGTAGTAGTATATATAGCACAGCCCACACAGTAGTATATACAGCACAGCCCACACAGTAGTTTATACAGCACAGCCCACACAGTAGTATAAATTTTATTTACGGTGGTGGATGAAGCGACAGTTTTTTTGACGTTTCGGCCGAACTCCGGCCTTTATCACATAGTCGCTGGAAAAAATATAAAACAATATATACAATCAGAATGCTTCATATACAAATATACAAGATATTTACAAAATATAAGAGAGCTAGTCTATCCAGGTTGATGAGGGTGCAAATATGTTAGGCTGGCAATATCAAAAACGACACTGGGTATCAGTAGTACAGGAGTTGGCATAGAACGTAAATGATTAAGTACAGAGTAAAAAGACATAAAAAGACATGGAGCATACCCTTTAAGGTCACCGAAAGGTTATTGGCACCGTTTATTGGGATGTCTCAAATTGATGATGCTCGTATTCCGCATCCAGTGCAGCACACAATTACTGCACGAGCACGTTGTTGCTCCCGCAAGACTACTACGCCTTCTATTTCTGTGAGTACTGTTGCATACATCTAGCACCCACCCGGTAAAATGACTCCAGCGCTATCATATACCATATTCTTACCCTGACTACTTTGCCCATTGTAGCTCAATTATCAAAATCAGGACAGCACTCCTTTAGCTTGCCGCAAACCCCTCCTGGATCATCCATTAAACGGGTACATATATATATATATATATATATATATATATATATATATATATATATATATATATATAATTCTTTCCCCTCTTAGTTTTTTTCTCTCCTCTTGTTCCCACCCCCGGTCACGTCACACTATATCATTCAAGAGACGCACTACTACAAACTACATCAAGGTCACTGTTCTTAATGTTACACTTTGCCAGCGATTTCTAGGCCACCTTCTTAACTATTCTTCCCCCTCTCCTTTCACCTTCAGTAAGTATATCATCAATTTGAGACATCCCAATAAACGGTGCCAATAACCTTTCGGTGACCTTAAAGGGTATGCTCCATGTCTTTTTATGTCTTTTTACTCTGTACTTAATCATTTACGTTCTATGCCAACTCCTGTACTACTGATACCCAGTGTCGTTTTTGATATTGCCAGCCTAGTTGCATCTGTATATTTGCACCCTCATCAACCTGGATAGACTGGCTCTCTTATATTTTGTAAATATCTTGTATATTTGTATATGAAGCATTCTGATTGTATATATTGTTTTATATTTTTTCCAGCGACTATGATAAAGGCCGGAGTTCGGCCGAAACGTCAAAAAAATTGTCGCTTCATCCACCACCGTAAATAAAATTTATTCACTTGAAAGCATACTTATCTATTGAGTGCAGTGATTCTATAGCTATTTTTGGACTTTACGGAATCTTTGGTTCCTTTTCACTTGCACCTTTTTCTACGTGGTCGAGTGCTAACCATCTATACTAAAAAAAAAAAAAAAAAAAAAAAAATCACACAGTAGTATATACAGCACAGCCCACGTAGTAGTATATACAGCACAGCAGAGTCCTGCATACACTGAGGCCCCTGATCATGTGACCCCCTGACTCCTCCCCTCCTGTGACCTCATCACAGGTCCTGTGTGCACAGAGCGAGAGCAGCCATATATGTGGAGTGCGGCTCTGCGGGTGGAGGTCGGTGCTGGAGGCTCCATTATTCTCTATGTGGAGTGCGGCTCTGCGGGTGGAGGTCGGTGCTGGAGGCTCCATTATTCTCTATGTGGAGTGCGGCTCTGCGGGTGGAGGTCGGTGCTGGAGGCTCCATTATTCTCTATGTGGAGTGCGGCTCTGCGGGTGGAGGTCGGTGCTGGAGGCTCCATTATTCTCTATGTGGAGTGCGGCTCTGCGGGTGGAGGTCGGTGCTGGAGGCTCCATTATTCTCTATGTGGAGTGCGGCTCTGCGGGTGGAGGTCGGTGCTGGAGGCTCCATTATTCTCTATGTGGAGTGCGGGTGGAGGTCGCTGCTGGAGGCTCCATTATTCTCTATGTGGAGTGCGGCTCTGCGGGTGGAGGTCTGTGCTGGAGGCTCCATTATTCTCTATGTGGAGTGCGGGTGGAGGTCGGTGCTGAAGGCTCCATTATTCTCTATGTGGAGTGCGGCTCTGCGGGTGGAGGTCGGTGCTGGAGGCTCCATTATTCTCTATGTGGAGTGCGGCTCTGCGGGTGGAGGTCGGTGCTGGAGGCTCCATTATTCTCTATGTGGAGTGCGGCTCTGCGGGTGGAGGTCGGTGCTGGAGGCTCCATTATTCTCTATGTGGAGTGCGGCTCTGCGGGTGGAGGTCGGTGCTGGAGGCTCCATTATTCTCTATGTGGAGTGCGGCTCTGCGGGTGGAGGTCGGTGCTGGAGGCTCCATTATTCTCTATGTGGAGTGCGGCTCTGCGGGTGGAGGTCGGTGCTGGAGGCTCCATTATTCTCTATGTGGAGTGCGGCTCTGCGGGTGGAGGTCGGTGCTGGAGGCTCCATTATTCTCTATGTGGAGTGCGGCTCTGCGGGTGGAGGTCGGTGCTGGAGGCTCCATTATTCTCTATGTGGAGTGCGGCTCTGCGGGTGGAGGTCGGTGCTGGAGGCTCCATTATTCTCTATGTGGAGTGCGGGTGGAGGTCGCTGCTGGAGGCTCCATTATTCTCTATGTGGAGTGCGGCTCTGCGGGTGGAGGTCTGTGCTGGAGGCTCCATTATTCTCTATGTGGAGTGCGGGTGGAGGTCGGTGCTGAAGGCTCCATTATTCTCTATGTGGAGTGCGGCTCTGCGGGTGGAGGTCGGTGCTGGAGGCTCCATTATTCTCTATGTGGAGTGCGGCTCTGCGGGTGGAGGTCGGTGCTGGAGGCTCCATTATTCTCTATGTGGAGTGCGGCTCTGCGGGTGGAGGTCGGTGCTGGAGGCTCCATTATTCTCTATGTGGAGTGCGGCTCTGCGGGTGGAGGTCGGTGCTGGAGGCTCCATTATTCTCTATGTGGAGTGCGGCTCTGCGGGTGGAGGTCGGTGCTGGAGGCTCCATTATTCTCTATGTGGAGTGCGGCTCTGCGGGTGGAGGTCGGTGCTGGAGGCTCCATTATTCTCTATGTGGAGTGCGGCTCTGCGGGTGGAGGTCGGTGCTGGAGGCTCCATTATTCTCTATGTGGAGTGCGGCTCTGCGGGTGGAGGTCGGTGCTGGAGGCTCCATTATTCTCTATGTGGAGTGCGGCTCTGCGGGTGGAGGTCGGTGCTGGAGGCTCCATTATTCTCTATGTGGAGTGCGGCTCTGTGGGTGGAGGTCGGTGCTGGAGGCTCCATTATTCTCTATGTGGAGTGCGGCTCTGCGGGTGGAGGTCGGTGCTGGAGGCTCCATTATTCTCTATGTGGAATGCGGCTCTGTGGGTGGAGGTCGGTGCTGGAGGCTCCATTATTCTCTATGTGGAGTGCGGCTCTGCGGGTGAAGGTCGGTGCTGGAGGCTCCATTATTCTCTGGTTGAGCCTAGACTGTATGGGCTCCTTCCAGGTATATATTCTTGAACATAGCAGACTTTATGGGCTGCTGCCTGGCCCTGACTGCAGCCTATACATGACACTAGAATGTATGTGCTCCTTCAAGGTATAAATTATTAATGCCAGCAGAATATATGGGCTCCTGCCAGGTCCTGACTGCAGCCCATACAGTCTAGCCGGCTCACTGGTGAATACACTAGACTGTACGGGCTCCTGTCAGGTATATATTATTGTAGATACAGACTGTACGGACTCCTGTCAGGTGTATATTATTGTAGATATAGACTGTACGGGCTCCTGTCAGGTATATATTATTGTAGATACAGACTGTGTGGGCTCCTGTCAGGTATATATTATTGTAGATACAGACTGTACGGGCTCCTGTCAGGTATATATTATTGTAGATATAGACTGTATTGGCTCCTGTCAGGTATATATTATTGTAGATACAGACTGTACGGGCTCCTGTCAGGTATATATTATTGTAGATGCAGACTGTATGGACTCCTGTCAGATATATATTATTGTAGATATAGACTGTACGGGCTCCTGTCAGGTATATATTATTGTAGATATAGACTGTATGGGCTCCTGTCAGGTATATATTATTGTAGATTCAGTCTGTACGGTCTCCTGTCAGGTATATATTATTGTAGATATAGACTGTATGGGCTCCTGTCAGGTATATATTATTGTAGATATAGACTGTACGGGCTCCTGTCAGGTATATATTATTGTAGATATAGACTGTATGGGCTCCTGTCAGGTATATATTATTGTAGATTCAGTCTGTACGGTCTCCTGTCAGGTATATATTATTGTAGATATAGACTGTACAGGCTCCTGTCAGGTATATATTATTGTAGATACAGACTGTACGGGCTCCTGTCAGGTATATATTATTGTAGATACAGACTGTACAGGCTCCTGTCAGGTATATATTATTGTAGATATAGACTGTACGGGCTCCTGTCAGGTATATATTATTGTAGATACAGACTGTATGGGCTCCTGTCAGGTATATATTATTGTAGATGCAGACTGTACAGGCTCCTGTCAGGTATATATTATTGTAGATATAGACTGTATGGGCTCCTGTCAGATATATATTATTGTAGATATAGACTGTACGGGCTCCTGTCAGGTATATATTATTGTAGATATAGACTGTACGGGCTCCTGTCAGGTATATATTATTGTAGATATAGACTGTACGGGCTCCTGTCAGGTATATAGTATTGTAGATACAGACTGTACGGGCTCCTGTCAGATATATATTATTGTAGATATAGACTGTACGGGCTCCTGTCAGGTATATATTATTGTAGATACAGACGGTACGGGCTCCTGTCAGGTATATAGTATTGTAGATATACTGTAGATTGTACGGGCTCCTGTCAGGTGTATATTACTGATGATATCAGAATGTATGGGCTCCTATCAGGTATATATTACGGATTATATCAGAATGTATGGGCCTCTGTCAGGTATATATTATTGTAGATATAGACTGTATGGGCTCGTCAGGTATATATTACGGATTATATCAGAATGTATGGGCCCCTGTCAGGTATATATGCTGCGATTGTTCTCGTATGCTGATTCGGCATGTAAAAATAATCACAGATGTGATCTGCCCCATAGATTAACACTGGTCCGAGTGCCATGCGATGTTTTCTCACATAGCGCTCGTCCGTATTCTACGCTAGTGTGACCCCAGCCTTAAACTTATGAAGCGACACAGACCACCTGCAGTTCAGCCACCATCAATATTTAAATTACAAGTTTTTCACCATCCAAAACCTAGTTCAATAGGTTTCTTAAAGGGAACCTGTCACCAGGTTTTCCCCATATATAGTACCACCAGCACCTATATGCCCTTATACACACCCTTCTAGAGTGCTGTACCGTATATACTCGAGTATAAGCCAAAATTTTCAGCCCACTTTTTTGGGCAGAAAGTGACCCTCTCGGCTTATACTCAAGTCATTGTCGGCGGGGGAGCGGCGGCTGTCACATACTCACCTTCTGGCGCGGTCCCTGCATGTCCTATGGTCTCTGGGCAGCTCTTCCTGTGTTCAGCGGTCACGTGGTACCGCTCATTAAAGTAATGAATATGGACGCATATTCATTACTTTAATGAGCGGAACATGACTGCTGAACATAGGAAGACGCTGCTGGCTCCCGGAGACCATCTGACAGTGAGAAGCTGCCAGGGACCGCGCCGGGAGCAGGTGAGTATGACGGGGGGAGGTGAGCATTGTGCGATATTCACCTCTCCCCGTTCCAACGCAGGGCGCTGCTGTCTTCCGTCCTCTAGCTATGGCTGTTCAGGTCAGACGGCACAATGACGTAGTTAGTGTGCGCGACGCCCTCTGCCTGAACAGTCAGTGCAGAGGATGGAAGACAGAGCAGCGCACAGCGGTGGAATGTGGAAGGTGACTATCGCAAGTGCCGGGGGCCTGAGCGAAGAGAGGTGAGTATGTGATTTTTTTTATTTTAATTGCAGCAGCAGCATATAGGGAATAATGTGTGGAGCATCTTATGGGGCATAATGTGTGGAGCATCGTATGGGGCATAATCAGTGGAGCAGCTCATGGGGCATAATCTATGGAGCATCTTATGGGGCCATCAACCTTCATGCAGCATTGTATGGGGCAAAAGTTTCTATGGAGCATCTCATGGGGCCATTAACATTTGTGCAGCATTATATGGGGCATATTTTAATATGGAGCATCTTATGGGGCCATCATGAACTGTACTGAGCATTATATGGGGCTCCTGATTCAATATGGATATTCAAAAACACTTAACCTACTGCTGTCTCAATTAATTTTACTTTTATTGGTATCTATTTTTATTTTTGACATTTACCGGTAGCTGCTGCATTTTCCACCCTAGGCTTATACTCGAGTCAATAAGTTTTCCCAGTTTTTTGTGGCAAAATTAGAGGGGTCGGCTTATACTCGGACCGGCTTATACTCGAGTATATACTGTATGTCTGTAAGCCAATGTGCATAATGTAAATAACTTCTTATACTCACCTACGGGGCGGTTCGGTGTTATGTTTGGTGCTAGTCTTCATCCGGTGCAGTCCTTCCCATGGATGATGTGTTCTACATCATCCACACTCCCTCCCTCATCACGCTTTTGTGCAGGAACATTTCTCTGCTGAGCACAAAGCAAAGTACTGCAAAGGGCAGAAAGAAGTGCACTTGCAAAGGAGCGCGATGGAAGACACCGTGTGGATGACATAGGACGCGTCATCGACTCAAAGAAAGAAGGATGGTGATAGAAGAGAAGGCACCGGATTAAGACTAGCGAAGCCCATTGGATGGGGCTAGGCAAGTCTAATATGCCACTATCTTAAGGGCATACAGATAGTGGTTGTGCTTTATAAAATGCTGTATATAAGGGTATACAGGCAGTTGGCCTACTATATATGCACAGCATTTTAGAATGCTGTATATACGTGCATATAGATGGTGGCTGTACTTTATATGGGGGGGGACAGAAACAATGATTGAATAACTTGTACTAAGTAAACGGCTATGGTGCAAGAAAATATAGGGTACTTAGTTAACACGTTTGTTTGATTAAAAAATAATTGCAAAAGCAATCCCACCACTTCATGGTGAACCTAATTGGGACAGTCCTAACTAATATTAAAAACCTTAATATACACTGCTCAAAAATATAAAAACGGAACACTAAAATCCCACATCCTAGATATCACTGAATGAAATATTCCAGTTGTAAATCTTTATTCATTACATAGTGGAATGTGTTGAGAACAATAAAAGCTAAAAAAAGAACAACGTAAATCACAACTAATATAGCACAGAGGTCTGGAGTTGGAATGATGCTCAAAATCAAAGTGGAAATTGAAGTTATGGCTGATCCAACTTCAGCGGAAATGTCTCAAGACAAGGAAATGATGCTCAGTAATGTGTGTTGCCTCCACGTGCGTGCATGATCTCCCTACAATGCCTGGGCATTCTCCTTATGAGGCGGTGGATGTTATCCTGAGGGATGTCCTCTCAGACCTGGAATAAAGCATCCGCCAACTCCTGGCCAGTCTGTGGTGCAACGTGACATTGGTGGATGGAGCAAGACAAGATGTCAAAGATGTGCGCGATAGGATTAAGGGCTAGTGGACGGGCAGGCCAGTCCTTAGCATCAATGCCTTCATCTTGCAGGAACTGCTGACACGCTCCAGCCACATGAGGTCTGGCATTGTCATGCATCAGAAGGAACCCAGGGCCCAATGCACCAGCATATGGTCTCAGAAGGGGTCTGAGGATCTCCTCTCGGTACTTAATGGCAGTCAGGCTACCTATGGCGAGCACATGGAGGGCTGTGTGGCCCTCCAAAGAAATGCCACCCCACACCATTACTGACCCACTGCCAAACCGGTCATGCTGAAGGATGTTGCAGGCAGATCTCTCTCCATGGTGTCTCCAGACTCTGTTACGTCTGTCACATGTGCTCAGTGTGAACCTGCTTTCATCTGTGAAGAGCACAGGGCGCCTGTAGTGAATTTGCCAATCCTGGTGCTCTGTGGCAAATGCGAAGCGTCCTGCACGGTGTTGGGCTGTGAGCACAACTCCCATCTGTGGTCGTCGGGCACTCAGACCATCCTCATGGAGTCAGTTTCTAACCGTTTGTGCAGACACATGCACATTTGTGGCCTGCTGGAGGTCATTTTACGGGGTTCTGGCAGTGCTCCTCCTGTTCCTCCTTGCACAAAGGCTGAGGTAGTAGTCCTGCTGCTGGGTTGTTGCTTTCCTACGGCCCCCTCCATGTCTCCTGGTGTACTGGCCTGTCTCTTGGTAGCGCCTCCAGCATCTGGACACTACGCTGACAGACACAGCAAACCTTCTTGCCACAGCTCGCATTGATGTGCCATCCTTGATGAGCTGCACTACCTGAGCCACTTGTGTGGGTTGTAGAGTCCGTCTCATGCTACCACGAATGTGAAAGCTCAACCAGCATTCAAAAGTGACCAAAACATCAGCCAGAAAGCATTGTTACCGAGATGTGGTCCCCACCTGCAGAACCACTCCTTTTATTGAGTGTCTTGATAATTGGCAATCAATTCCATCTGTTGTATTTTCCATTTGCACAAAAGCATGTGAAATTGATTTTCAAACAGTGTTGCTTCCTAAGTGGACAGTTTGATTTCACAGACGTTTAATGTACTTGGAGTTATATTCTGTTGTTTAAGTGTTCCCTTTAGTTTTTTGAGCAGTGTATATTGATGTGGTTTTCCATTGCTGTGTCCAGTAGGTGGGCCCAATCCTTCTCATCCCTTATCCACATGCATGTCACATGACAAAATAGTGTTTTTAATTTTAGACTTAGGACTGTCCAAATTACGGTCACCGTGGAGTGGTGGGATGGCTTCGGCTTTTTTTTTTTTTTGTTACATAACACTTTTTTTTTAACTAAATACCCTATATTATTTTCATGCACTATGCTATTTATTTACTGCAGGGTATTCAATCATGTTTCAGTCTGTTTTTTTATCTGTTCAGAGGTGTCACGATATTGTATGACATGTAATATGATGTAATATGATTTTGTAGCTTTGCCTGTCAGACCCATGCTGCAGGCTAAAACCCCCCCTTCTCTCTGTGTTTGTGTTTGCTGAGATGTGGACGTGTATAAAAGTTTTTATTGCTAGCTGTAAATTCCAGGCTCTGGGCAACTTACTCATCCCTCCTCCCATCTATAATCAGCTAGAACTGGTATAGAATTTCCCAAAATCCATGAAGTCCTTTGTTCCAATACTGTAAGATATTGGGCCAACAATTTGGCCTAGGAAAATAATAAGTACATATTGCTAAGGTCCATCGGCGGATCTGTCAAACACTGTAAGCATGAGCCTCTAGTTCAAACAGGGACAGAGTACAGATTTCTCCGGAACCGGGTGTCAAAACGAGCCCGAATTTAGTATCATTAGAAAGCCAATTTTAGAATAAGAAGAATGCTGGGTGTGTTATGATTCTGACATGTTTGGGAATGAAAATACGAGACTTATAAGAATTAGAGTTAAATTTGGTAAGTTTGAAGGGAGAGGACGGACTGGGAAAGCCAGCCCTTTTGGTGATGTCACGGGCTGCAGTCTATAAGTCTCTGGCAGGCCCCCAGCAGTTGGTTTTACCTGAGGAGCCCTGACTGCTAGCCCTGATGAACTGGGACATATGGGAACTCCGCCCACTAGCCTGGTTGCCTGCAATGCCCTGAATACATGTAAGTGTTAATGTCTCATTTAACCCCTGTTATTTTTATAATTACCTTGTACATATTTTCAATTGTCTCATATTGTAACATCTTTATATGCCTTTTTGTAAACACTGCATTAATTTTTTACGGAGTAAAATATCTAAATACTAGTTTCGTTCTCCTGTTCTAAAACGTACCCTAAGTCTTCTGAAGGGAGTTACGCTACTGTTTTGGGTTAGCTTCGGACCTGTTTAATCGAAGCTGGTGGCAGCATACCTTTGTTCTGTGCCTTTGGGAGTCACCTTAGCGATGGCAGCGTTGACAATTATTGTTCCTGCCTGAGTGGGAGTAGTTATATCGCCTCGCTGCAGCTTGCCCAATAGCCAGTACAAAGCAGGCAGCCTTTCTGGCGACTAATTACCCTAGGTGCAGTACCTAACCTGACCTGAGGTTAAGGGGGGCGCCAGAGAGCTGCAAGTTCAAGCGTAACTGTAAAGCAGGATATACATAAATCCCTGCAGTTCGTGGTATATTGAAGAGCAGGGGGATAACTAAAATAAGCCCCTGCTGTAAACGAAGAGGTCAATAGCCTTGTGTGTGTTTTTTCATCACATTGTAGCAGTGGAGGGATAACTAGGATAAGCCCCCCTGTGCATGTGATAGCCGTCTATTGGCCTAAAGTCACCCTGATCCGTGACGTAGGGTGTTATGACCTGGTGGTTAAGGAATAACACTGATATGACCTGGTGGTTAAAGAACAACATGGGACGAGCTCTGGTAGCTGTACTGACCGCAGTTCCTAATCCTAACACCAACACTAGCAGTAGCCGTGGGATGTTCCTGTCACTCCCTAGACACCTCGTCACAGCCTGAGAACTAACTACCCCTAAAGATGGAAACTGAAAACTATCTTGCCTCAGAGAAAACCCCCAAAGGAAAGAGCCCCCCACAAATATTGACTGTGAGTGGAGAGGGAAATGACATACACAGAAATGAAAACAGATTTTAGCAAAGGAGGCCAATACTAATCTAAATAGACAGAATAGGAAAGGATACTGTGCGGTCAGTATTAAAAACTAAAAATCCACGCAGAGTTTACAAAAATGATCTCCACACCGACTCACGGTGTGGAGGGCAAATCTGCTTCCCCAGAGCTTCCAGCTAGCCTGAATATATCATAATGACAAGCTGGACAAAAAGAAACATAACATGAGCAGAGCAATAAGTCCACAGCAAATGGACAACAAGAGAACTAGCAAAAACTTATCTTTTGCTGAAATGGACAGGCCATAAGAGAAATCCAAGGGGAGATCTGAATCCAACCCAGAAAACATTGACAGCTGGCAAGAACTGAAGACCAGAGCCAGGTTAAATAGCAAAGCCAGGAGAGACAATGAGTGAAAGCAGCTGCTAAGCTAAACTCAAGGAGCAGCAGTTCCACTCGAAACCACCAGAGGGAGCCCAAGGGCAGAACTCACAAAAGTCCCATTCACAACCACAGGAGGGGGCCCAAGAACGGAATTCACAACAGTAGGGGTGACGGTCATGGTGTGAATCGTGACAAGAGGCCAGTGTGAATGTGTACTTACACGCTGCATGCAAACACCTGGTCACAGATTCCCTTTAACTCCTTAATGACCAATACACCTTTTTTACTGATCTAAAATGTAAGATCTAAGAGAATACCATCCCCAGACAGGTGGCAACCCTGCAGCTGTTGGCTGTACAACAGGGGTGTCAGACTGCATTCCTCGAGGGCCTCAAACCATGCATGTTTTCAAGATTTCCTTAGCATTGCACAAAGTGCTGGAATCATTATCTGTGCAGGTGGTTAAATTATCACCCGTGCAATACAAGGAAATCCTGAAAACATGACCTGTTTGCGACCCTCGAGGAATGCAGTTTGACACCCCTGCTGTACAATATAGCTGACAAAATGCTGCATCAGCCACAATCAGTGTTGGCACTGACCTTGGCTGTTTAAACCCCTTAAATGCTGCTGTCAAGTGACTTAAGCACCTAAATGGTTAAGGCTATGTGCGCACGTTGCAGATTTGCTTGAGGAAATTTCTGCATGGTTACTGCGTCTCTTAGCAGAAAACGCAGTGGAAATTCTGTACTTTTTTATGTGGATTTGATGCGTTTCTATAAATCATGAGCGCTAAATATATATTAAAAAAACAAAAATAAGGAAAATGCATCACAATTCCTTTATTTATTCAAACTCTTCATGAGATACCCTCATTAATATTAACTAAAGACACACACACACACACACACACACACACACACACACACACACACACACACACACACACACACACACACGTTTAGACACACCTCATTTAAAGATTTTTCTGTATTTTCTCGACTATGAAAATTGCACATTCACACTGAAGGCATCAAAACTATGTGGAATTATATACTTAATAAAAGTGTAAGACAACTGAAAATATGTCTTATATTCTAGGTTTTTCAAAGTAGCCACCTTTTGCTTTGATGGCTGCTTTGCACACTCTTGGCATTTTCTTGATGAGCTTCAAGAGGTAGTCACCGGGAATGGTCTTCCAACAATCTTGAAGGAGTTCCCAGAGATGCTTAGCACTTGTTGGCCCTTTTTGCCTTCACTCTGCGGTCCAGCTCACCCCAAACCATCTCGATTGGGTTCAGGTCTGGTGACTGTGGAGACCAGGTCATCTGGCGTAGCACCCCATCACTCATCTTCTTGGTCAAATAGCCCTTACACAGCCTGGAGGTGTGTTTGGGGTCATTGTCCTGTTGAAAAATAAATGATGGTCCAACTAAACGCAAATAGGATGGAATAGCATGCCGCTGCAAGAAGCTGTGGTAGCCATGCTGGTTCAGTATGCCTTCAATTTTGAATAAATCCCCAACAGTGTCACCAGCAAAGCACCCCCACACCATTACATCTCCTCCTCCATGCTTCACGGTGGGAACCAGGCATGTAGAGTCCATCCGTTCACCTTTTCTGTGTTGCACAAAGATACGGTGGTTGGAACCAAAGATCTCAAATTTGGACTCATCTGACCAAAGCACAGATTTCCACTGGTCTAATGTCCATTCCTTGTGTTATTTAGCCCAAACAAGTCTCTTCTGCTTGTTCCCTGTCCTTAGCAGTGGTTTCCTAGCAGCTATATTACCATGAAGGCCTGCTGCACAAAGTCTCCTCTTAAGGGCTTGTTTCTATTTGCGAGAAACACGTCCGTATCTCGAATGTGGAAACCAAGCTGTGGCGCCGGCACTCCAGAGCGGAGCGTGCGGCTGCATACGAACACATGGAGCTGCACGCTCTGCTCCAAAGTGCCGGCGCCACAGCTTGGTTTCCACATGCGAGATACGGATATTTTTCTCGCAAATGGAAACAAGCCCTAACAGTTGTTGTAGAGATGCATCTGCTGCTAGAATTTTGTGTGGCATTGACCTGGTCTCTAATCTGAGCTGCTGTTAACCTGCGATTTCTGAGGCTGGTGACTCGGATAAACTTATCCTCAGAAGCAGAGGTGACTCTTGGTCTTCCTTTCCTGGGGCGGTCCTCATGTGAGCCAGTTTCTTTGTAGCGCTTGGTGGTTTTTGCCACTGCACTTGGGGACACTTTCAAAGTTTTCCCAATTTTTTGGACCGACTGACCTTCATTTCTTAAAGTAATGATGGCCACTCGTTTTTCTTTACTTAGCTGCTTTTTTTTCCTTGCCATAATAGAAATTCGAACAGTCTATTCAGTAGGACTATCAGCTGTGTATCCACCAGACTTCTGCACAACACAACTGATGGTCCCAACCCCATTTATAAGGCAAGAAATCCCACTTATTAAACCTGACAGGGCACACCTGTGAAGTGAAAACCATTTACGGTGACAACCTCTTGCAGCTCATCAAGAGAATGCCAAGAGTGTCGAAAGCAGTCATCAAAGCAAAAGGTGGCTTCTTTGAAGAACCTAGAATATAAGACATTTTCAGTTGTTTCACTCTTTTTTGTTAAGTATATAATTCCACATGTGTTAATTCATAGTTTTGATGCCTTCAGTGTGAATGTACAATTTTCATAGTCATGAAAATACAGAAAAATCTTTAAATGAGGTGTGTCCAACTTTTGGTCTGTAGTGTGTCTCTTTAGATTTTATATACACCTATACTGTGTGTATATATCTATTCTATTGTAACCTGTCAGTGTGATTTTACTGTACACTGCACCTGAATTGTCGGGCCTTTCAAAGGACACCGTTGCGTATTTCTCGCAAGTCACACTGATGGCCCGTGTGGTGCGAGTTTTTCTTGCACAAATAGACTTTCATTGGCGAGGCTGATATACGGTGCAAATCGCAGCATACTGCAATTTCACTCGCACATATAATACGGCCGTGAAAAAAAAAAAAAAGTGATGGGAGATTAACATTGGTCTGAGTGCTATGCGATTTTTTTTTTCTCGCATAGCACTCGTCCGTATTCCTCTCTAGTGTGACTCCGGCCTTCAAGGGAGAATCATTCAAAATTCCTATTTTTTACAATTTGTAAAATTTCTGATTTTTTTACAAAATAAAGCAAAACAAATCAACCCAAGTTTACCATTATCATAAATTCTAATATGTCACGAAAAAAAAAAAAAAAATCTCAAAAGCAATGGGATGTTGAAGCATTCCAGAGTTATTACTATATAAAGTGACACTGGTCAGATTTTAAAAAAATTGGCCCGTCACTAAGGGGCTAAGAGCTTGTACAAGTGAACATTGTTTCAAAAGTGGTTTACCTGTCTCAGGCAGGTTTCACACCAGCGTTCGGCAGCCTTCTTCCTCCGTTAAGCCCCCCCCCCCCACTACTGCACCTCTTCCTTCAGCTCCGCCTAAGTCTGCATGCGTCCCCTATCTTTAACATTGGGTACGCAGGCATGCTTCATTTTGACGATGCGCTGAACTGCGTCGAACACAACATGTTGCATTTTATTGCGGTCGGCGCAGCGTTAAAACACATGCGGAGGCATCCGCTTGGCCTGCGTACCCAATGTTAAAGATAGGGTATGCAGGACGCATGCAGACGTAGGCGGAACTGAATGAAGAGTTGTGGCAGTGAGCGGGGCTTAGGCTACTTTCCCACTAGTCCGTCGGCCCGACGGACAGTGTGTTTTATGTAGCACAATGTGGGCAGCGGAGGCAGTTTTACAACGCATCCTTGGCCCATTGTGAGTTCCGGGGAGGAGGGGGCGGCGTTTCGGCGTCGAAAATGGCGGACTCGACGCACAAAAAAAAGTTACATGGAACTTTTTTTTGTGCCAACGGTCCGCCAAAACACGACGGATGCGACGTGTGGCAATCCGTCCCAGTGTGTCGCTAATGAAAGTCTATGGAGAAAAAACGCATCATGCAGGCAACTTTGCAGGATGCGTTTTTTCTCCAAAACGACGCAATGAGACATGCCTCACACGACGCTAATGTGAAAGTAGCCTTAACGGAGGAAGAAGGCTGCCATCCGCATCCCTGCCGAATGCTGGTGTGAAACCAGCCTAAGGCTGTTATTATAGCACCTTACATGTGTTACACAGTGTAGCATGGCTAAAGGGTGTCTAATCGACGGGAGATATGTGTCACATAGATGGCTTACCGCTGTGATGTAACCATAGCTGTCAGTATGTGTGTCAGGACCTGTGGTGGGGTCACAACCACATGTCTGATCATGTGATGGGTTCTGGGTGTGGTTAGACCTATTAAAGAAAGCCTAATGCTAGCCTCCAGAGTGAGTGTTAGGCCATGTTCACACTTTGCGGTTTTTACAGCGGAACCGCTGCGATTTTGATGCTGCGGGTCCGCAGCAGTTTCCATAGCGTTTACATTAACATGTAAACCCTATGGAAACCGCAAACCGCAGTGCACATGCTGCGGGAAAAACCGCGCAGAAATGCAGCAGTTTACAACCCGCAGCATGTCACTTCTTTGTGCAGAATCGCTGCGATTCTGCACCCATAGGAATGCATTGAACCGCTTACTTCCCGCATGGGGCTGTGCCCACGTTGCGGGAAGTAAGCGGTTAATGTGCGGGTGGTACCCGGGGTGGAGGAGAGGAGACTCTCCTCCAGGCCCTGGGAAGCATATTTGGGTGTAAAAAAAAAAAGAATTAAAATAAAAAATCATGCTATACTCACCTCTCAGCGCTGCCCGCGGCGTCCGGTCTCAGTTGCTGTGCGAACAGGACCTGTGGTGACGTCGCGGTCACATGACCGTGATGACGCCGCGGTTACATGACCGTGACGTCACGAAGGTCCTTGTCGGCACAGCCGCTTGCAGCGCCGAGGAGATCGCAACGTCAGAGGGTGAGTATAGCCAATTTTTATTATTTTTTACATTACTATTGATGCTGCATATTGCTGCATATGCAGCATCAATAGTACAGGAGTAATCCCGCAGCGGAAACCGCGGAACAAACCGCGATAAATCTGCAGGGATAACCGCAGCGGGTTTGCCCTGCAGATTTCTCAATTCCGCTGCGGGAGAACCCGCAGAGCACACCGCAAAGTGTGCACATAGCCTTAGGGATTCTGTCCTGGTGGACAGAGATCCCTGTGTCCAGGTGGGACACTACAGACAAGAGTCTGTGTGTGTGGAGGAGAGAGCCTCCACAGTGTGTTAAGGCTTCAGATAGAGCCTGAGTGCTGGACATTGCACAGCCTGTGTGCCCACAGGCCTGAGAAGAGCAGAGATCTTCTATGGACTCTTATGTTATGTTGGCCTGATGTACGGACTGTTTACCCGTTGTTTCTTGTTGCTATGTGGTTTATGGAGTGAATAAACCTACATGAACGCTAGAGAATGTGTCTCCTGTTTCCTCCAACGCACCTGAGCGAGTGAATCCTTACACAGATACATCAGGGGCTTGTCCTGCCCTACGCCTGAAATGAAAGGCTAAAATACAATGTGGAGACTTCATCAGAGCAATGTTTTATTTACATTCAGAACTGGTTTAAGAGGAACAAATGACCATTTCCCACAGAAATCTCAGACTTTTACTTATAGAAATACTGGATAAATATCATTTTACCATAAGATATAGAAACATTTCTAATTTTATAAAACTGCATTTATTTTGCATTGAATAACTTTATGCCTTTGCTTGTTTCATTTTATGCATTTCTAAAGTATTGTAAAACTGTAATATGCTGTTGGTGCATGCGGGCTGGACTGTTGGTTTGGTATGTGGCTCTGCCCCCCCAGGCCTTCCTCCGGTGTCTGAGGTTTCGGTGTCCCAGACCAGAGATCATAATACCGGCCTTGAATTGTGAAGGACACTGCAGCCGACCCTGAGAAACATCCAAGGTGGGAAAGCCCCATCATGTCGAAGAGTCTGCTAGATCCAGGCCTAGCAGACCAGTGCTGGTGGGTTCATGGATGCCAGAAGGGGGCTGGCCTAAAGGAAGGTCTCGTCTTTTCCTGGTGGGTCGGAGAGTTGTCCCGTCGGTTTTTTGGACAGAACATTTCCAAAACAACCAAAATTGAACAGCAGATCTCTTGGGAGGCAGACTTTAGTCCTCTGTTGCAGAAGCAAAGTACTCTTAAACTGATCGGTGCAGAGTAGGATGCACTAGAAAGTTAGCGTGCATGATTGTTCAGGGCACTGGTGGTGTGGACCGGCCACCAGAGAAGGCCTAGACCGAAGCCTGGATATTTTAAGAGCAGGGTCACAGGAGCCTCTGGAAAACATGGAGGCTGCATGAATAGGAAGGTTTCCTCAGGAGACGTCCATATTGCTCAGGGGCAAACTAGGACATATTTGTCCTGTCCTTTCCATTTTTTTTCTTTTTTTTTTTTTTAAAGTAGCCCCCTCACTGCCTGGTAGGATATACCTGTCCTGAAGATCACACATCATTCTTCGCAGACCGATGATGAAGATGGGCATGGAATAACCTGGACGCAGACCTTTCGGCGGCTGGCACATAACGGATTCGTCTTCCCTCCCTACTCTATCTGGCTCTGGGGGGGCGAGAGGGTAGGGGGATTCGTGGCATGGACCGTCCTCTGGGGAACCACAAACACTCTTGATGTGTTAGGGCCTTGCCTCGTAGACCACAGATGATACGGTAGTGACAATTATAGGTGGGAAATTAGAGTGACAATTCCACTATCGCCCTCAAAAGCCGTATCTGGGAAAAAAAAAAAATTAAAAGAAAAAGGAAAATCGTTAATAAAAAAACCCCCCCAAAACCTAAGTCAGAAACTGGGCTGGGCGGTCCAGACCCATGTCTGCCTCCTACTGACATTAAGCTAAAAAGGATTAGCTTCGTGCCAGTTGGTGGTGTAGCCTACTCTACAGGGAAATACCTAAATTTTTTTTTTTTGCATAGCATAAGCAGCATACACTCATACCCCCCACATCAACCAGATGGCCACACAGCATAACCTCGCTCCCCCAGTCAGAAACCTCCACCTCACATTAACCAGCGGACCCCACAGGATAAATCCAAAGCCCACCAGACATTCCCTCCCCCAAGCGTAAATCCAAATATGATGCCCCCTGACCCAACCATAAATCCCATCAGACACCCCCCCCCAATCGAACGCCACCCCAGCTTAAACTCTCATCGGAGGACATCCAACCCCCACAAACCCATCCCACGTCCAACCCCCACAAACCACCATCGGATGTCCAACCCCCACAAACCACCATCTGACGTCCAACCCCCATCGGATGTCCAACCCCCACAAACCCCCATCAGACGTGGACCCCTCACCCAGCACAAACCCCCAGATGCAGACCCCCCACCCAGCACAAACCCCCAGATGCAGACCTCCCACCCAGCACAAACCCCCATCGGACGTGGACCCCCCCCCCTCCTACCCAGCACACACCCCCTTCGGATGTCCACCTCCCACCCAGCTTAAACCCTCTTCAGCCCCCCAAACCCAACCCATAAGCAGGTTGCCCCCCAATAAAAGGTATCCCCCAGTAAGCAGCAGGTCACCCCCTAATAAAAGGGTTCTATCCATAATCAGCAGGTCGTCCCCAAATCCCACCACGGGATCCCCCCCAATAGCCAGCAGCAGGTCGCCTCCCCACATTCCACGACAAGCAGGTCGCACCCCACAAACAGGCCGCCCTCAAATCCCACTGCAGGGGTCCCCCACAATAGGCAGCAGCAGCGGAGCCCCCAAAATCCCACCGCAGGGGTCTCCCACAATAGCCAGCAGCAGCGGAGCCCCCCAAAATCCCACCGCAGGTCGCTCCCCACACAGACAAGTAGGTCGACCACCACAGGGCCTCCCCCCAATAGCGATCAGCAAGTAGCATTTTTTCACCCTGAAACCACTAACCTCCATGGCGTCCACAAGCTGTCATGCTGCCTTCATTTGCCGCCTTGGTAAAAAGAGAATACGCCCATGATGTGAACTCAGAACACGCCCCCTCACGATAGGACACGCCCCTGGAAATGACGTCACACCTGGAAGGAGCCCATACACTCTAGCATTTACCATTATTCTCTATGTGGAGGTCGGTGCTGGAGGCTCCATTATTCTCTACTAGACTGTGGCCCGATTCTAAAGCATCGGGTATTCTAGAATATGCATGTCCCCGTAGCATATGGACAATGATGATTCCAGAATTCGCGGCAGACTGTGCCCGTCGCTGATTGGTCAAGGCAACCTTTTATGTTACCAATTATATTATTCTCTATGTGGAGTGCGGGTGGAGGTCGGTGCTGGAGGCTCCATTATTCTCTATGTGGAGTGCGGCTCTGCGGGTGGAGGCCGGTGCTGGAGGCTCCATTATTCTCTATGTGGAGTGCTGCTCTGCGTGTGGAGGTCAGTGCTGGAGGCCCCATTATTCTTTGTGTGGTGTGTGGCTCTGTGGGTGGAGGGTCCACACCAGAACTGTAGCAGGTAAAGACCCCAATATCCACATGTGTCCCTTCTAATTGGAGGGGAAGCTATCATCTCTAATAATCCTCGGACAGTTCTGACAAACACGGAAAAGTGCCCCTTTATGGAGGTGACAAAGTCTGTTTAGTCACTTTAGCTCCATAGTATCAGCTCTAATCCAATGGTGAGAGAGCGATTTACCCTGAAGGGTCACAGATTGTGGGGTTGTTGTAAAATGTTATATTTAGGGGGTTTGTGTTGTCTCCTTATAAGAATCACAATGGTTTTGTTCCTTTTCGCTGATAGATACAAACGACCAAAATATGAAAGACGGGAACCAAGGAAACATGTATTACTCTCATAGTACGGGGCCTCCACACAGTATTGTCGGGAAACCTTCATATAGAGGCCGGTGGGGATGGAGTCAGTGATGAACTCTGGACAAATCTGTTTCTAGAGCCGTAGTAGAAGATGAAGATGTCGTCCTCACCATGAAGTCGTTATTTCTCCTGTCACGTGTAATGAATATCTCCTGCAGTATTGCTAATGCCGATTCCAGGGTCGGTAAATGAGACGAGAATTAGCGATATGGAAGATGAGTCTATGAGAATCGTTTTCCGCTGCCGACTCCGAGGGAGAAACTGCTTGTTGTCTGTGGCCTAAATATATAGGGTTTATTAGTAGATGGAAAGAAGAAAACTAAACACTGTAAAATAGCAAATATACCATTGCTGCTTGGGTCCCCGCCAGTCTCTGATTGGCTGTAAGAATCATAACTTCGTTAGGACTGAGCAGAAAATACAGTCACCAAAGCAGTGAGTAACATAGGCAGTGATTGGGAGCATGGAGGAGATGTCTTAGTCAGCAATTCAACTTGCGTTCCAGTCCATACAAGACTAGAGAGTACAACATCTACAAGTTTTATCTTTTTATGTGTTTCCCCTTATTATCGCCAGGATTTTTATGATGTTACATCGGCTCATCTTTTTTTCATTCAGGTCTCTACAATATCCGATCCTCTGTGAAGATCTACTATAGAAGAGAATTTTCCTGATTTACCCATCAAAGATGGATATGGACAGAGACAAGATGGCGGAGAGGATATTACACCTCACCCTAGAGATCCTCTTCCGGCTTACTGGAGAGGTGAGAGATTCTGATGACGTCACATTACATCATTCTTATCTATGGGAATAACAGATGGACAGAACTGGAGAGGTGAGGACTCTGGAAATGTCTGTAGTGAGATTTATTAATGTGTCTCTCCATAACCAGGATTACACAGTAGTGAAGAAGACCTCTAGTGAGCGCTGTCAGGACCCTGTGTCTGAGGGACGGGGAAGACCCCTAAGCCCAATCACGGGACCTCAACCTCACCCCCTGATACATGAGAACATCAATGACCAGAAGATCCTAGAACTCACCTACAAGATGATTGAGCTGCTGACTGGAGAGGTGATACTGCTGGGAATGCTGGGACATTATACAGTAACGCTATGAAGGGATCGGGGGGATGACGGTGTCATTGTGTGTGTCAGGTTCCTATAAGGTGTCAGGATGTCTCCGTCTATTTCTCAATGGAGGAGTGGGAGTATTTAGAAGGACACAAAGATCTGTACAAGGACATCATGATTGAGGTTCCCCAGCCCCTAAAATCACCAGGTAATGGACTGGACTAAATACAGACGGCCTATAATTATCTGTATGTAAAGAATAAATTCAGTCCCTGTATGTGTTTCTTCCAGATCTATCCAGTAGGAAGACAACACCAGAGAGATGTCCCCATCCTCTTCTTCCACAGGACTGTAAACAAGAAGATCCCAATGTTCCTCGGGATCATCAGGTAGATAGAGAGGTGTCATGAGATCTCCCCTATGATGTGTAGACAACTGTGAATGTTTTGTGCTCAGTTTTGTTTTATCCACCACTATTGTGTTGTTTTTTTTTTCATTATCGCTGATCGCACCCACTGAGAGAAGGGATCCGTCCCCAGTAACAGGAAACCTACAGATGAAAAGGGGCTCACCTCCTCAGTTGGTTTCTTGTTCCTGCGGGAACCTGCACAGGAAAGGTTACCTGGGCCTGTGCCTGCCACCTGTGAGGTGTCTGGGGAACGGCAGGGGCTGCGGCACCTGAAGCAGCGTCTGGAGATCCCTGCCTGTCAGTCTTCACCCTCGTCTGATGGTGGATGATGTGAGGCCAGGATCCGGAAGAGGCTGTCCTGGCTCACGCGGTGCAGTAGGACCAGACCGGCACTCATCTTGTGGAGCGGGATGCGTGCATCGGCTGCCCTTCTCTTCCATCGGGCAGTGCTTTCGGATTTAGGCCCATGCATGCGCACTGCCCATTCAACATTACTGAACTGAAATTGCTTGGGTTCACTTCCAGGGGTCCGGGGAGGCTTGTTCCGGAGATGGACGGGCTGTAAGTATAAGATCCGGCGGCCTCCTGCTGCCAATGTGTCCCAAAGATGTCCTCTCCAGGAGAATCTGAGGTGCACCCACAGGTGGTGGAAGTGCAGCCGGACAGCAATCCCAATAACAGCAGTGGGCGCTCCCAAGAGGGCAACTCCACTAACAAGAGTGTACGGAGTAAGCTGTACCATCTAGAACTCGTGCTGTGCCTCCGCTTCCAGAACCGGTACCACATGACAGCTTCACTGGGTGAGTGTTACATGACTCTGCCTCAGGGTGGATTGATTTAAATCACGCCGATTTAAATCATGATTTAAATCACGATTTAAATCAAAAGATTTTTTTCTATTTAAATCGGATCGATTTAAATCATGATTTTAATCATGATTTAAATCACTGATTTAAATCAAAAGGTTTTTTTTTAATATAAATCACGATTAAAATGAGAAGTGAGAGCAGTGCGCATGTGCGCCCATAGTTACACAGACGAAACTAGGGGCAACGATCTAACGCCAGGGTGAGGGGGGGACCCCAAAGTAAGTAAAAATCTTTTTTGTTTTACTATATGGCAATAGGTAGGTGTTTAAAAGCAGCATGTCTTAATTGTATAAACTATTAATAGCCTCCACATTTTGTTCATACTGCCCCTTTAATTCCACACTTCTAGCTTGGTTTCACTTTTGGTTTAGTTTCTTTTTCCATTCAGTTGACATGCCCAAACTTGTTGGATAGTCAGCATCCTACAGAAACCTCTGGAAGAGCATGGCATTGTGAATGTTACACATATACAGCCTTTATTCTACTGAGTTAAACAACTCAGCTTTATCTCATGATGGAAGAACCTTTGGATGGTAAAATATTTTCCTCAAAAAGCAGTTTATTGAAAAAAATCCGATTTAAATAAAAAAATCCGATTTAAATAAAAAAAATCTGATTTTTTTAAAAAAAACATTGATTTTTATCCACCCTGCTCTGCCTACTGAGCTGACTCACCTTCTTTCTGTGTACCTCCCTATCAGGCTAAGAAAACTAAAAAAGCCAAGCACAAAGAATGTGCCTTGTGCTCACAACCCCTTCCTGACCTCTATCTTAAAAGACTGTGTCAGAGTTGTATCAGCCAGACTTTAGAGGAGGAGTCCTCAGTTAGATCCGCTGATATATGATTAATAAGAGAGGAACTTCAGTCCTTAGGATGTTTAAACAGGCATAAGAAACATAAGTCTAAAGCAAGGAGTGTTACCCCTGTCTCCAGTTCTGCTTCCAGTAGTTACCAGGCTGGATTCTCTGGTGCTTCTGATTCATTGTCATCTGGTGAAGAAGGGCTATCTTTTTTTTCCCATAGAGAGTATGGATAACCTGGTGAAATCAGTTAGAAATAGTTAGAAATACCATGGGGCTTTTAGAGGTGAAAGAGGTTAGATCTACAAAGGAAATTATGTTTGCAGGTCTCTCGCAGAAAAAGACGAGCTTTCCCGGTTATTGGTGTGGTGAAGGATTTGGTCAGGATGGAATGGAGCAAGCAGGGACAGCGCGAGGGTTCCTCCCTTCATCTTCCAGGAGGAGGTATCCCTTTGTCCCTTTGAGGAAGATGACCGGACAGCTTGGTCCAAGGTGGACTCCGCAGTGGCCTCGACTTCTAGACATTTTGTCCTGCCTGTAGAAGATTTTGTGGTCCTATCTGACCCTCTAGACAAGTGTTTCTCAACTCCAATCCTCAAGACCCACCAACAGGTCATGTTTTCAGGATTTCCTTAGTATTGCCCAGTTGATGGAATTAATGCTTGAGCAGGTAATGAAATTATCACCTGCGCAATACTAAGTAAATCCTGAAAACATGACCTGTTGGTGGGTCTTGAGGACTGGAGTTGAGAAACATTGCTCTAGACTGCAAAGCAGAGACATTACTTAAAAGATCATGGGAGTCCTGCACCAGAGCCTTTAGACCGGCTATATCCAGAACATGTACAAAAATTGTACATGTTCTGGATAAAATTGTACAAAGTCTAAATTGTGCTCAATTCCATGCCAAGGTGAGTTCCTGTTTGGCAGTGTGCTCGATTAGATCCTCACCAAGGCGGGAAAGAGAAAGAAGGGGTTCCCTAAACAGTCTGTTCCGTCCTACAGGAGGGCCTTCAGAAAGTGACCATTCGGTAGAAGGTGGCCTTATGAAAACGCTGGGAGACAAAGGAGACCAAACAAAAAGGTGCCCATTTTAGCGGATCCTCTCCCAGGAAGAGTAATAAATTCCATTGACCCTGACCTCCTGTGGGCGGCAGGTTAAAAATGTTTTGCCACAGATGGCGGGAGATCACTTCTAATCCCTGGACCCTGAGCTTAGTAACATCGGGGTTGAAACTAGAGTTTTGTCGAATCCCCTCAGATTCCTTTGTCATCACCTCTCTTAGATCCCCGGCACGTCCAGGATAGTTACTACGAATGCTAGCCCTGATGGATGGGGAGCTCATATGGACGATGACCTGGCCCAGGGGCAGAGGTCCATAGAGGAGGCTCTTGACTCCTCAAATCTAAAGGAATTAAAGGCAGTCAGTCATGCTTTACATCGCTTTCTCCCACAGCTGCGGGGGACGCATGTGAGAGTTTTGTCGGACAATACCATGTCAGTTTCATTCGTATACGTAAATTGGCAAGGCGGAACTTGATCAAAATTGCTGATGTCTACTGTGGTGGATGTTCTCGATCTGGCCGAAGCCCATCTCTTGTCCCTCTCAGCCCTTCACATCAGGGGAGTGGAAAATCTTAAAGCGGCTTCCTCAGTCGTCATACGTTATATCAGAGAGAATGGGGTCTCAGTCACCAAGTATTCAGGAATTTAGTGGACTTGTGGGGACTTCCGAAAATAGACTTGTTTGCTACCAGGGACAACAGAAAGGTCCAAAGATTTGCCTCCCTGGACAGAGCAGATCAGCCGGAGTTGGTCGACTCCCTCCAGTTCCCTTGTCGCTTCAGTCTGGCCTATGTGTTTCCTCCAATGATGGTGCTTCCACAAGTCATCAGGCAGATCAGGGACGAGAGAGAAAGGGTAATTCTCTTCGCTCCTTTCTGGCCCAAGAGACCTTGGTTTTCATGGCTCAGAGCCATGTCCATATCTGACCCCTGGATCTTCCCATCAGATCCGGGCCTGCTCTCTTGCAGTCCATTCTGTCATCCTTGGGTGAGAGGTCTCCACTTGACGGCGTGGAACTTGAGGCAGTTGTTGAAATTAAGGGGGTTTTCTGACAACCTGATTAGTACCAGTCTGCAGAGTAGGAAAGAATCCACGACCAAGATATACAGTAGAGTGTGGAGGAAGTTCCTTAATTTTCATACTGGGCCTTTCTCTAGTGAGGTTCCAGTTGCTGCAATTTTCGAGGGTTGGGAGCTGGGTTTTTCAGTTAACACATTAAAGGATCAGATATCAGCTTTTGGGAGCCCTATCTAGTCGTAATATTGCAGGAGATAGATGGGTTGCACGGTTTATTTCAGCGTGTGAGCGTAGCGACTCTGTACACATTGCTCGCTTGCCTCCCTAGGACCTGAATCTGGTCCTTGATGCCCTGATAGGTCCGTCTTCTGTCTTGTCGCATTAAAGTACATATCATTAAAGTACATATTAAATATCCCTGAAGGCAGAGTACGGCTCTGTTTGTGTCTTTTCAGAGCCACAGGAAAGGGTTTGGAGTCACAAGGAGCACTTTATCACGTTGGATCACAGATACAATCTGTCTGGCTTACTCAGCAAAGGGTGAAGGTCCTCCGGATGGAATAAGGGCACATTCGGCACGGGCTATGGCATTCTCCTGGGCTAAGAAGGCGGACATCTCGATTGATCTGATATGTAATGCTGCAACATGGTCTTCACCATCTATCTTTTACAGCCACTATAGACTCAATTTGTCATCTGACTTTGTTTTCGGGAGACCTGTCCTCAATACAGTGGTCCCTCCCAGATGATGGTTCTCTGTAAGTCTCTCAGTGGGTGCTGTCATGGCGAGAATAAAAAAGGATTACTTACCGGTAATTGTATTTTATGGAGTCCACGACAGAACCCACTTCCCTCCCTTAGTAGCACATAATAGAGATGTGTATGTATTTCACTCCGGGTGATGGTAGTATACGTTGAAGTATATGTTTATACATATTGAGTAGTTTTTATGAAGATGTTCTAATGTTTTCTTGGCGGTTCCTCTTGTACTCTGTAATCCAACTGAGGAGGGGAGGGGGACCACCCCTTTTTATCTGTAGGCTTCTTGTTCCTGGGGGTGGATCCCCTCTCTCAGTGGGTGCTATCGTGGACTCCATAAAATACAATTACTGGTAAGTAATCCGGTTTATCCAGTTTGTAATAAGAACGGTGGAGATGGCAGGATTAGAGCTGATCATAGATGTGACTTCTCCATCTGTCTGTGACTTTTACAATATTTGTTTCAGTGTGAAGATCTGACCCGTATTAATACTACAGAGACGTATGTGAGGGGTGATGACGAGTGGTGTAAAGAGGAGATTCCTACATATGACTACCCAGGTGAGTAGTAACCACTAAATGCAGAGAAGTCACAGATTCTTCTCAGCCACTGTCTGTGGCTGCTTTATCGGTGGTGTAGTCTGGCTGGATCACAATCGTGTGATCACCATTTTGCCTCGAGACCACAACATTCTCCTCCACCCAAAACTGTTCAAATGACTTTGGACTTTAAAAGCCCTTTTCTATAGAATATATAGCCTGGAGGGCCAACCTACACCCTGAAATTAGGAGACGATGGTCATAACCTGCCCAGATCTGTAAACTCAAATGACAGTGTACGTAGAATGTGCTGACAAGTTAGAAAATCACTTGAAGAAAAATACTATGATGGGCCTGTAAGAGAAATTGGAGGGTAATGATGCTGTTGGCTTCCTATAACCTGTTATCTTATTGGATGAATCTACCTTCTTCCCCTTCTGTGCTGCTGAATGTGCTCATATGGTCCCCACAAGACCAGGTCCAGTCTTTCTGGACAAACTTTGCTTTTATGATCGACAACATTAAATGTGCAGTGAGGGCCTAGTGTGAATTTCTGTACTGTAAGGGTATGTGTCCACGTTCAGGATTGCATCAGGATTTGGTCAGGATTTTACATCAGTATTTGTAAGCCAAAACCAGGAGTGGAACACTTAGAGGAAAAGTATAACAGAAACATATGCACCACTTCTGCATTTATCACCCACTCCTGGTTTTGGCTTACAAATACTGATGGAAAATCCTGACCAAATCCTGATGCAATCCTGAACGTGGACACATACCCTAACAGTTTCCCTTTTATACTGAATTATCAATTTTACCTCTCGCCACGACAGCACCCACTTGAGAGAGGGACCCGCCCATAGGAACAGGAAACCCACAGAGATAAAAAGGGCTGTCCCCCTCTCCTCCTCAGTTGGTTTCCTGTTCCTATCAGAAATCCCTGGATTCCTACAGATGGAGGTGGTTGGAGCACCTCCAGATTACCTGAGCCTGTGCACCCGCCTGTGTGGTCCTCTCGATGACAGCAGGGGCTGCGGCATCAGTAGTAGCGGCGGGGGAGCCACTGCATGCAGCCTCCCCCCTCGTCTGTTCACCATTCGGCAGGTTCCGGACAACAAAGCCCGGCCTATGGAGGAGGCATGTGTGTGGGGCCGATCTTCCAGTTACCAGCGGTGGAGTGCAGTGCTAGAAGGCGGCGGAGGCTGCATCGTGCGGGTAAGTCCATGCTGCTTCATTGAACCGGAAGTGGTCGGAGCACTTCCGGTTCGCGGCGGGCGGCGCGCTGCAGATGACCGCGCAATTCAAATGGCTGTCCCCGGCGCATGATGAGCATCCACCAGTGGTGGAGCAAGATAGCGCTGTCAAAATCAGCACTAAGGGCTCAAAATCATCGGCAAAAAGGAGTTGTCGTTCCATGGAAGGATCTGACACTCACATGAGAAGTAAAACGAGGAGTAGAGATGCAGATCTACTCAGACCCCACACAGTGTCTCCACCTCCAAAACCGGTATGATGATGATGAAGATGATAGCTTCACTGGGTGAGTGTTTATGATCCTCTACCTATAAGCTGATCCCTTCCTTCTCTGCCTCTCCCCTTAGGCTAAGAAGACCAATAAATCTAAGTATAAGGAGTGTGCCCTGTGTATGCAACCCGTGCCCGACACGTATCTTAAAAGGTTGTGTCAAAGCTGTATAGATCAGACCTTACAGGATGAGGCGGCTGTTACGACCACAAATATCAGAGCCATAAAAAGGCAGGTGATCCAGTATCTGGGATCAAAATCCCTAAAGAAACATGGAAGTAAGCGCCTTTCTCCCGTTTCCAGTTCAGAGTCTGAAGAGGGCTTAATCTGATCCTTCAATACCTCAGGATCATCTCCCAGCTCTTCTGAGGATGAAGGCGGAGCATGTTTTCCAGTCGACAGTATAGACAACCTTATAAAATCCGTTAGGAACACTATGGGGTGTCCAGATACTAAGGAGGTCAGGTCGGTTCAGGACATCATGTTTGCAGGACTAGGCCAGAAAAAACTGCGTGCCTTTCCAGTCATTTCCGCATTTGACCTTGTCAAAAAAGAATGGTACAAACAGGGCAAAGGGTTTCTCCCATCATCTTCCAGAAGGCGTTACCCTTTTAGTGATGAGGAATTAGCAGTGTGGTCTAAAGTCCCTAAGGTAGATGCAGCGGTAGCATCCACCTCAAAGCAATCTTCCCTTCCGGTAGAAGATGCAGGAATCTTACTAGATCCACTAGATCGTAAGACTGCAGCTCTCCTTAAAAGATCTTGGGAGACGAACACGGGAGCCTTTAAACCGGCCATATCAGGCACATGCACAGCTAGGTCACTATTAGTTGGATAGACCAGCTGGAGCAACAGGTAAAAGGCAAGATCACAAGAGAAAAAATTCTCCAGACAGTTCCACTGATCAGAAGTGCTGCGGCATTTTTAGCGGACGCTTCAGCGGATTCTCTCCGTCTGGCAGCGAGATCAGCAGGCCTGGTCAACGCGGTTCGTCGAGCCCTCTGGCTGAAAGGATGGAAGGGGGATGCACAGTCAAAATCCAGACTATGTACAATCACGTGCCTGGGTGAGTTCCTGTTTGCAAAGGTTCTTGACGACCTACTCAATAAAGCAGGAGAAAGAAGGAAGGGATTTCCTAAACAGTTTCTTCCTTCTTATAGGAGAGCGTTAATAGAGTAGTCACAAACATTTTACATGTACGAATATATAATCAATATTCTATCAGAAGAAAATTTACTGTGAATGTCACCTGCATGCATGTCAGGACTATAATCAGGAAAAGTGTTTTTTGTGATGTTTATATATGGAGTTTTGGCACAGTTAAATGCTCCCATAAAATGTATAAGTTTATTTAGAAACCAATAAAACATATATCAAAACAGAGGACAGATTAATGGATAACAATGAGGGAAGTGAAGCGCTATGTGGTGGTATAAGTTGCCCAAGGACTACAAGGCTCCATCACTGCACAACCATACCAATGATTATAATTAATAAATAAACGACCCATGGCCATATCAAGTAGAAAGGATCAATATCCCTATGTATGGAAGCATAATAGCAATACACCGGGGTCCGGGGTGGACTCTAGGCTTCCCGCTGTAACACATACCAGGTATTATTGTTGCATATTTAGATGCATGTGGCCATGATTTGTGTATTGCTATTATGCTTCCATACATAGGGATATTGATCCTTTCTACTTGATATGGCCATGGGTCGTTTATTTATTACCGTATATACTGGAGTATAAGCCGAGATTTTCAGCACACTTTTTTGGGCTGAAAGTCCCCCTCTCGGCTTATACTCGAGTCATACCCAGAGGTCGGCAGGGGAGGGGGAGCGGGGGCTGTCTAAAAATACTCACCTAGTCCAGGCGCGGTCCCTGGCTTCCCCGGCGCTGGCAGCAGCAGCTTCAGCTTCTTCCTGTACTGAGCTGTCACATGGTACCGCTCATTACAGTAAATGAATATGCGGCTCCACCTCCCATGGGGGTGGAGCCGCATATTCATGACTAATGGGCGGTAACGGTGACCGCTCAGTACAGTTAGAAGCTGCAGCGCCGGGGAAGCAGGGACTGCACAGCGCCAGGACCAGGTGAGTATACGGGGAGGGGAGCGCAGCGCTGTGCGATAGTCACCTTTCCTCGTTCCGGGCGCCGCTCTGTCTTCAGCAGTGACTCTCAGGTCCGAGGGCGCGGTGATGTAGTTAGTGTGCGCCCTCTGCTGAACGTCGGTGCTGAACATGGAGTGGCGCCGGAACGAGGTGCGGGTGACTATTGAAAGTGCCAGGGTCCTGAGCGACGGAGAGAGGTGAGCATGTGATTTTTTTTTTTTTTTTTTATCGCAGCAAATGGGGCAAATATCTGTATGGGCATCTATGGGGCCATAATGTTTGTGCAGCACTATATGGGGCCATAATGTTTGTGCAGCACTATATGGGGCCATAACGTTTGTGCAGCACTATATGGGGCCATAACGTTTGTGCAGCACTATACGGGGCCATAACGTTTCTGCAGCACTATATGGGGCCATAACGTTTGTGCAGCACTATATGGGGCCATAATGTTTGTGCAGCACTATATGGGGGCCATAACATTTGTGCAGCACTATATGGGGGCCATAACGTTTGTGCAGCACTATATGAGGCAAGTGTCTGTATGGGGCCATAATTAACGTTTGTAGGGCACTACAGTATATGGGGCAAGTGTCTGTATGGAGCATCTTATAGGGCCATAATCAAGGTTTTTGCAGCACTATATGGGGCAAATATCTTTATAGAGCATCTTATGGGGCCATAATCAGCATTTGTGCAGCATTATATTGGGCAAATGTGTCTATGGAGGATCTTATGGGGCCTTTATTAACCTTTATGCAGGATTATATGGGGCATATTTTAATATGGAACATCTTATGGGGCCATCATAAACTGCATGGAACATTATATGGGGCTCCTGATTCAATATGAATATTCAAAAACACTTAACCTACTGATGTCTCAATTAATTTTACTTTTATTGGTATCTATTTTTACTTTTGACATTTACCCTAGGCTTATACTCGAGTCATTAAGTTTTCCCAGTTTTTTGTGGCAAAATTAGGGGGGTAGGCTTATACTTGGGTCGGCTTATACTCGAGTATATAAGGTAATTATAATCATTGGTATGGTTGTGCAGGGATGGGGCCTTGTAGTCCTTGGGCAACTTGTACCACCACATAGTGCTTCATTTCCCCTCATTGTTGTCCATTAATCTGTCCTCTGTTTTGATATGTTTTATTGGTTTCTAAATAAACTTATACATTTTATGGGAGCATTTAACTGCGTTTTTGTGATGTTTATTTATAGGAGAGCGCTTAGAAGACGGCCATTTAACAGGAAAAGGCCGTATGAGCCACAAAGGGATCGCTGGGAAACAAAGGAAACAAAACAGAAAGGTGCCTTATTTAGTTATCCCGAAACATCCAGACGTGGTAGATACCATCAGTAATGAAATCCCAGTGGGTGGAAGACTGAAATATTTTCACCACAAATGGGAATGCATAACTTCAAACCAGTGGATCCTTCGTCTAGTAAAATCCGGACTAAAATTAGAATTTTCCCAACTACCAAGGGATAATTTTATTGTAACATCACTGAGAGCACCGGAACAGCAAGAAGCGCTTCAGTCAGAAATTCTGAGTCTTTTGGCTAAGAATGTTCTTATAGAAGTACCAAAGCATCAGGAAGGGAGAGGATTTTATTCCTCTTTGTTTCTGGTTCCTAAACCGGATGGTTCTTTTCGTACTATAATTAACCTAAAAAGATTAAATTCCTTTTTGCATGACCACACCTTCAAGATGGAGTCAATAAGGTCCACTGTTACATTTTTGTTTCCTAGATGTTTCATGACTGGTCTAGATTTGAAGGATGCGTACTACCATCTTCCCATCTATGCAGAACATCAACAATACCTCAGAGTGGCGGTCAACCTACAGGGCCGGATCCGTCACTTCCAATTTACGGCTATGCTATTCGGCCTTTCCATGGCTCCTCGGGTTTTCACAAAAGTCATGCTCGTGGTGATGGCTTATCTGTGTCATCAGGATACGTTAATCGTACCTTACCTAGATGACTTTTTAATAATTGCAAATTCAGCCTCGCAATGTAAAGAACGTTTGGCTAATACCATTTCATCTTTGCAGGCTTTAGGTTGAATTGTGAACTTCAAAAAATCCAGGCTTCAACCAGAAACACTTCAGTCCTTCCTAGGACTAATCTTGGACTCTGTAAGTCAAAAATGTTTCTTACCAGAATCCAAAAAATTAACCATAATTTCAAAAGTTACTATGGCAAGGTCTAATCCTCAAATGTCCCTAAGAGATGCCATGTCTCTTTTAGGCTTACTCTTCTCCTGCATCCCTGCGGTTCAATGGGCCCAATATCATACTAGGGCCTTGCAACATGAGATTCTGTATGCACAATCACACTGTCAGGGTCCTTTAAATACAAAAATTACCCTATCAAAAGACATGATTAATTCACTGCATTGGTGGTTAGATAAAAATCATTTGTCCAGAGGTGTCTCATGGACAATAATCCCCTCTAAAATAGTCACCACTGACGCAGGCCCAGAGGTGTGGGGAGCCCATTTCAGTAAAAATATAGCTCAAGGTTGCTGGAATACGGTAGAGATTCAGCAGTCCTCCAACTGGAAGGAACTAAAAGCGGTTAATTATGCCTTAAATGCTTTCCTTCCTCAGCTCCAAGGATCCCATATGAGAATCCTATCAGACAACACAACATCCGTCGCATATTTAAATCGTCAAGGCGGAACGCGATCAGGAAGTCTAATGTCTTCAGCGGCAAACATTTTCAACCTAGCAGAACCCAATTTTCTGTCACTCACGGCTCTCCATATTAGAGGAGTAGAAAATTAAAATGCCGACTTCCTAAGCCGCCATGCACTCCGCCAAGGAGAATGGACTCTCAATCCTCAAATATTCAGGAGCATAGTGAAGATATGGGGTCTTCCACAAATAGACCTGTTCGCCACCAGAAAAAACAGCCAAGTGCAGATGTTCGCCTCCTTAAATGTAGTAGATCATCCAGACATAATAGACTCGCTCCAGTACCCGTGGAACTACGACCTAGCCTATGCCTTTCCTCCAATGATGCTGATTCCGTTGGTCATCAAGAAGATAAGGGAAGAAAAGGCCAGGATCATTCTGATAGCAACATTGTGGCCAAAAAGGCTGTGGTTCTCTTGTCTTCGAGCGATGTCAGTTTGCGATACCTGGATTCTGCCAGTGATCCCAGACCTACTGTCTCAGGGTCCATTTTACCATCCACAAGTGAAAGGTCTTCACCTAACGGCGTGGAACTTGAGAGGCAAATACTGACATTAAGAGGGTTTTCTCAAGAACTAATTAACACCTTAATGTTAAGCAGGAAGAAATCTACAACTTTAATATACAGTAGAGTATGGAAAAAGTTCCTGACTTTCTATACAAAACCCTTCTCTAGCAAGGTTCCTATTAAAGCCATCCTAGAGTTCCTACAAAAAGGCCATGCATTGGGTTTGTCAGTCAATACGTTAAGGGTTCAGGTGTCCGCTTTAGGAGCCCTCTATAGTGCTAACATAGCGGGGGACAGGTGGATAGCAAGATTCATTAGAGCATGCAAAAGATGTACCATATTACATATCCCACGTTTACCTCCCTGGGACTTGAATCTAGTTCTTGATGCTTTAAGTGAACCCCCTTTTGAGCCCTTACATTCTATTCCTCTAAAAAATCTCACGTCTAAGGTAGCCTTATTGATAGCCTTGATCTCGGCCAGAAGAGTAGGGGACATCCAAGCTCTCTCCATAGACCCTTCTTTCTTAATGATATACCAGGACAGGGTGGTTCTCAAGCCTGATCCATCATATCTTCCCAAAATAGCATCCTATTACCATAGATCTCAAGAGATCGTGTTGCCTTCCTTTTATGACAATCCATCAAATTCAGAGGAAGAGAAGCTACATATGTTGGATGTGAAAAGAGCAGTCTGAAATTACAAAGAGAGAACCCAGTCCTGCAGACAGGGTAGGGCTCTGTTTGGATGTTTTCAGGGTCACAGAAAAGGCCACAGGGTTACGAAGGCTACCTTGTCCTGCTGGATCAGAGATGCCATCTGTCTGGCCTACTTATCAAAAAGCAAAAATCCTTCAGAAGGAGTGAAAGCACATTCGGCCCAGGCTGTATCATCCTCGTGGGCAGAGAATAAAGACATCTCCATCGAGCTCATATGTAAGGCCACAACCTGGTTGTCACCCTTGACCTTTTATAAGCATTATAGACTTGATCTATCTTCTACATCTGACTTGGCATTCGGGAGAGCTGTCCTCAGCACGGTGATCCCACCCAGGTGAAGGTTCTCTGTAAATCTCTCAAGTGGGTGCTGTCGTGGCGAAGGGTAAAAAGCCAGATTACTTACAGGTAATGCCCTTTTAATGAGCCACGACAGCACCCTGTCACTTCCCACCCTTGTTGCTATGTATGGTTACATATACGGTATATTTTGTTCATGGGTGAATATAAATAAGATAAAACGTACAAAAGTTTACGGATATATATTAATTTAACAACGGCGGTTCCTCTCGTACTCTGAAAAACAATTGAGGAGGAGAGGGGGACCCTTTTTATCTCTGTAGGTTTTCTGTTCCTATGGGCGGGTCCCTCTCTCAAGTGGGTGCTTTCATGGTTCATTAAAAGGGCATTACCGGTAAGTAATCCGGCTTTTCTTTTAAAACCAAATAACTTCAAGGAGAATTGTGATAAACTACATAAAAAACATTACACCTGTGCCATGATATATCTCTAAGCTGTGTGGCTCTGATGGCTGTAATATACAGTACAGACTAAAAGTTTGGACACACCTTCTCATTTAAAGATTTTTCTGTATTTTCATGACTATGAAAATTGTACATTCACACTAAAGGCATCAAAACTATGAATTAACACGTGGCATTATATACTTAATTTCAGTTGTTTCACACTTTTTTGTTATGTCTTATATTCTAGGTTATTCAAAGTAGCCACCTTTTGCTTTGATGACTGCTTTGCACACTCTTGGCATTCTCTTGATGAGCTTCAAGAGGTAGTCACCGGAAATGGTTTTCACTTCACAGGTGTGCCCTGTCAGGTTTAATAAGTGGGATTTCTTGCCTTGGTTGGGACCATCAGTTGTGTTGTGCAGAAGTCTGGTGGATACACAGCTGACAGTCCTACTGAATAGACTGTTCGAATTTGTATTATGGCAAGAAAAAAGCAGCTAAGTAAAGAAAAACGAGTGGCTATCATTACTTTAAGAAATGAAGGTCAGTTAGTCAGAAAAATTGGGAAAACTTTGAAAGTGTCCCCAAGTGCAGTGGGAAAAACCATCAAGCGCTACAAAGAAACTGGCTCACATAAGGACTGCCCCAGGAAAGGAAGACCAAGAGTCACCTCTGCTTCTGAGGATAAGTTTATCCAAGTCACCAGCCTCAGAAATCGCAGGTTAACAGCAGCTCAGATTAGAGACCAGGTCAATGCCACACAGAGTTCCAGCAGCAGACACATCTCTACAACAACTGTTAAGAGGAGACTTTGTGCAGCAGGCCTTCATGGTAAAATAGCTGCTAGGAAACCACTGCTAAGGACAGGCAACAAGCAGACGAGACTTGTTTGGGCAAAAGAACACAAGGAATGGACATTAGACCAGTGGAAATCTGTGCTTTGGTCTGATGAGTCCAAATTTGAGATCTTTGGTTCCATCCACCGTGTCTTTGTGCGACGCAGAAAAGGTGAACGGATGGACTCTACATGCCTGGTTCCCACCGTGAAGCATGGAGGAGGGGGTGTGATGGTGTGGGAGTGCTTTGCTGGTGACACTATTGGGGATTTATTCAAAATTGAAGGCATACTGAACCAGCATGGCTACCACAGCATCTTGCAGCGGCATGCTATTCCATCCAGTTTACGTTTAGTTGGACCATCGTTTATTTTTCAACAGGACAATGACCCCAAACACCTCCAGGCTGTGTAAGGGCTAATTGACCAAGCAGGAGAGTGATGGGGTGCTACGCCAGATGACCTGGCCTCCATAGTCACCAGACCTGAACCCAATTGATGGTTCGGGGTGAGCTGGATCGCAGAGTGAAGGCAAAAGGGCCAACAAGTGCTAAGCATCTCTGGGAACTCCTTCAAGATTGTTGGAAGACCATTCCCGGTGACTACCTCTTGAAGCTCATCAAGAGAATGCCAAGAGTGTGCAAAGCAGTCATCACAGCAAAAGGTGGCTACTTTGAAAAACCTAGAATATAAGACATATTTTCAGTAGTTTCACACTTTTTTGTTAAGTATATAATTCCACATGTGTTTATTTATAGTTTTGATGCCTTCAGTGTGAATGTACAATTTTCATAGTCATGAAAATACAGAAAAATCTTTAAATGAGAAGGTGTGTCAAAACTTTGGGTCTGTACTGTACATTTATTCACCCCTGCAGGAGATGTGTTGGCATGGCTCGAGCCCTGGTTTCATGGATTCACTCCACATCATAAATTACCGTATATACTTGAATATAAGCCGAGATTTTCAGCCCATTTTTGGGGGCTGAAAGTCCCCCTCTCGGCTTATACTCGAGTCATACCCAGGGGTCGGCAGGGAGAGGGAGCGGTGGCGTCTAATTATACTCCCCTGCTCCTGGTGCGGTCCCTGCAGGTCCCTGGCGCCCCAGCTTCTTCCTGTAATGAGTGGTCACATGGTACCGCTCATTACAGTAATGAATATGCTGCTCTACCTCCCATAGGGGTGGAGCCGCATATTCATTACTGTAATGAGCGGTAACGGTGACCGTTCAGTACAGGAAGAAGCTGCGGCGCCGGGGAAACAGGGACTTAACAGCGCCAGGAGCAGGTGAGTATAACGGGGAGCGCAGCGTTGCGCGGTATTCACCTTCCCGTTCCGGGCGCCGCTCCGTCTTCAGCGTCTTCTGCAGTGACGCTCAGGTAAGAGGGCGCGATGACATGGTTAGTGCGCGCCCTCTGCCTGAATGTCAATGCAGAAGACGCTTAAGTTGGAGTGGCGCCGGATCGAAGTCAGGTGAATATTGAAAGTGCCGGGGGCCTGAGCGACGGAGAGGTATGTTGTGTTTTTTTTGTTTGTTTGTTTGTTTTTTAAATCGCAGCAACAGCAAATGGGGCAAGTGTCTGTATGGATCATCTTATGGGGCCATAACATTTGTGCAGTACTGTATGGGGCAAGTGGTGTCTATATGGAGTATCCTATGAGGCTATAATTAATGTTTGTGCAGCATTATATGGGGCAAATGTCTGTATGGAGTATCTTTATGAGGCCATAACGTTTGTGGAGCATTATATGTGGCAAGTGTCTGTATGGAGCATCTTATGGGGCCATAATCAAGGTTTGTGCAGCATTATATGGGGCAAGTGTCTGTATGGAGCATCTTATGGGGCCATTATTAACCTTTATGCAGGATTGTATGGGGCATATTTTAATATGGAGCATCTTATGGGGCCATCATAAACTTTATGGGGCTCCTGATTCAATAAGGATATTCAAAAACACTTAACCTACTGATGTCTCAATTAATTTTACTTTTATTGGTATCTATTTTTTACTTTTGACGTTTACCGGTAGCTGCTGCATTTCCCACCCTTGGCTTATATTCGAGTCATTAAGTTTTCCCAGTTTTTTTGTGGCAAAATTAGGGGGGTCGGCTTACAATCGGGTCGGCTTATACTCGAGTATATGCGGTACATTAGGCTTTCAATCCTCAATAATTCTGATTAATGTACAATCTCTCCTGAAATGGGGGGCACTAATACTTTCTCTACTCTTCTAGACAGGACTCTCATAATTTTTCCAGTGGTTCACCATAAATGGGTGCTCTGGTTTAGTGTTTGAGCTCTCCCCTCATACATACGTTGTTGTTGGGGATGTATCATAAAATAAAAAGTCTATATTTTTTTTACCTGTTCATCTGTATGATATTTTGATTGTGGTGGGATCACCCTGCCTCAGTTATCTGAGTCTGTAACTCCGTGGTAGTCCTTAACCCCTTTCCGACATCGGGTCACCGATGGGTTGGCATGACAACCAGAGGTCTCCTGGAGACCTCTATGGTTGTCACTGCTGGCTTGCACGTGGTGGGAGCACATACAAGTGAGTAATCCTGCTACATCCAGGTGATCTGATCATCGCTTGTATGTAGCTGAGCCGATCGGGTTATGGCAGCTTCTAGTCCAAAATAGAAGTGTCCATGGAGACTATTGAAGCATGCCAAAAGTAGAAAAAAAAATGTTTTTAAAAATATAAAAAAATATAAAAGTTCAAATCACCCCCTTTTGCCCTATTTAAAACAATAAAAAAATCAAACATAAACCTATTTGATATCGCCGAGTTCAGAATCACCCAATATATCAATATTAAAAAAGAACTAACCTGATTGCTAAATGGCGTAGCGACAAAAAAAGTCAGTGCCAGAATTACTTTCTTTTTTTTGGTCTCCATGACATTGCATTAAAATGCAATAACTGACGATCAAAACATCATATATGCACCAAAATGGTATAATTAAAAATGTCAGCTCAGTGCGCAAAAAATCAGCCCTCACCCAACCCAAGATCACGAAAAATGGAGAAGCTACGGGTATCGGAAAATGGTGCTATTTATTTATTTTTTAACAAAGTTTGGATTTTTTTTTTCACCACTTGGATAAAAAAGAACGTAGACATGTTTGGTGTCTATGAATTTGTGGTAATCTGGAGAATCATACTGGCAGGTCAGTTTTAGTATTTAGTGAATATAGTAAAAAACCAAGACAAAAAACAACTGCGGGATTGCCCTTTTTTTTTCAATTTCACTGCACTTGGAATTTTTTTTCCCGTTTTCCAGTAAACAATATGTTAAAACTAAACTCTCGTTCAAAAATACAACTCAACCCACAAAAAACAAGCCCTCACATTACAATATTTAACAAAAAATAAAAAAAAGTTATGGCTCTGGGAAGAAGGGGAGCAAAAAATGAAAATGCAAAACCAAAAATACCTCTGGTCGTTAAGGGGTCAAAAAGGTCTCCATTCCCTTTTCCAAATGCTTGAGATCTAAATTTATCAAACGTCTGCTCTACACTATTGGGCTATATGCACACAATCCATTTTCGTGGCATTTTTTTTTACGTCTGTAAATGCTCCGGAAATGCAATGGAATACTAAAGCAAGGGAAATCAAAGACAATCCTGAAGTGTACTGCACATGATCAGTAAATTTCTGTCCGTATTTGTATTGTTTTATTTTCTGCAGCATGCCAATTCTTTTTGCGTTTCTGCTGCGTTTTTGACTCATTGACTTCAACTGAGTCAGTCAAATCTGCAGCTAAATCAGGTGTAAAAAGGTTTGCGGACTAGCTTCAGATTTGCTGTCAAAAACGCTGCAAATTGTCAAAGGGAAATACTGTCAAAAGGAGGAAAAGTGTGTAGGCGGAGAATATGTATGTGTCTGTGTGTGGGCGGAGAATATGCATGTGTCTCTGTGTGAGCGGAGAATACGTGCGTGTGTGTCTCTGTGTGTGGGCGGAAAATGTGTGTCTGTACTCAAGCGACGGACATGTATACCCAGGCGCCGTCTGATGGGACTACTACTCCCAACTGGCTACATCTTTTGACAGGAGGTAGTCGCTTCCGCAGTGTACCACTGAGCCACCGTGAAAGTTCACTGGAGTTGATTAGCTGATCAGCTCCGGTGCTCTCACTTACGGCATCGCTGTATGGGAAAGTTCTCACACAGCGTTAGTGCCCTAAGTGAGAGAATCGCAGCTGATCAGCTGATGAACTCCGGTGAACGCTCACAGCAGCGCACTGATACACTGCGGGAATAATTACCTCCTGTCAATGTATCACTGGTGGCCAGGTATAGCAGTCACATCTCCTGATGTGACTGCTTTACACGTGAGATCGCCGTGGGACACTTGATATTAAATGGACTACGGCGGACAGGATAGTATATGTTGGTTTATTATTGTTTTGATTGTTTGCGGGAGACAAGGGAGTTGGAGATTAGGCATTCAGTAAATATGGTACATTTTGATTCAATAAAGAAGTCTGTGATTATTTCAAATAAAGGACTTTATTCTGGGTGTCTGTGTTTAATACAATATCATTGGGGCTAGTAATGGATAGGTGTCTTATAGAAGTCTCTCCCTTACTAACCTGTGGGCTTGATGTCACCTGATAATACAAAGGCGACATCAACCCCACAAATATGAACCTCACTAGCCAACGCTACAGGGCAAGTGGGAAGAGCAAGTGGGAAGAGCGAGGCTAAGTGCCAGAACTGGCGCATCTATAAGATGCGCCACTTCTGGGGTGGCTGAGAGCTGAAGTTTCTAACCTGGGGGATGCCAATATCCATGGTTCCTTCCCAGGCTATTAATAACACCCCGCAGCTGTCTGTCAAGCCTTAGCTGGTTCGAGCTTATAGGAGGAACCCATGTCAATTTTTTTTCTGGGGTTTCCCTGTAAACTAGCCAGTAAAGGCTAAGCAAATAGCTGTGAGCTGATATTTATACTCGTAGCCTGCAAATCTTTGGCTTTTAGCTCCTTCCCAGAATATTTACATCAGCTGTCGGCTTTCCCTCTGCTGGTTATGAAAATTATGCGGGAGCCCGGGCAATTTTTAAAAAAATATTTTGAAATATAAAACAGATATTGCATTTCATGCAGATTTCTGACAATTGCTTTTTTGTTACAGCATATGTAGGTTAATAATGTTAATGCTCCTACATAGGCTGGTGTGTGTCTTTATTTAATATTAATGAGGATACCTGGCTGAAGAGGTTGAACAAGGAAATTACATCACAATTATAATTTTTTTTAAAAAAATATATCTTTATTTAGCTCTTTGGATATGCAAAAACACATAAAAAACCACGTGTATTGTCAGCTGCGTTTTTCTGCCAAGAGATGCAGAAACCGTGTAGCAAATACGCAATGTGCGCACACAGCCTTATATATAGTTTTATTTAAAAGTATATTTCTTGTTGAAATTAATGTGATAGTTTATATTGCTATCGTAAAGGCCAATATTTTCTAAGAGCCACTGAGTTCCATACTCTAATTACCCTGACGAGGTTTTGCCGTTAGTTACTCATTTTTTCTTTTTATACTTAAAAAGACTGTTCAGCTTGATTATTTCAGTAGGTGTGTTATATAGTTGCAGTTTTGCCCATCATCCTTTAACTTCTTTAACCGCTTTACATCTGGATTTACACACAGACCCCTAGGCTTGGACCACATTGATATTTGCATTTCAGTAGTATGAGATGACAAGAAGAATAGTCAGGTAGTCTGGCTACAACCGTGAGGGAAGAGAAAATACAAAATCAAAAGACACAAGAGTAACCAGTAAACAGGCCGGAGTCACTACAGGAAACAAATACCCAAGCTGGGAGCTGAGTACAGAGGACTGAACCAGAGGAGAACCAGCCTGTATCTCGCAGCTTCCAGCAATATGCTTCAAGCTTTAGTGGGGTGCGGTGCTTTCCAGTTGGCTGAAGTAAGGAGCAGATTACTCTAGCTGGACAGCGTGCACACCCAAACCCATGGATGGTACCCCTGCCAGAATGGATGGTGTCACAGGTTGCAGGCAACTTAAACTTGGTGGCTCGACAGTCTGCGCCCCCCAGAGCTTCTGGTTCTTATGTCTCCTCCATTACCAGCGCCGCCTATAGAATGAATAAGCAGACGGCATAAGAGCAGATCCCAGAGAAGCTGGGACACAGCATTTGTAAAAGCCCTAATATGACAAAATGTCAGAAAACCAGAGCAGTAGAAATCCCTATAAAGTGACTCCATTTTGGACAGCATAACCCTCTGTGAATTAATCTTTAGGAGTAGTGACAATTTTGACTCCACAGCCACTTTCCGTTAATTAGCGCACAGTGGATGTTGGGTAATAAAACGGTAAATTTTCCATTTTTACTCTCCAACACATAGTGCCCAGATTGTGCTCCAGAAGACACACGCACCATAAATTAAGTGGGTTCTTCTCGCTATAGTAATGCCAAATACATGGATGCTAAATGTGGTTTGAGCACACTGCAAGGCTAGTAAGTGAGGGGGAGATTTAACTTTGGAGAGTGGATTTTGCTAGATTGGTTTATGGAAGTGATGTTGCTTTTCAAGCCACTAATAATGTAGAAACCTCTGTTTTTCCATTGACAGATGATGGACCTGAGAGGGGACTTGTTTTTTGTAAGATGAGTAGAACTTTTCATTGGTATTATTTTGTCTACATAACATTGTTTGGTGGCTTTTTATTCCATATATGGGAGACAGCATGAACAAACTGTTGACTGTTGAACCCCACGCTCCACTGGTTCATCATATGATGTTTTCTATTAGACTGTGAACTGTCATTTTGTTGGTGAATAATTCAAATATATTACATAAGTTGCCATTTTTAATGACCGTTTAAGTAGAAATGTTCAAAAAATATTAAATTGTTGATATTTTGTGGAAAAATAATTGGTTTTATTCTTAGCAGATTACTGTACCAGGAGATCAGAGGGCCAGCTTTCATCTTCAATTTTTAAATCAGAGGATCTTGAGATCACACGGGATACAATTGAAGTGAATGTCATTACGCCAGATATACCATCATGCCTTCACAGCAAAGATCTGCCATCTGATCCTTTGAAATGGGTCCTGTCTTCTGATTCCTTACCAACTACTAAGGAAAATCAAAGTCACAAAATAAGCATTAAAAAACGAACTGCTCCTAAATCAAAGAAGCCGTTTTCACCTTCCGAATATGGAAATAGCTTTCCGCTTGAAAAGCATTTTCTTAAACATCAAACAATTCACACAGCAGAGAACAGATGTTCCTGTTCAAAATGTGGGAAATGTTTTAACCATAAATCAAATTTGCTTAAGCACCAGAGAATTCACACAGGGGAGAAGCCTTTTTCATGTTCAGAATGTGGTAAATGTTTTATCCAGAAATCGGCTCTTGATTACCACCAGAGAACCCACACAGGGGAGAAGCCTTTTTCATGTTCAGAATGTGGGAAATGTTTTAGCCAGAAATCAGATATGCTTAAGCACCAGAGAATTCACACAGGGGAGAAGCCTTTTTCCTGTTCAGAATGTGGGAAATGTTTTAGCCAGAAATCAACTCTGCTTAAGCACCAGAGAAATCACACAGGGGAGAAGCCTTTTTCCTGTTCACAATGTGGGAAATGTTTTTGCCAGAAATCAGCTCTGCTTCAGCACCAGAGAATTCACACAGGGGAGAAGGCTTTTTCCTGTTCTGATTTATGGCAAAAACATTTCCCACATTCTGATTTGCTTAGGCACCAGAGAATTCACACAGGGGAGAAGCCTTTTTCCTGTTCAGAATGTGGGAAATGTTTTAACCAGAAATCAGCTCTGCTTCAGCACCAGAGAATTCACACAGGGGAGAAGGCTTTTTCCTGTTCAGAATGTGGGAAATGTTTTAACCGAAAATCAAATCTTGATTACCACCAGAGAATTCACACAGGGGAGAAGCCTTTTTCCTGTTCAGAATGTGGGAAATGTTTTAACGAGAAATCACATTTGCGTACGCACCAGAGAATTCACACAGGGGAGAAGCCTTTTTCCTGTTCAGATTGTGGGAAATGTTTTAACGAGAAATCAGATATGCTTAAGCACCAGAGAATTCACACAGGGGAGAAGCCTTTTTCATGTTCACAATGTGGGAAATGTTTTTGCCAGAAATCAGATTTGCGTACGCACCAGAGAATTCACACAGGGGAGAAGCCTTTTTCTTGTTCAGAATGTGGGAAATGTTTTAACGAGAAATCACATTTGCTTAAGCACCAGAGAATTCACACAGGGGAGAAGCCTTTTTCATGTTCAGAATGTGGGAAATGTTTTATCCAGAAATCGGCTCTTGATCACCACCAGAGAACCCACACAGGGGAGAAGCCTTTTTCATGTTCAGAATGTGGGAAATGTTTTATCCAGAAATCAGCTCTTGATCAGCACCAGAGAACCCACACAGGTGAGAAGCCTTTTTCTTGTTCAGAATGTGGAAAATGTTTTAGCCAGAAATCAGATATGCTTAAGCACCAGAGAATTCACACAGGGGAGAAGCCTTTTTCCTGTTCAGAATGTGGGAAATGTTTTAGCCAGAAATCACATTTGCTTACGCACCAGAGAATTCACACAGGGGAGAAGCCTTTTTCCTGTTAAGAATGTGGGAAATGTTTTATCCGGAAATCGGGTCTTGATCACCACCAGAGAACCCACACAGGGGAGAAGCCTTTTTCCTGTTAAGAATGTGGGAAATGTTTTATCCGGAAATCGGGTCTTGATCACCACCAGAGAACCCACACAGGGGAGAAGCCTTTTTTCTGTTCAGAATGTGGGAATTGTTTTAGCCAGAAATCAGATTTGCTTAAGCACCAGAGAATTCACACAGGGGAAAAGCCTTTTTCATGTTCTTAATGTGGGAAATGTTTTAAACGGAAATTGTATTTTCTTAAAGGAGTTGTCATCATGTTTTGCCTTGTTAAAATAAAAAAAAAAATCATTCACCTTCCGTACCGGTGTTATTCCAGTGGTATCGTCACTCACATTCCTGGGGCTCATGAGGTTGTTGCATCACACAAGCCCTGTGCCCAATCAGCCCCAGCTTCACTGTCCCCGCCCTCGATGTATTGAACATGAAGCCAGTAGGGTTGAGCGAAACGGATCGGACATTTTCAAAAATCGCCAACTTTCAGCAAAGTTGGGCTTCATGAAACCTGACCCCACTGTGGGTTCGGCCATGCGGTCGGCGATCTTCGCGCCAAAGTCGCGTTTCGTATGACGCTTTCCCCGCCATTTTTTCAGCCAATGAAGGAGTGTGGGCAACGTGATGACATAGGTTCCGGCTTGCTTTCTGCGGCGTCACAGGGGGTATAACTGCCATATTACCGTTTGGGATGTAGCGATTTCCACAGTCCAACACAACCAATGCTTTGCACGGAGGGGAGAGAGAGAGAGACTTTGATTTCCCATTGACTTACATTGGGTTTCGGTCGATCCCTGACTTTTCGCAATAATCGGCCGATTTCAATCGACTCGACTTTTGAGAAAGTCGGGTTTCGTGAAACCCGACTCGATCCTAAAAAAGTAAAAGTCGCTCAACCCTAGAAGCCAGTGCTGTGACTTCTCTTTGACTTCCTCTTATTGTTCGATTTGTTTGAAGGTGAGAACAGTGAAGCCAGCGCTAATTGGAAGCAGGGCTCATATGACATAAAAACCTGAGCCCCCGAATTGCAAGTGCTGACACTGCTGGAACCGCGCCAGCATGGGAGGTTTACAGAAGTGTTTATATTTTAACAGGACCAAACATGAGGAATGAGAAGTCAAAATCCCACACAGAGGAAATGACATTATCATACCTAGAGTGTGAAAAATGAATTACTGGAAAATAGTATTTTGTTGACCATCAAAAATAACTCAAACTATATACATTATTGACAAATTGTACAAAAACATATAAAAGACAGACTTATTATTGAATGAGAAAGGGAAATTACTTTAGAAATTACTATATTTCATGGTCTATAATACACACTTTTTTATTAGATAATTTTTATTAGGAAAATTACACAATAGTTTTTACAGAGACATCAGTAGGACAAATATTTTCAATGTTACATGGTATCATTATATGTTATTGTTCTACATAAAATATAACAAAGTTGTCATCTTCCAAGGATTCGATTTATTTATTTTTTTTTCATTCAAACTAATACAACCATCCCTCCCCGATAATACTCCAGAGAAATCTGTATTCATATTATTTTTTTGTGGTGTGTATACATTAGAATATCTGCCATTCAGTTATCATAAATAGTTTGCATGTGTACTCGCCCTACTTATCTCATTTAACCTGGATTGATGATACTACAAGTGTTCATGAAGCCAGAAATTGCCATATGTTATTTCTCTGGAGTACTCCAGATGGTAGACATGGAACATTCAACCAGGTTCCTCAGATGTTGTCAAATTTCCAACCAAATAATATTGTTTTGCTTATTTATTAACTCATTAACTGTCGGTGGTTGACCGTCTGGCCAATGTTGCGCAATAAGTTTGTTAACTTGATACAATGTTCGCAAAAGATCTACAGCTATTGGGGATTCAAAACTTCCATAATCCGCATCACATCTGCTTCCTATTTTAATGTAGCTGTCAGGGGATGGTCTCCCATGTGAGACTGTGAGAGAGTTGCTGATAATTTCAAACATCTAAGCCGGTGGTGTATTTTGCCGCTGCTATTGAGTCTCTAGTAAATATTTATTTCGTATATCCGGGGCCACAGCACTAAAATGAATTATGCATGCAGATCTAAGTTGTAGGTATCGAAAGAAGAGGCCGTGAGGCAATCTAAACTCTTTTTGTAGTTTGTTAAAGCTTTTAAGTGTTCCATTTCCTACTAACTGATCTAAAGTCTGAATTCCCCTTGATTCCCAACCTCTGAAACCAGTAAATTTGTCAAAGTCCACCAGTAGCTGATTTTGCCATAATGGGGTAAAATTAGAGTATTCCCTTATCCCCAACAGTCTCTCCTATGTCCCACATGTTGTACATTATTGCTAAGGTCTCAACAGGATAACTCCTAGCAATTGGCTGGAAGCCATTTTACAGGTGTAGTAATTATACTAAATGGCTCTGAAAAACAAGCTGGAGGGTATTCAGTATATGCTTGTGCTGCCCCTTTAAGAATGAAGGAGTGTGCACATGTGTGTACTAGGTGCGCCGCTACAGCACTCACACAACCAGGAAGCAGGAAAATGCAGATGATTGTGCCGAGGGTCTGCGGCAGAGAGTAAGCCGGCGTCACCAGGGGGAAGGTGACACCATGCAGGGATGCCAGTAGTAGTACTACAAACACACTACGCCGTCATGGATTAAAATCTTTCAGGGCACGCAAGGTCCTGATACTCACGCCAGCATATGTCAAGGCCCGTTAGAAGTTCGCCAATGGCCATCTGATTGATCCAGAGGAGGCAAGGGAGAAGATCATGTGGTCAGATGAGACAAAATAGTACTTTTTGCTATCAACTCCTCTCGCGATATTTGGAGGAAGAAGCAGAATGAGTGCAACTCCAAGAACACTGTTCCAACCATGGAGCATTGTGGGGAAAACATCATACTTTGGGGTGCTTTTCTGCAAACCAGACAGGACAACTGCAATATATTGAAGGGAGGATGAATGGGTCATGGATCGCAAGATTTTGGCCTTTCAGTAGGTGCATTGAAGTGGGTCGTGGCTGGGTCTTTCAGCATGACAATGACTCAAAACACACAGCAAGTGCAACTAAGGAATGGCTCCGTAAGAAGCATTTCAAGGTCCTTGTGTGCTTAGCCGGTCTCCAGAACTGAAACCAATAGAAAATCTTTGGAAAGAGCTGAATATCAATGTTACACAGCAACAGCCCTGAAATCTGAAAGATTTGGAGCAGATCTGTATGGAGGAATGGGCCAAAATCCCTGCTGCAGTGTGTGCAAACTTGGTCAAGAACTACAGGAAATGTCTGACCTCTGTAATTTCAAACAAAGGTTTCTGTACCAAATATTTAAAACGTTATCTACTACCCTAATTCGTTTCATTTTTTATTCATTAATCTATTATTTGGCCAGTAAATGCATCCATACTCCTATTATAGATATATACCTTTATCATGCAGATAGCATCACTTGGTGTCTGCCAGATGCAACTCTGATGTTTTTAAATCACTTCTTGTCCCCAGGCGTACTGTTTTCTAATACTACAAGCTCCATCATGCGTTGCAGTCGCCTGTGAGCTAGCACTTAGCACGTCTTCTCCATTTTCCACACATATATATATACATAGACATATGCACACACATTTCCTATTCTTTTGCATGTTTGTCACACTTGTGTGTCAGATCACCAAACAAAAGTAAATATTAGACAAAGATAACACAAAATACAGTTTTTAAATGAAGGTCTTTATTATTACAGGAAAAAAAATCCAAACCTACAGGGCCGTGTGTGAAAAGTGATTGCCCCTTAAACATAATAACTGGTTGGGCAGCCCTTAGCAGCAACAACTGCAATCAAGTGTAAGATACCAGGGTCCTGGTTGTTACAGTGGCATTACTTTCCTCACGGGGAGAGTGATGTTACGCTTGGAAGCGAGGAAGGATATCTTTTATCAGGCAATCACAATACACACATGTTCACCCTCCAGGCCACAAGGGGGAGCTTTTGATCCTATTTCTAGGTGACTCCCCTGTGTGTGTGTGTGTATGTATGTGTATGTATATATATATATATACTATATATATACAGTATATTGTGGTTTGGAGGGAAAGTGAGTCAGATAGTGCCGGACAGCAGTCTGAGGCAGGAAGAACATATGAGGGGCTGTGCAGCCACGAGAAAGTGCTTAGGCTCCTGGACAGAGGTTATTATTATTGTTTATTTATATAGTGCCATTAATTCCATGCTATAAATGAGAAAAGGGATTCCAGATAACGTTTACAGTAAACAAATTTACAATGACAGACTAGTGCAGAGGGGAGAGGACCCTGTCCTTGCGGACTTACATTCTACTGGATTAAATGAGATTATACTGAAAGCAGAACAGATTGCAGTGAGAGTGCAGGAGAGAGAAGCACAGGAGAGTGATACCAGTGGAACAGAGCAGTGAATTAGCTACCTCCCTGCCTGGCGCAGATTACAAGTAGCCGGAACACCGAGGTTGTGAGGGACTCTTAAGACTGACAGCAGAAACCGGCAGGACAGCTGGATTATATATCACCTGTTTGCCCTAATACCCAGGAGGCACAGTGACACATAGAGCCCGGGTCATGATAGAGATCCTGTAAAAAGACTCGAGTCACCTGCCATATGGGTTTATGTCCCACCTTCATGGAGGACAGAGAGAACTGTGAGGACCTTATCAGAAGTCATAGGCAGTAAGGGACTACAACACCACCGTGCTATGAGGAAGGCTTTTAACTCCACCTGGTAAAGGGGACTCTGTTTGCTTCCAAGCCAGTGGGACCCTGCCTGTCCTGTGATCTTGGTGCCCTGGACTGTGGCTGCCTGAAGTCTTCAGTAAACCAGGTAAAGAGACTGCAAACGTGTCCTCAATCTTTACTGCACCATTTACCATCTTTCATCTACACACCGGGAGCCCTGGGGAATACTTCACCTGTGGGAAGTTATACCATCTAGCTGCCCTAACATCACCCCAGAGGACCCCTTAAAGCAGCGTTGGTGCCCACTGACAATACCACAGGTGGCGTCACGAATATTAACTTTAATCAATTTCCCTTTTACATGGGCGCCCAGGGCCACGAACCGGGTCGCCACCGTGACATCCCCCTGTGAACACCGGACCCGGTAACTGGTACCCCAAGGCCCTGGAGGGTGACTTATTTTGGCATCACGAACAGGATGGACCAACCTTGAGAATCGGGTCATGTGTGCCTAAGAGACTTGTGTTGTGCTGAAAGACTGTTAATTGTGAATTGCTGCCAAAACTGCCACCATTATAGCGCCACGAGGAGCGCTGGAGAAGAAAGGTGCGCCATAATGGGGGGGACTAGCTGTGGGGAGTGAAAGCAATGGCCGCCCACTCCAAATACTTTTGCACCATGAGGGCATGCCTGTCAGCAACTGAGATCCGCCTCCTGATCCTGAATGGGAGGAGGAAGATGAAGCTCCGCCCCCAAAGGAGAGAGCGGGAACCAGATGAGAACGCAGCAAGGAACATGAAGGACGACATGGCGAGCAGACCGGACCCGGAGCGTGGGGTGGAAGGTAAGGACTCCCCCAGCCACCAGGATGGAAGCCGCGCCGAGCTGTCACCTGAAGTCCCAGAGTTCCTGAAAGAGGAGGTGAAGGAGCTGAGCGACCAACTCCTGCGGATGCAGCTGAGCGCCAAGACCAAATGGAAGGCGGCGCTGGGATTGAAACTGTAGGAGCAGCGTCCTATCCGGTGGCCCCTGATGACAGCGGAGGAGACCGGCACCAGAGACCCCACAGCAGCAGGTAAGGAGACCGACCGTGCCCCATTAGTTGAGGAACTCCTAGTGGGCCCGCTAGCTGCACCACCATGTTATGGATCGTGACGGATTCATATCCTGGGGGAATGGGACCAAGCCAATGGGATGGAAAGCCTTGTGAGAGCCCCGATCCCACCCACCAGTATGCCAGGCGAGATAATACGCTGAACAGACAGTGTATCACTGGAAGAACCCTGGGACAGGTCTAATGGGGTTCCCTGGGGCAGAAAGGCAAGAAGGAGAAATAATGGAGGTCCATAGCTGGGAGGAGTATCAGCAGCAGCTCGCCTATAAGTGAAAGGAAAAGGACAAGGCGTACCAAGGTGGGCGCAAAGCATTTGATAAAAGATCTATGCGCTAAGGTTCAGGCCCGCAAGGACAAACAGACTAACCAGGCCCCCGCTGAGGCAGGGCACTGTAGTGGCCTTTAAGCTAAAAAAAGTTTGTGGGTTCATCAAGGAGCCAGGCTTGTATGCTGAGGTGTTTGTCAACCGGGGAGATGTGGAATCTCACCTCGGAGAAGGACACCCGGACAGGGACTTATATCCAGGGGACAATGTAACTTTCACTCGGCATTTTGGTGACAAGTGATGGTATGCCTTAAACGTAAGGAAACATAGACGCAGCTTCTAATTTAAAGGGTACCCAACCAAAGACACCAGCAGCGCCACCTAGAGCCAAAGTGGTCACCACTACTGCTCCAATTTCAACACCAACCCCTAAAGCCTTCACCAAGACCACAGTGTGTACCATTACCACAACTGAAACAGCAGTGGCTACAGTACCAGTGATCACGCGTACCCAGGCCATGCAAACTCCTATTGCAGGACATGACCTGACTGTACACGAATACAAGACACATGATGTCTACCTGTCACCAGGCGTAACCTTGACTTATGATCTTCCCAGGCCAGGAAGTAACCAGTGCCAAGTGTTGCCTTGAAAGCAGCCAAAATAGATAAGCTTGAATATGACTGTGAATAAGTTAACTGTTTGAAAGTTCGTTTTACCTGGCCAAGGTTTTTGCACTAAAGAGTTAAATTGTTTAAAGGACATTCGTATCATGGACAGTGAATGATTCACAAACTTTATTGTATATAGTTGGCACCTATTTAGGTGCTTTCTACTGGTTTTACAAAGAAGCTTTAAAAGAACTGTTTCAAATGTTGCCTTGAATATTGATTTGTTTACAGAGACCTGAAGATTGCGTTGTTCCGGTGTTCTGGAAGGAGTCCCCGGATCCAAGATGGCTCCTTCCGGGTCCTGAAGTGAAGTGGCTAGCCGGCGCCTGCTCACACAGTGCTATGCAAAGTGTCAGATCAGCGATCTGATCTAATATAATGATGTCCCACCCTGGGACAATGTTAGAAAGTAAAAAAAAAAAATATAGAATGTATAAAAAAAAAAAAAAATCCCCTAATAAAATTTTTTTTTCCCCAATAAATCCTTTTATTTATGTAAATAAAAAAAAACAAACAATAAAAGTACACATATTTGGTATCGCCACGTCCGTAACAACCCGCTCTATAAAACTATCTCACTACTAGATAACCCCTTCAGTGAACACCGCAAAAAAAATAAATAAAAAGCGAGGCAAAAACCAACGCTTTATTATCATACCGGCGAACAAAAAGTGGAATAACACACGATCAAAAAGATGGATATAAACATGGTACCGCTGAAAACGTCATCTTATCCCGCAGAAAAAAAGCCACCATACAGCATCATCAGCAGAAAAATAAAAAAGTTGTAGCTCTCAGAATAAAACGATGCAAAAACAATTATTTTTTTACATAAAATAGTATTTGTGTAAAACCGCCAAAACATAAAAACAGATATAAATGCGGTATCGCTGTAATCGTACTGACCTGAAGAATAAAGCTGCTTTATCAATTTTACCACACGTGGAATGGTATAAACGCCCCCCCCCCCCTAAAAGAAATTCAGTAATTGCTGGTTTTTGTTCATTCTGCCTCACAAAAATCGGAATAAAAAGTGATCAAAAAATGTCATATGCCCGAAAATGGTACCAATAAAAACGTCAACTCGTCCCGCAAAAAACAAGACCTCACATAACTCTGTGGGCCAAACTATGGATAAATTATAGCTCTCAAAATGTGGTGATGCAAAAACTATTTTGCAATAAAAAGCGTCTTTTAGTGTGTGACAGCTGCCAATCATTAAAATCTGCCAAAAAACACTATAAAAGTAAATCAGCGCCCCCTTCATCACCCCTTTAGTTAGGGAAAAATAATAATATTTGTAAAAATGTATTTATTTCCATTTTCCCATTAGGGTCAGGGTTTGGGCTATAGTTAGGGTAGGGTTGGGGCTAAAGTTAGGGTTGGGGCTAAAGTAAAGGTACCTTCACACTTAACAACGATAGCGATCCGTGACGTTGCAGCGTCCTGGATAGCGATATCGTGTTTGACACGCAGCAGCGATCTGGATCCTAAACAGCTGAAACAGCTAAACAAACCTACTTCTCATCTCTCATATCCTCCCTGTCTCACAACCCTAAACAGTTATTCAACACCTTCAATTCTCTCCTCCGTCCCCCAGCACCTCCTCCCTCCTCACTTATCTCTGCTGAAGACTTTGCCTCATTCTTCAAGCAGAAGATTGATAACATCAGAGACAGTTTTGGTCAACAAGCCCCAGAGCCCTTCCTCCCAACTTCCCTACCCTCCACCTCCAAAACCAACTACTCCACCATTACAGAAGATCAACTCGCCACTCTACTCTCAAGATCGCATCTCACCACCTGTGCACTTGACCCGCTCCCATCCCACCTCATCCCAAACCTCACCACAATCTTCATCCCAACCCTAACCCATCTCTTCAACCTATCACTAACAACTGGTGTTTTCCCCTCAAGCTTTAAACATGCCTCCATCACACCTATCCTCAAAAAGCCCTCTCTTGACCCATCCTCTGTATCTAGCTATCGCCCTATATCACTTCTCCCCTATGCCTCAAAACTACTGGAACAACACGTCTACCTTGAACTGTCCTCCCATCTCTCTTCTTGCTCCCTCTTTGACCGCTTACAATCTGGCTTCCGGTCACACCATTCCACTGAAACTGCGCTAACTAAGGTCACCAATGACCTCTTAACCGCCAAGAGCAAGCGACACTACTCTGTTCTCCTCCTCCTCGACCTGTCGGCTGCCTTTGACACAGTGGACCATTCCCTATTATTACAGACCCTCTCATCCCTTGGCATCACAGACTTGGCCCTATCCTGGATCTCATCATACCTAACAGACCGGACATTCAGCGTCTCCCACTCAACACCACCTCCTCACCTCGCCCCCTATCTGTCGGAGTCCCACAAGGTTCAGTCCTTGGGCCCCTGCTCTTCTCCATTTACACCTTTGGCCTGGGACAGCTCATAGAATCTCATGGCTTTCAGTATCACCTCTATGCTGATGACACACAGATCTACATCTCTGGACCAGATATCACCTCCCTACTAACCAGAATCCCTCAATGTCTGTCCACTATTTCATCCTTCTTCTCCGCTAAATTTCTGAAACTTAACATGGACAAAACAGAATTCATCATCTTTCCCCCATCTCACGTGACCCCCCAACGAACCTATCCATTACAGTAAATGGCTGCCCACTCTCCCCAGTCCCACAAGCTCGCTGCCTCGGGGTTATCCTTGACGCTGATCTCTCCTTCAAACCACATATCCAAGCCCTTTCCACTTCCTGCCGACTTCAACTCAAAAATATTGCACGAATCCGTTCATTCCTCAACCAAGAATCTGCAAAAACCCTAGTCCATGCCCTCATCATCTCTCACCTTGACTACTGCAACCTCCTGCTCTGTGGCCTCCCCTCAAACACTCTCGCACCCCTCCAATCTATTCTAAACTCTGCTGCCCGACTAATCCACCTGTCCCCCCGCTATTCTCCGGCCTCTCCCCTCTGTCAATCCCTTCACTGGCTCCCCATTGCCCAGAGACTCCACTACAAAACCCTAACCATGACGTACAAAGCCATCCACAACCTGTCTCCTCCTTACATCTGTGACCTCATCTCCCGGTACTTTCCTACACGCAACCTCTGATCCTCACAAGATCTCCTTCTCTACTCCCCTCTTATCTCCTCTTCCCACAATCGTATACAAGATTTCTCTCGCGTATCACCCCTACTCTGGAACCCTCTACCACAACACATCAGACTCTCGCCCACCATCGAAACCTTCAAAAAGAATCTGAAGACCCACCTCTTCCGACAAGCCTACAACCTGCAGTAACCACCGATCAACCAAACCACTGCATGACCAGCTCTACCCTCACCTACTGTATCCTCACCCATCCCTTGTAGATTGTGAGCCTTCGCGGGCAGGGTCCTCTCTCCTACTGTACCAGTTATGACTTGTATTGTTCAAGATTATTGTACTTGTTTTTATTATGTATACCCCTCCTCACATGTAAAGCGCCATGGAATAAATGGCGCTATAACAATAAATAATAATAATAATGATGTCGTTGGTCGGAGCTAGAAGGCCAGCACCTTATTTCATCGCTGGATCTCCCGCTGATATCGCTGAATCTGTATGTGTGACGCGGATTCAGTGATGTCTTCACTGGTAACCAGGGTAAACATCGGGTTACTAAGCGCAGAGCCGCGCTTAGTAACCCGATATTTAAAATGAAGAGATGATCCAGCTTCCATATAAAATGTAAAAGTTTAATCCAACATATTAAAATGAGGAGACGACTCCTGGGACGGCATCATACACATAGTAAGGCGAGCGACGCGTTTCAACCTAGCGGACTTTATCACAGCTGATCTGCTAAATGACATATCCGGTATACAGGTCCTTCTCAAAAAAATAGCATATAGTGTTAAATTTCATTATTTACCATAATGTAATGATTACAATTAAACTTTCATATATTATAGATTCATTATCCACCAACTGAAATTTGTCAGGTCTTTTATTGTTTTAATACTGATGATTTTGGCCTACAACTCCTGATAACCCAAAAAACCTGTCTCAATAAATTAGCATATCAAGAAAAGGTTCTCTAAATGACCTATTACCCTAATCTTCTGAATCAACTAATTAACTCTAAACACATGCAAAAGATACCTGAGGCTTTTAAAAACTCCCTGCCTGGTTCATTACTCAAAACCCCCATCATGGGTAAGACTAGCGACCTGACAGATGTCAAGAAGGCCATCATTGACACCCTCAAGCAAGAGGGTAAGACCCAGAAAGAAATTTCTCAACAAATAGGCTGTTCCCAGAGTGCTGTATCAAGGCACCTCAATGGTAAGTCTGTTGGAAGGAAACAATGTGGCAGAAAACGCTGTACAACGAGAAGAGGTGACCGGACCCTGAGGAAGATTGTGGAGAAGGACCGATTCCAGACCTTGGGGAACCTGAGGAAGCAGTGGACTGAGTCTGGTGTGGAAACATCCAGAGCCACCGTGCACAGGCGTGTGCAGGAAATGGGCTACAGGTGCCGCATTCCCCAGGTAAAGCCACTTTTGAACCAGAAACAGCGGCAGAAGCGCCTGACCTGGGCTACAGAGAAGCAGCACTGGACTGTTGCTAAGTGGTCCCAAGTACTTTTTTCTGATGAAAGCAAATTTTGCATGTCATTCGGAAATCAAGGTGCCAGAGTCTGGAGGAAGACTGAGGAGAAGGAAATGCCAAAATGCCTGAAGTCCAGTGTCAAGTACCCACAGTCAGTGATGGTGTGGTGTGCCATGTCAGCTGCTGGTGTTGGTCCACTGTGTTTCATCAAGGGCAGGGTCAATGCAGCTAGCTATCAGGAGATTTTGGAGCACTTCATGCTTCCATCGGCTGAAATGCTTTATGGAGATGAAGATTTCATTTTTCAGCACGACCTGGCACCTGCTCAGAGTGCCAAAACCACTGGTAAATGGTTTACTGACCATGGTATTACTGTGCTCAATTGGCCTGCCAACTCTCCTGACCTGAACCCCATAGAGAATCTGTGGGATATTGTGAAGAGAAATTTGAGAGACGCAAGACCCAACACTCTGGATGAGCTTAAGGCCGCTATTGAAGCATCCTGGGCCTCCATAACATCTCAGCAGTGTCACAGGCTGATTGCCTCCATGCCACGCCGCATTGAAGCAGTCATTTCTGCCAAAGGATTCCCGACCAAGTATTGAGTGCATAACTGAACATTATTATTTGATGGTTTTTTTGTTTGTTATTAAAAAACACTTTTATTTGATTGGACGGGTGAAATATGCTAATTTATTGAGACAGGTTTTTTGGGTTATCAGGAGTTGTAGGCCAAAATCATCAGTATTAAAACAATAAAAGACCTGACAAATTTCAGTTGGTGGATAATGAATCTATAATATATGAAAGTTTAATTGTAATCATTACATTATGGTAAATAATGAAATTTAACACTATATGCTAATTTTTTGAGAAGGACCTGTATATGCAACCTAACACCAATCAAATGCTAGATAAATATCATGTGATGCATAGGCTCAAAAAATTCAAAACAAATAATATGCGAAAAAATAAATGCAATAGATAATAAACAATGCACAATAAATAGAAATAAAACCGTAAAGAAATAAAGACTTAAAGAAATAAGAAAAAAAAAAAAAGGGACATTGCTAATAATGGAACATTAGTTCATTTCGTTTGTTCAGACCACCTGGAAACCTTGTACCTAAATTAAAGATCCAGAACGCTTCTCTAGTGAGTAACGCTCTGTGGATATCTCCACCGCGCGGAGGTTTTTTAATTTTCTCAATACCTGTTACTTTTAAAAAAGCTGTATTGCGGGAATGAAAATCAATAAAGTGCCTCGCCACCGAAGAAATGGTGCGACTATTATTTGTAGTACATTTAATATCATACAAGTGTTCCGATATGCGTTTTTTTAATTTTCGAGTGATACACCCGATATATGACTTGTCACAGAACGTACAATCAATTTTGTAAACCACAAATCGTGTATTACAGTTGATAAATGTTTGAATTTTATATTGATTTTTATTCTCTCCGGTACCAAAAAACTTAACGGTGGTAAGATGTACACAGGTAGTGCAATTAGTTACGTTGCATTTGTAGCAACCTATACAATGCAACCAAGTATTAGTGGAATGTTTAGAAGAAAAGTGATTGGGAGAAATTATGTTGCCCAAAGTAAGCGCTTTCCTGGCTACTATATTGCATCCCTGAGACAAAATGTGAGCAAGAGTGGGATCTTCACGCAAAATAGGCAAAGCTTTGTTAATAATGGTTTTAATTTGATTGAACTGTGGGCTGAACTGTAGACACACATATGGTTTATTAGCTATATTAATTTTATTCATAATTTTTATTTTTTATTTTTATTATCTTTATTAATATCGCTTGTTCCACTGTCTACTTCTGAGGGAATAAGACTCGACTGCTCTTTCTGATCTACTATGTGTGCCGCTCTGTCAAGCATCCAATGCGGATATCCACGTTTTAAAAATTTATTTCGTGATTGAACTAGATCTTTAAATAAATCATTGTTGTTATTGCAGTTTCGCTTCAATCTCGTAAATTCACCCACAGGGATTGCCTTTACTGTGTGCCTGGGATGACTACTTTTAGCGTGAAGCAATCCATTACCTGCTGTAGGTTTTATAAAAGTTCGTGTGGAAATAAGTTCATTGGGAACACCTGTTAACTCAAGATCCAGAAAGGAAATTTTGGACACAGCTTGAACAGATGTAAATTTTAAATTGAAATTATTGTCATTAATATAATTTACTAAATCCTGTATGGCAGATACATCTCCACGCCAAATAAACAGCGTATCATCGATGTATCTGCCATACCAGTGAATGCATGCAGAAAACGGATTGGAAACTGCAAAGAGGTGTGAATACTCCCAATAAGACATGACCAGGTTTGCTAGGGAAGGTGAAAATTTAGCTCCCATGGCCACACCTGTGCATTGTAAAAAATATTCAGAATCAAAAGAAAAGAAATTATGCGTCAAAAGAAAATAAGTTACCTGTAAAATAAAATTAATCAAATCACTTGAATATGGACTATACTTTTTCAGATGGAATTGTAACGCTTGTATCGCAACATTGTGAGGAATACAGGTATATAAAGAGACAACGTCGCAACTTAACCAAGTATATTCTGATTTCCATTTCTTTTTTGTTATGATACCCAGTATATCTTTGGTATCTTTAATATATCCTGGGGTCCTGGATACCAATGGCTGCAGTAGCGAATCTAGCCACTGACCAAGAAATTCATTTAAAGATCCTACGCTGGAGACTATGGGTCTCATAGGTGGAAAAGCGGCTTGTTTATGAATTTTAGGAAGCCCATATAAAATGGGCATTACTGGATAAGAGACCCGTAAAAAATCAGCCTGTTTAATGGTCAGGACCCCCAAAGATATCCCCTTTTCAATGATTTTATCAATTTCAGATTTAAATAAAGGAGTAGGATCAGAAGTTAATTTTTTGTAAATATTGGTGTCCGTCAAAGATTTGAAAATTTCACTTTTATAATCAGAGGAATTCATGATGACAATTGTGCCTCCTTTATCACTAGTTTTTATAACTATGTCATTCATATCTTTTATCTCCTGAATAGCTCGTTTCTGGTTAATAGATAAATTATGTTTCACTGGAACCTTTTGATTCTGACTGTGAGCGCCAGCCGTAAAGTAAGAGCAGAGCACAGCGGTGACGTCACCGCTCTGCTTTGGGGCCGGCGCTTACACAGTGCAAGGAAGCGGATGCCGAGGGACGCGGCAGACACCGGAATGTAAGTATGTAGTGTTTGTTTTTTTTTACATTTACTCTGGTAACCAGGGTAAACATCGGGTTACTAAGCGCGGCCCTGCGCTTAGTAACCCGATGTTTACCCTGGTTACCCGGGGACTTCGGCATCGTTGGTCGCTGGAGAGCTGTCTGTGTGACAGCTCTCCAGCGACCACACAACGACGAAACAGCGACACTGCAGCGATCGGCATCGTTGTCTATATCGCTGCAGCGTCGCTTAATGTGACGGTACCTTTAGGGTTTGGATTACATTTACAGTTGGGATTAAGGGTTGGGATTAGGGTTAGGAGTGCGGTTAGGGTTATGGTTGGGATTAAGGTTAGGGGTGTGTTTGGGTTAGGGTTTCAGTTAGAATTGGGGGGTTTCCACTGTTTAGGCACATCAGGGGCTCTCCAAACGCGACATGGCATCCGATCTCAATTCCAGCCAATTCTGCGTTGAAAAGCTAAAACAGTACTCCTTCCCTTACGAGCTCTCCCGTGTGCCCAAACAGGGGTTTACCCACACAGATGGAGTATCAGCGTACTCAGGACAAACTGGACAACAAATTTTGGGGTCCAATTTCTCCTGTTACCCTTGGGAAAATACAAAACCGGGTCCTAAAAAATAATTTTTGTAGAAAAAAAAAATAAAAATTATTTTCACGGCTCTGTGTTATAAACTGTAGTGAAACATATGGAGGTTCAAAGTTCTCACAACACATCTAGATAAGTTCCTTGGGTGGTCTAGTTTCCAATATGGGGTCACTTGTGGGGGGGTTCTACTGTTTAGGTACATCAGGGGCTCTGCAAATGAAACGTGATGCCTGTAGACCAAATGACGCTCGTTCCCTTCCGAGCTCTGCCGTGCGTCCAAACAGTGGTTCACCCCCACATATGGGGTATCAGCATACTCAGGACAAATTGGACAACAACTTTTGTTGTCCAATTTTTCCTGTTACCCTTGGGGGAAAAAAATTGCTGGCTAAAAGATCATTTTGTGGAAAGAAAAAATGATTTTTAAATTTTCACGGCTCTACATTCTAAACTTTAGTGAAACAATTGGGGGTTAAAAGTGCTCACCACACATCTAGATAAGTTCTTTAGGGGGGTCTTCTTTCCAAGCTCTTCTTCCGAGCTCTGCCATGCGCCCAAACAGTGGTTTACCCCCCCATATGGGGTATCAGCGTACTCAGGACAAATTTTTTTTACGGCTCTTAATTATAAACTTCTGTGAGCACTTGGAGGTTCAAAGTGCTCACCACACATCTAGATTAGTTCCTTAGGGGGTCTAGTTTCCAAAATGGTGTCACTTGTGGGGGGTTTCCACTGTTTAGGCACATCAGGGGCTCTCCAAACACGACATGGTGTCCGATCTCCATTCCAGCCAATTCTGCATTGAAAAAGTCAAACAGTGCTCCTTCCCTTCCAAGCCCTGCCGTGCGCCCAAACGGTGGTTTACCCCCACACATGGGGTATCGGTATTCAGGAGAAATTGCACAACAAATTTTGTGGTTCATTTTCTCTTTTTACACTTGTGAAAATAAAAAAAATTGGTTCTGAGTAAAATGTTTGCAAAAGAAAAGTTAAATATTCATTTTTTCCTTCCACATTGTTTCAGTTCCTATGAAGCACGTAAAGGGTTAATAAACTTCTTGAATGTGGTTTTGAGCACATTGAGGGGTGTAGTTTTTTGAATGGTGTCAAGTTTGGGTATTTTCTGTCATGTACACCCTTCGAAGTGACTTTAAATGAGAGATGGTCCCTAAAAAAATGGTTTTGTAAATTTTGTTGTAAAACTTAGGGGTGTGTTGGGGTTAGGGTTGGAGTTAGAATTGAGAGGTTTCCACTGTTCAGGCACATCAGGGGCTCTCCAAACATGACATGGTTTCTGATCTCAGTTTCAGCCAATTTTGCAGGCCCTTCCGAGCTCTGCCATGTGTCCAAACAGTGGTTTACCTGCATGTATGGGGTATCAGCGTACTCAGGACAAATTGTACAACAACTTTTGGCGTCCAATTTCTCCCATTACCCTTGGTAAAATAAAACAAATTGGTTCTGAAATGCATTTTTTGTGAAAAAGTTAAATGTTAATTTTTTTTTAAACATTCCAAAAATTCCTGTGAAGCACCTGAAGGGATAATAAGCTTCTTGAATGTGGTTTTGAGCACCATGAGGGGTGCAGTTTTTAGAATGGTGTCACTTTTGGGTATTTTCTATCATATAGACCCCTCAAAGTGGCTTCAAATGTGATGTCGTCCCTAAAAAAAAAAAGGTGTTGAAAAATGAGAAATCGCTGGTCAACTTTTAACCCTTATAACTTCCTAACAAAAAAAAAGTTGTTTGCAAAATTGTGCTGATGTAAAGTAGTCATGTGGGAAATGTTCTTTATTAACTATTCTGTGACATATCTCTCTGATTTGAGGGTATAAAAATTCAAAGTTTGAAAATTACAAAATGTTAAAAATTTTCCACATATTTCCTTTCTTTTCATAAATAATCTCAAGTAATATCGAAGAAAAGTTACCACTAACATGATGAACAATATGTCACGAAAAAACAGTCTCAGAATCAGCGGTATCCGTTAAAGCATTCCAGAGTTCTAACCTCATAAAATGACAGTGGTCAGAATTGTAAAAATTGGTTTGGTCAATAACCCCTTTCTACCATTGGATGTACTATTCCGTCCATGTGGGGTGGGCCCTACTTCCCAAGGACGGAATAGTACATCCAGTGCGATCAACCACGCTCACGGGGGGAGCGCGGCCGATCGAGGCATGGACCGCCCCCGGCACATTAACCCCCGGCACACTGCGATCAAACATGTTCTGGCAATAAAAGGAAGCATCGCGCAGGGAGGGGGCTCCCGGTGTGCTTCCTTGAGACCCTCGGAGCAACACGATGTGATCGCGTTGCTGCGAGGGTCTCTAACCTCCTCCTCCCTGCAGGCCCAGATCCAAAATGGCCGCAAGGCTGCATCCGGGTCCTTCAGGGAGGTGGCTTAACAGCGCCTGCTCAGAGCAAGCACTGGTAAGCGTCCCTGCTATGCCTGTGTAATCGCTGATCTGACACAGTGCACAGCAAAGTGTCAGATCAGCGATCTGTCAATAAAATGTGATGCCCACCTGGGGCAAAGTAAAAAAAAAAATTTTTTACATATGTGAAGAAAAAAATATATATATTTGTTCCAAGAAATACATTCCTTTATCGAAATAAAAAAACACAATAAAAGTACACATTTAGTATCGCCGCATCCGTAACGACCCGACCTATAAAACTGTCCCACTAGTTAACCCCTTCAGTGAACACCGTAAAAAAAAGAAAAAAAAAGGCAAAAAACAACGCTTTATTATCATACTGCCGAACAAAAAGTGGAATAACACGCGATCAAAAAGATGGATATAAATAACCATGGTACTGCTGAAAACATCATCTTGTCCTGCAAAAAAAGAGCCACCATACAGCATCATCAGCAAAAAATAAAAAAGTTGTAGTCCTCAGAATAAAGCGATGCGGTGTGGCTTAGGCACCATCAAGAGAGGAAGCTTCTTCCAGGAGCTCCTGATCTCCAGCCTGGAAATCAACATCCATCAGCCACACTGCTGCTGTAAATCATCTTATCTTACCATCTAAGCCTCCATGAGAGTGTGCTGCATCTGGTGGACCGCAAGAAAATAGCTCTTAAGGCCCCGTCTCACATAGCGAGATCGCTAGCGAGATCGCTGCTGAGTCACAAGTTTTGTGACGCAACAGCGACCTCCATAGCGATCTCGCTATGTGTGACACGTACCAGCGATCAGGCCCCTGCTGCGAGATCGCTGGTCGTGTCGGAATGGCCTGGACCTTTTTTTGGTCGTTGAGGCCCCGCTGACATCGCTGAATCGGTGTGTGTGACACCGATCCAGCGATGTCTTCACTGGTAACCAGGGTAAACATCGGGTTACTAAGCGCAGGGCCGCGCTTAGTAACCCGATGTTTACCCTGGTTACCAGCGTAAATGTAAAAAAAAACAAACAGTACATACTCGCCTTCTGATGTCTGTCAGGTCCCTTGCCGTCTGCTTCCTGCTCTCCCTGAGATCCGGCCGTACAGTGAGAGCACAGCACAGCAGTGACGTCACCGCTGCGCTCTGCTCTCACTGTACGGCCGGATCTCAGTCAGAGCAGGAAGCAGACGGCAAGGGACCTGGACACCGAAAGGCGAGTATGTACTGTTTGTTTTTTTTGGTAACCAGGGTAAACATCGGGTTACTAAGCGCGGCCCTGCGCTTAGTAACCCGATGTTTACCCTGGTTACCCGGGTGCTGCAGGGGGACTTCGGCATCGCTGAAGACAGTTTCAACGATGCCGAAGTCGTTCCCCTGATCGTTGGTCGCTGGAGAGAGCTGTCTGTGTGACAGCTCCCCAGCGACTACACAACGACTTACCAACGATCACGGCCAGGTCGTATCGCTGGTCGTGATCGTTGGTAAATCGCTTAGTGAGACGGGGCCTTTACAGACTGTGAAGGGATCTCTGGAGCCTGAGCCTTGAGGCCTGGTGAGTGTAACAGGCCTCTGCTTCCCCTGTGGAGGAGGGCCTGTAATTTGCTCTCTGCACCTCTCGCTTCCCAAACATCTAACAGCAGAAAAACCAGCACTTTTATAATCTTCCAGAGGTTTCCTTAATCCTTCTCTGCTCATAGCCAGATCTATTGGGAGATTCCCCCTGAGCAGAGGGGTGATTACAGCCTGCACACACTTGCAATAGCCCTGTTCTCAGTGGGGGGGCCAGGACAGATCCAGAGGTTGGAGGAGTGTTTAAACTAGGGATTGGGGGGGAGGGTATTCATTTTATAGGAGGGGAAGATAGTGCAGAAAGAGACCTGGGCACAAATAAGGAAGTTGGGGGTGGCGGTGGCATGGGGGATGGGGTTAGAACAGTTAGTAATTTAAGAAAGAGTAGAGGTACAGAGAGTAACATCAAGTGCATGTATACTAATGCCAGAAGCCTCACCAACAAAATGGATGAATTAGAACTAATGTTGTTGGAGCATAATTATGACATGGTGGGGATATCTGAGACGTGGCTGGATGAGAGCCATGACTGGGCTGTTAACTTGCAGGGCTATAGCCTGTTCAGAAATGACCGTACAGATAAGCGAGGGGGAGGGGTGTGTCTATATGTAAAATCTTCCTTAAAACCCATCCTGCGTGATAATATAGGTGAATTTAATGAAAATGTAGAGTCCCTGTGGGTGGAGATAAGGGGAGGGGGAAAAAATAATAAATTACTGATAGGGGTTTGTTATAAATCTCCAAAAATAATGGAAGCAATGGAGAATATCCTCGTAAAGCAAATAGATGAAGCTGCGACTCAAGGAGAAGTCATTATTATGGGGGACTTCAACTACCCTGAAATAGATTGGGGAACAGAAACCTGCAGTTCCAGCAAAGGTAATCGGTTTTTGACAACTATGAGAGACAATTACCTTTCACAACTGGTTCAGGACCCAACAAGGAGGGGGGCACTGCTAGACCTAATATTAACCAACAGGCCAGACCGCATATCAAATATAAGGGTTGGGGGTCACTTGGGGAATAGTGATCACAAAATAATACGTTTTCATGTAACCTTTAATAAGATGGGTAGTAGGGGGGTAACACGGACACTAAATTTCAGGAGGGCAAATTTCCAACGGATGAGAGAGGATCTTGGTGCAATTAACTGGGATGATATCCTGAGACATAAAAGTACACAAAGAAAATGGGAGACGTTTATTAGCATCCTGGATAGGACCTGTGCACAGTATATACCGTATGGGAATAAACATACTAGAAATAGGAGGAAACCAATATGGCTAAATAGAGCTGTAAGGGGCGCAATAAGGGACAAAAAGAAAGCATTTAGAGAATTAAAGGAAGTAGGTAGTGAGGAGGCATTAAATAAATACAGAAAATTAAATAAATTCTGTAAAAAGCAAATCAAGACAGCAAAGATTGAGACAGAGAGACTCATTGCCAGAGAGAGTAAAAATAATCCCAAAATATTCTTTAACTATATAAATAGTAAGAAACTAAAAAATGACAGTGTTGGCCCCCTTAAAAATAGTCTGGGTGAAATGGTGGATGAGGATGAGGAAAAAGCCAATCTGCTAAATGACTTTTTTTCATCAGTATTTACAAAAGAAAATCCCATGGCAGACAAAATGACTAGTGATAAAAATTTCCCATTAAATGTCACCTGCTTAACCCAGCAGGAAGTACAGCGGCGTCTAAAAATAACTAAAATTGACAAATCTCCGGGCCCGGATGGGATACACCCCCGAGTACTGCAGGAACTAAGTACAGTCATTGATAGACCATTATTTTTAATCTTTAAAGACTCCATAATAACAGGGTCTGTACCACAGGACTGGCGTATAGCAAATGTGGTGCCAATATTCAAAAAAGGGGCAAAAACTGAACTCGGTAATTATAGGCCAGTAAGTTTAACCTCTACTGTGGGTAAAATCCTGGAGGGCATTCTAAGGGATGCTATACTGGAGTATCTGAAGAGGAATAACCTCATGACCCAGTATCAGCATGGGTTTACTAGGGACCGCTCATGTCAGACTAATTTGATCAGCTTCTATGAAGAGGTAAGTTCCGGACTGGACCAAGGGAACCCAGTGGACGTAGTATATATGGACTTTTCCAAAGCTTTTGATACGGTGCCACAAAAAAGGTTGTTGTTATATAAAATGAGAGTAATGGGGATAGGGGAAAATATGTGTAAGTGGGTTGAGAGCTGGCTCAGGGATAGGAGACAAAGGGTGGTTATAAATGGAGCACACTCGGACTGGGTCGCGGTTAGCAGTGGGGTACCACAGGGGTCAGTATTGGGCCCTCTTCTTTTTAACATATTTATTAATGACCTTGTAGGGGGCATTCAGAGTAGAATTTCAATATTTGCAGATGACACTAAACTCTGTAGGGTAATCAATACAGGGGAGGACAATTTTATATTACAGGATGATTTATGTAAACTAGAAGCTTGGGCTGATAAATGGCAAATGAGCTTTAATGGGGATAAATGTAAGGTCATGCACTTGGGTAGAAGTAATAAGATGTATAACTATGTGCTTAATTCTAAAACTCTGGGCAAAACCATCAATGAAAAAGACCTGGGTGTATGGGTGGATGACAGACTCATATTCAGTGGCCAGTGTCAGGCAGCTGCTACAAAGGCAAATAAAATAATGGGATGTATTAAAAGAGGCATAGATGCTCATGAGGAGAACATAATTTTACCTCTATACAAATCACTAGTTCGACCACACTTAGAATACTGTGCACAGTTCTGGTCTCCAGTGTATAAGAAAGACATAGCTGAACTAGAGCGGGTGCAGAGAAGAGCGACCAAGGTTATTAGAGGACTGGGGGGTCTGCAATACCAAGATAGGTTATTACACTTGGGGCTATTTAGTTTGGAAAAACGAAGACTAAGGGGTGATCTTATTTTAATGTATAAATATATGAGGGGACAGTACAAAGACCTTTCTGATTATCTTTTTAATCATAGACCTGAGACAGGGACAAGGGGGCATCCTCTACGTCTGGAGGAAAGAAGGTTTAGGCATAATAACAGACGCGGATTCTTTACTGTAAGAGCAGTGAGACTATGGAACTCTCTGCCGTATGATGTTGTAATGAGTGATTCATTAATTAAATTTAAGAGGGGACTGGATACCTTTCTGGAAAAGTATAATATTACAGGGTATAAACACTAGATTCCTTGATAAGGCGTTGATCCAGGGAACTAGTCTGATTGCCGTATGTGGAGTCGGGAAGGAATTTTTTTCCCCATGGTGGAGTTACTCTTTGCCACATGGGTTTTTTTTGCCTTCCTCTGGATCAACATGTTAGGGCATGTTAGGTTAGGCTATGGGTTGAACTAGATGTACTTACAGTCTTCCTTCAACCTCAATAACTATGTAACTATGTAACTATGTAAGATCCTCCTTTGCTGAGCAAACAGGACTCCAGTGTGAGAGATAAGGGAGGCTGACAATATCCCTTCTAGTCAACAGAAGCTGATAGTCTACCACTGTCACTCTCCTCCATAAGAAGAAGATAAACTTCTTCTTCTTCTTTGGAATCCCACCCCTTTTCCAGCAGCAGCACCCAGGAGAACAATAAGACATATATCAGAGACAGTGTGCTTCCTGTATGTTTTTTCCTCTGCTTCTACAACATCATCACTGAGTTGTACCCTCAAGTACACTGTCCTGGGCTGGTCCCACACCTAACCTTGTCATGCTGGACCTAAAATGAGGTGACGAGCTTCGGCACCACCAGACATAACGCGGCTCATACCGGCTTTCACTGACTCTCCTGACCTCTGAGGCGCTTACCGCTAGCACCGCAGCACAACTGGGCACATGATGACCCGAGGCAGATCTAATAAGAAGGCCTCTCCTCCTCGCCTGCCAGACTTCTTTCCGCGGTCTCAAACCTCACATGCCGCAGGGAAAATGGCGGCGGTTTCTCCCTCCAGATCATCACACTCCTCCCGCGGCTCCCGGGGTTCAGAAAGAGGTGAGACTTCAGCGGGAGCACAATATAGCAGCTCTGCACCTATGACCAGGGGGGATATGAAAGAATTCCTCACATCTATACGCGCCTCATTAAAAGAGGATATGCAGGACATGTTGAAGGAGATAAGAGGAGACATTAACGCCTTAGGGGCCCGCACAGATCATTTGGAAAACAAAATGTCCGAATATGTCTCTGTAATTAACGCTCTGGTGGATGAAAACCAAGCTATAAAAGGTAAGTTAGCAGGGGCGTTTGATAAATTGATCGACTTAGAGGACAGATCCAGGAGGAACAATATTCGAGTGAGAGGAATCCCTGAGAATGTTGCAGATAAAGATTTAGCTGCTTTCCTCCAGAATTTTATGCAGGCTGTCCTGCCCTCACTTTCCTCGAGAGATCTACTGGCGGACAGGGTACATAGAACACCCAAGCCCAAGCATCTAGATCCATCTCTTCCTAGAGACATCCTTGCACGGATTCATTTGTACACTACTAAAGAGACATTCCTGCGGCAGATAAGAAGCCCCCCTGACCTACCCCCTGAATTCCGGGATCTCCTGGTCTTCCCGGATTTGTCAGCTGCTACCCTGGCCAAAAGGAGAGAATACGCCCATGTCTGTAAAGCATTGAGGGACATCAACATACGATACCGATGGTTTAATCCTGTGCGTTTGATTATCACTTATGAAGGACGCACGGTCGCCTGCTCCTCGCCTAAACAGGCAGAGGAGAGGCTTACGGCCTGGAAAATACCCTTTGCTCCCAGACCTTCGGATACAGGAAGGAAAATAGCCTCAGACTGGTCTACGGAATGACAGTGCCACACGGACGGCGTCTGGATTGCTGAGCCCTCCTACTGCACCCCTCAGTGGGCCTTTGGATTGTGAACCTCTCACTTCCACCCCTCCACGCAGATTCTGTTCTGCGGACTGTCTGGACTGTTCCGGACGTTCCTACGAGGATTCCTCGTATATTGACCTATGTTTTGTTTTTTTCCTTTGTTTTTACTTCTTTTTGTTTTTTGGTTCTTTTTACTCTGGCATACATTTAGAGTCTCCTTCCAATGCGACTACATACTTGCCCTTCCCCTTTCTTTCCTCCAGGTTTTTTCTCTCCAAATCCCCGGGCATTCTCTGTCTATATTGATTTTTGATTGTTATTATGAAACTGGCAGTTATTTGTATATAAATTTTCGGTACACTACCAGTGGGGTCACTGGGTAATACCAGCAGTATAGACTTTAGTATAATGGTACCATGAGTTTACAAATTCTTTCTTTGAATGTCAGGGGTTTAAACTCCCCTGAGAAGAGATCTATGATGTGGAGGGAGGTGAAGCGGTCGAGGGCAGATATTATCTGCTTGCAGGAGACCCATTTGTTGGCGGAGGATAATTTTAGGCTCCGTCATCCCCTCTTCCCACACATTCTATTTGCTAATGGCCCAACCAAAAAGGCTGGTGTGTGCATCATGGTGAAAAATACAATCGCTTTTAAATTGATAGCGCAAAATAATTACCCCACGGGTAGGTGTTTAACTATCACGTGCCTATTGAATGGTGAGCTACACACGTTGACAAATCTTTATGCTCCCAATGAGGGACAACATAAATTCCTGAGAACAACCCTTCATGAAGTCTCTGCGAATGTGAAGGGCAGCAATATAATATGTGGTGACTTTAATCTCCCCATGCATGTGGACCTTGATTGCTCTTCTGGTAGCAGACGACCTAGAGGGGACTTGACTCTACTCACAGGCGAATTCCACCTGCATGATTATTGGAGATATTTGCATGCATCTGAGAGGGATTATACCTTTTACTCTTCCAGGCATTCCACGTACTCCCGTATTGATTATTTTCTAACAGATAGTGCAACCTTGTCCAGATGTAGATCCGCAACTATAGGTTTAATAACGTGGTCTGATCACGCTCCCATCACTCTAACTCTTACTTTAGCACACCAAGCTAACCCAGCCTTTAGGCGGCGATTAAATGACGCATTGCTGCTGAATGGGGAGGTGTTAGATAGAATCTCTTTGGAGTTGGAACATTACTTTAAGATAAATGATAATGGAGAGGTTTCTGATGAGTCCTTATGGTTGGCGCATAGAGTAGTGATTAGAGGTGTGCTTCTTCAACAAGCTTCCTACCTGAAAAGGAAGAGGGAGAGTGGCAGAGAGGTATTACTTTCCCATCTGCAATATTTAGACAATATCAACAAGTCTGCTCCCACGCCTTCTATCTCCAAGGAGATCTATCAGATTAGGTTTAAATTGAGAGAAAATCTCCTGGCCAGATATGCACATAACATGAAGAAATTCAAGACTAATCTATATGCCGCAGGTGATAGGGCAGGTGCACTCCTGGCGCGCAGAGTACGTAAGAGGGAAGCTAAATCAAGAGTGGACCATATCTTAGATAAAAATGGGAAGGCCCTCAGGAACCCTCAGGACATAGTCCAAGCTTTTGCAGAATATTATACCGGATTGTATAACTTAAAAGATGACCCTTCTACTCCCCAACCGGACCACCAATCTATTTATAAATATCTAGACTCTATAAAATTACCCCGTATTACATCTGAGCAGCTAAACTACCTTAATTCTCCCTTCACAGATGTAGAAATTAACTCGACGATTAAACAAACTAAATCTCATAAGGCCCCAGGCCCAGACGGGCTGACGAATGACTATTATAAATCCTTTTATCTGTTGCTGACTCCATATTTGCAGAGATTATTCTCGGTGTGGAGAGACACGAGTACTGTGGCGGCTCCTGGTTTGGAAGCTACCATATCTACCATACCCAAGCCTGGGAAACCCCTCACACACCCTGGTGACTTTAGACCCATTGCTCTGCTCAATTCGGATGTCAAAATATTCACTAAAATTATAGCGTCCAGACTAAAGCTTATTATCCCAACTATAATTTCACCGGACCAAGTGGGTTTTGTGGCCGGACGTGAGACGAAAGATGGGGTGCGGCGCATGCTGAATCTGATTAAAATAGCGAAGCTGTCTGGCCTACCCAGTGCATTCCTGTCGCTTGATGCTGAGAAGGCTTTTGACAGGGTGCACTGGGGGTATCTTCGGGCAGTATTCGAAAGGTTTGGACTGTCGGGCCCAATATTCTCAACAATCTGTGCTATGTACTCGACTCCTTGTGCCAGGGTCTTGACGTCCGGTTTTTTATCTGGTCCGTTTCAGATCACGAATGGCACTCGTCAAGGTTGCCCACTCTCTCCTATTATTTTCACACTGTGCATGGAGCCGCTTGCTGAACGCATAAGAACCTCTACTAATATCACCGGCATCAGGGTTGGACAGATGGAGCACAGAATTGACTTGTATGCTGATGATGTTATTCTATCCTGTGTCAACTTGGAGACATCCTTGACAGCTATTACCTTGGAACTCGGGGAATTCAGTAATGTGTCATACTACAGGTTGAATCCTACGAAGTCCTTGTTGTTTCCGGCGGCGGTTCCATGCGCGGCCAAGTCGAAAATGGAGGCTGAGTTTCCATTTAAATGGATGACAGAGGGTATCCCGTACTTGGGAGTTATATTGACGGACTCTGAACAGATTGTTGAGAAGAATTTCTCTAAATTGATCACACAGGTTAGGGCACAACTTGACCATTTTCACATAGTTATGACAACCTGGATTGCCAGGATTAATGTTTTCAAAATGATGATCCTGCCTAAAATACTGTATCTCCTTAGGTGTATCCCATTAAAAATCCCCAAACGTTTGATTTCGAAATTACAAACTATGACATACGATTATATTTGGTCACACAAAAAATCTAGAATCTCTAGGACCTTGATGTACTATCCGTATAAACGGGGAGGGCTGGGAATGCCGAACCTCATGCTGTACCATAGAGCGGCCATAATAACTGGACTTAGAGACTGGTGGCAGGCGGACAAAGACCATAGATGGCTCCAAATAGAAAACTACTATGCCAAAACTAGATCTACCCGCACGATTCTTGAGGCCGAATCTATTGCAATCACTGATTATTCCCCTACCTTACCAACCATGAAAATCGCGCTCCACTATTGGAGGACACTGGTCCCTTCCTTGATTAAATTATCTCATGACTCCCTATCCTTAAAAGCCCTTGAGACACACATCCCATTTATTAATCTCCAGCCTTGGGTTGATGCTGGAATCGTAACATTACGGCAGATATTTGATACCACTGGCCTTATCCCCTTTGACCGCTTGGCCTCCAACTTCCCGAATGTCCGGAGATATTTCTATCAATATTTGCAGATACGTCATCTACTTCATAATTCCCCAGACTCGCCTTTCTTCAACTCCCATTTAAATAACAGGGTTAATGGTTATTTCTTGTTGCCTGACTCTGGCCCGAAGGGAATTTCAATATTATATAAAGCCTTAAATGACCCAGCAGAAGATGTTAAACTGCCATATATGATCAAGTGGGAACAGGATCTGGACTTCCTATCTGACCCGATGGATTGGGAGGAGGGACTGGGTGAAGTACTATGGGTATCTGCCTGCGTCAATCATCTCGAACAATTGAAAAAAGTACACCTTAGATGGTATCAATATCCGGTTCAGGTGGCTCACTATGACCCTGCCGGGTCGGATAAATGCTGGAGGGGGTGTGGTCACAGGGGAACTCTGGAACATACCTGGTGGTCGTGCCCAATTCTTCAACCCTGGTGGAGAGATATGGACCTTTTAATTGCACAGGTCTTGGGGATCCAGCTGACTCCTAGGCAGGTCATTCTTCACATCGGCCTGGAGGACATTCCACACATACTTCGAGGTACACTATCACATATTCTAATAGCTGCCAGGTTATTAGTCGCCTCAAGATGGAAAGACACTAATTCTCCCAATATTAGAGAATTAACTAATAAACTTAATGTCCACTGCCAATATGAACTCTCCTTGGCTCACTCCATTACTGCCAAAACCAAAAGACAAAATATTTGGCACCCTTGGTTACATAGTGGTCATTCCTCTATTGACCCACACCACCTTGTTTGACCGTTTACTTGAGTGGGAATAAGTAAGCATAATTGACATGTATGTTTTCGTGTTTGTAATATTCTTATTCTGCCACAGTTTACCAGGACCCCTTGTCTATAACTGAACTGCTAGATAATGTCTTGTGAATGCCTATACTCCTTTCCTCCCCCCTATTCCCCCTACCGTACCAACCCCCCCCCCTTCTGATTGGTTTTGTTTTTCTCACTTATTTCTGGTAATTTTTAGTTGACCTCTGTTACTGTTATTACTGTTTGACTGTACTGTATTGTTTTGGAAATCTTCAATAAACACTAATTGATAAAAAAAAAGAATAAAGCGATGCAAAAATAACTATTTTTTCTATAAAATAGTTTTTATCGTATAAAAGCGCCAAAACATAAAAAAATGATATAAATGAGGTATCGCTGTAATTGTACTGACTGAAGAATAAAACTGCTTTATCTATTTTACCAAACGCGGAACGGTGTAAACGACCCCCCAAAAGAAATTCATGAATAGCTGGTTTTTGGTCATTCTACCGCATAAAAGTCGGAATAAAAAGCGATCAAAAAATGTCTCGTGACGGAAAATGTTACCAATAAAAACGGCAACTCGTCCCGCAAAAAACAAGACCTCACATGACTCTGTGGACCAAAATATGGAAAAATTATAGCTCTCAAAATGTGGTAACCCCAAAAATATTTTTTGGAATAAAAGGCGTCTTTTAGTGTGTGACAGCTACCAGTCATAAAAATCAGATAAAAAACCTGCTATAAATAGTAAATCAAACCCCCCTTCATCACCTTCTTAGTTAGGGAAAAAATAAAAAATGTATTTATTTCTATTTTCCCATTAGGATTAGGGCTAGCGCTAGGGCTATGGTTAGGGTTAGGGCTAGTGTTAGGGTTGGGGCTGCAGTTAAGGTTGGGGCTAAAGTTAGGGTTAGGGTTGGGGCTAAAGTTAGGGTTAGGGTTTGGATTACATTTACGGTTGGGAATAGGGTTGGGTTAGGGTTAGGGGTGTGTCAGGGTTAGGGGTGTGGTTAGGGTTACCGTTGAGATTAGGGTTAGGGATGTGTTTGGATTAGGGTTTCAGTTATAATTGGGGGGTTTCCACTGTTTAGGCACATCAGGGGCTCTCCAAACGCGACATGGCATCCGATCTCAATTCCAGCCAATTCTGCGTTGAAAAAGTAAAACAGTGCTCCTTCCCTTCCGAGCTCTCCCGTACGCCCAAACAAGGTTTTACCCCAACATATGGGGTATCAGCATACTCAGGACACATTGGACAACAACTTTTGGTGTCCAATTTCTCCTGTTACCCTTGGGAAAATACAAAACTGGGGACTAAAATATAATTTTTATGGAAAAAAAAGGATTTTTTATTTTCACGGCTCTGCGTTATAAACTGTAGTGAAACATTTGGGGGTTCAAAGTTGTCACAAGACATCTAGATAAGTTCATTGGGGGGTCTAGTTTCCAATATGGGGCCACTTGTGGGGGGTTTCTAGTGTTTAGTTACAACAGGGGCTCTGCAAATGCAACGTGACGCCTGCAGACCAATCCATCTAAGTCTGCATTCCAAATGGCGCTCCTTCCCTTCCGAGCTCTGCCATGCACCCAAATGGTGGTTCCCCCCACATATGGGGTATCAGCGTACTCAGGACAAATTATACAACAACTTTTGGGGTCCAATTTCTCCTGTTACCCTTGGGAAAATACAAAACTGGGGGCTAAAATATAATTTTTGTGAAAAAATATGATTTTTATTTTTACGGCTCTGCATTATAAACTTCTGTGAATCACTTAATGGGTCAAAGTGCTCAGCACACATCTAGATAAGTTCCTTAGGGGGTCTACTTTCAAAAATTGTGTCACTTGGGGGTTTCAATGTTTAGGCACATCAGTGGCTCTCCAAAGGGAACATGTCATCCCATCTCAATTCCTGTCAATTTTGCATTGAAAAGTCAAACGGCGCTCCTTCCCTTCCCGAGCTCTCCCTTGCACCCAAACAGTGGTTTACCCCCACATATGGGGTATCAGCGTACTCAGGACAAATTGTACAAAAACTTTTGGGGTCAATTTTCTCCTGTTACCCTTGGTAAAATAAAACAAATTGGAGCTGAAATAAATTTTTTGTGAAAAAAAGTTAAATGTTTATTTTTATTTAAACATTCCAAAAATTCCTGTGAAACACCTGAAGGGTTAATAAACTTCTTGAATGTGGTTTTGAGCACCTTGAGGGGTGCAGTTTTTAGACTGGTGTCACACTTGGTTATTTTCTATCATATAGACCCCTAAAAATGACTTCAAATGTGATGTGGTCCCTAAAAAAATGGTGTTGTAAAAATGAGAAATTGCTGGTCAAATTTTAACCATTATAACTCCCTAACAAAAAAAAATTTGGTTCCAAAATTGTGCTGATGTAAATTAGACATGTAGGAAATGTTACTTATTAAGTATTTTGTGTGACAATTGGAGCGCCCCCACTGCCGCAGGGCCGAGGGGTACCCGGTACCGGGCCTCTGAGTCTCTGCTTCTGGGGTTGTCACGGCGGCTAGGCCCCGGTCCGTGACCCTGCCGTGGGGCGCACAGTAGAATGCAAGGTGTGGGTGTTGGTAATGATGATAGCGATGTAGCGGTGCAGTTGTGGGGTGCAGGTCGCAGTAAATAACAAGGACACCAGGTTGCAGTCTCTTTACCTCTTTACTGGAGATCTCTGAGTCCTCAGTCCAGAACACGGTTCACCAGGCTACGCAAGTCCAGCCGGTCCAATGGCACCTCCAGAGTCCTCCTCTCAGGTGGAAATCTGTGCCTTCCTTCTAGCGCTATGTGTTGTAGTCCTTCCCTGCTGTGCTCACGGAAAGTGACCCCACAACGGTTGTGTCTGTTTCTTAAGTTCCCTCACAACTCGATTTGATGTTCCTCTGTAATCCACCCCTCCCTGTATTCAGGTTGGAATGGCACCCGTTTGTCAGGTAGGCCTGGAGTTCTTCCGGGACCCTAGAGACGCCCCTCTCCCGCAATTGCCCCCCAAGACTTCATAGGTGATATGTGGTAGACAGCCCGCCTGAGACCGACTGTCCTGCCGCTGTTTGGAGTATGGCTTGAAGCTGTATTCTAATCCACTCCCTCGGCGTTCCGGCCACCGGTATTGCGCCTCAGCAGGGTGCTGCCTCTTTCAACAAAACCCCTGCTGGTATTCTCCTTCTGCTTGATCTCGTTTCTCACTCAGCACAATCTGCCTCGCTTCTAGTCCTTTCTTGGGCACCGCCGCTAAGCTGAGCAGGCACGGTCCCGTTACGTTCTCTCAATGCCAAGCCTCTGCCAGGATCCCACCCCTGGCAGAGACCCTACAGTCTCTCCCTTCACAACACCCTCTGCCACAGGGTGTTGCTCTGTTCAATCCCGTCAGCGTTCTCTCTAACTTCCTGCCTGACCCCCAGTTTATCCACTATGGTGGGGAGTGGCCTAATGAATAGCACCCTTAGCTCCCCCCGGAGGCCCTGCTGTGAAACATATTGGTGTCTGTGATACCTGATTGGAGGAACTCCTTCAGTGCCATCGAACGTACCATGGCTCCCCTTAGTGGCAGAGCCACAGTACTGCAACGACCAGGACTCTGGGGCGCTGCACATATCTCTGTGATTTAATTGCATAAAAATTCAAAGTTGGAAAATTGCAACATTTTCAACATTTTTGCCAAATTTCCGTTTTTTTCACAAATAAACGCAGGTAATATCAAATAAATTTTACCACTGTCATGAGGTACAATATGTCACGAAAAAACAATGTCAGAATCACCATGATCCGTTGAAGTGTTCCAGAGTTATAACCTCATAAAGGGACAGTGGTCAGAATTGTAAAAATTGGCCCGGTCATTAATGTGCAAACCACCCTTGGGGGTAAAGGGGTTAAGTAACAAATTGGCTCTGTCACTAAGGGGTTAAATTAGTCTCCGAACTATTTCTTTACATGGGGATGAGGGTTCATGTGGGTGGGGGCATCGGCTTCAACTGCCTAGGGCAACAAATTGCCTTGTTCCAGCCCCATGTACAGTAGGATGATCATACTAAGCATGCGGAGAGTACTCTGTTGGAATTAACATTGGGGGTATCTTACTGTGTTTGGGGGCAATTTAGTTGGCATCACACTTTATAGGATCAATTAAAGGGGAATCTAGGGCTTCAATAGGAGGAAAATTACTCTGTAAGTGCTGTAAAGTGAGATCTGCTCTTCTCGGCCCCATCATTTCTTGTGCACCCCTGATTATCATGTTTTCAAATCTCTTTTTTACTGAAGTTCTTTGTTACCTGCTGTGACCTTCTTTCCTTGTGATTGTCATGTTTGATCATGTTTGTGACCAATTCACAATTGTATGTGCAATGAATAAAGACAGCAGTCGGAAACGTGTTTGCGTGTAACAGACGGTTACCGGACTTGTGACCTTATAAATATATTGTTCAATAGTGTTTTATAAAGATTTGGATGCTGGAATTTCTGTACCTACCTTTTTCCTGTGGCACCACACGTTTCCTCTTCATGGATATTCCATATGTGGCTGAGCTGACCATTTTCTCCTTCTTTGTTGCCAGATTGGAGTTACTTCTGCGACGATCTTCCTGAATCAACTCCAATCTGGACAGATGAGTACTGAGGTGACTAGAATGTTGTTGGAAGCAGTGCCGCACCGCCAATGGCACAAACCTTGCAGCTGCTATGGGGTCTGTGAGGCAGAGGGTCCCACCCAACATCGTAGGTTGAATTGTATCGGCATCCTGGATGCCAACACAGATGCAAGCAATGATGAAATAGGGAAACCATCACCATCATTCTCCCTTTGTAGGTGCGTCATTTAATTGTGTCGCTGTGCTGAGAAGTGAAGAGTTTCAGAGCACAGACTATGGAGACTGGAGAAGCAGGGAAACCAGGAGAGTTGAGTATTTTATTATTTTAAATCAGTGAGTACATTGTGGCCCATTATATTGTATGTGTGGACTATTATACTAAATGGAAGGCAATGTGGTGGCCATTATACTATATGGTGGACTATGTGGTAACATTATACTATTTGAAGGGTTATGTGAGGGCCATTATACTGTTTGCAAGGCCATTATACTTTTTTCAGCACTTTGTGGGGGCCATTATACTGTGTTCATGGCTATGTAGAGCCCATTATACTGTTTGAAAGGCTATTATAATGAATGCGAGTAATTAAATTGTGAAGGTTTGTGTGGGGTCCATCGTAATGTGTGGAGGGCTTGGTAGGAGTTTTTATGCTGTTTGGAAGGCTGTGTAGAGTGGATTATATTGTTTTAAGGGTTAGCGGGGGCCATTACACAGTGTGGATGGTTGTGTTGGGGCCATTATACTGTCTGTGGGCCATTATAATGTATGTAGGGCTATGTGGGGGTCATATTTGGACAGTTGGGGTATCATACAGTGTTGGGGTCACCACAGTTTTCCAGGGGAGTTGAGGTGGGGGGTACAGGAGGGTCATCATACTGCCTATGTGGTGGAATTCAATGTGAGGGTATCATACCATATTTGGGTGGGCAGTTTTTGTTGGCCTCATTCTTTATAGGTGCAATCAAAAGACAATCAATGTGCGTCAATAGGAGGAAAATTAATTTGTAAGGGATGCAAAGTTGTGAGATATGCTCTTCTGTGACCGCACCAAATATTTTTTGTGGGCATTCCAATTAGACACAAAATGAGAAACACCTGTGCTAAAAGCCTTCAGAGAAGGACAGCCTATGGGAGAAAACAAAAGCTGCAAACAGGTATATTGCACACCCAGTCAAACGTCTACAAATTTACATAAGATACACTCAAGAAACCATAAATAGGTATATACCTTTCGTGCTATTATGTCGGTCGCAGGCAGGGCCGGACTGGGACTAAAATTCAGCCCTGGCATTTGAAGTTACACAGGCCCACTTGTCACATGGTGACTGTATAATATCGTTGTACACTTGTAGGCAGGGCCGGTTTTAGGCAAAGTGGGGCCCTAGGCAAAGTTTAAAATGGGGCCCCAAATGCTAACATATTGCACATCACACAAAAGCATTTCGGTTGTATTTACGTGCGGTGAGTTCAGGCCGCTAAATGAGTTTGATCAACAATACTGAAGTTGTTCAACACTTGTTTCCCGGCCTCTTTCCACCAGCTAAGGAAAAATGATGGGACAGAACGATCACTAATAGATCACTAACAGCCCACGTAGTGTATACAGCACAGCCCACACAGTAGTATATGCAGCACAGCCCATGTACTAGTATATACAGCACAGCCCACACAGTAGTACAGTATATACAGCACAGCCCACACAGTAGTATATACAGCACAGCCCACACAGTAGTATATACAGCACAGCCCGCGTAGTAGTATACAGCACAGCCCACATCTCTTCCCCCCCACTCCCCAAGAATGGCCCCACAGTCCTGGAAAAAAACAACACACTCCTCACCTCTCTTGCCCACGCTGCTCCCTGCTCCTGTCTCGGCGTTTGCAGTCTGCCCGGGACACAGCAGGTGCGCGATGATATGATGTCATCGTGCACCCGCAGTGTCAGAGGCAGAGCGGGGAATGATGGGAGAGGCAGCGTCTGTAGACGCTCTCTCATCCATCATTGCATTCAACTGTACCGGCGTCATAGACGCTGGTATAGTTGAATGCGACGGCGGGGGGGTGAGTCGGCGCTGGCGGAGGGGTGAGTCGGCGCTGGCGGGGGAGGCGGATCGAGCAGCCCACTACTGGCACTTGCCCTTCTGGCATTTGCCAGTAGTGCCCGATGGCCAGTCCGGCCCTGGTCCCAGGAACACGTTGGACTCACAGCGAGTATGCTAAATTGAAAAAACTTTATGTATACAGTACATCAACAGCACAATACGTATATATGTAAATGAAAACCAATAAAAACACAATATGAGGTAGTTTGTGTGCACTGTACACCGAATAGCAAACTTTGGGGTAGTGACAAACCAGGCTGCAAACAGGTGATTTATGGAAATTAAAGTATGGAGATCAGCCTAATCTGCCCACCCTGCCATCGTAGCGTATGTGCCAATATGCATTCAGCTACACATTAAAAACCTCAACAAACAGAGGAAACACTATACAGTAATGAAGTATGTAATTACCCCATTCCCCGCTATGCAGTCCAGCAAAGTTCTTAGTTGCATCCACTTGAAACAAGAGCCGCACTCGGTGCTGTACGGAGGTCCTTGTCGAAATAAAGAAGCAAGTAGAGCTGCGGGCCTGGATGGTGACGTGTCTGAACACAAAAAACAAGGCAATACGGGCACAGGTACAGCAGCGTGTGACGTCACATAGTCCACGGAGCAAGAAAGCCGATGCGATACACCAGTCCTAGTCCTTACACGTTTTGGAAAACTCGATTTCCTTCTTTAGAGGATGTAATGCCGGTGGGTTTGTACCTTGTTTCTCCGGTGTTACTCTGCATGTCTCTGCTTTAACCCTTTGCTCCTCTCCGCCTAACTAGCAAGGATACTGTTGTCTGTTACCTGTATGGATGCAGCTCAGTTCCCTGCTCCTCTGTGTAGCTGTACATGTGTTGTGATGGCTTTGCTCTGCTGCATGACCATCCGCAAGTGCGGTTCCTGGCTGCCGCTGTGGAAGCTATACACGGGTTGCAAGGTGCTCTGCAGCTGGTGCATGACTTTCCACATGTGTCCAGGCTTGCAGCCGCTGTCAGGTGCCCTAAGCCTTAGTTTCTGTGTTAACTGTTCTGTAATGGTTTCTGTTTGTGCTTAGGGTGGGCGTGGCCACACCTTCCCTGCTTTTATTAGGGTTAGTGTGTGCACCTGAGTTGCCTTCCCCAGCCTATTGCTGAGGGGCAGCTCCTATATAAACTCCATCTTTCCTGTTGGGCATTGCCAGAGCTTTACAATAAGTCTGAGTCTTGCCATGTGTGTGCGGTGTTCAGCTCCTGTTCTGCCTGCATTCAGTTCTGGGAAAGCTGACCCCTGTTCTTCCGCCTGCTCTGGGGGCTGAGTACCCAGATCCGTTTCTGTTTGTGTCTTGTTTTTCCGCCTGCTCTGGGGGCTGAGTACCCAGATCCGCCTTTCCTGGAGGCTGCAAATCCAGGCCCGTTTCTGTTGTTCCTCTACCTGACCCTGTCTGAACTGTGTCCTCTGTGTTATGTTCCTGAAGTCCCTCTGTGTCTGAAACCCTGTACCCAGTGACTGTGAACTAACCTGGGTTCATCCTTTAAAGATGGAATCCGGTGTTTTTGCTGAGGGTTTACTATGCTGTGCTCAGCCTGCTATGCAGTGCTAACGCAGTCTGGCCCCAGTCCAACTCAGCGGTGCTGGCACCATCCAGCTTGAGTACCTTCCTAGGTCCGATTCCCAGAGCCTGACGGCCATAGTTAGAAGCCTGACAGCCACTGCCTGGAGATGATGTCCGGAGACTGGCAACTGCTGTCTGGTTCCCGGAGACCAACCACCGCTGACTGGTTCTGTGCCATCCATGTCCCAGCCGATGACCTAGGCCAGCACACCGGTGTCCCAATGTCATGCTGGTGCTCCAATGTCCTGCCTGTGTCCAATGTCCTGATGTCCAGCCTGTGCCCTGATGTTCAGATGTCCAGCCTGTGTTCCGATGTCCTGATGTCCAGCCCGTGTCCAGATGTCCTGATGTCCAGCCTGTGTCCAGATGTCCAGCCTGTGTCCTGATGCTCCGATGCACAGCCTATACCCAGCCTGTGTCCAGATGTTCTGCCTGTGTCCCGATGGTACCCCGGGATCCACACTGTGATGTCTGTCCTGGGTCGGTGTCTGATGTTATCCTACTGAGCCTGTGCTATGCCTAAGGCCTGATAGAGAGGCCGTCCTAGTATGCCCGTGCCAGATGACCCTGGACTACATCAATCCGTGATGTCCTCCTGCCTTCGTCTGTTTCCCTGAGACATGTATCCTTTCTTGACGTGAGTAATCGGGAGCCTGGCATAGTTATGTTCTGTTTATGTACTGTGATTTTGTTAGAGTAAACTTTATCTTTCTTCTTACCTGAAATTGTGCGGTGTTACCTAGTTCTGCATGTCACCATCTTGTCCACAAGCTCAGCTGCCACAGACCCTGCTCGCTGCCCTTCCCTAGTCTGGGTAGGTCCAGGTTCCCTTCTGTGGTCCAGTGGGTCCACATTCCATTCCCACCTGGGACACTCACCCCACGTCATCGTGGTCTGGCGACGTGGATGCATCTGCATTCGCAGCTGTAGCAAAGGGGACTGGTAACAAGCTATACTGAGAGGCTTTTGTGTCCCTTTAATGCAGCAGAAAATGTAAGTAAAATATGCAAATTATGGATATGCAAATACTGCCTGCACTTCAGAAGATGATGAATATATAGATGCATACACATATCATAAGATATTAATCGCAAAATATATGGGTGTCAACAAAGGATACACACAGCCATCTGCACATGCTGCCCACAAGAGGGAAAGACGTTTAAAAATCTATTTTTTTCTTCCACTCAACTTCCCGTTAATATGCTTGGATGCAGCACTCTGTGAACAGCCAGCTTCTTTAGCAATGGCCTTTTATGGCTTACCCTCCTTGTGGAGTGTCAGTGACTGCCTTCTGGACATCTGTCAAATCAGCAGTCTTCCCCATGATTGTGGAGCCTACTGAAACAGACTATGGGATCTTTTTAAATGCTTAGGAAGCCTTTGCAGGTGTTTTTTGTTAGGCTAGGCTCACATTTGCGTATTTGGGTGCAGCGTCGTCGACGCAACACATGATGCACTGAAAACGCACGCAAAACGCAGCATATTTTGATGCATGCGTTGGACGCATGCGTCGAAGAAAAAAAAGCTGCGCTTTTTTCAATTTACGTTGCGTTTTTTGTAAAAAAAACGCTGCGTTTTTTGACGCATGCGTCGTCATACAATGATGTCATTCGTTACCCAATTGCAGGAAAAAAAAGCCCCAATTACTGTCTAGACACTAGATAAAGACCACCAATGGATAGAAGAGGGTGGGTGTAATGGAATTTGTGTATATATACCCTGGCAGAGATGAATTCCTCCCATTTTGCTTGTGGTTACAGCATCAAGATGCAGCGTCCCATGGAGAGTATCTACATGAATATGAAGTTGGATTTTGCCTTGGCTAATGCTTATGCTATTGCCTTTCATGAACAAAGGAAAAGAGAAAAACGGAGGAGTCATCGGCGCTTTTGGCTACACCCAATACTTGAAGTCCGTGAGAGCCGTGGAGCCTACCATTGCTTATTTGGTGAGCTGAATGACAATCTGGAAAAATATTTTGAATATACCAGGATGTCACAAGACAGCTTCCGCTATCTGCTGCGTCTTGTGGAAGGATCCATTACCAGGCAGGACACACAGCTACGGAGATCAATTTCTGCAGAGGAACGGCTGCTGGTGACTTAGGTTTGGAGTCTCCACACTTTCCAGAATTGTTGCCGACACATGCCGCGCTTTGTGGGACAATCTCCGTGAATAATTTTTACCCCTCCCTACTACTGAATTATGGGAGGCCAACGCCAAAAAATTTGAATAAGTTTGTTCTTTCCCAAACTGCATTGGAGCTGTGGATGGGAAGCACATTAGGATTACAAAGCCTGCAAGAACTGGATCTCAGTTCTTTAATTACAAAAAATACTTCTCCACAGTGCTCATGGCAATTGCAGGTGCAGACTGCAGGTTTATCGCCGTGGACATTGGAGCGTTTGGCTGGACAAATGACTCGCGGACATTTAAAGAGTCAGATATGGGCCGAAGGTTATATGGGAACAATTTTAATTTCCCCCAGCCACGACCTCTTCCCAACACCGAAGGCCCGGCAATGCCATTTGTTGTGGTTGGGGATGAGGCATTTCAAATGTGTGACAACCTACTGAAACCCTACTCCAGTCAGGGCTTGGACCACACCAAAAGTGTTTTAATTATAGACTTCCAGGGCCAGAAGAACTGTGGAGTGCGCCTTTGGGATCCTTGTCTCCAAATGGCGTATTTTAGGATCCGCCATTAATCTGAAAATTGAGACAGTGGATGAGGTGGTGAAGGCTTGTGTGTTTCTCCACAATTATATTATTGCTAAAGAGAGACTGAACGTGGAACTAGATGAACCCATATCAAACCCTTTGCCCGATTACCATCATCCTCTGAGGACAACTGTTGAAATTGGGCAGATGAGGGATCGATTTGCTTCCTATTTTGTTTCTGATGTTGGCCGTGTGTCATGGCAAGATCAAATGGTGTAGTGTTTATGTTTAACAGTTATACTTTATCCTGCTTTTAACTTACAATAAATTTATTGTGCTTAAAATCAAATAAAATACTGACATTTAAAGATTTTAACACTATTGTGTCCTTTAAATGTAACTAGGTGCCTAATGTAATGTTCTTTTAATTTTGTAATGTTCCTAGATTTTGTACTGTGTTGTGTTTTGAATAAACGTACTTTATTGTGCCTTTCCTTTATAAAAACTGCTCATTTTTAAAAAAATTTTTGTTGTCAATAAAAAAAAATTTAAACTATTCCAATGTCCATTTTAGTACCAACTGTGTGTACCACAAAAAATGTACTCAGGTGATCACCAGTTCCCAAATAGACTCTGCCAAACCACCCCACTTATGTTCACATAGCCGTGTGTTCCATAGTTGAGTGAACATGATCGGCTCCCTCCTTGTCAAGCTATGAAGCTTGCAGACTAGTTGCATATGGAACCCGGCTTCATGTAGCGCGCTGGCTGAAGCAGTTTTCAGCCGTTGCAGCTGCATGTGCCGCGGCTGTGTGACAGGCACTACACATGCATGGCGAGGCCAACAAATAGGCCTGGGTTGTGCATGTGTTCTGCCTGTCACACAGCCTCGGAACATGCGGTTGCGGTGGAGGAAAAATGCAGATCATAATCCGCACTCCAGGAAGCCGGGTTCCATATGCTAGTAGCCGGCAAGTGTTATAGCTTGCCAAGGAGGGAGGCGATCATGTTCGCTCAACTCTAGTGAGTTAACACTATTGAACTCAGGATGCTGGAAAACATCCTGAGTCAAATAGTGGCGACACTTGGCCACGTGACTATTGCTACCACCTCACCTGACCCATTACCTTAAAGGGCCACTGTCACCCCCCCCCAGGCGTTATAAACTAAAAGAGCCACCTTGTGCAGCAGTAATGCTGCAGTCTAACAAGGTGGCTCTTTTAGTTTTTGATTAAGTTATTACCGCAATAAAACGTTTTAAAAATTGGCCAAACGTACCAGCGATTGTACCGGGAGGCGGTCCGAAGCATCCTCTATGAATCTTCAAACTGCCGTCACTCTTCTCTTCAGGGCCGATGGTACCCGCCCCCTTCACGTTGTTGCTTCAAATCCGGCGCCTGCGCTGTGCGTGCCTGCCTGGGGCCTGCGCAGTCTTCTTTGGCCGTCATCACTCACACGCAGGGTGCCTGACTGCGTCTGTGCGGGCAGTGCGGCCGCCCTGTTACTGAATCCCCGCCCCGCACTGTGTTATTCATTATGCACACTGCGGGGCTGGCATTCCTGGGCATGCGCACTGCACTGCGCTGTTCAGGCCCTCCCCCATCTCGGACGTTCTCCCTTGTCTGACGTTCCCCCTGTTCCCCCGCCTTCCGGCATTATTTTCGGCTGCCAGATTCCAAAATCTGGTGAGGATTAGTGTATATGGCGGCAAGCTGCTGTGTGCTTTGTCTCTCTCTATGTGTTTGTATGTTTTAATGCAAATGCATATTTACACCAGCAGCAATGAAAATTAGGTACTTGTGTGGGTGGCCATAAATTACAAAGCACTGATGATCAATACTGTTTTTTGGGTGAGCATTATAGGTTTACATTGCGTTCGGGCAATACGTTTTGCGAATATAGCTAGCGTATTGCACCAGCGCAATGTCTTTAGCGGGATTGCTTTTGCCGATCCCGCTATCGCAGATCCACAATCTGCGCTAGCGAGGAACGGAGCTGGGACGCTGAAAGCAGCATCTGAGGTCCGACTGAAAATAACGGCACATCGCAAGGGCGTGCCTAAAAAATGGCATGCGCTAGCGATGCGATCCAGATCCTAAACACATTGCCGTCAATGGGTGCGCTAACGGACCCGTTGCATGGCGTAACTTGCGACAATCACGCCATGCAGCGTACTCCTTTAGCGTTAACCCATTAACGCTTAGTGAACCTATTCGTAACGCACTGAACATCACTAAAGGAGGAGGGGTCTGCATTATACCACATCAAAGAACAATAAACGTTGAGGGGTGACCATTATTACACCGTACTGCAGATCAATGCACGGTCAGGGGTCTGCATTATTATACCGCACTGATCATCAATAAACGGTGAGGGGGGATCATTATTATTCCGCACTATAGATCTATAAACGGTCATGCTCACCCAAAAAACAGTATTGATCATCAGTGCTTTGTAATTTATGGCCACCCACACAAGTACCAAATTTTAATTGCTGCTGGTGTAAATATGCATTTGCATTAAAACATACAAACACATAGAGAGAGACAAAGCACACAGCAGCTTGCCACCATATACACTAATCCTCACCAGATTTTGGAATCTGGCAGCCGAAAATAATGCCGGAAGGCGGGGGAACAGGGGGAACGTCAGACAAGGGAGAACGTCCGAGATGGGGGAGGGCCTGAACAGCGCAGTGCAGTGCGCATGCCCAGGAATGCCAGCCCCGCAGTGTGCATAATGAATAACACAGTGCGGGGCGGGGATTCAGTAACAGGGCGGCCGCACTGCCCGCACAGACGCAGTCAGGCACCCTGCGTGTGAGTGATGACGGCCAAAGAAGACTGCGCAGGCCCCAGGCAGGCACGCACAGCGCAGGCGCCGGATTTGAAGCAACAACGCGAAGGGGGCGGGTACCATCGGCCCTGAAGAGAAGAGTGACGGCAGTTTGAAGATTCATAGAGGACGCTTCGGACCGCCTCCCGGTACAATCGCTGGTACGTTTGGCCAATTTTTAAAACGTTTTATTGCGGTAATAACTTAATCAAAAACTAAAAGAGCCACCTTGTTAGACTGCAGCATTACTGCTGCACAAGGTGGCTCTTTTAGTTTATAACGCCTGGGGGGGGGGGGGGTGACAGTGGCCCTTTAAAGTATGTTTAAAAATTGTAATTTTTTTTTAATCCTCTTTGTGTTTGTAACACCTCATAGTACAATGAGAGACACGAAAAAAAAGATTAAAAAATGGATAAAATAGTGTCTGACATTGCAGATATGAGGTGTGAAAAACAAAAGATTTGTGTACACGGCGCACGGTGTGAGTTGCCGGCAACTAATTTTAGAACAATAAAAAGAAATTGAGTTTGCAACATAACATTTTTATTGGGGAAACAAAAAAAAAAGGGGGAAAGATTCTTAAGGGGTATCTACGTCAGCAATTAAGGGCGACTGATATCCACCGGTTTGGGAGTGGGTAGAGGAGGAAGAGGAACCGTACTCAAGAATGCTGGACAGTATCTCAGACCACCCTGTGGCCGACGGTGGTGAGATTGCCAATGCAGGAGGGGAGGGAGGAGGCACGACCAGTCGACGAGTGACTGTTGACTGGCTCTGGCTACTCCTGCTCCGGCTTGGCCCCGGCTGAGAGCTCGGTGTGGGTATTGGAGCAGCCAGAGCCACCGTAGCTGTCCGGGTTTTTAGTTTTTCCCTCTCTCCCTCTGGGTGTTCCTCTGCATGCCGTCTTCTGGAACTTGATGGCCTGGCAGGAGCAGGACTCGGCGGCTCGGTGCGATGGTGTCGGTGGCAGCATCCCTCAGCACCCGGACCTCGGTAGAGTTGCTGTGCAGCAGGACTAGGAGTCATGCTTGCCAGCCTTGGTACAACTGGCATTGTAGTCGCTGACTGCATGATCCTAGCCTGCTGCAGAGCACTCACACAGGCGTTGTTGCAGGCCTGCATCACCGAAATCTGGAGTTCCGGTGTAAGGTGTTCCACCATACCCTTAGCAATGGCACTAAAAAAATGTTTTGCCGGCTTCATGAGCTCGGATTCCATTGATTCAAGGTGTCGGTCGATATTGGACAGAGCAGTGTCCATCCTATCTCCCAGCACCTTGAAACAATTTTGGAAAACCGTGCCCAAATGAAAATATTCGGGCATTAGCGGCCTGTCCAAGGACCGCTGATGCTGTCGGGAATACCCGAAAGAAGGAGCGCCTGAGGCCTCGGCCAGGGGAACACCAGATGGACCGCCTGCCGGTTCTCCAGATGGTGGTGCATGCCTGCTCTCGCTGTGGGACGGCTGTGACTGCTCAGATGGCGATTCATGAAGGACCGCTCCAGATGGCCGAACAGGTTCGAGGGTGCTGCTGTGTGTTCTGTGAAAGCATAAGGAAAACATTAGTATACAAAATATAACATTTCACATTCGCCATCTCCTGTGTAATATAAAGTTAACATTACATCACAGAACACTATAAAATAATTTAACATAATTGTAAAGGGTCACTTCCGTCTGTCAGTCTGTCTGTCATTCACTCACGGTTATTCATTCGCTGATTGTTCTCGCCAGCTGCCTGTCATGGCTGACGCGACCAATCAGCGACGGGCACAGTCCTGAATAAAATGGCCGCTCCTTACTCCCTGCAGTCAATGCCTGTCGGCCGCATACTCCCCTCTGTCATCGCTAAACACAGGCCGGCGGTAACGCACCGCGTTATGCCGCGGGTTAAGCAATCCGTTGCCGCCGTTAAACCTTGGTGTCACCAACTTTTTACTATTGACGCTGCCTATGCCGCATCAATATTATAAAAATTTAACAAATTTGATTTTAAAAAATACCATGCTATACTCACCCTCCGTAGCCGTTTGCGATGGCCGCCATCGTTTACGCTTATCGCCGGACCGGCCATGACGTCACGGTCATGTGACCGAGACGTCATCACAGGTCCTGTGATCAGACAAACCCTGGGAACGGAAACTGCCGTGAACTAGAAGGTCTCCCGTGGAATTTTTTTATTTTTTTTAAACTGTGACAAACCTGGATGGGCATTATACTACGCCACTATGAAATATTGTACGTGGCTGGGCAATATACTATGTGGCTCTGTGCTGTATACTACGTCACTGGACTATACTAAATGGCTGGGCAATATACTAAGTGGCTGGCCAATATACTACGTGAACATGCATGTTGTACAATACCCGATGTGTTGGAATAGGTACAGGGCCGGCTCCATGTTTTTGAGGGCCCCGGGCGAACGAGTCTCAGTGGGCCCCCCCCTTTAACACATTCATACCACATTTATATATAACGCACAGCCGGTGAGTCTATGACGCAGTATATAACACACAGCCCACGCAGTATATAAACACACAGCCCACGCAGTATATAACGCACAGCCCACGCAGTATATAACGCACAGCCGGTGAGTCTGTGACGCAGTATATAACACACAGCCCACGTAGTATATAAACACACAGCCCACGCAGTATATAACGCACAGCAGCCCACGCAGTATATAACGCACAGCAGCCCACACAGTATATAACGCACAGCAGCCCACGCAGTATATAACGCACAGCAGCCCACGCAGTATATAACGCACAGCAGCCCACGCAGTATATAACACACACAGCCGCGAGCCCACACAGATCACGTCACAGCGGCCACGGAGCCCCCATAACCACGTCCAGCGCACAGTACCCCCGGCCTGAGGGCAGTGCAGCCAGCACCCACATCATCACTGGCACTGCGCGCAGCTTTCAATTCTGCCCATTTTGCTCCTGAATGAGCTTTATTAATTTGAGGGTGTCACGCAGCACGCAGGCTCAGCAGACCCAGCCACTGCCAGGCTCAGCAGCAGGCATCTGATATTCCACTCCCTTCCCCCCGCAAAGCGCAGCGTTGGGACGGGACCCTCACTCACCCCCTCACCGAAGACGAGTCACTGACTCACTCACTCGTTGTGGACACAGCAGGAGAGGGTGCACCGACCGTGCACCGTCCTCACTGCAGGCTGCAGCTGCTGCTCGTCTTCTCCTCCTGCTTGGCGCTGCCGGACCTGTCCTCCTCTCTTCATGTCCTGGATGGTGGACGCTGGGACGGATAGATTCTGGAGTCTGGACTGCAGTGGAGACTAGTGGAAGGCTTCAGTGGCGCTCTCTCTGTCCTCTCCTTCTTGCGAGTCTAGCATGACGAGCCCGCCGACTGGATGTAACAGGAGAGGAGATGACCCAGCGATCCGGAAGTGTCTTCTTGTGTATCCATGGTGACTGGTGAGGGGGGCCGGCGGAGGTGTGTATTGCGCTGCTATTGCAGCTGCGCAGCGCCAGACCAGGCAGGCGCCAGCGAAACGGCCTCAGGCTCAGACAGAGCTGACTGTCTGTGCCCCCTGCAGCCAAGGCGCCGCCGGCGCCGGGCGATGTGCATGTAGTCAGTGAGTGACGCTCACGTCACGTGTACTACCATAAATGGGCCCCCCGTCTCGCCAGGGCCCCGGCACTTGCCCGGGTACGCCGGGTTCTGACGCCGGCCCTGAATAGGTACTTAATACTTACTCTCGGCGGCCAAGGATCGGTCTCAGGAACTGTAGAAGTCGTGTGTACTTATACGTTGATGTCCTTGCTGCAGCAGCACCACTTCGAGCCTGTTCCTCCTCCTTCCGCAGGCCCCGATTGAAACGGTCCTTCATGGAACGCCATCTTGTCTTCAATTTTTTGACTGTGAAAAAGCCAAAAAAAAAAAAAAGGTTGCAGATTGAACATTTTCAAATGATAACACAACCGTGTGCGATGCAACAAACTTGCAGGAGTTGATCACATCACACATGGTTGTGTTATCCTGGCCTAATGGGTCAGAGCGGCGTTTCAGCAATACTTACCAAAGTTAGCTTTGTCCGTGGATGAAGCACTGTCAAAGCCATCCCACAGCGATTTGGCCACCTCAGCCCACATACGCCTCAACACGACCTGGTCCGCGTGCCGGGGGTCACGGCTGTCCCACAACGGGCCTCGCTCTTGGATACAGGTGACCATGAGATCAACGTCAATCCCCTCATCTTGGTCCCGTTGTGAAACCTTAAATAATTGAAAAACATTAATGTTTTCAAGCTACATAAAAATAGCTACCCCCCACTTCCCCTCCCCCAAAAAAAATGAAATAAAAAAACAAAACATTCCTAATGTTGTTTGAAAAAATATACTTACTCGCCGTCTTGCCACCACAGCTTGGCCCCGAGGTCGCTGCTCCTGCTGGGTCGCTTCCTCCTCACTTGAAGAAGCCTGGAAAATATTTAAAAAAAAAATAGTGACACGTGTACAAATACAACGAATAGTAAGCAACAGTAGATCATGTACTCACTGAACTCCCCTGCGGCGTTGTGTGGCTTGAGTCTGTGGCCATTACCATGATAAATTCTGCAAGGAAAAATTGAAAAAATTATTACATTAACAGAATGCACAATACACAGCCACATAGAAGAAAATATCAAAAATACCATACATAACATTACGACCACAACGAACAGTGCACCCATAGGAGAATGCCAACTGAACAAGCGCTGAGCAAACCACACCGCCATACATTGAAATAAAAATCAATGGCAGAGACGACACAATGCCAGAGTATAGCAAAAGCAGAATACAACATTCCCAGAAAAGATAACAAAACAAATAATAAGCAACTGCCCCCTATGTACAAATCAAAAAAAGACGCATATACCTTTTTTTAAAAAAAAAATATATTTTTCAGAAAGGGCCAAGAAAAGGCAATCCATTATAAACCACCATACTTTACAATAAAAAACAACAAGACAGGAGCCAAGAAAAAGCCATACGGTTACATATAACCCCAGAAATAGAAACCAGAATTAAAACCCCAGAAACCATAAACCACATTACCCCAGAAACGGAATAAAAAAAAATCATATAAAGAAAAACCACAGTGGAACCACCGCATGCAATTACAGAACAACCCAAAAAGCGAACCCCCCCCCAAAAAAAAGGGAAAAGAAAAGTCAATCCTGGATAAACCACCATACTTTACAATAAAACCAACAAGGCCGGAGGCAAAGAAATGCCATCATAACACCAGAAATACATCACAACCAGATAATAAAAAAAACACCAATTTCCATTAGGCTACTTTCACACTAGCGTTAACTGTAAACCGTCTAAAAACGTCTTTTTTGCCGAAAAAACGGATGCGTCAAAAAAGTGCAAAACGGTGACAAACGTATGCTACGCATACAGCATTTCGACGGATACGTCGCAAATCCGCTAAACGTTTCCGTCGAAAATACTGGATACGTTGCATCCGTTTTACCATCCGTTGCATCCGTTTTTCCGACGGATCCGTTTTTAAAATGGGAGGCTCCCAAATTGATTGGCTCCTGGAAAATATGGAAAACTATATAGTTACTGTTTTTACAGCCCATCTTTGAGGGTTTTAGTTTTGTGGCAGCGATGGAAGGTGTTCTTGTGAGGATTGCTAGTTTGGTTACCGATGTTATCTTTGAGACGAATCGCCTGGATATTATAGTGCGGGAGAAGGAGGCGGCAGCGGAAAAACGTAGGATGCTTCTGCAGCAACGGAGACGGAGACGACTGTGGATTCATCCGATTAATGAACTACGGATGACCCGGGGTGTCCAGTCCACTCTGTACCTCGAGTTGCTGCACAATCCACACAAATTCTACAACTACGTGCAGATGAGGATGGAAAATTTTGACTTTTTGCTTGCAAAAATGGAGGATGTCACCCGAAGACAGGACTCAAGGATGAGGCTTGCCATCACACCGGCGGAGCGGCTGATGGTGACCCTGCGGTAAGCCTCTTTTTTTTTATGTCATTGCTCATATTTAGTGTTATATTACATGCTGCAGACAATAATGCGCTAATATTGCGTTGCATTTTTTGCAGGTTTTTTTTGGGTGGTTTGTTGACATGCAACTGCTTGTTTTACTGTCATTGGTCATTTTTAATGTTTATTACATGCTGCAGACAATACTGCGCTGACATACTGCGCACTATTTTCTGCAGCATGTAATTTTGGTTTTCTTTGCGGACATTCCACTGCTTTTTTTTAAATGTCATTGCTGATATTGAATGTTCTATAACAGACTGCAGAAAATACTGCGCTGAAATATTGCGTTGCATTTTCTGCAGTTTTTTTTTTGGGGGGGGGGGGGTTGGTTGACATGCAACTTCTTGTTTTTCTGTCATTGGTCATTTTTAATGTTATATTACATGCTGCAGACAATACTGCGCTGGCATACTGCGCACTATTTTCTGCAGCATGTAATTTTGGTTTTCTTTGCGGACATTCCACTGCTTTTTTTAAATGTCATTGCTGATATTGAATGTTCTATAACAGACTGCAGAAAATACTGCGCTGACATATTGTGTTGCATTTTCTGCAGTTTTTTTTTTGGGGGGGGGGTTGGTTGACATGCAACTTCTTGTTTTTCTGTCATTGGTCATTTTTAATGTTATATTACATGCTGCAGACAATACTGGGCTGACATACTGCGCACTATTTTCTGCAGCATGTAATTTTGGTTTTCTTTGCGGCAATTCCACTGCTTTTTTACACCGGTTTCATGCTGGTTTTATTGGGTGTCCCGTCCTTAAAAAAAATTTCACAGTGCCATATTGAATCTTGTTGGTCTGTGCAATTTTTTCTAACATTTTTTTTTTTTTTTTACAGTTTCCTAGCTACGGGTGAATCTATTGTCGGGGTCGTAACGACAATATACCCTCATTCACCAATCATTCCAAATTAAACTATAAGCATGTGGTACCGGGTAAGAATGAGTCAGACAGGTAGCTGGTTCAATCTCAGTGCATGCTCGTGTGACTATATGTGTCAGCCACGGTCACAGCAACTGACCTTTATTTTAGAATACACAATACTATATTGAGTGTTAGGGGAAGGCGTGCATTGGGCGGGGTTTAAGCTAGCATTCAGTCTTTCTGATTTGTTCTGACATCTTCTGGTGGATCCTCCTTTTCTTCACATTCCTTAGGTTTCGATTTCAGAAGAAATGAAACTTAACCCTTCGGACACTAGACTAAAGTAAAAATAAACACTGGCGGCCATCTTTAAATACAGTTACATTTGCAAGCAGATAGGAAAAACTTATTGTTTTACAGTATAAGATATAAAAGTACAAAAAGTATATAAGGAAATATATTTTCACCTTGACAATCCCCCCTAAACACTAAGTTTTTCCCTTAAGGAAAGATCCTTTGAGACTGTCCATGTGATGGGGAAAGGGAAGGTGGATTTCTTCATCCAGACACCTCAGAAACTCTCCCCTAGCGAGAGGCCTCCAGGCAGCTGAACCCTTCACTAACCTCACATGGAGTTCTCCCACTGTCCCTAAACTAAATCTCTTAGCATCATCTGAGAATGGGGGATTTAGTCTACTCTCTTGAGGGGAATATACTTAGTGATCTCCCCTGGATCAGTACCATTGTACTCTGGTGGGTCTACTTGATTGAGGAAGGTGCCAGTCGGAGTTGCTTTGGCAATAACCTTTTTATACAAGGGAATAACACAACAGAGAATTATCGATTCAATTATAAGGAGGGCAATCAGTACTAGACAAGCTTGTTGAAGGAATCCCTCGATCCCACCTAACCAACTGGAAAAGAAAGATGTGTCTACTCCAGCATACATGACACGTCGTCTTATTGTCCTAATTTGTTCAACTTCTTTAGAAACCTTCAGGTCTTTTGGATCTACATTTCGCCATTTAGGTCTGGCTGTCTATATTTCGTCTCGTAAGTCTTTGGTCATACCGTCAATGAATGTATTCACCAATACTCTAACATCATGTGGGTTTATGGGACTGTACCCCATGTCTTAACCGTCCAAAGTATAGCTCTACACTCTCTCCTTTTGTCACATTTGTAAAAAGTCTTAATTTGCATCCTAGCACGTCACCTGCTTTTGTGTTCACTAACTACCTAGGCCTGCCTAGGTGCACTTATACGTCCATCATATGATCATTATTTGTATGTAAAATGAGAAAGGTTGGTTCTCAGGGTCAGCCAATTGCTTTTGGGTAGCTAGCTAGTCAGAGGGCCTCCAGGGATAATACTCCTGTATCTGTCTTACCCTACCTGATGTGGTTGGTTCTCTGGTGGTGGGGAGTGACATGACATGCTGGTCTACAGCTCCTTCCCAAAAGGATTACTGTCAGCCTACTCCTAAAAGTTAATGTCCCCACTATCCACCAACCACAATCCTGTGTCAGCTTCTTATGTCACTACATGTGATCTTGTCTGGACAGGATTCAGTGTAATTCTCTTAGGTCGGGTTGCAGCACGGGTCATACAAGCGTTAGGGCCCAAATCCTCCACTATACCCTTAAAAGGCATCACAGCTATAATTGACGAACCTTTGTTCACTGTAATATATATATATATTTGATCCATTCAACATTTTTATTAATCTGCACCTGTGGGATTATAGAAGCAATGTCGGCATAAATCTGGTTCTGGGCTTTAAACTGGTCAGGCACCCCCCTTGGCACCAATATATATCAGTGGATCTTCTTCATAACTTATGTGGAGCTGATCAAGGCTTCTCCTCTTTCTGGTAGGTTTATCAGGTGCCTCTGGATCCCAAGGTAAAATCTTGAACTGCATGGCTAGTTTAACAAGAGTGCATTGGCCTATCCAGGCATTAGGCAACCTGGGACAGAGCTTACCATCTCCACATAACCAATAAATATCGTACATATATTGTGTATGTTTAATTAGCAAGTCAGTATCTAAGGAACTGTTCTCCTTGCAGAAACCTGTCTCGAAGATCCCTACTGGTGTACCTGTGGTGTCGTGGGAATTATAGCAGGTGTAATTGTCAGCTAATACAGTTACTTCTCCTGGGACCTTTAGTCTGGGTTCCTTATGAATTAGTGGGACGTAATCTGGGCAATCAGTGGGCTTCAAACCTTTCAACAGATTCATGACACAGGCAGTGGTGTTGTCATCAGGAAATAGCAATACATGTGTGTAGAGATGTGTATTCGCAGCAGCACAAGCAATACATCCTACAGAGATATTCTGGACTCTTACATTGTATCTCACCCATTCTAACCATAGGTTTTTTTTCTTGGGGCTGTTTGTGTTTCTATGGAGAAAACTTCTCGCCAACTGAGACCTGGAATGGGGATTACTTAATTAACTACATTTCGCAAACGCTCACCTGGGCCTGTTTTAGCTGTACTGGTAACAGGGGCCTTGGTTGGTCTGAAACTAATATCCTGGAGCTGTATATGACCTAAATTCCCATGGTATCCACCATTAAATACATAATGATAATGCCCTCCCAGTACAAACGTCTGCAGATCAGCAGATTGGGGGCTTTCAAGATTCAGGAGGAGGGGGTGACAGTTTCTTCCCCATTTACAGCCTCTAGGTGGTTGCGGAAGGGCTGTTAGATGCATTCTCCCACAAAGACTCCTACCCGTCCCATCCTTAGGGAACATGGCTTCGCTAGGTTTATATCCCCAATCATCTCCTGTATTCCAGGCAGCATCTGACCAATAATAACAGTTATTGTTGTCATTTCTGGTAACACACATATAAAACTGGATGATCCCCTCTACCACCCGTCCAGTCTCAGGGCACTTGACTACATCACAGAAATCAAATCGCCAGATATTTACCGGGGCTGTCAGGTTTACCCAGAGAATAGTGGGACCAGAATTCTTATTTACAATAGAGGCCGAAGAGGTAGGGGCGAGGATGGCCCCCATTTCCAGGATCAAAAACAACAGCAACATTTCTCTTCAATCACTACTGTGACTAAACACTGGTTCGGTCTCTTTTACAATATGAGGCGTGGATCCAGGTGCTCTTTCCTTCAAGTTTTACTGCAGTGGGGGTGACCAGGATCACCGTGTGAGGTCCTTCAAATCTTGTCTGGAGACAATCTCTGCGCACAAACTTTTTCACATACACCAGGTCTCCTGGCACAAAGGGATGGTGTCCAGGAACCTTGTCTGGGTCTGGAAGAGAACTGAAGACAGTTAAATGCACTTTGGCAAGGTGTCCATGTAAGGCCTGCACATAGCTAGTCAAGTCCTGGTACTTGAGTTGCGACTGTTGTGGAAAGAAACATTCAAAATTGGGGCTCCTGCCAAACAGAATCTCATACGGTGACAGTCCTGTCTTCCTGTTTGGGGTATATCTTACTGAAAACAAAGCTAGAGGAAGGCATTCTGTCCATGGTTTACCAGTCTCTGTCATTGCCTTCTGGATTTTAGGCTTAAAAGTTCCATTTAGTCTCTCCACTTTTCCACTGCTCTGTGGATGGAGTATGCAATGCTTGACTTACCCCCAGTGCTGCCATTACCTCTGACATGATCTCTCCAGTAAAATGGGCACTCCGATCGCTTTCAATGACTTCAGGAACTCCATACCTGCATATGATCTCAGCCATCAGTTTCTTCGCCGTTGTCTTAGCCGTAGCTTTGGCAACTGGGTAGGCTTCTGGCCAACCTGAAAATAAATCAATGCAGACCAACACATACTCATACGTCCCTACCCTAGGCAACTGAACATAATCAATCTGCAGTCTCTGGAATTGGTTAAAGGGCCGGGGAGTGTGTTTGGATGGGGTTTTCACTGTCCTACTCTGATTATGTGTGGCACATATCATGCAGCTCTGTACCTGCCTTTCTGCACAGGTGGAAAACCCCGGGGGCAATCCATTGTTTCTGTAGGGTGTCACACATGGCCGTCTTTGAGTGGTGCACATTCCCGTGCAAAACCTGTGCCATCGTTGGGTACAGTACCTGTGGTAGGCAGACCTTTTCACCCCTCCCCCATAGTCCAGTGACAGTATCAGAGCAAGCCCCTATCTTTTGCCACCTATTTTTCTCCTCCTTACTTGCCTGTTCTTGTAACCGGGCTAAGATGTCTTTCAACACAAGTGGAGATGGTGGGGTGTCTAGGTGATGTACTTGAGAGGCTACAGGAGTGCTTGCTGCTTTCTTGGCAGCCTGGTCTGCCAGTGCGTTACCCTTTGTCCGTCCATCAGTGCCTTTGGTATGTGCCTTTACCTTTATGATGCCTGCTTGGGTGGGAAGCTGTAGTGCATTCATAAGTTGCTGGACTGCCTCAGCATGTTCAAAGGGGTGGCCATTTGCTGTCAGGAAAGCCCTGGCTCTCCAGATAGGCCCATAATCATGTGCAATGCCAAAAGCATACCTGGAATCAGTGTAGATATTTACAGTCTTACCTTCTGCTAGTTTGCACGCTTCTATGAGCGCCTTGAGCTCTGCTTCTTGTGCAGACATATGAGCTGGCATTGACTCTGCCTTGATTACCTCATGTTCTGAGACCACAGCATATCTGGTACAGTAGCGCCCTTGGTCATCTTGGTGACGGGATCCATCTACAAAAAGCTCAAAATCAGCATTAGAATAGGCACACTAGAGACCAGCCGTTTCTTGAGACATCAATTCTAGACAATCATGTGGTTTGGAAACCTAATCTTGTTCCTCTGGATCCATTCTAGAAAGAAAAAGAAGAGTGTCCTTTTCCATGTCACCTACTCCTCCCCCCTTTGGATCCATAGGAACTAGGAGAAGAGTAGCGGGGTTTAGGACAGTGCACCTTTTCAAAGTCACATTAGTAGGCATGAGAATAGCACACCAAAGTCGCAGCTGTCCAGCCATGGACATGTGGCTAGATTGTACCTGATTAAGGATACTATGTACATCGTGTGGGGTGTGGACCATCAGTGGGTAATTCAAAACAATCTCTGAAGATTTGTGTAACAACAGCTGGACAGACAACACAGTCCAAACACAGGAGGAACTTCCTCTTGCCACCGTATCCAGGCGGCCGCTGTAATAAGCAACAGATCTCTGTTTGTCTCCATGAAGCTGAGTCAGCACACTTGTAGCATGTCCTGCATAGGTGAGCTCTGTCTGCAAGGCAGTCTGCAATACTGTACGGCAGTGCTCGGGTGTCTTGTAATCATATACGGGGCCTGCAGTGTGTAACACTATATCACAGGGCAAATTCCCTCTTTGGGTGGACATAGCGTCTCCTGGATGCAAGGGGCCATAAGCGGCAAGGTAGGCCTGACACTCTTGGGCTATGGCTGCCCCCCCCCTCCTGTTGGCTATCTGTTGGGCCAAACCACCTCTATGTGACAGGGTAGAATTAGCTGGGTTCACTATAGCTCCTACCTGGTGGGTAATTATGTCCCCATACCCTACTGAGAAAAGAACCTGGGAACCCTGAGGTGTGATGTAGTAATGTGAATGACAGGGAAACCAAACTTCAGATTCCTGGAAAGTCTGGCCTTGTAAGTGTGAAGGTTTCACGGGAAGAGGAGATGTAAGGGCCTTTCCGGGCTGGGGGGTCTGCCATTTACACCGATTAAAACAAGCTCTTGGTCTGAAAATTGACATAACGAGGCTGGGGAGGGAGTGAGATTCCCATACAGGGTTAAAGGCGTATTGGAGTGTGAAGCTGGACTTGTGTGTGAAGTGGGGGGAGGCAGAAACTGGAGTCTGTTACATGGAGATAAGAAACACTGTGACCTCGCAGCTGCAGCGGTGGGGGCCAGGTAGCGAGTAAGAAGCGCTGCTGATTTAACCCCTTTCCTTTCCTGCTGGGCTAAATTCTTTTGAAAACTCTTTACTATTTTAAATCTTTTACCAATCTTTCAATTACTTACAAGTTTTCCTCTAAGACTAGGCACAGGTCTATTTCACTTCCAATTTCATACAGTACTTATTGCTTTAAACATAAATCTCTCAGCGTGTACTAAACCAAGGACAGAGAAAACTTAGAATGCAATACATGGCCCCCCTTTCCTCTGGCCCACAGCACCGAGGGGAGAAATTTCAAGCAGGTCGCGCAGGGACTCACTCACCCCCTCCCATCCAGTAACACGGAGATAAGAAAAATCACTGCATTCCTCAGCGCAAGAGGGAGAAGCAAAGCCCGGCTCTATGCCCCCCCTTTCTCCGGCTCGTAGCATAGATAAGGAGGAAAGAAAAGAAATCTCAAAACAGTCACGCAGCGGTTTTCAGACTTAATTTCTACAAAACTTTCCTATGATCCTCCGTGGTCTGGGCGGAGCCCCAAGGACGGCCCGTACACGCACACGGCAGGTTTCCACCCAGGTTGGATTCTGCACAACACAAACAGGACACACCCACGCTTCTGGAGAGCTCGTCCCGTCGCCATTATAGGGCGGTGGCTGGGACTGCGTTTTCATCATCAGTGGCACGGCGGCCATTTTACAATCTATAAGATCACAGTTCAAAGGCATTTTATAACCAAACATGGGTTCTACATTCTCTGATCCTCCCTCTCCATCAACCACTTTTCATCCTTTGTTCTTTAAGCCTCGCGCAACTCGCAGATGAGCTTGTGCTTGTTCTAACAATCCTTTATCTTTCAACATGCCTCGTTTGTTCTCTATGAGATTATGCCACATAGCCGGCTGCAATCTCCCTGACGAGGGCAATCCTACATGCTTATACAATCTCTCAACATTCCTGACTGCCTTCTTTCCCTCCCGTGACTCTACTATTGCATTGACTTCCACAGCATCATCATCTAACTTGTGGGGCACTGACTTCTTCTGCTTTAAGATACGCAACATGACTCTTACAGAATACTATGGTTTTCTGCAGTAAACCACTGACAGCGATATCAACACTGGTGTTCTAAAAACACGGAGCCTCTCGCTCAACGTATAAGGAAAAGAGCCTCGCGCTCAATATTTCCTGTCCCCTAACCTGAACAACAGTGATTAACAGACTATCCTGCCACGATATTCCAAACCGTTGGGAGGCGGTCTCCTAGTGAGAGCCCTCCACAAAATTTCTGGTGGTCCCGTACGGAGCATCTTAATTACCTGTTTCTGGTGGTCCCGTTTCGGGACATCTTAATTACCTATTTCTGGTTGTCCCGTACGGGGCATCTTAATTACCTATTTGTACTCAAAATTCTGGTGGTCCCCCACTTGGGACGTCTTAATTACCTGTTAGTACAATATCACAGAGGCTGCGTCTCCTATCCCTTTCTCTAAGCTGCCCCACAATCTACAACTAGCTCAATCTTTCACTCCACTTCACTACTAGATAATAGTCACGGGTAGGATGGTTGAATGGAGTACAATGACCGGTGGAGGAGGTGTGGTGTACATGAGGACGAGCAGGATGCGACGTCTCTCAGTTGCTGGTTCAGAGCATGGCACAGGATCGCGCTCGGTCTCACCACTCGACCGGTCACCCCTCAGACCCAAGGAGACCACAGATGTTGTGAAATTGGATTTTGGGCTCCCCCGGTGGCCACTGGTGGAATTGAACTTGTGTGCATCATCCCCTCTGTTCACCTGTTCCCATCAGGATGTGGGAGTCGCTATTTAACCTTGCTCCTCTGTCACTTCCATGCCGGTCAACATTGTAATCAGAAGCCTTTCTGTGCATGTTCCTGCTACCAGACAACTTCCAGCTAAGTCGGACTTGTGTCCTTGTTTGTTTTTTGCATTTTGTTCCAGTTCACAGCTGCAGTTTCGTTTCTGTGTCTGGAAAGCTCTTGTGATCTGAAATTGCCACTCTGATGTTATGAGTTAATACTAGAGTCTTAAAGTAATTTCAGGATGGTGTATTGATAGGGTTTTCAGCTGACCATGAAAGTACCCTTTCTGTCTTCCTGCTATCTAGTAAGCGGACCTCGATTTTGCTAAACCTATTTTCATACTACGTTTGTCATTTTCATCTTAAATCACCGCCAATATATGTGGGGGCCTCTGTCTGCCTTTCGGGGAAATTTCTCTAGAGGTGAGCCAGGACTATATTTTCCTCTGCCAGGATTAGTTAGTCTTCCGGCCGGCGCTGGGCGTCTAGGGATAAAACGCAGGCTACGCTACCCGGCTACTGTTAGTTGTGCGGCAGGTTTAGTTCATGGTCAGTTTAAGTTTCCATCCTTCCAAGAGCTAGTTCCTATGTATGCTGGGCTATGTTCTCTTGCCATTGAGAACCATAACAGTTTGACCGGCCCACAAAGGGTTAAATTAATTGGCAGAGAAAGGAGAGAAAAAAGAAGTCTGCTGAAAATTTTTTTTTTTTTTTTTCCTTCAGTTCTGAGTGTGCTTTCAATTGAATCACTTGCAAGTCTGCCTATATTGCAGCCTTCCTCTCTCTCTCTCCTTCTAATCCTGGAATGGCTCTGTGTTCACCTGTTTAAAATGGATATTCAGAGTTTAGCTGCAGGTTTGAATAATCTCACCACGAAAGTTCAAAATTTACAAGATTTTGTTGTTCATGTTCCTATATCTGAACCTAGAATTCCTTTGCCTGAATTTTTCTCGGGGAATAGATCTTGCTTTCAAAATTTCAAAAATAATTGCAAGTTGTTTTTGTCCCTGAAATCTCGCTCTGCTGGAGATCCTGCTCAGCAGGTCAGGATTGTGATTTCCTTGCTCCGGGGCGACCCTCAAGATTGGGCTTTTGCATTGGCTCCAGGGGATCCTGCGTTGCTCAATGTGGATGCGTTTTTTCTGGCCTTGGGGTTGCTTTATGAGGAACCTCATTTAGAGCTTCAGGCGGAAAAAGCCTTGATGTCCCTATCTCAGGGGCAAGATGAAGTTGAAATATACTGCCAAAAATTCCGTAAATGGTCTGTGCTTACTCAGTGGAATGAGTGCGCCCTGGCGGCGAATTTCAGAGAGGGTCTCTCTGATGCCGTTAAGGATGTTATGGTGGGGTTCCCTGTGCCTGCGGGTCTGAATGAGTCCATGACAATGGCTATCCAGATCGATAGACGTCTGCGGGAGCGCAAACCTGTGCACCATTTGGCGGTGTCTACTGAGAAGACGCCAGAGAATATGCAATGTGATAGAATTCTGTCCAGAAGCGAACGGCAGAATTTTAGACGAAAAAATGGGTTGTGCTTTTATTGTGGTGATTCAACTCATGTTATATCAGCATGCTCTAAGCGTACTAAGAAGCTTGATAAGTCAGTTTCAATTGGCACTTTTCAGTCTAAGTTTATTCTATCTGTGACCCTGATTTGTTCTTTATCATCTATTACCGTGGATGCCTATGTCGAATCTGGCGCCGCTTTGAGTCTTATGGATTGGTCCTTTGCCAAACGCTGTGGGTATGATTTAGAGCCTCTTGAAACTCCTATACCTCTGAAGGGGATTGACTCCACCCCATTGGCTAGTAATAAACCACAATACTGGACACAAGTAACTATGCGAATTAATCCGGATCATCAGGAGATTATTCGCTTTCTTGTGCTGTATAATCTACATGATGTGTTGGTGCTTGGATTGCCATGGCTGCAATCTCATAACCCAGTCCTCGACTGGAACGCTATGTCTGTGTTAAGCTGGGGATGTAAGGGGATGCATGGGGACGTACCTTTGGTTTCCATTTCGTCATCTATTCCCTCTGAGATTCCTGAATTCTTGTCTGACTATCGTGACTAGTGTTGAGCATTCCGATGCTGCAAGTATCGGGTATCGGCCGATACTTGCTGTATCGGAATTTCCGATACCGAGATCCGATATTTTTGTGATATCGGATATCGGTATCGAAACAACATTAATGTAAAAATGTGTAAAATAAAGAATTAAAATAAAAAATATCGCTATACTCACCTGTCCGACGCAGCCTGCACCTCAGCGAAGGAACCGGCAGCGTTGTTTGTTTAAAATTCGCGGTTTTACCTGGTTACGTGAATTCCCGGCTTGTGATTGGTCAGCGCGGCCATGTTGCCGGGACGCGGACCAATCACATCAAGCCGTGATGAAAATACGTCACGGCTTGCTGTGATTGGTCCGCGTCCCGGCAACATGGCCGCCATTAACCAATCACAAGCCGTGACGTCACGGGAGGCTGGACACGCGCCCATTTCAAAATGAGCGCGTCCAGCCTCCCGGCTTGTGATTGGTTGACCGCGGCGCAACCAATCACAAGCCGTGACGTCACGGGAGGCTGGACACGCGCCCATTTCAAAATGAGCGCGTCCAGCCTCCCGGCTTGTGATTGGTTGACCGCGGCGCAACCAATCACAAGCCGTGACGTCACGGGAGGCTGGACACGCGCCCATTTCAAAATGAGCGCGTCCAGCCTCCCGGCTTGTGATTGGTTGACCGCGGCGCAACCAATCACAAGCCGTGACGTCACGGGAGGCTGGACACGCGCCCATTTTAAAATGAGCGCGTGTCCAGCCTCCCGTGACGTCACGGCTTGTGATTGGTCAGGGCGGCCATATTACCGGGACGCGGACCAATCACAGCAAGCCGTGACGTAATTTCGTCACGGCTTGCTGTGATTGGTCCGCGTCCCGGCAACATGGCCGACCTGACCAATCACAAGCTGGGAATTCACGTAACCAAGTAATAGCGCGAATTTTAAACAAACAACGCTGCCGGTTCCCTCGCTGAAGTCCCGGCTGCGTCGGAGGGTGAGTATAGCGATATTTTTTATTTTAATTCTTTCTTTTACACATTTATATGGTTCCCAGGGCCTGAAGGAGAGTTTCCTCTCCTTCAGACCCTGGGAACCATCAGGAATACCGTCCGATACCTGAGTCCCATTGACTTGTATTGGTATCGGGTATCGGTATCGGATTGGATCCGATACTTTGCCGGTATCGGCCGATACTTTCCGATACCGATACTTTCAAGTATCGGACGGTATCGCTCAACACTAATCGTGACGTTTTTGAAGAACCTAAGCTTGGTTCATTACCTCCGCCCAGGGAGTGCGATTGTGCCATAGATTTGATTCCGGGTAGTAAATACCCTAAGGGTCGTTTATTTAATCTGTCTGTGCCTGAACATGCTGCTATGCGAGAATATATAAAGGAGTCCTTGGAAAAGGGACATATTCGTCCTTCGTCATCTCCCTTAGGAGCCGGTTTTTTCTTTGTGTTTAAGAAAGATGGCTCTTTGAGGCCGTGTATTGATTATCGGCTTTTGAATAAAATCACGGTTAAATATCAATATCCGTTGCCACTGCTGACTGATTTGTTTGCTCGCATAAAGGGGGTCAAGTGGTTCTCTAAGATAGATCTCCGTGGGGCGTATAATTTGGTGCGAATTAAGCAGGGGGATGAGTGGAAAACTGCATTTAATACGCCCGAGGGCCACTTTGAGTATTTGGTGATGCCTTTTGGCCTTTCAAATGCCCCTTCAGTCTTTCAGTCCTTTATGCATGACATTTTCCGTGATTATTTGGATAAATTTATGATCGTGTATCTGGATGATATTCTGATTTTTTTGGATGACTGGGACTCTCATGTCCAGCAGGTCAGGAGGGTTTTTCAGGTTTTGCGGTCTAATTCCTTGTGTGTGAAGGGTTCTAAGTGCGTTTTTGGGGTTCAAAAGATTTCCTTCTTGGGATACATTTTTTCCCCCTCTTCCATCGAGATGGATCCTGTCAAGGTTCGGGCTATTTGTGATTGGACGCAACCCTCTTCTCTTAAGAGTCTTCAGAAATTTTTGGGCTTTGCTAACTTTTATCGTCGATTTATTGCTGGTTTTTCTGATGTTGTTAAACCATTGACTGATTTGACTAAGAAGGGTGCTGATGTTGCTGATTGGTCCCCTGCTGCTGTGGAGGCCTTTCGGGATCTTAAGCGCCGCTTTTCTTCCGCCCCTGTGTTGCGTCAGCCTGATGTTGCTCTTCCTTTTCAGGTTGAGGTCGACGCTTCTGAAATCGGAGCTGGGGCGGTTTTGTCGCAAAGAAGTTCCGACTGCTCCGTGATGAAACCTTGTGCTTTTTTTTCTCGTAAATTTTCGCCCGCCGAGCGGAATTATGATATTGGGAATCGGGAGCTTTTGGCCATGAAGTGGGCTTTTGAGGAGTGGCGTCATTGGCTTGAGGGGGCTAGACATCAGGTGGTGGTATTGACCGACCACAAAAATTTAATTTATCTTGAGTCCGCCAGACGCCTGAATCCTAGACAGGCGCGCTGGTCGTTGTTTTTCTCTCGGTTTAATTTTGTGGTGTCATACCTACCGGGTTCTAAGAATGTTAAGGCGGATGCCCTTTCTAGGAGTTTTGAGCCTGACTCCCCTGGTAATTCTGAACCTACAGGTATCCTTAAGGATGGAGTGATATTGTCTGCCGTTTCTCCAGACCTGCGGCGGGCCTTGCAGGATTTTCAGGCGGATAGACCTGATCGTTGCCCACCTGGTAGACTGTTTGTTCCTGATGATTGGACCAGTAAAGTCATTTCTGAGGTTCATTCTTCTGCGTTGGCAGGTCATCCTGGAATCTTTGGTACCAGGGATTTGGTGGCAAGGTCCTTCTGGTGGCCTTCCCTGTCACGAGATGTACGAGGCTTTGTGCAGTCTTGTGACGTTTGTGCTCGGGCCAAGCCTTGTTGTTCTCGGGCTAGTGGATTGTTGTTGCCCTTGCCTATCCCGAAGAGGCCTTGGACGCACATCTCGATGGATTTTATTTCGGATCTTCCTGTTTCTCAGAAGATGTCTGTCATCTGGGTGGTGTGTGACCGTTTCTCTAAGATGGTCCATTTGGTTCCCCTGCCTAAGTTACCTTCTTCTTCCGAGTTGGTTCCTCTGTTTTTTCAAAATGTGGTTCGTTTGCATGGTATTCCGGAGAATATCGTTTCTGACAGAGGAACCCAATTCGTGTCTAGATTTTGGCGGGCATTCTGTGCTAGGATGGGCATAGATTTGTCTTTCTCGTCTGCTTTCCATCCTCAGACTAATGGCCAGACCGAGCGGACGAATCAGACTTTGGAGACATATTTGAGGTGTTTTGTGTCTGCAGATCAGGATGATTGGGTTGCTTTTTTGCCTTTAGCGGAGTTTGCCCTCAATAATCGGGCCAGCTCTGCCACCTTGGTGTCTCCTTTTTTCTGTAATTCGGGGTTTCATCCTCGATTTTCCTCCGGTCAGGTGGAATCTTCGGATTGTCCTGGAGTGGATGCTGTGGTGGAGAGGTTGCATCAGATTTGGGGGCAGGTGGTGGACAATTTGAAGTTGTCCCAGGAGAAGACTCAGCTTTTTGCCAACCGCCGGCGTCGGGTTGGTCCTCGGCTTTGTGTCGGGGACTTGGTGTGGTTGTCTTCTCGTTTTGTCCCTATGAGGGTTTCTTCTCCTAAGTTTAAGCCTCGGTTCATCGGCCCGTACAAGATATTGGAGATTCTTAACCCTGTGTCCTTCCGTTTGGACCTCCCTGCATCTTTTTCTATTCATAATGTTTTTCATCGGTCATTGTTGCGCAGGTATGAGGTACCGGTTGTGCCTTCCGTTGAGCCTCCTGCTCCGGTGTTGGTTGAGGGCGAGTTGGAGTACGTTGTGGAAAAAATCTTGGACTCCCGTGTTTCCAGACGGAAACTCCAGTATCTGGTCAAATGGAAGGGATACGGTCAGGAGGATAATTCTTGGGTGACTGCCTCTGATGTTCATGCCTCCGATCTGGTCCGTGCCTTTCATAGGGCTCATCCTGATCGCCCTGGTGGTTCTGGTGAGGGTTCGGTGCCCCCTCCTTGAGGGGGGGGTACTGTTGTGAAATTGGATTTTGGGCTCCCCCGGTGGCCACTGGTGGAATTGAACTTGTGTGCATCATCCCCTCTGTTCACCTGTTCCCATCAGGATGTGGGAGTCGCTATTTAACCTTGCTCCTCTGTCACTTCCATGCCGGTCAACATTGTAATCAGAAGCCTTTCTGTGCATGTTCCTGCTACCAGACAACTTCCAGCTAAGTCGGACTTTTGTCCTTGTTTGTTTTTTGCATTTTGTTCCAGTTCACAGCTGCAGTTTCGTTTCTGTGTCTGGAAAGCTCTTGTGATCTGAAATTGCCACTCTGATGTTATGAGTTAATACTAGAGTCTTAAAGTAATTTCAGGATGGTGTATTGATAGGGTTTTCAGCTGACCATGAAAGTACCCTTTCTGTCTTCCTGCTATCTAGTAAGCGGACCTCGATTTTGCTAAACCTATTTTCATACTACGTTTGTCATTTTCATCTTAAATCACCGCCAATATATGTGGGGGCCTCTGTCTGCCTTTCGGGGAAATTTCTCTAGAGGTGAGCCAGGACTATATTTTCCTCTGCCAGGATTAGTTAGTCCTCCGGCCGGCGCTGGGCGTCTAGGGATAAAACGCAGGCTACGCTACCCGGCTACTGTTAGTTGTGCGGCAGGTTTAGTTCATGGTCAGTTTAAGTTTCCATCCTTCCAAGAGCTAGTTCCTATGTATGCTGGGCTATGTTCTCTTGCCATTGAGAACCATAACACACAGACAAACCAATAACGGCTGAGACACTAGCAAGTGTGACACATACAGTGTATATGATCGCCACTTACCGTGTTCGGAGGGTGATCAGTCCTCGAGGTCAGCCACTACGGGTATCATCCACGGACATCCAGGCATGGGTCCAGAGGGTCTCGGATCGCTGTCCACACCCCACGTTGGGCGCCAAATTGTCGGGGTCGTAAGAATGAGTCAGACAGGTAGCTGGTTCAATCTCAGTGCATGCTCGTGTGACTATATGTGTCAGCCACGGTCACAGCAACTGACCTTTATTTTAGAATACACAATACTATATTGAGTGTTAGGGGAAGGCGTGCATTGGGCGGGGTTTAAGCTAGCATTCAGTCTTTCTGATTTGTTCTGACATCTTCTGGTGGATCCTCCTTTTCTTCACATTCCTTAGGTTTCGATTTCAGAAGAAATGAAACTTAACCCTTCGGACACTAGACTAAAGTAAAAATAAACACTGGCGGCCATCTTTAAATACAGTTACATTTGCAAGCAGATAGGAAAAACTTATTGTTTTACAGTATAAGATATAAAAGTACAAAAAGTATATAAGGAAATATATTTTCACCTTGACACTATGACTTCGCTCCATTACCAATTCCGGCTGGGCATTTCCACTATTTCAGGAATAGTGAAGGACACATGTCAGGCTATTTGGACCACTTTACAACCAGAGTATATCCCCCAACCATCCATGGAAATCTGGTTGCGAAGTGCAGAACAGTTTCAGCAAATTTAAAATTTCCCAAATTGTGTGGGTGCAGTTGACGGGAAACACATACGGATTGCGAAACCGGCAGGAACAGGATCGGAGTACTATAATTACAAGAAGTATTTCTCCATCGTCCTTATGGCTATTGCAGACGCCAACTGCAAGTTCCTTGCCGTGGACATAGTAGCGTATGGACGGTCCAACGATTCGCATGTTTTTAAAAACTCACCAATGGGTCGTTGCCTTTATGGAGAGACCTACGATTTCCCGCCAGCCAGACCACTGCCAGGAACAAGTGAACCAGCCATGGAATATGTTTGTGTAGGTGATGAAGCCTTTCAACTGTCGCCGCACCTACTGAAACCGTATAGTAGCCGGAACTTAACCCATACCAAGCGGGTCTTTAATTACCGGCTTACTAGAGCACGAAGAGTAGTGGAGTGTTCTTTTGGCATATTGACGGCGAAGTGGCAAGTTCTGCTGACGGCTATCAAACTGAAAACCACAACTATAGACGAGGTAGTTAAAGCCTGTGTGGTGCTCCACAACTTTGTCCTTTCAAAGGAGCCCGTTTCCTTGGATGACGAAGAGTTGGAGACCACCTTGTGGGACTACCGCAGCAGCTCGGTTCGCTCTACAGGTTCTGTTACAAGGATGAGGTACCAGTTTGCCGATTATTTTGTGTCACCAGTCGGGCGGATCCCATGGCAAGACATGATTGTGTAACCTGTTTTCCATGTGTTTGTTTATGTAAAAAAATGTGTTTCTTCAGAAAAAAAAAAAGTACAAAAGCGTGGTTTTCTTGCTAGTAAAACCAATATGTTATACCTTTCACACGTCTGGTGTTTATTTTTATTTTACCTTTGTTATTAGTTACCATATGACCTTAATAAATCCACACACACACACAGAGTAGAATTTTAATCAAACTGAATTTTATTTGAACTCTTTTTTTCAAAACTTTATTTTATTTCCAAAAAACATATATATATTTTTTTATGTTCAAACTTTTTTAAAAATATTTTTTTACATTTTTGGGTAGAAAATAACTTTTTTAACAAACAGCCATTTATAAGTCTTGAAAGTGTGGGGTGGAGATACGAGGGGAGGAGGGGCTGGAAGGTTGGACCACGTCGATAGGTGGGGAAACCCTACTTGTTTGGGGTGCAGTGGAAAGGGGGGGGTAAAACCAGGAGGCTGACCAGAGGGGGGTGGTGTTGGGGTAGGGGGAAGACTTACTGGGGAAGAAAAGCTGGGCAAGGAAGAAAACATTGGGGAAGAAATTTGGTTTGGGGGCCGGGATGGGTATGGGGACTGGGTTTGGTGTGGGGACTGGATTGGGTATTGGGACTGGGTTGGGTATTGCGACTGGGTTGTGTATTGGGACTGGGTTGGGTAATGGGGCTGGTGTGGGGATTGGGGCTGGATTTGGTATTGGGGCTGGTGTGAGTATTGGTGCTGGGTTTGGTAATGGGGGTATGGTGTGGAAATGGGGCCTGGAGTTGGGCATGGTGTGGAAATGGGGCCCTTGGTGGGGCCTGGGGTGGAAATGGGGCCTGGGGTGGAATTGTAGTGGAGGTGTGGGGAGGTGTGTGGGTAGATTGGGGGTCGTTAATGGCCTTCAGTAGAGCATTATGGCAGGTATTCATTACCCGCATCTGTTGCTCAAAAGAAAGCTTCTCCATGCTCCTGAGCATGGATTGAAAAAAAATATTGGCCGGATCTGGACTTACAGCTGAATGCAGCCTATCCAAGCGACTGCTGGTTTCCTGGCTTGTTTCACTGATGCGTGATTGCACCATGTTGAAACCAGCAGTCACTTGCTCTCCCAAAATTTTGAAAGAGCCTTGGAAGGATGCATTCAGGTGTAAGAACTCAGGAGCATAGCTCCTTTCCTGACCCCTCTGTCGCTGCCGCCAAGAACCTAATGGTGGTCTAGAGGTGGCAGGATCAGAGGGGTGGGGTAAAGGGAACGCTAACTGTTCAGCATCAGATGCGAGCAATGAAGGCTGCAATAATGCTCCACTGCTTGGGGCGGATGAAGTGGAGGGGACAGAGGGGTCAGAGGAGGGGTCAGTGGTGTGGGGCCTACCGACGTGGCCCTCAGTGGCGGACTCAGGAGCGATCGCTCCAGAGGGCGCAGAGGAAGATGCAGGCGCCCGGTGGCTGGAGAAGGTGCTGTGAAAGAAAAAACAAACGAAATTAATACATTGATATGAAAAAGCCCTGACTGAAAGCAAACTAAGTAGATAGGTTAACATGGTTATTAGTGGGCTGTAGAATACTTACAGTCTGCTCAGCATTGTTCGCCTCAGGAAGGAGAGGGCCTGGCCATGTTTATATTTGCTCCTCTTCCTTCCTGCAGAGCCACTCGGGGCCTGCATCTCCTCGTTAAATTCCCTCTTAAAGCGATCCCTCAGTGACCGCCACCGCTTCCTAACCTTTTGACCTGTGAAGACAAGAATCAAAAGAAAAAAAAAAATTGGTAAATGAAATACATTACAGTCAGCTCAAAACATCACTGGAAAGTGAATACTTACCTAGTTTGCTCAGCTGCTGAGGATGAAGGCTCTCCCACCTTGGAAAGAGGTTGTGACACACTTCGTCCCAGAGCCGACGGGTGACACCCGTATCGGCATGCCTGCGGTCAGCCATGTTCCACAGCGGCTCCCGCTCGCGAACCTCCTCGATTAGACAGTCAATGTCGATGTCATCATCGTAGTCTTCGGCGGGAGCATGCTGTGAAGCCTGTGCAAAAAAAGAAGAAAAACAAACAAATGAGTACACTGAAACACTAAAGTACCAATAGAATCCCCCTCCCAACAAAAAAAAACTCACTGATGGACGACCGCGGCGACGATACCGCCGACTCTGGGAGTGTCTTGGAGAACCTTCAGCGGCAGCAGCAGGAGCAGCAGCAGCCTGAAATAAAGGAAACAAATTCTCAGTAATGTAGGCATATATTTTCTGTGTTTAGTTATGTATGAAAATCTGTTTTGTGTATGGTGCAGTGTGATGTGCGAAGCAACTGTTTCACCACTACTTACACTTGGTTCCTCCTCCACTAGCATCTCTCCACCCGTCTCGCCCCCTTCTGACAGCTCCTCATCTGATTCAGCTTCCTGTTGAAACATAATTTATGCATGTAGTGATCCACAAAAATGTAAATTTAAAAAAACAAAAACATTTTTTGTGTTAAGTTTTACCGATACACGCTGTTGCTGTGGAGGAGGGCTGTCAGAAGAGGACATTGTTGCTGTATCTTGCTGTGGTCCTGGTGTTTCTGTAAGTTAAAAAGACACTTGCAATCTGCTCTACACATTGAAGTAGCAGATTGGGGGTCTTCAAAACTTACTTTTAACAATTGGTGGCTGTGGTCCTGGTGGGCAAGGCAGGCAGCGGCTGTGGTCCTGGTGGGCAAGGCAGGCAGCGGCTGTGGTCCTGGTGGGCAAGGCAGGCAGCGGCTGTGCTATGGACCTGGTCCCTGGTGTATCTATAATAAGTATAATGGATTTATAGTTAGACCACCCCCTAAACTAGGTAATGTTTTAATAAACACCTTTGTAAAATGATGTGAGAAAAGTTCATTAAATGTGAACACCAAAACCCAAAAACAGGTGCACGTTATACCATTCATTTCCATGTTCCAAAAAAAATATTTTTAAATGTGAACCCACCATGTAAACATATATTTACCACATTTTATTTTCAAAAATCACCTCCCCCAAAAATCCTTTAAGTGTAACTTTTTTTAATCTTTAAAGAGTCCATAATAACAGGGTCTGTACCACAGGACTGGCGTATAGCAAATGTGGTGCCAATATTCAAAAAGGGGACAAAAACTGAACTCGGAAATTATAGGCCAGTAAGTTTAACCTCTACTGTGGGTAAAATCCTGGAAGGCATTCTAAGGGATGCTATACTGGAGTATCTGAAGAGGAATAACCTCATGACCCAGTATCAGCACGGGTTTACTAGGGACCGTTCATGTCAGACTAATTTGATCAGCTTCTATGAAGAGGTAAGTTCCGGACTGGACCAAGGGAACCCAGTGGACGTAGTGTATATGGACTTTTCCAAAGCTTTTGATACGGTGCCACACAAAAGGTTGTTACATAAAATGAGAATAATGGGGATAGGGGAAAATATGTGTAAGTGGATTGAGAGCTGGCTCAGGGATAGGAAACAAAGGGTGGTTATTAATGGAGCACCCTCGGACTGGGTCGCGGTTAGCAGTGGGGTACCACAGTGGTCAGTATTGGGCCCTCTTCTTTTTAACATATTTATTAATGACCTTGTAGGGGGCATTCGGAGTAGAATTTCAATATTTGCAGATGACACTAAACTCTGCAGGGTAATCAATACAGAGGAGGACAATTTTATATTACAGGATGATTTATGTAAACTAGAAGCTTTGGCTGATAAATGGCAAATGAGCTTTAATGGGGATAAATGTAAGGTCATGCACTTGGGTAGAAGTAATAAGATGTATAACTATGTGCTTAATTCTAAAACTCTGGGTAAAACCGTCAATGAAAATGACCTGGGTGTATGGGTGGATGACAAACTCATATTCAGTGGCCAGTGTCAGGCAGCTGCTACAAAGGCAAATAAAATAATGGGATGCATTAAAAGAGGCATAGATGCTCATGAGGAGAACATAATTTTACCTCTATACAAGTCACTAGTTCGACCACTCTTAGAATACTGTGCACAGTTCTGGTCTCCGGTGTATAAGAAAGACATAGGTGAACTAGAGCGGGTGCAGAGAAGAGCGACCAAGGTTATTAGAGGACTGGGGGGTCTGCAATACCAAGATAGGTTATTACACTTGGGGCTATTTAGTTTGGAAAAACGAAGGCTAAGGGGTGATCTTATGTTAATGTATAAATATATGAGGGGACAGTACAAAGACCTTTCTGATGATCTTTTTAATCATAGACCGGTGACAGGGACAAGAGGGCATCCTCTACGTCTGGAGGAAAGAAGGTTTAAGCATAATAACAGACGCGGATTCTTTACTGTAAGAGCAGTGAGACTATGGAACTCTGCCGTATGATGTTGTAATGAGTGATTCATTACTTAAATTTAAGAGGGGCCTGTGTTGTGAATTTGGAATTGGGCTCCCCCGGTGGTCACTGGTGGTACTGGACTTGTCTTCACTTTCTCTGTTCACCTGTTTCCTCCAGGATATGGGAGTTTCTTATTTAACCTTGCTGCTCAGTCATTGCCTTGCCGGTCATCAATGTAACCAGAGCCTTCTGTTGCATGTTCCTGCTCCTAGTCTTCTGATCAGCTAAGTTGGACTTTTGTCCTGAGTTCTATTTTTGCATTTTTGTTCCAGTTCACAGTTATTGTATATTGCTGTAGCTGGAAGCTCTTGTGAGCTGAAATTACCACTCCAGTCTCATGAGTTGAGACTTGAGTTTAAAGTAATTTCAGGATGGTTTTGTAAATAGGGTTTTCAGCTGACCGTGAAGTTCCCTTTCTTATTTTCCTACTATCTAGTAAGTGGACCTCGCTTTGCTGAACCTGCCTTCATACTACGTATGTCTTTTCCCTCTGAACTCACCGTCAATACATGTGGGGGGCTTCTGTCACCTTTCTGGGGGAATTTCTACTTGAGGTAAGTCAGGCCTGTTTTTCCTCTGCCAGGGTTAGTTAGTCCTCCGGCTGGCGCTGGGCGTCTAGGGCACGTAGGCACGCTACCCGGCCACTGTTAGTTGTGCGGTAGGTTTAGCTCACGGTCAGCTCTAGCTTCCATCATCCAAGAGCTAGTCCTGATTTATGCGTTTCTGTAGTTCTCTTGTCATTGAGAACCATGACAGTATGACCGGCCGAGTGTTAAAACTATTGGCAGAAGAAAGGAGTGAAAGAGAAGTCTGCAAATTTTTTTTTAATTTTTTTTCCTGAGCTTGCTCAATAGTTGGCTCTTTAGCATTTCTGCTTAAATTGCAGCCTTAGTCTCTCTCTCCTTCTAATCCTTGAATGACTCTGATCCCACCTGGTTAAAATGGATCCTCAGAGTTTAGCTACAGGTTTGAATAATCTTGCTATGAAGGTTCAGAATTTACAGGATTTTGTTGTTCATGCTCCTGTATCTGAACCTAGAATTCCTTTACCAGAATTTTTCTCCGGGGATAGATCTCGTTTTCAGAATTTCAAAAATAATTGTAAGTTGTTTCTGTCTTTGAGATCTCGCTCCGCTGGAGACCCTGCACAGCAGGTCAGGATTGTAATTTCCTTACTGCGGAGTGACCCTCAGGATTGGGCATTTGCATTGGCACCAGGGGATCCTGCGTTGCTCAATGTGGATGCGTTTTTTCTGGCTTTGGGGTTGCTTTATGAGGAACCTAATTCAGAGATTCAGGCTGAAAAAGCCTTGATGGCCCTGTCTCAAGGGCAAGAGGATGCTGAAACATACTGCCAAAAATTTCGCAAATGGTCTGTGCTTACTCAGTGGAATGAGTGTGCCTTGGCGGCGAATTTCAGAGAGGGTCTCTCTGATGCCATTAAAGATGTTATGGTGGGGTTCCCTGTGCCTACAGGTCTGAATGAGTCCATGACAATGGCTATTCAGATTGATCGGCGTTTGCGGGAGCGCAAACCTGTGCACCATTTGGCGGTGTCTCCTGAGAAGGCGCCAGAGAATATGCAATGTGATAGAATTCTGTCCAGAAGCGAACGGCAGAGTCTTAGGCGAAAAAATGGGTTGTGCTTCTATTGTGGTGATTCAACTCATGTTATATCAGCATACTCTAAGCGTACAAGAAAAGTTGATAAGTCTATTTCAATTGGCACTTTGCAGTCTAAGTTTATTTTATCTGTGACCTTGATTTGTTCTTTGTCGTCAATTACCGCGGACGCCTATGTCGACTCTGGCGCCGCTTTGAGTCTTATGGATTGGTCCTTTGCCAGGCGCTGTGGGTTTAATTTAGAGCCTCTGGAAGCTCCTATACCTCTGAAGGGTATTGACTCTACGCCATTGGCTAGTAATAAACCACAATACTGGACACAAGTGACTATGCGTATGAATCCAGACCATCAGGAGACGATTCGTTTTCTTGTGTTGTACAATCTACATGATGTTCTGGTACTTGGATTGCCATGGCTGCAGGCCCATAATCCAGTCCTTGACTGGAAAGCAATGTCTGTGTTAAGCTGGGGATGTCAGGGGGCTCATGGGAACGTACCTTTGGTTTCCATTTCGTCATCTATTCCCTCTGAGATTCCGGAATTTTTATGATTATCGTGACGTTTTTGAGGAGCCTAGGCTTGGTTCACTACCTCCTCACAGAAATTGCGATTGTACCATAGATCTGATTCCGGGCAGTAAATTTCCAAAGGGTCGTTTATTTAATCTATCTGTGCCTGAACATGCTGCTATGCGAGAATATATTAAGGAGTCCCTGGAAAAGGGACATATTCGTCCATCTTCCTCTCCCTTAGGAGCCGGTTTTTTCTTTGTATCTAAAAAAGATGGCTCTTTGAGGCCGTGTATTGATTATCGACTCTTGAATAAAATCACAGTCAAATATCAGTATCCTCTGCCACTGCTGACTGATCTGTTTGCTCGAATAAAGGGGGCTAAGTGGTTCTCTAAGATTGATCTCCGTAGGGCGTATAATTTGGTGCGAATTAAGCAGGGGGATGAGTGGAAAACCGCATTTAATACGCCCGAGGGCCACTTTGAGTATCTAGTAATGCCTTTTGGTCTTTCAAATGCCCCTTCAGTTTTTCAGTCCTTTATGCATGACATTTTCCGTGAATACCTGGATAAATTTATGATTGTGTATCTTGATGATATTTTGATTTTTTCGGATGACTGGGACTCTCATGTCCAACAGGTCAGGAGGGTTTTTCAGGTTTTGCGGCCTAACTCCTTGTGTGTGAAGGGTTCTAAGTGTGTTTTTGGGGTTCAAAAAATTTCTTTTTTGGGGTACATTTTTTCCCCCTCGTCCATTGAGATGGACCCTGTCAAGGTTCGGGCTATTTGTGATTGGACGCAGCCTTCTTCTCTTAAAAGCCTTCAGAAATTTTTAGGCTTTGCTAATTTTTATCGTCGATTTATTACTGGTTTTTCTGATGTTGCTAAACCTTTGACTGATCTGACCAAGAAGGGTGCGGATGTTGCTGATTGGTCCCCTGCCGCTGTGGAGGCCTTTCAGGAGCTTAAGCGCCACTTTTCCTCTGCCCCTGTGTTGCGTCAGCCTGATGTTGCTCTTCCTTTTCAGGTTGAGGTCGACGCTTCCGAGATCGGAGCGGGGGCAGTTTTGTCGCAGAAAAGTTCCGACTGCTCCGTGATGAGACCTTGTGCTTTCTTTTCTCGAAAGTTTTCGCCTGCTGAACGAAATTATGATGTTGGTAATCGGGAGCTTTTGGCTATGAAGTGGGCTTTTGAGGAGTGGCGTCATTGGCTCGAGGGGGCCAGACATCAGGTGGTGGTATTAACCGATCACAAGAATTTGATTTATCTTGAGTCTGCCAGGCGCCTGAATCCTAGACAGGCGCGCTGGTCGTTGTTTTTCTCTCGGTTTAATTTTGTGGTTTCATATCTACCGGGTACTAAAAATGTGAAGGCGGATGCCCTTTCTAGGAGTTTCGAGCCTGATTCCCCTGGTGATTCTGAACCGACCGGTATTCTTAAGGATGGTGTAATATTGTCTGCTGTCTCCCCGGACCTGCGACGGGCCTTGCAGGAGTTTCAGGCGGATAAACCTGATCGATGCCCGCCTGGTAGACTGTTTGTTCCCGATGATTGGACCAATAGAGTCATCTCGGAGGTTCATTCTTCGGCGTTGGCAGGTCATCCGGGAATCTTTGGTACCAGGGATTTGGTTGCTAGGTCCTTCTGGTGGCCTTCCCTGTCTCGAGATGTACGAGTTTTTGTGCAGTCTTGTGATGTTTGTGCTCGGGCCAAGCCTTGTTGTTCTCGGGCCAGTGGATTGTTGTTGTCCTTGCCTATTCCGAAGAGGCCTTGGACCCACATCTCAATGGATTTTATTTCTGATCTCCCTGTTTCTCAGAAAATGTCTGTCATCTGGGTGGTGTGTGACCGTTTCTCTAAGATGGTTCATTTGGTTCCTTTGCCTAAATTGCCTTCCTCATCCGAGTTGGTTCCTCTATTTTTTCAGAATGTGGTTCGCTTGCATGGCATTCCGGAGAATATCGTTTCTGACAGGGGGACCCAGTTCGTGTCTAGATTTTGGCGGGCGTTCTGTGCTAGGATGGGCATTGATTTGTCGTTTTCGTCTGCGTTCCATCCCCAGACTAATGGCCAGACCGAACGAACTAACCAGACATTGGAGACTTATTTGAGGTGTTTTGTGTCTGCGGATCAGGATGACTGGGTTGCTTTTTTGCCGTTGGCGGAGTTTGCCCTCAATAATCGGGCCAGTTCTGCCACTTTAGTTTCTGGAATTTTTTTGCAAGTCGGGGTTTCATCCTCGTTTTTCTTCTGGTCAGGTGGAGTCTTCGGACTGTCCTGGAGTGGATGCTGTGGTGGATAGGTTGCATCAGATTTGGGGGGCAGGTAATGGACAATTTGGAGTTGTCTCAGGAGAAGATTCAGCGTTTTGCCAACCGTCATCGTCGTGTTGGTCCTCATCTTCGTGTTGGGGACTTGGTGTGGTTGTCTTCCCGTTTTGTCCCTATGAGGGTTTCTTCCCCTAAGTTTAAGCCTCGGTTCATCGGCCCGTATAGGATTTTGGAGATTCTTAACCCTGTGTCCTTTCGATTGGAACTCCCTGCATCTTTTTCTATTCATAATGTCTTCCATCGGTCATTATTGCGCAGGTATGAGGTACCTGTTGTGCCTTCCGTTGAGCCACCTGCTCCGGTGTTGGTTGAGGGTGAGTTGGAGTACATCGTGGAGAAGATCTTGGACTCCCGTGTTTCCAGACGGAAACTTCAGTATTTGGTCAAGTGGAAGGGTTACGGTCAGGAGGATAATTCTTGGGTGACAGCCTCTGATGTTCATGCCTCTGATTTGGTCCGTGCCTTTCATAGGGCTCATCCTGATCGCCCTCGGGGTTCTTGTGAGGGTTCGGTGCCCCCTCCTTAAGGGGGGGTACTGTTGTGAATTTGGTTTTGCGCTCCCCCGGTGGTCACTGGTGGTACTGGACTTGTCTTCACTTTCTCTGTTCACCTGTTTCCTCCAGGATATGGGAGTTTCTTATTTAACCTTGCTGCTCAGTCATTGCCTTGCCGGTCATCAATGTAACCAGAGCCTTCTGTTGCATGTTCCTGCTCCTAGTCTTCTGATCAGCTAAGTTGGACTTTTGTCCTGAGTTCTATTTTTGCATTTTTGTTCCAGTTCACAGTTATTGTATATTGCTGTAGCTGGAAGCTCTTGTGAGCTGAAATTACCACTCCAGTCTCATGAGTTGAGACTTGAGTTTAAAGTAATTTCAGGATGGTTTTGTAAATAGGGTTTTCAGCTGACCGTGAAGTTCCCTTTCTTATTTTCCTACTATCTAGTAAGTGGACCTCGCTTTGCTGAACCTGCCTTCATACTACGTATGTCTTTTCCCTCTGAACTCACCGTCAATACATGTGGGGGGCTTCTGTCACCTTTCTGGGGGAATTTCTACTTGAGGTAAGTCAGGCCTGTTTTTCCTCTGCCAGGGTTAGTTAGTCCTCCGGCTGGCGCTGGGCGTCTAGGGCACGTAGGCACGCTACCCGGCCACTGTTAGTTGTGCGGTAGGTTTAGCTCACGGTCAGCTCTAGCTTCCATCATCCAAGAGCTAGTCCTGATTTATGCGTTTCTGTAGTTCTCTTGTCATTGAGAACCATGACAGGCCTGGATACCTTTCTGGAAAAGTATAATGTTACAGGGTATATATATTAGATTCCTTGATAGGGCGTTGATCCAGGGAACTAGTCTGATTGCCGTATATGGGGTCGGGAAGGAATTTTTTTCCCCATGGTGGAGCTTATTCTTACGACATGGTTTTTTTTTGCCTTTCCCTGGATCAACATGTTAGGGCATGTTAGGCTATGGGTTGAACTAGATGGACTTAAAGTCTTCCTTCAACCTTAATAACTATGTAACTATGTAACCTTTATTAAAAAAAGAGCCCTCAACCAACTCTGTATTGCATGTGTAATCATTGGTACCTACACCAGTTTTAAATTTCCCTTTCTGAAATGATACTACGGACATTTTTTTAACAAACATTTTATTTATTTATTTTTTTCTCTCTTTTTTTTTTTACATCAAAATTAGGAGCTGAAATGCTCTTTATTTTAAATACAAGTACATCAACTGCGAATGGTTTCAACAGTAATAATAAAATCAACACTTTGAAATAGAAAAAAAAAAAAACACGCTCACACGTTCAAACCACAAGCTGCAGACCACTATACTTTGCAAAAATACATCCGATTTAAAAACAAAAAAAAAAACATTTAAACCACATGCTGCACAGACCACTATACTTAGTAAACACATCAGGAAAAGGCAATTAACCAATTAAGGCATGGACAAATGCACATGCAATCAATAAGATGCGCACTAACATTTTGTAATCCAAAACCAGAAGTGTAACAATTAGGAAAAGTATAATAAAAAAAAACATGCACCACTTCGGCATTTTACACCCACTCCTGGTTTTGGCTTACAAATACTGATGAAAAATCCTGACAAAATCCTGATGCAATCCTGAACGTGGACACATACCCTCCCACATGAACAGGCATAAGATTGGCAAAGGCATAATAAGGTACAGGCACATAAAGACATACTTACAAAAGCACACAGTCGTACAAAAATACACACACACACACACACGCACATAAGCTTTATGCAAATACACATATGTACAACAAAGGCAGAAAGGTGAACCCAATCAGAAGACGCATACACACACACACACAACACACACACGTAAAAAAGGCTGACAATCCTTTGGCTGGAGCTGCAGGTCTTCACAGTGGCTGGCATCAGGGTGGATCTGGACTCTAGCATGGTACTGGCTGGTGCAGGACGATGGCAGGCCTCAGGTTCTCTTCAGGTTTTAAGCTCTTGCTGTAGTCAGTACCTCATACACACACAAATGCACAGGCACACAGATGCACACAAAAATTGCAATACTCACACTGCCTCTATAGTGGCTGGAGTCTTGTGGCTGGGGTCTTGTGGCTGGCAGTCTTCTCTCTTGGGTCTTGCATGCATATGTGGGGTTGAAGGCCCAGGCCAGGTTTATATAGTTTTGGGGGTGTCTGGCCAATTGGCAACAAAATCCTGCTTCTGAGCATGCTCAGTGTAAAAAAAAACGTATTGCAGCGCTGTATTGCGTCGTACGACGTGTCCCGACGCATCCGTCGCTCATAGGCTTCCATTGCAGCCAACGACGTATGCCGCAGGATGCGTCGCAACACGTTTTATATGCGGAGACAAAAAACGTTACAATCAACGTTTTTTGCCGACGACGTGTCGCCAAATTTCGACGCATATGTCGTAAGACGGACACGACGTATGCCAATACGTCGCAATACGTCGCCAATACAAGTCTATGGGGAAAAAACGCATCCAGCAAAAACTTTTGCTGGATGCGTTTTTTCTGAAAAAAGACGTTTTTAGACGGTTTACAGTTAACGCTAGTGTGAAAGTAGCCTTAAACAACCACAGTATAGCCGGATTAAAGTGCAGAGCAAACATTAAATTAAACATCCACAAATTGCAATAAAAAAATTAAAAAATAAAACACACATAAAAAAGAAAATGCGCAGATACATTCTATACTTAGATCTCTTGAAAGCAGATCTGAGAGAGAGCTTGTCTTGTGTGTGTCCTATGCTGCAGGCAATTGACAAACCAAGAAAAAACTTTATCTATATATATATGGGTTGTTTTGTCACTGTCTAGACACCGTCTAGACGCTTATCTTGTTATTTTATTAAACGACGCATGCGTCACACAACGCGCTGCGACACACGGACTTGCGCCCTCTGCGTTCTCAATTGACTTAAATGGGGTTTTTGACGCATTGGCGACGCATGCGTTTTTTAAAAAAATTTAGACGCTACAAAACTGCAACATGTAGCGCCGGCCGCGCCCTGCCAGGTGCGCCCAAATGACACATGCGTCGGAAAACGCGTGAAAACGCATAACAACGCATGTCCATGCGCCCCCAATGTTAAAGATAGGGGCGCATGACGTATGCGTCGACGATGCTGCGTCCAAAGGCGCAAATGTGAACGTAGCCTTATACTAATTTACTGAGATAATGACTTATGGGTTTTCATTGGCTGTAAGCCATAATCATCAACATTAACATAAATAAATACTTAAAATAGATCACTCTGTTTGTAATGACTCTAGGTACTATATGAGATTCACTTTTTGTATTGAAGCACAGAAATAAATTAACTTTTTGATGATATTCTAATTTTGTGAGAAGCACTTGTATTTGAGTTAGTCCTGAAAAGGGCTGTTGGTTTAATGTAACACCAGCAGCAACTCTCCCTACACTATGTCCGTGTGCAATGCTCCAAACATGGCGTCACCAGGTCTTAGGCTACGTTCACACGATCCTTTTTTTGCTGCGGATCCGCAGCGGATTTTGCACTGCGGATCCGCAGCCGTTTTCCATGCAGGGTACAGTACAATGTAACCCTATGGAAAACTCCAACTGCTGTGCCCACTATCCTTTTTTCCGCTGGAAAATCCGCGCGGATTTTCTGCGGAAAAAAAGAAGTACCATGTCAATTCTTGCTGCGGATTCCGCTCCTGTTTTCAACATGCACCAATAGGAAAGTGCTGTTGAAAACCCGCAGAGGAATCCGCAAAAGAAACAGTCGGAAAATCAGCAGTGCAGTTTTGCACTGTGGATTTTCCAAAACAGGACCTGAAAAAAAAAGGACCAAAAAAAGGATCGTGTGAACGTAGCCTTATACAGACTTGATGGTACTATACGGCGGACAGACAGAGTAATGCCAGTAGCCAACATGTTTATGGCGGGCAATCCTGTCTAATAGCGGCTAAACACGTGAGTATAACACCCAAATACCCGGATACTCGATCAAGTACTGAGCCCGCTCTCCCATCACCACACATCAACCTTCTTGATGCATAGAAAACCCCCAAAGGCTGATTATAATCATGGCTCCGCTCCATACACCTCATACACACACAGCTCCGCTCCGTACACACACGGCTCCGCTCCGTACACCTCCTACACACACTGCTCCGCTCCGTACACCTCGTACACACACGGCTCCGCTCCGTACACCTCGTACACACACGGCTCCGCTCCGTACACCTCGTACACACACGGCTCCGCTCCGTACACCTCGTACACACACGGCTCCGCTCCGTACACCTCGTACACACACGGCTCCGCTCCGTACACCTCGTACACACACGGCTCCGCTCCGTACACCTCGTACACACACGGCTCCGCTCCGTACACCTCGTACACACACGGCTCTGCTCCGTACACCTCGTACACACACGGCTCTGCTCCGTACACCTCGTACACACACGGCTCTGCTCCGTACACCTCGTACACACACGGCTCTGCTCCGCACACCTTGTACACACACAGCTCCGCTCCGTACACCTCGTACACACACGACTCCGCTCCGTACACCTCGAACACACACGGCTCCGCTCCGTACACACGGCTCCGCTCCGTACACCTCGTACTAACACGGCTCTGCTCCGTACACCTCGTACACACACGGCTCCGCTCCGTACACCTCGTACACACACGGCTCCGCTCCGTACACCTCGTACACACACGGCTCCGCTCCGTACACCTCGTACACACACGGCTCGGCTCCGTACACCTCGTACACACACGGCTCGGCTCCGTACACCTCGTACACACACGGCTCGGCTCCGTACACCTCGTACACACACGGCTCGGCTCCGTACACCTCGTACACACACGGCTCGGCTCCGTACACCTCGTACACACACGGCTCGGCTCCGTACACCTCGTACACACACGGCTCGGCTCCGTACACCTCGTACACACACGGCTCGGCTCCGTACACCTCGTACACACACGGCTCGGCTCCGTACACCTCGTACACACACGGCTCCGCTCCGTACACCTCGTACACACACGGCTCCGCTCCGTACACCTCGTACACACACGGCTCCGCTCCGTACACCTCGTACACACACGGCTCCGCTCCGCACACCTTGTATACACACGGCTCTGCTCTGTACACCCCGTACACACACGGCTCTGCTATATCCACACTGTAAACCCCTCCTGACCCCACACATAAACTTCCCCTCATCCAGCACCATGACAACCAGCACAGCAGAGTCCTGCATACACTGAGGCCCCTGATCATGTGACCCTGACTCCTCCCCCCTGTGACCTCATCACAGGTCCTGTGCACAGAGCAGCCATATAGGTGGAGTGCGGCTCTGCGGGTGGAGGTCGGTGCTGGAGGCTCCATTATTCTCTGGTTGAGCCTAGACTGTATGGGCTCCTTCCAGGTATATATTCCTGAACATAGCAGACTTTATGGGCTGCTGCCTGGCCCTGACTGCTGCCTATACATGACACTAGAATATATGTGCTCCTTCAAGGTATAAATTATTAAAGGGCACCTGTCACCCCGTTTTTTCGGTATGAGATAAAAATACTGTTAAATAGGGCCTGAGCTGAGCATTACAATAGTGTAGTTTGTGTACCCCGATTCCCCACCTATGCTGCCGAAATACGTTACCGAAGTAGTCGTTTTCGCCTGTCAATCAGGCTGGTCAGGTCAAAAGGGTGTGGTGTCCTCCCCCAGATCTTGCGTAGTTTTCCGTTGGTGGCGTAGTGGTGTGCGCATGTCCAAGGTCCAGAATCCTCTGCCAGGGGATTTCAAAGAGCGCGGTGTCCGTTATTGCATTGGTGATCGGTGGGCGCGGCCATCTTCCTTTGGCCGCGCGTGCGCAGAAGCGGCGCTGTGCTGGCCGCGACGCTCTGCTGGCCGCGGCTTCAGGAAAATGGCCGCGGGATGCCGCGCGTGCGCAGATGGATATCGCGGCGGCCATTTTCCTGAAGCCGCGGCCAGCAGAGCGTCGCGGCCAGCACAGCGCCGCTTCTGCGCACGCGCGGCCAAAGGAAGATGGCCGCGCCCACCGATCACCAATGCAATAACGGACACCGCGCTCTTTGAAATCCCCTGGCAGAGGATTCTGGACCTTGGACATGCGCACACCACTACGCCACCAACGGAAAACTACGCAAGATCTGGGGGAGGACACCACACCCTTTTGACCTGACCAGCCTGATTGACAGGCGAAAACGACTACTTCGGTAACGTATTTCGGCAGCATAGGTGGGGAATCGGGGTCCACAAACTACACTATTGTAATGCACAGCTCAGGCCCTATTTAACAGTATTTTTATCTCATACTGAAAAAACGGGGTGACAGGTTCCCTTTAATGCCAGCAGAATATATGGGCTCCTGCCGGGTCCTGACTGCAGCCCATACAGTCTAGCCAGCTCACTGGTGTAGACACTAGACTGTACGGGCTCCTGTCAGGTATATATTATTGTAGATACAGACTGTATGGGCCCCTGTCAGGTGTATATTGGTGATGATATCAGAATGTATGGGCCCCTGTCAGGTATATATTACTGATGATATCAGAATGTATGGGCCCCTGTCAGGTATATATTAGTGATGGTATCAGAATGTATGGGCCCCGTCAGGTATATATATTAGTGATGATATCAGAATGTATGGGCCCCTGTCAGGTATATATTATTGTAGATATAGACTGTATGGGCCCCTGTCAGGTATATATGCTGCGATTGTTCTCGTATGCTGATTCGGCATGCAAAAATAATCACAGATGTGATCTGCCCCATAGATTAACACTGGTCCGAGTGCCATGCGATGTTTTCTCACATAGCGCTCGTCCGTATTCTACGCTAGTGTGACCCCGGCCTTAAACTTATGAAGCGACACAGACCACCTGCACTTCAGCCACCATCAATATTTAAATTACAAGTTTTTCACCATCCAAAACCTAGTTCAATAGGTTTCTTAAAGGGAACCTGTCACCAGGTTTTCCCCATATATAGTACCACCAGCACCTATATGCCCTTATACACACCCTTCTAGAGTGCTGTACCGTATATTCTCGAGTATAAGCCAAAATTTCCAGCCCACTTTTTTGGGCAGAAAGTGACCCTCTCGGCTTATACTCAAGTCATTGTCGGCGGGGGAGCGGCGGCTGTCACATACTCACCTCCTGGCGCGGTCCCTGCATGTCCGATGGTCTCTGGTCAGCTCTTCCTGTGTTCAGCAGTCACGTGGTACCGCTCATTAAAGTAATGAATATGGCCTACTATATATACACAGCATTTTAGAATGCTGTATATACGTGCATATAGATGGTGGCTGTACTTTATATGGGGGGGGGGACAGAAACAATGATTGAATAACTTGTACTAAGTAAACGGCTATGGTGCAAGAAAATATAGGGTACTTAGTTAACACGTTTGTTTGATTAAAAAAAAAAATTGCAAAAGCAATCCCACCACTTCATCTTGAACCTAATTGGGACAGTCCTAACTAATATTAAAAACCTTAATATACACTGCTCAAAAATATAAAAACGGAACCCTAAAATCCCACATCCTAGATATCACTGAATTAAATATTCCAGTTGTAAATCTTTATTCATTACATAGTGGAATGTGTTGAGAACAATAAAAGCTAAAAAAGAACAAAGTAAATCACAACTAATATAGCACGGAGGTCTGGAGTTGGAATGATGCTCAAAATCAAAGTGGAAAATGAAGTTATGGCTGATCCAACTTCAGCGGAAATGTCTCAAGACAAGGAAATGATGCTCAGTAATGTGTGTTGCCTCCACGTGCGTGCATGATCTCCCTACAATGCCTGGGCATTCTCCTAATGAGGCGGTGGATGTTATCCTGAGGGATGTCCTCTCAGACCTGGAATAAAGTATCCGCCAACTCCTGGCCAGTCTGTGGTGCAACGTGACATTGGTAGATGGAGCAAGACAAGATGTGCGCGATAGGATTAAGGGCTAGTGGACGGGCAGGCCAGTCCTTAGCATCAATGCCTTCATCTTGCAGGAACTGCTGACACACTCCAGCCACATGAGGTCTGGCATTGTCATGCATCAGAAGGAACCCAGGGCCCAATGCACGAGCATATGGTCTCAGAAGGGGTCTGAGGATCTCATCTCGGTACTTAATGGCAGTCAGGCTACCTATGGCGAGCACATGGAGGGCTGTGTGGCCCTCCAAAGAAATGCCACCCCACACCATTTCTGACCCACTGCCAAACCGGTCATGCTGAAAGATGTTGCAGGCAGATCTCTCTCCATGGTGTCTTCAGACTCTGTTACGTCTGTCACATGTGCTCCGTGTGAACCTGCTTTCATCTGTGAAGAGCACAGGGCGCCTGTAGTGAATTTGCCAATCCTGGTGCTCTGTGGCAAATGCGAAGCTGTTATGACCCCAATGGCAGAGGGTCTCAGAAATAGTTTCTAAGTCTGCAAACACAAAAACCAGCTCATAGGGCAGTGGTAACTGATCTGACCATATATCTAATCCTAGCACCACAAATAACAGCAGCCGGGGAACGTGCCTACGTTGATTCTAGACGTCTCGCGCCAGCCGGAGAACTAACTAACCCTAGAAGGGAAAAGAAAGACCTTTCTTGCCTCCAGAGAAAAGACCCCAAAAGTTGGATACAAGCCCCCAACAAATAATAACGGTGAGGTAAGAGGAAAAGACAAACGTAAGGATGAGCTAGGTATTTAGCAAAGAGAGGCCCACTAGCTAATAGCAGAATATAGTAAGATAACTTATATGGTCAGCAAAAACCCTATCAAAAATATCCACGCTGGATATTCAAGAACCCCCGAACCGTCTAACGGCCCGGGGGGAGAACACCAGCCCCCTAGAGCTTCCAGCAAGGTCAGGAATCACATTTAGTACAAGCTGGACAAAAATGAAAGCAAGCAAATAACCCAAAAAACAAAGAAGCAGGACTTAGCTTAATTTTGCAAGAACCAGGACCAGCAGATAGGAGCAAACAAAAAGGATCTGATTACAACGATGCCAGGCACTGGACTAAGGATCCAGGAGGTTTATATAGCAACACTCCTGGACTAACGACCCAGGTGGGTGCAAACTGAGGAAAGAAAATCCCAGAGTCATATCACTAATAACCACCAGAGGGAGCCAAGAAGTCTAATTCACAACAGTACCCCCCCCTTAAGGAGGGGTCACCGAACCCTCACCAAGAACACCAGGGCGATCAGGATGAGCAGCGTGAAAGGCACGAACTAAATCGGCTGCATGCACATCAGAGGCAACCACCCAGGAATTATCCTCCTGACCATAGCCCTTCCACTTGACCAGATACTGAAGCCTCCGTCTGGAGAGACGAGAATCCAAGATCTTCTCCACCACGTACTACAACTCGCCCCCAACCAACACCGGAGCAGGAGGCTCAACAGAAGGAACCACAGGTACAACGTACCGCCGCAACAAGGACCTATGGAACACGTTGTGAATGGCAAACGACACCGGAAGATCCAAGCGAAAGAACACAGGATTAAGGATTTCCAATATCTTGTAAGGACCGATGAAGCGAGGCTTAAATTTAGGAGAGGAGACCTTCATAGGAACAAATCGAGAAGACAGCCATACCAAATCCCCAACACGAAGTCGGGGACCCACACCGCGGCGGCGGTTGGCAAAACGCTGAGCCTTCTCCTGTGACAACTTTAAGTTGTCCACCACATGATTCCAGATCTGCTGCAACCTATCCACCACAGAATCTACCCCAGGACAGTCAGAAGGCTCCACATGTCCCGAGGAAAAACGAGGATGGAAACCAGAGTTGCAGAAAAATGGCGAAACCAAAGTAGCGGAACTAGCCCGGTTATTAAGGGCAAACTCAGCAAACGGCAAGAAGGTCACCCAATCATCCTGATCTGCCGAAACAAAACACCTCAAATAAGCCTCCAGAGTCTGATTAGTTCGCTCCGTTTGTCCATTAGTCTGAGGATGAAAGGCAGACGAAAACGACAACTCAATGCCCATCCTAGCACAAAAGGATCGCCAGAACCTGGAAACAAACTGGGATCCTCTGTCAGACACAATATTCTCAGGAATGCCGTGTAAACGAACCACATTCTGAAAGAACACAGGAACCAGATCGGAAGAGGAGGGCAGCTTAGGCAAAGGCACCAAATGGACCATTTTGGAAAAGCGATCACATACCACCCAGATGACAGACATGCCCTGAGACACCGGGAGATCAGAAATGAAATCCATGGAAATGTGTGTCCAAGGCCTCTTCGGGACAGGCAAGGGCAAGAGCAACCCGCTGGCACGAGAACAGCAAGGCTTAGCTCGAGCACAAGTCCCACAGGACTGCACAAATGACCGCACATCCCGTGACAAGGAAGGCCACCAAAAGGACCTAGCCACCAGATCTCTGGTGCCAAAAATTCCCGGACGACCTGCCAACACCGAGGAATGAACCTCGGAAATGACTCTGCTGGTCCACCTATCAGGAACAAACAGTCTGTCAGGTGGAGAAGGGTCAGGTCTACCAGCCTGAAATCTCTGCAACACGCGTCTCAAATCAGGAGAAATGGCTGACAAGATAACTCCCTCTTTAAGAATACCAACTGGTTCTGCGACTCCAGGAGAGTCAGGCACAAAGCTCCTTGAAAGAGCATCAGCCTTCACATTCTTTGAACCTGGTAAATACGAGACCACAAAGTCAAAACGGGAGAAAAACAATGACCAGCGGGCCTGTCTAGGATTCAGGCGTTTATCAGACTCGAGATACATCAGATTTTTGTGATCAGTCAAGACCACCACACGATGCTTAGCACCCTCGAGCCAATGACGCCACTCCTCAAATGCCCACTTCATGGCCAGCAACTCCCGATTGCCGACATCATAATTCCGCTCAGCAGGCGAAAACTTCCTGGAGAAGAAAGCACATGGTCTCATTACCGAGCAACCAGGGCCTCTCTGTGACAAAACGGCCCCTGCCCCAATCTCAGAAGCATCCACTTCGACCTGAAAGGGAAGTGAGACATCAGGCTGGCACAAAACAGGCGCCGAAGTAAACCGGCGCTTCAACTCTTGGAACGCCTCCACGGCTGCAGGAGCCCAGTTAGCAACATCAGAACCTTTCTTGGTCATATCCGTCAAAGGTTTAACAACGCTAGAAAAATTAGCGATAAAACGACGGTAGAAGTTAGCAAAACCCAAGAACTTCTGAAGACTCTTAACTGACGTGGGTTGAGTCCAATCATGAATAGCTCGGACCTTGACTGGGTCCATCTCCACAGCAGAAGGGGAAAAAATAAACCCCAAAAAGGGAACCTTCTGTACTCCAAAGAGACACTTTGAGCCCTTAACAAACAAAGCATTCTCACGCAAAACCTGAAACACCATCCTGACCTGCTCCACATGTGAGTCCCAATCTTCAGAGAAACCCAGAATATCATCCAGATAAACAATCATAAATTTATCCAGATACTTCCGGAAAATATCATGCATAAAGGACTGAAACACTGAGGGCGCATTAGAGAGCCCAAAAGGCATCACCAAGTACTCAAAATGACCTTCGGGCGTATTAAATGCAGTCTTCCATTCATCTCCTTGCTTAATGCGCACAAGGTTGTACGCACCACGAAGATCTATCTTGGTGAACCACTTGGCACCTTTAATCCGGGCAAACAAGTCCGACAACAGAGGCAAAGGATACTGAAATTTAAGTGATTTTATTCAGAAGCCGATAGTCAATACAAGGTCTCAAAGATCCGTCCTTCTAGGCCACAAAAAAGAATCCCGCACCAAGAGGGGAAGAGGATGGACGGATATGCCCCTTCTCCAGAGACTCCTTGATATACGAACGCATTGCGGCATGCTCAGGTACAGACAGATTAAATAATCTTCCCTTAGGAAATTTACTACCTGGAATCAAATCTATGGCGCAGTCACAGTCCCTATGAGGAGGCAGAGCACTGGATCTGGACTCGCTGAATACATCCTGATAATCAGACAAATACTCAGGAACTTCCGAAGGAGTAGAGGAAGCAATAGACACCGGCGGGGAATCAGCATGAATTCCCTGACAGCCCCAACTTGACACAGACATTGGCTTCCAATCCAAGACTGGATTGTGGGTCTGTAACCATGGCAGACCCAAAACGACCAAATCATGCATTTTATGCAGAACAAGAAAACGAATCACCTCCCGATGTTCAGGAGTCATGCACATGTTTACCTGCGTCCAAAACTGCAGTTTATTTTCCGCCAATGGCGTAGCATCAATACCTGTAAGAGGAATAGGATTTACCAACGGTTCAAGAACAAAACCACAGCGCTTGGCAAATGACAGATCCATAAGACTCAGGGCAGCACCTGAATCCACAAACGCCATAACAGGGTAAGAAGACAATGAGCAAATTAAAGTCACAGACAAAATAAATTTAGGTTGCAAATTACCAATGGCGACAGGACTGACCACCCTTGTTAGGCGTTTAGAGCATGCTGATATAACATGTGTAGAATCACCACAGTAAAAACATAACCCATTCTGACGTCTATGATTTTTCCGCTCATTTCTAGTCTGAATTCTATCACATTGCATTAAATCAGATGTTTGTTCAGACAACACCACCAGAGGATTAGCGGTTTTGCGCTCCCGCAAACGCCGGTCAATTTGAATAGCCAGCACCATAGAATCATTCAGACTTGTAGGAATGGGGAAACCCACCATCACATTCTTAATGGCTTCAGAAAGGCCATTTCTGAAATTTGCGGCCAGAGCACACTCATTCCACTGAGTAAGCACGGACCATTTCCGAAATTTTTGGCAATACACTTCAGCTTCATCCTGGCCCTGAGAAAAAGCCAGCAAGGCTTTTTCTGCCTGAACTTCAAGATTGGGTTCCTCGTAAAGCAATCCGAGCGCCAGAAAAAACGCATCAATATTTGCCAATGCCGGATCTCCTGGCGCTAGCGAAAAAGCCCGATCCTGAGGGTCGCCCCGTAAAAAAGAGATAACAATTTTCACTTGCTCAGCTGGATCTCCAGATGAACGGGGTCTCAGAGAAAGAAACAATTTACAATTGTTCCTGAAATTCCTAAACCTAAATCGGTCTCCAGAAAACAGTTCAGGAATAGGTATTTTAGGTTCAGACATTGGACTACTGGTAACAAAATCTTGTATGCCCTGCACACGAGCAGCAAGCTGGTCTACACTTGTAATCAAGGTCTGGACATTCATGTCTGTAGCAAGCACAAGCCACTCAAAGGTAAAGGGGAGGAAGAGAGGAAAAAAAAAAATTTCAGAATTTCCTTTCTTATTATCCCACTTCTGCAATGCAATAAACATTCAATGTTGGCCTGGCATACTGTTATGACCCCAATGGCAGAGGGTCTCAGAAATAGTTTCTAAGTCTGCAAACACAAAAACCAGCTCATAGGGCAGTGGTAACTGATCTGACCATATATCTAATCCTAGCACCACAAATAACAGCAGCCGGGGAACGTGCCTACGTTGACTCTAGACGTCTCGCGCCAGCCGGAGAACTAACTAACCCTAGAAGGGAAAAGAAAGACCTTTCTTGCCTCCAGAGAAAAGACCCCAAAAGTTGGATACAAGCCCCCAACAAATAATAACGGTGAGGTAAGAGGAAAAGACAAACGTAAGGATGAGCTAGGTATTTAGCAAAGAGAGGCCCACTAGCTAATAGCAGAATATAGTAAGATAACTTATATGGTCAGCAAAAACCCTATCAAAAATATCCACGCTGGATATTCAAGAACCACCGAACTGTCTAACGGCCCGGGGGGAGAACACCAGCCCCCTAGAGCTTCCAGCAAGGTCAGGAATCACATTTAGTACAAGCTGGACAAAAATGAAAGCAAGCAAATAACCCAAAAAACAAAGAAGCAGGACTTAGCTTAATTTTGCAAGAACCAGGACCAGCAGATAGGAGCAAACAAAAAGGATCTGATTACAACGATGCCAGGCACTGGACTAAGGATCCAGGAGGTTTATATAGCAACACCCCTGGACTAACGACCCAGGTGGGTGCAAACTGAGGAAAGAAAATCCCAGAGTCATATCACTAATAACCACCAGAGGGAGCCAAGAAGTCTAATTCACAACACGAAGCGTCCTGCACGGTGTTGGGCTGTGAGCACAACTCCCATCTGTGGTCGTCGGGCACTCAGACCATCCTCATGGAGTCGGTTTCTAACCGTTTGTGCAGACACATGCACATTTGTGGCCTGCTGGAGGTCATTTTGCGGGGTTCTGGCAGTGCTCCTCCTGTTCCTCCTTGCACAAAGGCTGAGGTAGTAGTCCTGCTGCTGGGTTGTTGCCTTCCTACGGCCCCCTCCACGTCTCCTGGTGTACTGGCCTGTCTCCTGGTAGCGCCTCCAGCATCTGGACACTACGCTGACAGACACAGCAAACCTTCTTGCCACAGCTCGCATTGATGTGCCATCCTTGATGAGCTGCACTACCTGAGCCACTTGTGTGGGTTGTAGAGTCCGTCTCATGCTACCACGAATGTGAAAGCACAACCAGCATTCAAAAGTGACCAAAACATCAGCCAGAAAGCATTGTTACCGAGATGTGGTCTGTGGTCCCCACCTGCAGAACCACTCCTTTATTGAGTGTCTTGATAATTGGCAATCAATTCCATCTGTTGTATTTTCCATTTGACAATCAATTTCACATACTTTTGTGCAAACAGTGTTGCTTCCTAAGTGGACAGTTTGATTTCACAGACGTTTAATGTACTTGGAGTTATATTCTGTTGTTTAATTGTTCCCTTTAGTTTTTTGAGCAGTGTATATTGATGTGGTTTTCCATTGCTGTGTCCAGTAGGTGGGCCCAATCCTTCTCATCCCTTACCCACATGCATGTCACATGACAAAATAGTGTTTTTAATTTTAGACTTAGGACTGTCCAAATTACGGTCACCGTGAAGTGGTGGGATGGCTTCGGCTTTTTTTTTTTTTTTTTTGGTTACATAACACTTTTTTTTTAACTAAATACCCTATATTATTTTCATGCACTATGCTATTTATTTACTGCAGGGTATTCAATCATGTTTCAGTCTGTTTTTTTTTTCTGTTCAGAGGTGTCACGATATTGTATGACATGTAATATGATTTTGTAGCTTTGCCTGTCAGACCCATGCTGCAGGCTAAAACCCCCCCTTCTCTCTGTATTTGTGTTTGCTGAGATGTGGACGTGTATAAAAGTTTTTATTGCTAGCTGTAAATTCCAGGCTCTGGGCAACTTACTCATCCCTCCTCCCATCTATAATCAGCTAGAACTGGTATAGAATTTCCCAAAATCCATGAAGTCCTTTGTTCCAATACTGTAAGATATTGGGCCAACAATTTGGCCTAGGAAAATAATAAGTACATATTGCTAAGGTCCATCGGCGGATCTGTCAAACACTGTAAGCATGAGCCTCTAGTTCAAACAGGGACAGAGTACAGATTTCTCCGGAACCGGGCGTCACAACAAGCCCGAATTTAGTATCCTTAGAAAGCCAATTGTAGAATAAGAAGAATGCTGGGTGTGTTATGATTCTGACATGTTTGGGAATGAAAATACGAGACTTATAAGAATTAGAGTTAAATTTGGTAAGTTTGAAGGGAGAGGACGGACTGGGAAAGCCAGCCCTTTTGGTGATGTCACGGGCTGCAGTCTATAAGTCTCTGGCAGGCCCCCAGCAGTTGGTTTTACCTGAGGAGCCCTGACTGCTAGCCCTGATGAACTGGGACATATGGGAACTCCGCCCACTAGCCTGGTTGCCTGCAATGCCCTGAATACATGTAAGTGTTAATGTCTCATTTAACCCCTGTTATTTTTATAATTACCTTGTACATATTTTCAATTGTCTCATATTGTAACATCTTTATATGCCTTTTTGTAAACACTGCATTAATTTTTTTACGGAGTAAAATATCTAAATACTAGTTTCGTTCTCCTGTTCTAAAACGTACCTTAAGTCTTCTGAAGGGAGTTACGCTACTGTTTTGGGTAGCTTCGGACCCGTTTAATCGAAGCTGGTGGCAGCATACCTTTGTTCTGTGCCTTTGGGAGTCACTGTAGCGACGGCAGCGTTGATAATTATTGTTCCTGCCTGAGTGGGAGTAGTTATATCGCCTCGCTGCAGCTTGACCAATAGCCAGTACAAAGCAGGCAGCCTTTCTGGCGACTAATTACCCTAGGTGCAGTACCGTACCTGACCTGAGGGTAAGGGGGGTGCCAGAGAGCTGCAAGTTCAAGCGTAACTGTAAAGCAGGATATACATAAATCCCTGCAGTTCGTGGTATATTGAAGAGCAGGGGGATAACTAAAATAAGCCCCTGCTGTAAACAAAGAGGTCAATAGCCTTGTGTGTGTTTTTTCATCACATTGTAGCAGTGGAGGGATAACTAGGATAAGCCCCCCTGCGCATGTGATAGCCGTCTATTGGCCTAAAGTCATCCAGATCCGTGACGTAGGGGTGAAGGTCACGGTGTGAATTGTGACAAGAGGCCAGTGTGAATGTGTACTTAGACGCTGCATGCAAACACCTGGTCACAGATTCCCTTTAACTCTTTAATGACCAATACACCTTTTTACTGATCTAAGATGTAAGATCTAAGAGAATACCATCCCCAGACAGGTGGCAACCCTGCAGCTGTTGGCTGTACAACAGGGGTGTCAAACTGCATTCCTCGAGGGCCTCAAAACATCCATGTTTTCAAGATTTCCTTAGCATTGCACAAAGTGCTGGAATCATTATCTGTGCAGGTGGTTAAATTGTCACCTGTGCAATACAAGGAAATCCTGAAAACATGACCTGTTTGCGGCCCTCGAGGAATGCAGTTTGACACCCCTGCTGTACAATATAGCTGACAAAATGCTGCATCAGCCACAATCAGTGTTGGCACTGACCTTGGCTGTTTAAACCCCTTAAATGCTGCTGTCAAGTGACTTAAGCACCTAAATGGTTAAGGCTATGTGCGCACGTTGCAGATTTGCTTGAGGAAATTTCTGCATGGTTACTGCGTCTCTTAGCAGAAAACGCAGTGGAAATTCTGTACTTTTTTATGCGGATTTGATGCGTTTCTATAAATCATGAGCGCTAAATATATATTAAAAAAAATAAAAATAAGGAAAATGCATCACATTTCCTTTATTTATTCAAACTCTTCACGAGATACCCTCATTAATATTAACTAAAGAGACACACACACACACACACACACACACACACACACACTCACACTCTTGTAGGAGCTTTAACATAATTAACCTACATATGCTGTAAAAAAACAACTAAGAAACCTGCGTGAAATGCAATGTTTATTTTTCAAAAAATTAAAATAAAACCTGCATGGGCTCCCGCATAATTTTCATAACCAGCAGAGGGAAAGCTGACAGCTGATGTTACTATTCTGGAAAGGAGCCAATAACCATAAAGGCTCCCAGGCTATTAATATCAGCTCACAGCTGTTTGCTTAGCCTTTACTGGCTATTTTACAGGGAGACACAAAATATTGACATGGGGTCCCTCTATCAAATCCAACCAGCAAAGGTTAGGCAGACAGCTGTAGGCTGATATTAATAGCCTGTGAAGAGGCCATGGATATTGGCAGCCCCACAGGCTAAAAACCATCAGCTCTCAGCCGTCCCAGAAATGGCGCATATTATAGATGTGCCAATTTTGGCATTTAGCCTCGCTCTTCCTACTTGCCCTGTAGCAGTGGGGTTCATATTTGTGCGGTTGATGTCACCTTTTTATTGTCAAGAAACAACAAGCCCACAGGTTAGTAATGGAGAGGCATCTATCAGACATCTCTCCATTACTACGCTGGCCTAATGTCACCTTACAATACAAAGGTGACATTAACCCCTTATTACCCCATATGCCACCGCTACAGGGCAGTGAGAAGACAGAGGCTGAGTGCCAGAATTGGCGCATCATACAGATGCACCTTTTCTGGGGTGGTAATAACCATGGTCCCTCTCTAGGCTATAATATCTGTCCTCAGTCACTGGCTTTCCCTCTGTAGCACAGAAAATTGTGCGGGAGCCCACGCCAGTTTTTTCAGTGAAGCATTTTTATTAAATACACACAGGCCCCAAATTTTACAGACACAGACACACACACACTACTAACCGTATTAGTCACTGACCTATATAAGTCTAAGGCTACGTTCACATTAGCGTTAAGCTAATGTGCGTCGGGTTTGCGTCGGCGACGCAGCGGCGACGCATGCGTCATGCGCCCCTATACTTAACATGGGGGACGCATGCGGTTTTTTTTGTTGCGTTGTGCGATACATGCGTCTTTTTTGCCGCAAGCGTCGGACCAAGAAAACGCAACAAGTTGCATTTTTCTTGCGTCCAATTTTCGGCAAAAACCGACGCATGCGTCGCAAAACGCAGCGTTTTTGCGTGCGTTTTGACGCGTTTTTGCGTGCGTTGTGCGTTGCGTCGCCGACGCAGCGGCGCACAACGCTAGTGTGAACGTAGCCTAACTGTTCTGCAACGGTTTGCTGTATGTAAACCATGTCTCCTATCCTGTCAGCATCTGCAATGATTTGACAGAAGCCAACAAATTAACTATCGGCTATTCTGCTGTCCGTGTGATAGATTATATGTATACACACACACACACACACACACACACACACACACACACACACACACACACACACACACCAAATGTTTAGACACACCTCATTTAAAGATTTTTCTGTATTTTCTTTACTATGAAAATTGTACATTCACACTGAAGGCATCAAAACTATGTGGAATTATATACTTAATAAAAGTGTAAGACAACTGAAAATATGTCTTATATTCTAGGTTTTTCAAAGTAGCCACCTTTTGCTTTGATGGCTGCTTTGCACACTCTTGGCATTTTCTTGATGAGCTTCAAGAGGTAGTCACCGGGAATGGTCTTCCAACAATCTTGAAGGAGTTCCCAGAGATGCTTAGCACTTGTTGGCCCTTTTTGCCTTCACTCTGCGGTCCAGCTCACCCCAAACCATCTCGATTGGGTTCAGGTCTGGTGACTGTGGAGACCAGGTCATCTGGCGTAGCACCCCATCACTCATCTTCTTGGTCAAATAGCCCTTACACAGCCTGGAGGTGTGTTTGGGGTCATTGTCCTGTTGAAAAATAAATGATGGTCCAACTAAACGCAAACCGGATGGAATAGCATGCCGCTGCAAGAAGCTGTGGTAGCCATGCTGGGTCAGTATGCCTTCAATTTTGAATAAATCCCCAACAGTGTCACCAGCAAAGCACCCCCAAACCATTACATCTCCTCCTCCATGCTTCACGGTGGGAACCAGGCATGTAGAGTCCATCCGTTCACCTTTTCTGTGTTGCACAAAGACACGGTGGTTGGAACCAAAGATCTCAAATTTGGACTCATCTGACCAAAGCACAGATTTCCACTGGTCTAATGTCCATTCCTTGTGTTATTTAGCCCAAACAAGTCTCTTCTGCTTGTTCCCTGTCCTTAGCAGTGGTTTCCTAGCAGCTATATTACCATGAAGGCCTGCTGCACAAAGTCTCCTCTTAAGGGCTTGTTTCTATTTGCGAGAAACACGTCCGTATCTCGCACGTGGAAACCAAGCTGTGACGCCGGCACTCCACAGCGGAGCGTGCGGCTGCATACGAACACATGGCGCCACAGCTTGGTTTCCACATGCGAGATACGGATGTTTTTCTCGCAAATGGAAACAAGCCCTAACAGTTGTTGTAGAGATGCATCTGCTGCTAGAACTCTGTGTGGCATTGACCAGGTCTCTAATCTGAGCTGCTGTTAACCTGCGATTTCTGAGGCTGGTGACTCGGATAAACTTATCCTCAGAAGCAGAGGTGACTCTTGGTCTTCCTTTCCTGGGGCGGTCCTCATGTGAGCCAGTTTCTTTGTAGCGCTTGGTGGTTTTTGCCACTGCACTTGGGGACACTTTCAAAGTTTTCCCAATTTTTCGGACCGTCTGACCTTCATTTCTTAAAGTAATGATGGCCACTCGTTTTTCTTTACTTAGCTGCTTTTTTTCTTGCCATAATACAAATTCAAACAGTCTATTCAGTAGGACTATCAGCTGTGTATCCACCAGACTTCTGCACAACACAACTGGTGGTCCCAACCCCATTTATAAAGCAAGAAATCCCACTTATTAAACCTGACAGGGCACACCTGTGAAGTGAAAACCATTTATGGTGACAACCTCTTGCAGCTCATCAAGAGAATGCCAAGAGTGTCGAAAGCAGTCATCAAAGCAAAAGGTGGCTACTTTGAAGAACCTAGAATATAAGACCTTTTCAATTGTTTCACTCTTTTTTGTTAAGTATATAATTCCACATGTGTTAATTAATAGTTTTGATGCCTTCAGTGTGAAAGCCAGAGGAGTGACTGCTCCAGTAAGGAGGGAAATAGGAGAGCAGGGCAGGCCAGACAGGTGCTGGTAGTGGGGGACTCAATTATTAGGGGAACAGATAGGGCAATCTGTCACAAAGACAGGGATCGTCGAACGGTGTGCTGCCTACCTGGCGCTCGAGTCCGACACATCGCTGATCGGGTGAACAGATTACTGGGAGGGGCTGGTGAGGACCCAGCGGTCATGGTGCACATTGGCACAAATGACAAAGTTAGAGGTAGGTGGAAGGTCCTTAAAGATGATTTCAGGGAATTAGGCTGCAAGCTGAAACCAAGGACCTCCAACGTGGTATTTTCCGAAATACTGCCTGTACCACGTGCCACGCCAGAGAGGCAACGGGAGATTAGGGAGGTTAATAAGTGGCTCAAGAATTGGTGTAGGAAGGAGGGGTTTGGGTTCCTGCAGAACTGGGCCGACTTCTCAGTTGGCTACAGGCTCTACGCTAGGGACGGGCTGCACCTCAATGGGGAAGGTGCAGCTGTGCTGGGGGAGAAAATGGTTAGAAGGTTGGAGGAGTGTTTAAACTAGGGATTGGGGGGGAGGGTATTCATTTTATAGGAGGGGAAGATAGTGCAGATAGAAACCTGGGCACAAATAAGGAAGTTGGGGGTGGCGGTGGCATGGGGGGTGGGGTTAGAACAGTTAGTAATTTAAGAAAGAATAGAGGTACAGAGAGGAACATCAAGTGCATGTATACTAATGCCAGAAGCCTCGCCAACAAAATGGATGAATTAGAACTAATGTTGGAGCATAATTATGACATGGTGGGGATATCTGAGACGTGGCTGGATGAGAGCCATGACTGGGCTGTTAACTTGCAGGGCTATAGCCTGTTCAGAAATGACCGTACAGATAAGCGTGGGGGAGGGGTGTGTCTGTATGTAAAATCATCCTTAAAACCCATCCTGCGTGATAATATAGGTGAATTTAATGAAAATGTAGAGTCCCTGTGGGTGGAGATAAGGGGAGGGGGAAAAAATAATAAATTACTGATAGGGGTTTGTTATAAATGTCCAAAAATAATGGAAGCTATGGAGAATATCCTCGTAAAGCAAATAGATGAAGCTGCGACTCAAGGAGAAGTCATTATTATGGGGGATTTCAACTACCCTGAAATAGATTGGGGAACAGAAACCTGCAGTTCCAGTAAAGGTAATCGGAGTCTGACAACTATGAGAGATAATTACCTTTCACAACTGGTTCAGGACCCAACAAGAAGGGGGGCACTGCTAGACCTAATATTAACCAACAGGCCAGACCGCATATCAAATATAAGGGTTGGGGGTCACTGGGGGAATAGTGATCACAAAATAATAAGTTTTCATGTATCCTTTAATAAGATGTGTAGTAGAGGGGTTACACAGACACTAAACTTCAGGAGGGCAAATTTCCAACGGATGAGAGAGGATCTTGGTGCAATTAACTGGGACGATATCCTGAGACATAAAAATACACAAAGAAAATGGGAGACATTTATTAGCATCCTGGATAGGACCTGTGCACAGTATATACCGTATGGGAATAAACATACTAGAAATAGGAGGAAACCAATATGGCTAAATAGAGCTGTAAGGGGCGCAATAAGTGACAAAAAGAAAGCATTTAGAGAATTAAAGGAAGTAGGTAGTGAGGAGGCATTAAATAAATACAGAAAATTAAATAAATTCTGTAAAAAGCAAATCAAGGCAGCAAAGATTGAGACAGAGAGACTCATTGCCACAGAGAGTAAAAATAATCCCAAAATATTCTTTAACTATATAAATAGTAAGAAACTAAAAAATGATAGTGTTGGCCCCCTTAAAAATAGTCTGGGTGAAATGGTGGATGAGGATGAGGAAAAAGCCAATATGCTAAATGACTTTTTTTCATCAGTGTTTACAAAAGAAAATCCCATGGCAGACAAAATGACTAGTGATAAAAATTCCCCATTAAATGTCACCTGCTTAACCCCTTCCTGACATCAGACGTACTATCCCGTCGAGGTGGGGTGGGCCCGTATGACCACCGACGGGATAGTACGTCATACGCGATCGGCCGCGCTCACGGGGGGAGCGCGGCCGATCGCGGGCGGGTGTCAGCTGCATATCGCAGCTGACATCCGGCACTATGTGCCAGGAGCGGTCATGGACCGCCCCCGGCACATTAACCCCCGGCACACCGCGATCAAACATGATCGCAGTGTACCGGCGGTATAGGGAAGCATCGCGCAGGGAGGGGGCTCCCTGCGGGCTTCCCTGAGACCCCCGGAGCAACGCGATGTGATCGCGTTGCTGCGAGGGTCTCCTACCTCCTTCCTGGCTGCAGGTCCCAGGTCCAAGATGGCCGCGGCATCCGGGTCCTGCAGGGAAGGAGGTGGCTTACCGAGTGTCTGCTCAGAGCAGACACTTGGTAAGCCTGCAGCCCTGCACAGCAGATCGTCGATCTGGCAGAGTGCTGTGCACACTGTCAGATCAATGATCTGTGATGTCCCCCCCTGGGACAAAGTAAAAAAAAATTTTTTCCACGTGTAAAAAAAAAAAATAAAAAAATTCCTAAATAAATAATAAAAAAAAATATATATTATTCCCATAAATACATTTCTTTATCTAAATAAAAAAACCAAAACAATAAAAGTACACATATTTAGTATCGCCGCGTCCGTAACGACCCAACCTATAAAACTGCCCCACTAGTTAACCCCTTCAGTAAACACCGTAAGAAAAAAAAAAAAAAAACGAGGCAAAAAACAACGCTTTATTACCATACCGCCGAACAAAAAGTGGAATAACACGCGATCAAAAAGACAGATATAAATAACCATGGTACCACTGAATACGTCATCTTGTCCCGCAAAAAACAAGCCGCCATACAGCATAATCAGCAAAAAAATAAAAAAGTTATAGTCCTGAGAATAAAGCGATACCAAAATAATTATTTTTGCTATATTTTAGTTTTTATCGTATAAAAGCGCCAAAACATAAAAAAATGATATAAATGAGATATCGCTGTAATCGTACTGACCCGACGAATAAAACTGCTTTATCAATTTTACCAAACGCGGAACGGTATAAACGCCTCTCCCAAAAGAAATTCATGAATAGCAGGTTTTTGGTCATTCTGCCTCACAAAAATCGGAATAAAAAGCGATCAAAAACGGTCACGTGTCCGAAAATGTTACCAATAAAAACGTCAACTCGTCCCGCAAAAAACAAGACCTCACATGACTCTGTGGAGCAAAATGTGGAAAAATTATAGGTCTCAAAATGTGGAGACGCAAAAACTTTTTTGCTATAAAAAGCGTCGCTGGTTTCACACTTGCGTTTTTGTCTGCAGCGTTTTTTGCACAAAAAAACGCATGCGTTTTTTCCCTATATTTAACATTGAAAACGCATGCGGTTTTTTTGTACGCGTTTGGTCGCGTTTTCAAACGCATGCGGTTTTTTTCTGCATGCGTTCATTTTCAGAAATACAACCTGCAGTATTTTCTTGCGTTTTTAAGCACATGCGTTTGTTTGCGTTAAAAACGCATGCATTTTTATCGAAAAAAAACAGAAAACACACTGAAAAGCCACCCACCACCATCAAGGTGATAAAGGGATCCAAACCCTAACCCTAACTCTACCCCTAACCTCACCCCTAACCGTTTAATGAACATTTTCTGACAGTCATAGTGCCACGTATTTCAGTGCCACGTATTTCAGTGCCACGCATTTCAGTGCCATGTATTTCAGTGCCACGTATCACGTATTTCAGTGCCACGTATTTCAGTGCCACGTATCACGTATTTCAGTGACACGTATCACGTATTTCAGTGCCACATATTTTAGTACCACGTATTTCAGTTGCACGTATTTCAGTGCCACGTATTTCAGTGCCGCGTATTTCAGTGCCACGTATCACGTATTTCAGTGCCACGTGTTTCAGTGCCACGTATTTAAGTGCCACGTATCACATATTTAAGTGCCACGTATTTCAGTGCCACGTATTTCAGTGCCACGTATTTCAGTGCCACGTATTTCAGTGCCACGTATCACATATTTCAGTGCCACGTATTTCAGTGCCACGTATTTAAGTGCCACGTATTTAAGTGCCACGTATTTAAGTGCCACGTATTTAAGTGCCACGTATTTCAGTGCCACGTATTTCAGTGCCACGTATCACGTATTTCAGTGCCACGTGTTTCAGTGCCACGTATTTCAGTGCCACGTATTTCAGTGCCACGTATTTCAGTGCCACGTATTTCAGTCACGTTTAGGGTTAGGGGTAGGGTTAGGGTTAGGGCTGGAGGTAAAGTTAGGGTTGGGGCTAAAGTTAGGGTTAGGGTTTGGATTACATTTACGTTTGGATTAGGGTTGGGATTAGAATTATGGGTGTGTCAGGGCTAGGGGTGTGGTTAGGGTTACCGTTGGGATTAGGGTTAGGGGTGTGTTTGGGTTAGGGTTTCAGGTAGAATTGGGGAGTTTCCACTGTCCAGGCACATCAGGGGCTCTCCAAGCGCGACATGGCGTCCAATCTCAATTCCAGCCAATTCTGCGTTGAAAAAGTAAAACAGTGCTCCTTCCCTTTCGAGCTCTCCCGTGCGCCCAAAAAGGGGTTTACCCCAACATATGTGTTATCAGCGTACTCGGGACAAATTGAACAACAAATTCTGGGGTCCAAGTTCTCTTGTTATCCTTAGGAAAATAAAAATTTGGGGGCTAAAAATCATTTTTGTGGGAAAAAAAAGATGTTTTATTTTCACGGCTCTGCGTTATAAACTGTAGTGAAACACTTGGGGGTTCAAAGTTCTCACAACACATCTAGATAAGTTCCTTGGGAGGTCTACTTTCCAATATAGGGTCACTTGTGGGGGGTTTGTACTGTTTGGGTACATCAGGGGCTCTGCAAATGCAACATGACGCCTGCAGACCAATCCATTTAAGGCTGCATTCCAAATGGCGCTCCTTCCCTTCCGAGCTCTGTCATGCACCCAAACAGTGGTTCCCCCCACATATGGGGTATCAGCGTACTCAGGACAAATTGGACAACAACTTTTGGGGTCTAATTTATCCTGTTACCCTTGTGAAAATACAAAACTGGGGGCTAAAAAATCATTTTTGAGAAAAAAAATAAAAATTATTTTCACGGCTCTGCGTTATAATCTGTAGTGAAACACTTGGGGGTTCAAAGCTCTCAAAACACATCTAGATAAGTTCCTTAGGGGGTCTACTTTCCAAAATGGTGTCACTTGTAGGGGGTTTCAGTGTTTAGGCACATCAGGGGCTCTCCAAACGCAACATGGCGTCCCATCTCAATTCCAGTCAATTTTGCATTGAAAAGTCAAATGGCGCTCCTTTCCTTCCGAGCTCTGCCATACGCCCAAACAGTGGTTTACCCCCACATATGGGGTATCAGCGTACTCAGGACAAATTGTACAACAACTTTGGGGGTCCATTTTCTCCTGTTACCCTTGGTAAAATAAAACAAATTGGAGCTGAAATAAATTTTGTGTGAAAAAAAGTTAAATGTTCATTTTTATTTAAACATTCCAAAAATTCCTGTGAAACACCTGAAGGGTTAATAAACTTCTTGAATGTGGTATTGAGCACCTTGAGGGGTGCAGTTTTTAGAATGGTGTCACACTTGAGTATTTTCTATCATATAGACCCCTCAAAATGACTTCAAATGAGATGTGGTCCCTAAAAAAAAATGGTGTTGTAAAAATGAGAAATTGCTGGTCAACTTTTAACCCTTATAACTCCGTCACAAAAAAAAATTTTGGTTCCAAAATTGTACTGATGTAAAGTAGACATGTGGGAAATGTTACTTATTAAGTATTTTGCGTGACATATGTCTGTGATTTAAGGGCATAAAAATTCAAAGTTGGAAAATTGCAAAATTTTCAAAATTTTCGCCAAATTTCCATTTTTTTCACAAATAAACGCAAGTTATATCGAATAAATTTTACCACTAACATGAAGAACAATATGTCACGAGAAAACAATGTCAGAATCGCCAAGATCCGTTGAAGCGTTCCAGAGTTATAGCCTCATAAAGGGACAGTGGTCAGAATTGTAAAAATTGGCCCGGTCATTAACGTGCAAACCACCCTTGGGGGTGAAGGGGTTAACCAAGGAGGAAGTACAGCGGCGTCTAAAAATAACTAAAATTGACGAATCTCCGGGCCCGAATGGGATACACCCCCGAGTACTGCAGGAACTAAGTACAGTCATTGATAGACCATTATTTTTAATCTTTAAAGACTCCATATTAACAGGGTCTGTACCACAGGACTGGCGTATAGCAAATGTGGTGCCAATATTCAAAAAAGGGGCAAAAACTGAACTCGGTAATTATAGGCCAGTAAGCTTAACCTCTACTGTGGGTAAAATCCTGGAGGGCATTCTAAGGGATGCTATACTGGAGTATCTGAAGAGGAATAACCTTATGACCCAGTATCAGCACGGGTTTACTAGGGACCGCTCATGTCAGACTAATTTGATCAGCTTCTATGAAGAGGTAAGTTCCGGACTGGACCAAGGGAACCCAGTGGACGTAGTGTATATTGACTTTTCCAAAGCTTTTGATACGGTGCCACACAAAAGGTTGTTACATAAAATGAGAGTAATGGGGATAGGGGAAAATATGTGTAAGTGGGTTGAGAGCTGGCTCAGGGATAGGAAACAAAGGGTGGTTATTAATGGAGCACACTCGGACTGGGTCGCGGTTAGCAGTGGGGTACCACAGGGGTCAGTATTGGGCCCTCTTCTTTTTAATATATTTATTAATGACCTTGTAGGGGGCATTCAGAGTAGAATTTCAATATTTGCAGATGACACTAAACTCTGCAGGGTAATCAATACAGGGGAGGACAATTTTATATTACAGGATGATTTATGTCAACTAGAAGCTTGGGCTGATAAATGGCAAATGAGCTTTAATGGGGATAAATGTAAGGTTATGCACTTGGGTAGAAGTAATGAGATGTATAACTATGTGCTTAATTCTAAAACTCTGGGCAAAACCGTCAATGAAAAAGACCTGGGTGTATGGGTGGATGACAGACTCATATTCAGTGGCCAGTGTCAGGCAGCTGCTACAAAGGCAAATAAAATAATGGGATGTATTAAAAGAGGCATAGATGCTCATGAGGAGAACATAATTTTACCTCTATACAAGTCACTAGTGCGACCACACTTAGAATACTGTGTACAGTTCTGGTCTCCGGTGTATAAGAAAGACATAGCTGAACTGGAGCGGGTGCAGAGAAGAGCGACCAAGGTTATTAGAGGACTGGGGGATCTGCAATACCAAGATAGGTTATTACACTTGGGGCTATTTAGTTTGGAAAAAGGAAGACTAAGGGGTGATCTTATTTTAATGTATAAATATATGAGGGGACAGTACAAAGACCTTTCTGATGATCTTTTTAATCATAGACCTGAGACAGGGACAAGGGGGCATCCTCTACGACTGGAGGAAAGAAGGTTTAAGCATAATAACAGACGCGGATTCTTTACTGTAAGAGCAGTGAGACTATGGAACTCTCTGCCGTATGATGTTGTAATGAGTGATTCATTACTTAAATTTAAGAGGGGACTGGATACCTTTCTGGAAAAGTATAATGTTACAGGGTATATACACTAGATTCCTTGATGAGGCGTTGATCCAGGGAACTATAAATATATTGGCCTGCACTCTATAGTAAATCGGGGTGCTGGTGTGACAGACCCTAAGGTCCAACTAACAATTGTAAACACTATCCACCGCACTCCCTCAGTGGAATATCTTAGGCAGAAATGTGCAATGATTTTTTGAAAATGCTATTTTATTCAATAGAAAAAGAATCAAATATATAGGATCAAACACAATAATAATCACAATGTGCAAGCGACTCAGAATGTCGATCCCGGTAACTAGTCTGATTGCCGTATGTGGAGTCGGGAAGGAATTTTTTTCCCCATGGTGGAGTTACTCTTTGCCACATGGGTTTTTTTTGCCTTCCTCTGGATCAACATGTTAGGTTAGGCTATGGGTTGAACTAGATGGACTTACAGTCTTCCTTCAACCTTAATAACTATGTAACTATGTAACTTTTGGTCTGTAGTGTATCTCTTTAGATTTTATATACACCTATACTGTGTGTATATGTCTATTCTATTGTAACCTGTCAGTGTGATTTTACTGTACACTTCACCTGAATTGTTGGCCTTTCATAGGACACCGTTGCGTATTTCTCGCAAGTCACACTGATGGCCCATGTGGTGTGAGTTTTTCTTGCACAAATAGACTTTGATTGGCGAGTCTCGGCTGATATATGGTGCAAATCACAGCATACTGCAATTTCACTCGCACATATAATACGGCCGTGAAAAAAAAAAAAAGTGATGGGAGATTAACATTGGTCTGAGTGCTATGCGATTTTTTTTCTCGCATAGCACTCGTCCGTATTCCTCTCTAGTGTGACTCTGGCCTTCAAGGGAAAATCATTAAAAATTTCTATTTTTTACAATTTGTAAAATTTCTGATTTTTTTTACAAAATAAAGCAAAACATATCAACCCAAGTTTACCATTATCATAAAGTCTAATATGTCACGAAAAAAAATTCTCTCAAAAGCAATGGGATGTTGAAGCATTTCAGAGTTATTACTATATAAAGTGACACTGGTCAGATTTTAAAAAAATTGGCCCCGTCACTAAGGGGCTAAGTGCTTGTACAAGTGAACATTGTTTCAAAAGTGGTTTACCTGTCTCAGGCAGGTTTCACACCAGCGTTCGGCAGCCTTCTTCCTCCGTTAAGCCCCGCCCACTGCTGCACCTCTTCCTTCAGCTCCGCCTAAGTCTGCATGCGTCCCTCATCTTTAACATTGGGTAAGCAGGCATGCCTCATTTTGACGATGCGCTGAACTGCGTCGAACACAACATGTTGCATTTTATTGCGGTCGGCGCAGCGTTAAAACAACACATGCGGAGGCATCCGCTTGGCCTGCGTACCCAATGTTAAAGATAGGGTATGCAGGACGCATGCAGACGTAGGCGGAACGGAATGAAGAGTTGTGGCAGTGAGCGGGGCTTAGGCTTTCCCACTAGTCCGTCGGCCCGACGGACAGTGTGTTTTATGTAGCACAACATGGGCAGCGGAGGCAGTTTTAGAACGCATCCTTGGCCCATTGTGAGTTCCGGGGAGGAGGGGGCGGCGTTTCGGCCGCGCATGCGCGGTCGAAAATGGCGGACTCGATGCACAAAAAAAGTTACATGGAACTTTTTTTTTGTGCCGACGGTCCGCCAAAACACGACAGATGCGACGTGTGGCAATCCGTCCCAATGTGTCGCTAATGAAAGTCTATGGAGAAAAAACGCATCATGCAGGCAACTTTGCAGGATGCGTTTTTTCTCCAAAACGACGCAATGAGACATGCGTCACACGACGCTAATGTGAAAGTAGCCTTAACGAAGGAAGAAGGCTGCCATCCGCAGCTCTGCCGAATGCTGGTGTGAAACCAGCCTAAGGCCATGTTCACACGATCCTTTTTTTGATCCTTTTTTTTTCAGGTCCTGATTTTGGAAATCCGCAGTGCAAAACAGCACTGCTGATTTTCCTGCGGATTCCTCTGCGGGTTTCTCTGTGGGTTTCCAACAGCACTTTCCTATTGGTGCTGCTGGAAACCCGCAGCGGAATCCGCAGCAAGAATTGACATGATCCTTCTTTTTTTCCGCAGAAAATCCGTGCGGATTTTCCAGGGGAAAAAAGGATCGTCGGCACAGCGGGTTTTGTTTTCCATTGGGTTACATTGTACTGTAACCTGCATGGAAAAAGGATGCGGATCCGCAGCTGCAATTCCGCTGCGGATCCGCAGCAAAAACCGCAGCGTGTGAACATGGCCTAAGGCTGTTATTATAGCACCTTACATGTGTTACACAGATACATCATGGGCTTGTCCTGCCCTACGCCTGAAATGAAAGGCTAAAATACAATGTGGAGACTTAATCAGAGCAATGTTTTTACATTCAGAACTGGTTTAAGAGGAACAAATTACCATTTCCCACAGAAATCTCAGACTTTTACTTATAGAAATACTGGATAAATATCATTTTAGCATTAGATATAGAAACATTTCTAATTTTATAAAACTGCATTTATTTTGCATTGAATAACTTTATGCCTTTGCTTGTTTCATTTTATGCATTTCTAAAGTATTGTAAAACTGTAATATGCTGTTGGTGCCTGCGGGCTGGACTGTCGGTTTGGTATGTGGCTCTGCCCCCCCCCCCCCCCCCCCCCAGGCTTGCCTCCGGTGTCTGAGGTTTCGGTGTCCCAGACCAGAGATCATAATACCGGCCTTGATTTGTGAAGGACACTGCAGCCGACCCTGAGAAACATCCAAGGTGGGAAAGCCCCATCATGTCGAAGAGTCTGCTAGATCCAGGCCTAGCAGACCAGTGCTGGTGGGTTCATGGATGCCAGGAGGGGGCTGGCCTAAAGGAAGGTCTCGTCTTTTCCTGGCGGGTCGGAGAGTTGTCCCGTCTGTTTTTTGGACAGAACATTTCCAAAACAACCAAAATTGAACAGCAGATCTCTTGGGAGGCAGACTTTAGTCCTCTGTTGCAGAAGCAAAGTACTCTTAAACTGATAGGCGCAGAGTACGATGCACTAGAAAGTTGGCGTGCATGATTGTTCAGGGCACTGGTGGTGTGGACCGGCCACCAGAGAAGGCCTAGACCGAAGCCTGGATATTTTAAGAGCTGGGTCACAGGAGCCTCTGGAAAACATGAAGGCTGCATGAATAGGAAGGTTTCCTCAGGAGACGTCCATATTGCTCAGGGGCAAACTAGGACATATTTGTCCTGTCCTTTCCATTTTTTTCTTTTTTTAAAGTAGCCCCCTCACTGCCTGGTAGGATATACCTGTCCTGAAGATCACACATCATTCTTCGCAGACCGATGATGAAGATGGGCATGGAATAACCTGGACGCAGACCTTTCGGCGGCTGGCACATAACGGATTCGTCTTCCCTCCCTACTCTATCTGGCTCTGGGGGGGCGAGAGGGTAGGGGGATTCGTGGCATGGACCGTCCTCTGGGGAACCACAAACACTCTTGATGTGTTAGGGCCTTGCCTCGTGGACCACAGATGATACGGTAGTGACAATTGTAGGTGGGAGATTAGAGTGACAATTCCACTGTCGCCCTCAAAAGCCGTATCTGAAAAAAAAAAAAAAAAAAATTAAAAATTAAAAGAAAAAGGAAAATCGTTAATAAAAACAACCCCAAAACCTAAGTCAGAAACTGGGCTGGGTGGTCCAGACCCATGTCTGCCTCCTACTGACATTAAGCTAAAAAGGATTCGCTTCGTGCCAGTTGGTGGTGTAGCCTACTCTACAGGGAAATACCTATTTTTTTTTTTTTGTATAGCGTAAGCAGCATACACTCATATTTTTTTGTGTACCCCAATGAAGCATTAGCCCCCCCCCCACATCAACCAGATGGCCACACAGCATAACCTCGCTCCCCCAGTCAGAAACCTCCACTTCACATTAACCAGCGGACCCCACAGGATAAATCCAAAGCCCACCAGACATTCCCTCCCCCAAGCGTAAATCCAAATATGACGCCCCCTGCCCCAACCATAAATCCCATCAGACACCTCCCCCCCCCCCAATCGAACGCCACCCCAGCTTAAACTCATCGGAGGACGTCCAACCCCTATCCCACGTCCAACCCCCACAAACCACCATCGGATGTCCAACCCCCACAAACCCCCATCAGACGTCCAACCCCCACAAACCACCATCTGACGTCCAACCCCATCGGATGTCCAACCCCCACAAACCCCCATCGGACGTGGACCCCCCCCCCACCCAGCACACCCCCCCCACCCAGCACACCCCCCCCACCCAGTGCAAACCCCCAGATGCAGACCTCCCACCCAGCACAAACCCCCATCGGACGTGGACCCCCCCCCCCACCCAGCACCCCACCCACCCAGCACCCCCCCCTTCGGACGTCCAACCCCCACAAACCCCCATCGGACATCCAACCCCCACCGGACACAAACCCCCAGATGCAGAACCCCCACCCAGCACAAACCCCCATCAGATGTGGACGTGGACCCCCCCACCCAGCACACACCCCCTTCGAATGTCCAGCCCCCACAAACCCCCATCGGACGTCCAACCCCCCCCACCCAGCACACACCCCCTTCGAATGTCCACTTCCCACCCAGCTTAAACCCTCTTCAGCCCCCCCCCAAACCCAATCCATAAGCAGGTTGCCCCCCAATAAAGGGGATCCCCCAGTAAGCAGCAGGTCACCCCCTAATAAAAGGGTTCCATCAGTAAGCAGCAGGTCGTCCCCAAATCCCACCACGGGATCCCCCCAATAGCCAGCAGGTCACCTCCCCACATTCCACGACAAGCAGGTCGCCTCCCCACATTCCACAAGCAGGTCGCACCCCACAAGCAGGCCGCCCTCAAATCTCACCACAGGGGTTCCCCCAATAGCCTGCAGCAGGTCACCCCTCACATGCAGGTCGCCTCCCCACATCCCACCACAAGCAGGTCACCCCCACATCCCACCACAGGGGTCCCCCAATAGCTTGCAGCAGGTCTCCCCCCACATCCACCACAAGGGTCTCCCCCAATAGACAGCAGGTCATGCCCTCCCAAAACCCGACCACAAGCATGTCGCCCTCAAACCCCACCACCAGGGTCTCCCCAATAGCCAGCAGCAGGTCGCCCCCACTAAAAGGGGTCCACCCCGTAAGCAGCACGTCACCTCCAAACCCCACCACAGGGGTCCCCCTCAATAGCCAGCAGGTCACCCCCAAACCCCACCACAGGGGCCCATCAATAGCCATCAGGTCACCCCTACACAAGCAGGTCGCCTCCCCAAACCCAACCATAAGCAGGTCACCCTCACTAAAAGGGGTCCCCCGCAAGCAGGTCACCCCCAAATCACACCACAGGGGTCCCACCATAGGGGTCACCCCAATAGCCAGTAGCAGGTCTCCCACCCCAAACAGGTCACCCCATAAGCAGGTCACCCCTAAATCCCACCACAGGGGTCCCCCCAATTGCCAGCAGCAGGTCACCCCCCCCACAAGCAGGTTGCCCCCCACTAAAATGGGTAGCCCCCCTCACACAAGCAGGTCGCCTACCACAGGGGTCCACCACAACAGCCAGCAGCAGCGGAGCCCCCCAAAATCCCACCGCAGGGGTCCCCCACAATAGCCAGCAGCAGCGGAGCCCCCCAAAATCCCACCGCAGGTCGCTCCCCACACAGACAAGTAGGTCGACCACCACAGGGCCTCCCCCCAATAGCGAATAGCGATCGGCAAGTAGCATTTTTCACCCTGAAACCACTGACCTCCATGGCGTCCACAAGCTGTCATGCTGCTTTGGTAGATGGGCTCCTTCCAGGTGTGACGTCATTTCCGGGGGCGTGTCCTATCGGGAGGGGGCGTGTTCTCCAAGGCGGCAAAGGAAAGCAGCATGACAGCTTGTGGACGCCATGGAGGTCAGTGGTTTCAGGGTGAAAAATACTACTTGCCGATCGCTATTCGCTATTGGGGGGAGGCCCTGTGGTGGTCGACCTACTTGTCTGTGTGGGGAGTGACCCGTGGTGGGATTTTGGGGGGTGTTGCTGGCTATTGTGGGGGACCCCTGCGGTGGGATTTTGGTGGGCTCCGCTGTTGCTGGCTATTGTGGGGGACCCCTGCGGTGGGATTTTGGGGGGCTCTGCTGCTGCTGGCTATTGTGGGGGACTCCTGCGGTGGGATTTTGGGAGGCTCCGCTGCTGCTGGCTATTGTGGGGACCCCTGTGGTGGGCTTTTGGGGGGACCTGCTGCTGCTTGCTATTGTGGGATTTTGTGGGGGGGGACTGCTGCTGGCTGTTGTGGTGGACTTCTGTGGTAGGCAACCTGCTTTTGTGAGGGGGGCTGCAGGCTATTGGGGGACCCCTGACCTGCTTGTGGGGGGGGGGGGGCGACCTGCTGCATGCAATTGGGGGTGACCCATTTTAGTGGGGGGGTGACCTGCTTGTGGGGGGGGGACCTGCTGCTGGCAATTGGGGGGACCCCTGTGGTGGGATTTAGGGGTGACCTGCTTATGGGGAGACTTGTTTGGGGTGGGAGACCTGCTGCTGGCTATTGGGGTGACCCCTGTGGTGTGATTTGGGGGCGACCTGCATGCGGGGGACCCCTTTTAGTGAGGGTGACCTGCTTATGGTTGGGTTTGGGGAGGCGACCTGCTTGTTGCGGGACCCCTTTTAGTGGGGGCGACCTGCTTGTGGAGGGGTGACCTGCTGATGGCTATTGATGGGCCCCTGTGGTGGGGTTTGGGGGTGACCTGCTGGCTATTGTTGGGGACCCCTGTGGTGGGGTTTGGAGGTGACGTGCTGCTTACGGGGTGGACCCCTTTTAGTGGGGGCGACCTGCTGCTGGCTATTGGGGAGACCCTGGTGATGGGGTATGAGGGCAACATGCTTGTGGTTGGGTTTTGGGAGGGCGTGACCTGCTGTCTATTGGGGGGGACCCTTGTGGTGGATGTGGGGGGAGACCTGCTGCAAGCTATTGGGGGACCCCTGTGGTGGGATGCGGGGGTGACCTGCTTGTGGTGGGATGTGGGGAGGCGACCTGCATGTGAGGGGTGACCTGCTGCAGGCTATTTGGGGGACCCCTGTGGTGAGATTTGAGGGCGACCTGCTTGTTGTTGAATGTGGGGAGGCGACCTGCTTGTCGTTGAATGTGGGGAGGCGACCTGCTTGTCGTTGAATGTGGGGAGGCAACCTGCTTGTCGTTGAATGTGGGGAGGTGACCTGCTTGTCGTTGAATGTGGGGAGGCGACCTGCTTGTCGTTGAATGTGGGGAGGCGACCTGCTTGTCGTTGAATGTGGGGAGGCGACCTGCTTGTCGTTGAATGTGGGGAGGCGACCTGCTTGTCGTTGTATGTGGGGAGGCGACCTGCTTGTCGTTGAATGTGGGGAGGCGACCTGCTTGTCGTGGAATGTGGGGAGGCGACCTGCTTGTCGTGGAATGTGGGGAGGCGACCTGCTGCTGGCTATTGGGGGGATCCCGTGGTGGGATTTGGGGATGACCTGCTGCTTACAGATGGAACCCTTTTATTGGGGGGTGACCTGCTGCTTACTGGGGGATCCCTTTTATTGGGGGCGACCTGCTTATGGGTTGGGTTTGGGGGGGGGGCTGAAGAGGGTTTAAGCTGGGTGGGGGGTGGACATCGAAGGGGGTGTGTGCTGGGTGGGGGGGGGTCCACGTCCGATGGGTGTTGGATGTCCGATGGGGGTTTGTGGGGGTTGGACATCCGAAGGGGGTGTGTGCTGGGTGGGGGGGTCCACGTCCGATGGGGGTTTGTGCTCGGGAGGGGGGGTCCACGTGTGATGGGGGTTTGTGCGGGGTGGGGGGGTCTGCATCTGGGGGTTTGCTGGGTGGGGGGTTCCGCGTCCGGTGGGGGTTGGACGTCCGATGGTGGTTTGTGGGGGTTGAACGTCCGATGGGGGTTGGACGTCCGATGGGGGTTTGTGGGGGTTGGACGTCCGATGAGAGTTTAAGCTGGGGTGGCGTTTGATTGGAGGGGGTGTCTGATGGGATTTATGGTTGGGGCAGGGGGCGCCATATTTGGATTTACGCTTGAGGGGAGGGAATGTCTGGTGGGCTTTGGATTTATCCTGTGGGGTCCGCTGGTTAATGTGAGGTGGATGTTCCTGACTGGGGGAGCGAGGTTATGCTGTGTGGCCCGCTGGTTAATGTGAGGTGGAGGTTTCTGACTGGGGGAGCGAGGTTATGCTGTGTGGCCATCTGGTTGATGTGGGGGGGGGGGGGGCTAATGCTTCATTGGGGTACACAAAAAAAATATGAGTGTATGCTGCTTATGCTATGCAAAAAAAAAAGGTATTTCCCTGTAGAGTAGGCCACACCACCAACTGGCACGAAGCTAATCCTTTTTAGCTTAATGTCAGTAGGAGGCAGACATGGGTCTGGACCACCCAGCTCAGTTCTGACTTAGGTTTTGGGGTTTTTTTTTTATTAATGATTTTCCTTTTTCTTTTTTTTTTCAGATACGGCTTTTGAGGGCGACAGTGGAATTGTCACTCTAATCTCCCACCTAGAATTGTCACTACCATATCATCTGTGGTCTACGAGGCAAGGCCCTAACACATCAAAAGTGTTTGTGGTTCCCCAGAGGACGGTCCATGCCACGAATCCCCCTACCCTCTGGCCCCCCCAGAGCCAGATAGAGTAGGGAGGGAAGACTAATCCGTTATGTGCCAGCCGCCGAAAGGTCTGCGTCCAGGTTATTCCATGCCCATCTTCATCATCGGTCTGTGAAGAATGATGTGTGACCTTCAGGACAGGTATATCCTACCAGGCAGTGAGAGGGCTACTTTAAAAAAAAAAAAAAAAAATGGAAAGGACAGGACAAGTATGTCCTAGTTTGCCCCTGAGCAATATGGACATCTTCTGGGGAAACCTTCCTATTCATGCAGCCTCCATGTTTTCCAGAGGCTCCTGTGACCCTGCTCTTAAAATATCCAGGCTTCGGTCTAGGCCTTCTCTGGTGGCCGGTCCACACCGCCAGTGCCCTGAACAATCATGCACACCAACTTTCTAGTGTGTCCTACTCTGCACCTATCAGTTTAAGAGTACTTCGCTTCTGCAACAGAGGACTAAAGTCTGCCTCCCAAGACATCTGCTGTTCAATTTTGGTTGTTTTGGAAATGTTCTGTCCAAAAAACCGACGGGACAACTCTCCGACCCGCCAGGAAAAGATGAGACCTTCCTTTAGGCCAACCCCCTCCTGGCATCCATGAACCCACCAGCACTGGTCTGCTAGGCCTGGATCTAGCAGACTCTCTTCGACATGATGGGGCGTTCCCACCTTGGATGTTTCTCAGGGTCGGCTGCCGTGTCCTTCACAATTCAAGGCCGGTATTACGATCTCTGGTCTGGGACACCGAAACCTCAGACATCGGAGGCAGGCCTGGGGGGAACAGAGCCACATACCAAACCGACAGTCCAACCCGCATGCACCAACAGCGTATTACAGTTTTACAATACTTTAGAAATGCATAAAATGAAACAAGCAAAGGCATAAAGTTATTCAATGCAAAAAAATGCAGTTTTATAAAATTGGAAATGTTTCTATATCTAATGGTAAAATGATATTTATCCAGTATTTCTATAAGTAAAAGTCTGAGATTTCTGTGGGAAATGGTCATTTGTTCCTCTTAAACCAGTTCTGAATGTAAATAAAACATTACTCTGATGAAGTCTCCACATTGTATTTTCGCCTTTCATTTCATGCGCAGGGCAGGACAAGCCCATGATGTATCTGTGTAACACATGGTAGGTGCTATAATAACAGCCGTAGGCTGGTTTCACACCAGCGTTCGGCAGGGCTGCGGATGGCAGCCTTCTTCCTCCGTTAAGGCTACTTTCACACTAACGTCGCTTGCTGTACGTCTCAATGCGTCATTTTGGAGAAAAAACGCATCCTGCAAAGTTGCCTGCATGATGCGTTTTTTCTCCATAGACTTTCATTAGCAACACATTGGGACGGATTGCCACACGTCGCATCCATCATGCGACAGATGCGTCGTGTTTTGGCGGACCGTCGGCACAAAAAAAGTTCCATGTAACTTTTTTGTGCGTCGAGTCCGCCATTTTCGACCGCGCATGCGTGGCCGAAACTCCGCCCCCTCCTCCCCGGAACTCACAATAGGCCCCGGATGCGTTGTAAAACTGCCTCCGCTGCCCACGTTGTTCTACATAAAACACACTGTCCGTCGGGCCGACGGTTTGCGACTGCCCGTACCGACTGACTAGTGTGAAAGTAGCCTTAGCCCTGCTCACTGCCACAACTCTTCATTCAGTTCCGCCTACGTCTGCATGCGTCCTGCATACCCTATCTTTAATATTGGGTACGCAGGCCAAGTGGATGCCTCCACATGCGTTGTTTCAACGCTGCGCCGACTGCAATAAAATGCAACATGTTGCGTTCGACGCAGTTCAGCGCATCTTCAAAATGAGGCATGCCTGTGTACCCAATGTTAGATAGGGGACGCATGCAGACTTAGGCGGAGCTGAAGGAAGAGGCGCAGCAGTGGGCGGGGCTTAATGGAGGAAGAATGCTGCCGAACGCTGGTGTGAAACCTGCCTGAGACAGGTAAGCCACTTTTGAAACCGTGTTCACATGTAAATTTTTAATGATTTTCCCTTTAAGGCCGGAGTCACACTAGAGAGGAATACGGACGAGTGCTATGCGAGAAAAAAATCGCATAGCACTCGAACCAATGTTAATCTCCCATCACTTTTTTTTTCACGGCCGTATATGTGCGAGTGAAATTGCAGTATGCTGTGATTTGCACCGTATATCAGCCGAGACTCGCCAATGAAAGTCTATTTGTGCAAGAAAAACTCACACCACACGGGCCTTCAGTGTGACTTGCGAGAAATACGCAACGGTGTCCTTTGAAAGGCCGACAATTCAGGTGCAGTGTACAGTAAAATCACACTGACAGGTTACAATAGAATATACATATACACACAGTATAGGTGTATATAAAATCTAAAGAGATACACTACAGACCAAAAGTTTGGACACACCTCATTTAAAGATTTTTCTGTATTTCATGACTGAAAATTGTATATTCACACTGAAGGCATCAAAACTATGAATTAACACATGTGGAATTATATACTTAATTTCAGTTTCACACTTTTTTGTTATGTCTTATATTCTAGGTTCTTCAAAGTAGCCACCTTTTTCTTTGATGACTGCTTTGCACACTCTTGGCATTCTCTTTATGAGCTGCAAGAGGTAGTCACTGGGAATGATTTTCACTTCACAGGTGTGCCCTGTCAGGTTTAATAAGTGGGATTTCTTGCCTTATAAATGGGTTTGGGACCATCAGTTGTGTTGTGCAGAAGTCTGGTGGATACACAGCTGATAGTCCTACTGAATAGACTGTTAGCTGCTTTTTTCCTGCCATAATACAAATTCTAAGTAAAGAAAAACGAGTGGCCATCATTACTTTAAGAAGTGAAGATCAGTCAGTCCGAAAAATTGGGAAAACTGAAAGTGTCCCCAAGTGCAGTGGCAAAAACCACCAAGCGCTACTAAGAAACTGGCTCACATGAGGACCGCCCCAGGAAAGGAATACCAAGAGTCACCTCTGCTTCTGAGGATAAGTTTATCCGAGTCACCAGCCTCAGAAATCGCAGGTTAACAGCAGCTCAGATTAGAGACCAGGTCAATGCCACACAGAGTTCTAGCAGCAGACACATCTCTACAACAACTGTTAGGGCTTGTTTCCATTTGCGAGAATCACATCCGTATCTCGCATGTGGAAACCAAGCTGTGGCGCCGGCACTTTGGAGCAAAGCGTGCAGCTCCATGTGTTCCTATGCGGCTGCATGCTCCGCTCTGGAGTGCCGGTGCTACAGCTTGGTTTCCACATGCGAGATACGGACGTGTTTCTCGCAAATGGAAACAAGCCCTTAAGAGGAGACTTTGTGCAGCAGGCCTTCATGGTAAAATAGCTGCTAGGAAACCACTGCTAAGGACAGGCAACAAGCAGAAGAGACTTGTTTGGGCTAAATAACGCAAGGAATGGACATTAGACCAGTGGAAACCTGTGCTTTGGTCAGATGAGTCTGAATTTTAGATCTTTGGTTCCAACCACCGTGTCTTTGTACACAGAAAAGGTGAACGGATGGACTCTAAATGCCTGGTTTCCACCGTGAAGCATGGAGGAGGAGGTGTGATGGTGTGGGGGGCTTTGCTGGTGACACTGTTGGGGATTTATTCAAAATTGAAGGCATACTGAACCAGCATGGCTACCACAGCATCTTGCAGCGACATGCTATACCATCCGGTTTGCTTTTAGTTGGACCATCATTTATTTTTCAACAGGACAATGACCCCAAACACACCTCCAGGCTGTGTAAGGGCTATTTGACCAAGAAGGAGAGTGATGGGGTGCTACGCCAGATGACCTGGCCACCACAGTCACCAGACCTGAACCCAATCGAGATGGTTTGGGGTGAGCTGGACCACAGAGTGAAGGCAAAAGGGCCAACAAGTGCTAAGCATCTCTGGGAACTCCTTCAAGATTGTTGGAAGACCATTCCCAGTGACTACCTCTTGAAGCTCATCAAGAGACTGCCAAGAGTGTGCAAAGCAGTCATCAAAGCAAAAGGTGGCTACTTTGAAAAACCTAGAATATAAGACATTTTCAGTTGCCTTACACTTTTATTAAGTATATAATTCCACATAGTTTTGATGCCTTCAGTGTGAATGTACAGTTTTCATAGTCATGAAAATACAGAAAAATCTTTAAATGAGGTGTGTCTAAACATTTGGTCTATACTGTCTGTGTGTGTGTATGTATGTGTGTGTGTGTGTGTGTATATGTATATGTGTATATATATAATATATCACACGGACAGCGGAATAGCTGATAGTTAATTTGTCGGCTTCTGTTAAATCATTGCAGAGGCTGACAGGATAGGAGACATGGTTTACATACAGTAAACCATTGCAGAACAGTTAGACTTATATAGGTCAGTGACTAATACGGTTAGTAGTGTGTGTGTGTGTGTGTGTAAAATTTGGGGCCTGTATGTATTTAATGTTTTCACTGAAAAAACTGGCGTGGGCTCCCGCACAATTTTCTGTGCCACAGAGGGAAAGCCAGTGACTGAGGACAGATATTATAGCCTAGAGAGGGACCATGGTTATTGCCACCCCAGAAAAGGTGCATCTGTAAGATGCGCCAATTCTGGCACTCAGCCTCTGTCTTCTCACTGCCCTGTAGCGGTGGCATATGGGGTAATAAGGGGTTAATTTCACCTTTGTATTGTAAGGTGACATTAGGCCAGCTTAGTAATGGAGAGATGTCTGATAGATGCCTCTCCATTACTAACCTGTGGGCTTGATGTTACTTGACAATAAAAAGGTGACATCAACCGCACAATTATGAACCCCTCTGCTACAGGGCAAGTGGGAAGAGCGACGCTAAGTGCCAGAATTGGCACATCTATAAGATGCGCCATTTCTGCGACGGCTGAGAGCTGATGGTTTTTAGCCTGTGGGGCTGCCAATATCCATGGCCTCTTCACAGGCTATAAATATCAGCCTACAGCTGTCTGCCTAGCATTTGCTGGTTGGATTTTATGTCAATATTTTGTGTCCCCCTGTAAAATAGCCAGTAAAGGCTAAGCAAACAGCTGTGAGCTGATCTTAATAGCCTGGGAACCTTTATGGTTATTGGCTCCTTTCCAGAATAGTAACATCAGCTGTCAGCTTTCCCACTGCTGGTTATGAAAATTATGTGGGAGCCCATGCAGGCTTTATTTTTTGAAAAATAAACATTTTGCATTTCACGCAGGTTTCTTAGTTTTTTTTTTTACAGCATATGTAGGTTAATTATGTTAATGCTCCTACATGGGTGTGTGTGTGTCTTTAGTTAATATTAATGAGGGTATCTCGTGAAGAGTTTGAATAAGGAAATGCATCAAATTCCTTTATTTATTTTTATTTTTTTTAATATATCTTTATTTAGCGCTCACGATTTACAGAAACGCATCAAATCCGCATAAAAAAGTACAGAATTTCCACTGCGTTTTCTGCTAAGAGACGCACTAACCATGCAGACATTTCCTCAAGCAAATCTGCAACGTGCGCACATAGCCTTAACCATTATGCGTCCATATTCATTAATGAGCAGAACCACGTGACCGCTGAACACAGGAAGAGCTGCCCGGAGACCATCGGACATGCAGGGACCGCGCCAGGAGCAGGTGAGTATGTGACAGCCGCCGCTTCCCCGCCGACAATGACTCGAGTATAAGCCGAGAGGGTCTCTTTCTGCCCCAAGAAATTTCGGCTTATACGCGAGTATATACGGTACAGCACTCTAGAAGGGTGTGTATAAGGCCATATAGGTGCTGGTGGTACTATATATGGGGAAAACCTGGTGACAAGTTCCCTTTAAGAAACCTATGGAACTAGGTTAAAATTAGCATTTTTTTGGATGGTGAAAAACTTGTAATTTAAATATTGATGGTGGCTGAACTGCAGGTGGTCTGTGTCGCTTCATAAGTTTAAGGCCGGGGTCACACTAGCGTAGAATACGGACGAGCGCTATGTGAGAAAGCATCGCATGGCACTCGGACCAGTGTTAATCTATGGGGCAGATCACATCTGTGATTATTTTTTCATGCCAAATCAGCATACGAGAACAATCGCAGCATATATACCTGACAGGGGCCCATACAGTCTATATCTACAATAATATATACCTGACAGGGGCCCATACATTCTGATACATCACTAATATATATACCTGACAGGGGCCCATACATTCTGATATCATCACTAATATATACCTGACAGGGGCCCATACATTCTGATATCACTAATATATACCTGACAGGGCCCATACATTCTGATACCATCACTAATATATACCTGACATGGGCCCATACATTCTGATATCATCACTAATATATATACCTGACAGGGCCCATACATTCTGATATCACTAATATATACCTGACAGGGCCCATACATTCTGATATTATCAGTAATATATACCTGACAGGGGCCCATGCATTCTGATACCATCACTAATATATACCTGACATGGGCCCATACATTCTGATATCATCACTAATATATATACCTGACAGGGCCCATACATTCTGATATCACTAATATATACCTGACAGGGGTCCATACATTCTGATATCACTAATATACACCTGACAGGGCCCATACATTCTGATATTATCAGTATTATATACCTGACGGGCCCATGCATTCTGATACCATCACTAATATATACCTGACATGGGCCCATACATTCTGATATCATCACTACTGTAATATATACCTCACAGAGGCCCATACATTCTGATATTATCACTAATATACACCTGACAGGAGCCCACACATTCTGATACCGTCAATGAGATATATATATCTGATAGGAGCCCATACATTCTGATATCATCACTTATATATACCTGACAGGAGCCCGTACAGTCTACAGTATATCTACAGTAATATATGCCTGAAAGGAGTCTGTACAGTCTATATCTACAATAATATATACCTGACAGGAGTCCATACAGTCTGTATCTACAATAATATATACCTGACAGGAGCCCGTACAGTCTATATCTACAATAATATATACCTGACAGGAGTCCATACAGTCTGTATCTACAATAATATATACCTGACAGGAGCCCGTACAGTCTGTATCTACAATAATATATACCTGACAGGAGCCTGTACAGTCTGTATCTACAATAATATATACCTGACAGGTGCCCGTACAGTCTGTATCTACAATAATATATACCTGACAGGAGCCCGTACAGTCTGTATCTACAATAATATATACCTGACAGGAGCCCGTACAGTCTGTATCTACAATAATATATACCTGACAGGAGCCCGTACAGTCTATATCTACAATAATATATACCTGACAGGAGCCTGTACAGTCTATAGCTACAATAATATATACCTGACAGGAGCCCGTACAGTCTGTATCTACAATAATATATACCTGACAGGAGCCCGTACAGTCTATATCTACAATAATATATACCTGACAGGAGCCTGTACAGTCTGTATCTACAATAATATATACCTGACAGGAGCCTGTACAGTCTGTATCTACAATAATATATACCTGACAGGAGCCCGCACAGTCTATATCTACAATAATATATACCTGACAGGGGCCTGTACCGTCTATATCTACAATAATATATACCTGACAGGAGCCTGTACAGTCTATATCTACAATAATATATACCTGACAGGAGCCTGTACAGTCTGTATCTACAATAATCTATACCTGACAGGAGCCTGTACAGTCTGTATCTACAATAATATATACCTGACAGGAGCCCATACAGTCTGTATCTACAATAATATATACCTGACAGGAGCCCGTACAGTCTGTATCTACAATAATATATACCTGACAGGAGCCCGTACAGTCTGTATCTACAATAATATATACCTGACAGGAGCCCGTACAGTCTATATCTACAATAATATATACCTGACAGGAGCCTGTACAGTCTATAGCTACAATAATATATACCTGACAGGAGCCCGTACAGTCTGTATCTACAATAATATATACCTGACAGGAGCCCGTACAGTCTATATCTACAATAATATATACCTGACAGGAGCCTGTACAGTCTATATCTACAATAATATATACCTGACAGGAGCCTGTACAGTCTGTATCTACAATAATATATACCTGACAGGAGCCTGTACAGTCTGTATCTACAATAATATATACCTGACAGGAGCCCGCACAGTCTATATCTACAATAATATATACCTGACAGGGGCCTGTACCGTCTATATCTACAATAATATATACCTGACAGGAGCCTGTACAGTCTATATCTACAATAATATATACCTGACAGGAGCCCGTACAGTCTGTATCTACAATAATATATACCTGACAGGAGCCTGTACAGTCTGTATCTACAATAATATATACCTGACAGGAGCCCGCACAGTCTATATCTACAATAATATATACCTGACAGGGGCCTGTACCGTCTATATCTACAATAATATATACCTGACAGGAGCCTGTACAGTCTATATCTACAATAATATATACCTGACAGGAGCCTGTACAGTCTATATCTACAATAATCTATACCTGACAGGAGCCCGTACAGTCTAGTGTCTACAATAATATATACCTGACAGGAGCCCGTACAGTCTGTATCTACAATAATATATACCTGACAGGAGCCCGTACAGTCTGTATCTACAATAATATATACCTGACAGGAGCCCGTACAGTCTGTATCTACAATAATATATACCTGACAGGAGCCCGTACAGTCTATATCTACAATAATATATACCTGACAGGAGCCTGTACAGTCTATATCTACAATAATCTATACCTGACAGGAGCCCGTACAGTCTGTATCTACAATAATATATACCTGACAGGAGCCCGTACAGTCTATATCTACAATAATATATACCTGACAGGGGCCTGTACCGTCTATATCTACAATAATATATACCTGACAGGAGCCTGTACAGTCTATATCTACAATAATATATACCTGACAGGAGCCTGTACAGTCTGTATCTACAATAATCTATACCTGACAGGAGCCTGTACAGTCTGTATCTACAATAATATATACCTGACAGGAGCCCATACAGTCTGTATCTACAATAATATATACCTGACAGGAGCCCGTACAGTCTGTATCTACAATAATATATACCTGACAGGAGCCCGTACAGTCTGTATCTACAATAATATATACCTGACAGGAGCCCGTACAGTCTATATCTACAATAATATATACCTGACAGGAGCCTGTACAGTCTATAGCTACAATAATATATACCTGACAGGAGCCCGTACAGTCTGTATCTACAATAATATATACCTGACAGGAGCCCGTACAGTCTATATCTACAATAATATATACCTGACAGGAGCCTGTACAGTCTATATCTACAATAATATATACCTGACAGGAGCCTGTACAGTCTGTATCTACAATAATATATACCTGACAGGAGCCTGTACAGTCTGTATCTACAATAATATATACCTGACAGGAGCCCGCACAGTCTATATCTACAATAATATATACCTGACAGGGGCCTGTACCGTCTATATCTACAATAATATATACCTGACAGGAGCCTGTACAGTCTATATCTACAATAATATATACCTGACAGGAGCCCGTACAGTCTGTATCTACAATAATATATACCTGACAGGAGCCTGTACAGTCTGTATCTACAATAATATATACCTGACAGGAGCCCGCACAGTCTATATCTACAATAATATATACCTGACAGGGGCCTGTACCGTCTATATCTACAATAATATATACCTGACAGGAGCCTGTACAGTCTATATCTACAATAATATATACCTGACAGGAGCCCATACAGTCTATATCTACAATAATATATACCTGACAGGGGCCTGTACCGTCTATATCTACAATAATATATACCTGACAGGAGCCTGTACAGTCTATATCTACAATAATATATACCTGACAGGAGCCCGCACAGTCTATATCTACAATAATATATACCTGACAGGGGCCTGTACCGTCTATATCTACAATAATATATACCTGACAGGAGCCTGTACCGTCTATATCTACAATAATATATACCTGACAGGAGCCTGTACAGTCTATATCTACAATAATATATACCTGACAGGAGCCCATACAGTCTATATCTACAATAATATATACCTGACAGGGGCCTGTACCGTCTATATCTACAATAATATATACCTGACAGGAGCCTGTACAGTCTATATCTACAATAATATATACCTGACAGGAGCCCGCACAGTCTATATCTACAATAATATATACCTGACAGGGGCCTGTACCGTCTATATCTACAATAATATATACCTGACAGGAGCCTGTACAGTCTATATCTACAATAATATATACCTGACAGGAGCCCGTACAGTCTATATCTACAATAATCTATACCTGACAGGAGCCCGTACAGTCTAGTGTCTACAATAATATATACCTGACAGGAGCCCGTACAGTCTGTATCTACAATAATATATACCTGACAGGAGCCCGTACAGTCTGTATCTACAATAATATATACCTGACAGGAGCCCGTACAGTCTATATCTACAATAATATATACCTGACAGGAGCCCGTACAGTCTATATCTACAATAATATATACCTGACAGGAGCCTGTACAGTCTATATCTACAATAATCTATACCTGACAGGAGCCCGTACAGTCTGTATCTACAATAATATATACCTGACAGGAGCCCGTACAGTCTATATCTACAGTAATATATACCTGACAGGAGCCCGTACAGTCTGTATCTACAGTAATATATACCTGACAGGAGCCCGTACAGTCTGTATCTACAATAATATATACCAGGAAGGAGCCCATACACTCTAGGCTCAACCATGCTGCTTTCCTTTGCCGCCTTGGAGAACACGCCCCCCTCCCGATAGGACACGCCCCCGGAAATGACGTCACACCTGGAAGGAGCCCATACACTCTAGCATTTACCTTTACCATATAGGTGGAGTGCGGTTCTGCGGGTGGAGGTCGGTGCTGGAGGCCCCATTATTCTCTATGTGGAGTGCGGCTCTGCGGGTGGAGGTCGGTGCTGGAGGCTCCATTATTCTCTATGTGGAGTGCGGCTCTGCGGGTGGAGGACGGTGCTGGAGGCTCCATTATTCTCTACGTGGAGTGCGGCTCTGCAGGTGGAGGTAGGTGCTGGAGGCTCCATTATTCTCTATGTGGAGTGCGGCTCTGCGGGTGGAGGTCGGTGCTGGAGGCTCCATTATTCTCTATGTGGAGTGCGGCTCTGCGGGTGGAGGTCGGTGCTGGAGGCTCCATTATTCTCTATGTGGAGTGCGGCTCTGCAGGTGGAGGTCGGTGCTGGAGGCTCCATTATTCTCTATGTGGAGTGCGGCTCTGCGGGTGGAGGTCGGTGCTGGAGGCCCCATTATTCTCTATGTGGAGTGCGGCTCTGCGGGTGGAGGTCGGTGCTGGAGGCTCCATTATTCTCTATGTGGAGTGCGGCTCTGCGGGTGGAGGTCGGACAGTTCTGACAAACACGGGAAAGTGCCCCTTTATGGAGGTGACACAAAGTCTGTTTAGTGTCTTTAGCTTCATAGTATCAGCTCTAATCCAATGATAAGATAGCGATTTACCTTGAAGAGTCGCAGATTTTGGGGTTGTTGTAAAATGTTATATTTAGGGGGTTTGTGTTGTCTCCTTATAAGAATCACAATGGTTTTGTTCCTTTTCGCTGATAGATACAAACGACTATGAAAGACGGGAACCAAGGAAACATTACTCTCATAGTACGGGGCCTCCACACAGTGTTGTCGGGAAACCTTCATATAGAGGCCGGTGGGGATGGAGTCAGTGACCGACTCTGGACAAATCTGTTCCTAGAGCCGCAGTAGAAGATGATGTCGTCCTCACCATGAAGTCGTTATTTCTCCTGTCACATGTAATGAATATCTCCTGCAGTATTACTAATGCCGATTCCAGGGTCGGTAAATGAGACGAGAATTAGCGTTATGGAAGATGAGTCTATGAGGAACGTATTCAGCTGCCGACTCCGAGGGAGAAACTGCTTGTTGTCTGTGGCCTAAATATATAGGTTTTATTAGTAGATGGAAAGAAGAAAACTAAACACTGTAAAATAGCAAATATACCATTGCTGCTTGGGTCCCCGCCAGTCTCTCTATTTTCTGCTCAGTCCTAACGAAGTTATGATTCTTACAGCCAATCAGTCACCAAAGCAGTGAGTAACATAGGCAGTGATTGGGAGCATGGAGGAGATGTCTTAGTCAGCAATTCAACTTGCGTTCCAGTCCATACAAGACTAGAGAGTACAACATCTACAAGTTTTATCTTTTTATGTGTTTCCCCTTATTATCGCCAGGATTTTTATGATGTTACATCGGCTCATCTTTTTCTCATTCAGGTCTCTACAATATCCGATCCTCTGAAGATCTACTATAGAAGAGAATTTTGGTGATTTACCCATCAAAGATGGATATGGACAGAGACAAGATGGTGGAGAGGATATTACACCTCACCCTAGAGATCCTCTTCCGGCTTACTGGAGAGGTGAGAGATTCCGATGACGTCACATTACATCATTCTTATCTATGGGAATAACAGATGGACAGAACTGGAGAGGTGAGGACTCTGGAAATGTCTGTAGTGAGATTTATTAATGTGTCTCTCCATAACCAGGATTACACAGTAGTGAAGAAGACCTCTAGTGAGCGCTGTCAGGACCCTGTGTCTGAGGGACGGGGAAGACCCCTAAGCCCAATCACGGGGCCTCAACCTCACCCCCTGATACATGAGAACATCAATGACCAGAAGATCCTGGAACTCACCTACAAGATGATTGAGCTGCTGACTGGAGAGGTGATACTGCTGGGAATGCTGGGACATTATACAGTAACGCTATGAAGGGATCGGGGGGATGACGGTGTCATTGTGTGTGTCAGGTTCCTATAAGGTGTCAGGATGTCTCCGTCTATTTCTCAATGGAGGAGTGGGAGTATTTAGAAGGACACAAAGATCTGTACAAGGACATCATGATGGAGGTTCCCCAGCCCCTTAAATCACCAGGTAATGGACTGAACTAAGTACAGACGGCCTATAATTATCTGTATGTAAAGAATAAATTCAGTCCCTGTATGTGTTTCTTCCAGATCTATCCAGTAGGAGGACAACACCAGAGAGATGTCCCCATCCTCTTCTTCCACAGGACTGTAAACAAGAAGATCCCAATGTTCCTCAGGATCATCAGGTAGATAGAGAGGTGTCATGAGATCTCCCCTATGATGTGTAGACAACTGTGAAGGTTTTGTGCTCAGTTTTGTTTTATCCACCATTATGTTTTTTGTTGTTTTTTTTCATTATCGTTGACCGCACCCACTGAGAGAAGGGATCCATCCCCCAGTAACAGGAAACCTACAGATGAAAAGGGGCTCAATTCCTCAGTTGGTTTCTTGTTCCTGCGGGAACCTGCACAGGAAAGATTACCTTGGCCTTTGCCTGCCACCTGTGCGGTGTCTGGGGAACGGCAGGGGCTGCGGCACCAGAAGCAGCGTCTGGAGATCCCTGCCTGTCAGTCTTCACCCTCGTTTGATGGTGGATGATGTGAGGCCAGGATCCGGAAGAGGCTGTCCTGGCTCACGCGGTGCAGTAGGACCAGACCGGCACTCATCTTGTGGAGCGGGATGCGTGCATCGGCTGCCCTTCTCTTCCATCAGGCAGTGCTTCCGGGTTTAGGCCCATGCATGCTCACGGGCCATTCAACATTACTGAACTGAAATTGCTTGGGTTCACTTCCAGGGGTCCGGGGAGGCTTGTTCCGGAGATGGACTGGCTGTAAGTATAAGATCCGGCGGCCTCCTGCTGCCAATGTGTCCCAAAGATGTCCTCTCCAGGAGAATCTGAGGTGCACCCACAGGTGGTGGAAGTGCAGCCGGACAGCAATCCCAATAACAGCAGTGGGCGCTCCCAAGAGGGCAACTCCACTAACAAGAGTGTACGGAGTAAGCTGTACCATCTAGAACTCATGCTGTGCCTCCGCTTCCAGAACCGGTACCACATCACAGCTTCACTGGGTGAGTGTTACATAACTCTGCCTACTAAGCTGACTCACCTTCTTTCTGTGTACCTCCCTATCAGGCTAAGAAAACTAAAAAAGCCAAGCACAAAGAATGTGCCTTGTGCTCACAACCCCTTCCTGACCTCTATCTTAAAACACTGTGTCAGAGTTGTATCCGCCAGACTTTAGAGGAGGAGTCCTCAGTTAGATCCGCTGATATATGATTAATGATAAGAGAGGAACTTCAGTCCTTAGGATGTTCAAACAGGCATAAGAAACATAAGTCTAAAGCAAGGAGTGTTACCCCTGTCTCCAGTTCTGCTTCCAGTAGTGACCAGGCTGGATTCTCTGGTGCTTCTGATTCATTGTCATCTGGTGAAGAAGGGCTATCTTTTTTTTTTTTCCCATAGAGAGTATGGATAACCTGGTGAAATCAGTTAGAAATAGTTAGAAATACCATGGGGCTTTTAGAGGTGAAAGAGGTTAGATCTACAAAGGAAATTATGTTTGCAGGTCTCTCGCAGAAAAAGAGACGAGCTTTCCCGGTTATTGGTGTGGTGAAGGATTTGGTCAGGATGGAATGGAGCAAGCAGGGACAGCGCGAGGGTTCCTCCCTTCATCTTCCAGGAGGAGGTATCCCGTTGTCCCTTTGAGGAAGATGACCGGACAGCTTGGTCCAAGGTGGACTCCACAGTGGCCTCGACTTCTAGACATTTTGTCCTGCCTGTAGAAGATTCTGTGGTCCTATCTGACCCTCTAGACAAGTGTTTCTCAACTCCAATCCTCAAGACCCACCAACAGGTCATGTTTTCAGGATTTCCTTAGTATTGCCCAGTTGATGGAATTAATGCTTGAGCAGGTAATGAAATTATCACCTGTGCAACACTAAAGGCCCCGTCTCACATAGCGATTTACCAACGATCACGACCAGCGATACGACCTGGCCGTGATCGTTGGTAAGTCGCTGTGTGGTCGCTGGGGAGCTGTCACACAGACAGCTCTCTCCAGCGACCAACGATCAGGGGAACGACTTCGGCATCGTTGAAACTGTCTTCAACGATGCCGAAGTCCCCCTGCAGCACCCGGGTAACCAGGGTAAACATCGGGTTACTAAGCGCAGGGCCGCGCTTAGTAACCCGATGTTTACCCTGGTTACCAAAAAAACAAACAGTACATACTCGCCTTTCGGTGTCCGTCAGGTCCCTTGCCGTCTGCTTCCTGCTCTGACTGAGCCGCCGTACAGTGAGAGCAGAGCGCAGCGGTGACGTCACTGCTGTGCTCTCACTTCTCACTGTACGGCCGGATCTCAGTCAGAGCAGGAAGCAGACGGCAAGGGACCTGACGGACATCAGAATGTGAGTATGTACTGTTGTTTTTTTTTTTTTTACATTTACGCTGGTAACCAGGGTAAACATCGGGTTACTAAGCGCGGCCCTGCGCTTAGTAACCCGATGTTTACCCTGGTTACCAGTGAAGACATCGCTGGATCGGTGTCACACACCGATTTAGCGATGTCAGCGGGACCTCAACGACCAAAAAAAGGTCCAGGCCATTCCGACACGACCAGCGATCTCGCAGCAGGGGCCTGATCGCTGGTACGTGTCACACATAGCGAGATCGCTACTGAGGTCGCTGTTGCGTCACAAAACTAGTGACTCAGCAGCGATCTCGCTAGCGATCTCGCTATGTGAGACGGGGCCTTAAGTAAATCCTGAAAACATGACCTGTTGGTGGGTCTTGAGGACTGGAGTTGAGAAACATTGCTCTAGACTGCAAAGCAGAGACATTACTTAAAAGATCATGGGAGTCCTGCACCAGAGCCTTTAGACCGGCTATATCCAGAACATGTACAAAAATTGTACCTGTTCTGGATAAAATTGTACAATATCTAAATTGTGCACAATTCCATGCCAAGGTGAGTTCCTGTTTGGCAGTGTGCTCGATTAGATCCTCACCAAGGCGGGAAAGAGAAAGAAGGGGTTCCCTAAACAGTCTGTTCGGTCCTACAGGAGGGCCTTCAGAAAGTGACCATTCGGTAGAAGGTGGCCTTATGAAAACCGAGATCGCTGGGAGACAAAGGAGACCAAACAAAAAGGTGCCCATTTTAGCGGATCCTCTCCCAGGAAGAGTAATAAATTCCATTCACCCTGACCTCCTGTGGGCGGCAGGTTAAAAATGTTTTGCCACAGATGGCGGGAGATCACTTCTAATCCCTGGACCCTGGGCTTAGTAACATCAGGGTTGAAACTAGAGTTTTGTCGAATCCCCTCAGATTCCTTTGTCATCACCTCTCTTAGATCCCCGGCACAACAGGAGGCTCTTGAGTTGGAGGTTTTATGTCTATTATCTAAGCATGTCCTGGTGGAGGTCCCGGGAGACCAGGAGGGAAGGGGATTCCATGGGTAGTGAAACCGTCCAGGATAGTTACTACGAATGCTAGCCCTGATGGATGTGGAGCTCATATGGACGATAACCTGGCCCAGGGGCAGAGTTCCATAGAGGAGGCTGTTGACTCCTCAAATCTAAACGAATTAAAGGCAGTCAGTCATGCTTTACATCGCTTTCTCCCACAGCTGCGGGGTACGTATGTGAGGGGTTTGTCGGACAATACCATGTCAGTTGCATACGTAAATTGGCAAGGCAGAACTTGATCAAAATTGCTGATGTCTACTGTGGTGGATGTTCTCGATCTGGCCGAAGCCCATCTCTTGTCCCTCTCAGCCCTTCACATCAGGGGAGTGGAAAATCTTAAAGCGGCTTCCTCAGCTTCTACCAGGGACAACAGAAAGGTCCAAAGATTTGCCTCCCTGGACAGAGCAGATCAGCCGGAGTTGGTCGACTCCCTCCAGTTCCCTTGTCGCTTCAGTCTGGCCTATGTGTTTCCTCCAATGATGGTGCTTCCACAAGTCATCAGGAAGATCAGGGACGAGAGAGAAAGGGTAATTCTCTTCGCTCCTTTCTGGCCCAAGAGACCTTGGTTTTCATGGCTCAGAGCCATGTCCATATCTGACCCCTGGATCTTCCCATCAGATCCGGGCCTGCTGTCTTGCAGTCCATTCTGTCATCCTTGGGTGAGAGGTCTCCACTTGACGGCGTGGAACTTGAGGCAGTTGTTGAAATTAAGGGGGTTTTCTGACAACCTGATTAGTACCAGTCTGCACAGTAGGAAAGAATCCACGACCAAGATATACAGTACAGTGTGGAGGAAGTTCCTTAATTTTCATACTGGGCCTTTCTCTAGTGAGGTTCCAGTTGCTGCAATTTTCGAGGGTTGGGAGCTGGGTTTTTCAGTTAACACATTAAAGGATCAGATATCAGCTTTTGGGAGCCCTATTTAGTCGTAATATTGCAGGAGATAGATGGGTTGCACGGTTTATTTCAGCGTGTGAGCGTAGCGACTCTGTACACATTGCTCGCTTGCCTCCCTAGGACCTGAATCTGGTCCTTGATGCACCTGATAGGTCCGTCTTCTGTCTTGTCGCATGAAAGTACATATCATTAAAGTACATATTAAATATCCCTGAAGGCAGAGTACGGCTCTGTTTGTGTCTTTTCAGAGCCACAGGAAAGGGTTTGGAGTCACAAGGAGCACTTTATCACGTTGGATCACAGATACAATCTGTCTGGCTTAAGGCCCCGTCTCACTAAGCGATTTACCAACGATCACGACCAGCGATACGACCTGGCCGTGATCGTTGGTAAGTCGCTGTGTGGTCGCTGGGGAGCTGTCACACAGACAGCTCTCTCCAGCGACCAACGATCAGGGGAACGACTTCGGCATCGTTGAAACTGTCTTCAACGATGCCGAAGTCCCCCTGCAGCACCCGGGTAACCAGGGTAAACATCGGGTTACTAAGCGCAGGGCCGCGCTTAGTAACCCGATGTTTACCCTGGTTACCAAAAAAAACAAACAGTACATACTCGCCTTTCGGTGTCCAGGTCCCTTGCCGTCTGCTTCCTGCTCTGACTGAGATCCGGCCGTACAGTGAGAGCAGAGCGCAGCGGTGACGTCACTGCTGTGCTCTCACTTCTCACTGTACGGCCAGCAGTCAGTGAGAGCAGGAAGCAGACGGCAAGGGACCTGACGGACATCAGATGGTGAGTATGTACTGTTTTTTTTTTTTTTTTACATTTACGCTGGTAACCAGGGTAAACATCGGGTTACTAAGCGCGGCCCTGCGCTTAGTAACCCGATGTTTACCCTGGTTACCAGTGAAGACATCGCTGGATCGGTGTCACACACACCGATTCAGCGATGTCAGCGGGGCCTCAACGACCGAAAAAAGGTCCAGGCCATTCCGACACGACCAGCGATCTCACAGCAGGGGCCTGATCGCTGGTACGTGTCACACATAGCGAGATCGCTATGGAGGTCGCTGTTGCGTCACAAAACTTGTGACTCAGCAGCGATCTCGCTATGTGAGACGGGGCCTTTACTCAGCAAAGGGTGAAGGTCCTCCGGATGGAATAAGGGCACATTCGGCACGGGCTATGGCATTCTCCTGGGCTAAGAAGGCGGACATCTCGATTGATCTGATATGTAATGCTGCAACATGGTCTTCACCATCTATCTTTTACAGCCACTATAGACTCAATTTGTCATCTGAATTTGTTTTCGGGAGACCTGTCCTCAATACGGTGGTCCCTCCCAGATGATGGTTCTCTGTAAGTCTCTCAGTGGGTGCTGTCATGGCGAGAATAAAAAAGGATTACTTACCGGTAATTGTATTTTATGGAGTCCACGACAGAACCCACTTCCCTCCCTTAGTCGCACATAATAGAGATGTGTATGTATTTCACTCGGGTGATGGTAGTATACGTTGAAGTATATGTTTATACATATTGAGTAGTTTTTATGACGATGTTCTAATGTTTTCTTGGCGGTTCGTCTTGTACTCTGTAATCCAACTGAGGAGGGGAGGGGGACCACCCCTTTTTATCTGTAGGCTTCTTGTTCCTGGGGGTGGATCCCCTCTCTCAGTGGGTGCTATCGTGGACTCCATAAAATACAATTACTGGTAAGTAATCCGGTTTATCCAGTTTGTAATGAGAACGGTGGAGATGGCAGGATTAGAGCTGATCATAGATGTGACTTCTCCATCTGTCTGTGACTTTTACAATATTTGTTTCAGTGTGAAGATCTGACCCGTATTAAAACTACAGAGACGTATGTGAGGGGTGATGACGAGTGGTGTAAAGAGGAGATTCCTACATATGACTACCCAGGTGAGTAGTAACCACTAAATGCAGAGAAGTCACAGATTCTTCTCAGCCACTGTCTGTGGCTGCTTTATCGGTGGTGTAGTCTGGCTGGATCACAATCGTGTGATCACCATTTTGCCTCTAGACCACAACATTCTCCTCCACCCAAAAGTGTTCAAATGACTTTGGACTTTAAAAGCCCTTTTCTATAGAATATATAGCCTGGAGGGCCAACCTACACCCTGAAATTAGGAGACGATGGTCATAACCTGCCCAGATCTGTAAACTCAAATGACAGTGTACGTAGAATGTGCTGACAAGTTAGAAAATCACTTGAAGAAAAATACTATGATGGGCCTGTAAGAGAAATTGGAGAGTAATGATGCTGTTGGCTTCCTATAACCTGTTATCTTATTGGATGAATCTACCTTCTTCCCCTTCTGTGCTGCTGAATGTGCTCATATGGTCCCCACAAGACCAGGTCCAGTCTTTCTGGACAAACTTTGCTTTTATGATCGACAACATTAAATGTGCAGTGAGGGCCTAGTGTGAATTTCTGTACTGTAAGGGTATGTGTCCACGTTCAGGATTGCATCAGGATTTGGTCAGGATTTTACATCAGTATTTGTAAGCCAAAACCAGGAGTGGGTGATAAATGCAGAAGTGGTGCATATGTTTCTATTATACTTTTCCTCTATCTGTTCCACTCCTGGTTTTGGCTTACAAATACTGATGTAAAATCCTGACCAAATCCTGATGCAATCCTGAACGTGGACACATACCCTAACAGTTTCCCTTTTATACTGAATTTTCAATTTTACCCCTCGCCACGACAGCACCCACTTGAGAGAGGGACCCGCCCATAGGAACAGGAAACCTACAGAGATAAAAAGGGCCGTCCCCCTCTCCTCCTCAGTTGGTTTCCTGTTCCTATCGGAAATCCCTGGATTCCTACAGATGGAGGTGGTTGGAGCACCTCCAGATTACCTGAGCCTGTGCACCCGCCTGTGTGGTCCTCTCGATGACAGCAGGGGCTGCGGCATCAGTAGTAGCGGTGGGGGAGCCACTGCATGCAGCCTCCCCCCTCGTCTGTTCACCATTCGGCAGGTTCCGGACAACAAAGCCCGGCCTATGGAGGAGGCGTGTGTGTGGGGCCGATCTTCCAGTTACCAGCGGTGGAGTGCAGTGCTAGAAGGCGGCGGAGGCTGCGTCGTGCGGGTAAGTCCATGCTGCTACATTGAACCGGAAGTGGTCGGAGCACTTCCGGTTCGCGGCGGGCGGCGTGCTGCAGATGACCGCGCGATTCAAATGGCAGGCCGGGGCACAGAGCTATTCGCTCAGTATGCTGTCCCCGGCGCATGATGAGCATCCACCAGCGGTGGAGCAAGATAGCGCTGTCAAAATCAGCGCTAAGGGCTCAAAATCATCGGCAAAAAGGAGTGGTCGTTCCATGGAAGGATCTGACACTCACATGAGAAGTAAAACGAGGAGTAGAGATGCAGATCTACTCAGACCCCACACAGTGTCTCCACCTCCAAAACCGGTATGATGATGATGAAGATGATAGCTTCACTGGGTGAGTGTTTATGATCCTCTACCTATAAGCTGATCCCTTCCTTCTCTGCCTCTCCCCTTAGGCTAAGAAGACCAATAAATCTAAGTATAAGGAGTGTGCCCTGTGTATGCAACCCCTGCCCGACACGTATCTTAAAAGGTTGTGTCAAAGCTGTATAGATCAGACCTTACAGGATGAGGCGGCTGTTACGACCACAAATATCAGAGCCATAATAAGGCAGGAGATCCAGTCTCTGGGATCAAAATCCCTAAAGAAACATGGAAGTAAGCGCCTTTCTCCCGTTTCCAGTTCAGAGTCTGAAGAGGGCTTAATCTGATCCTTCAATACCTCAGGATCATCTCCCAGCTCTTCTGAGGATGAAGGCGGAGCAAGTTTTCCAGTCGACAGTATAGACAACCTTATAAAATCCGTTAGGAACACTATGGGGTGTCCAGATACTAAGGAGGTCAGGTCGGTTCAGGACATCATGTTTGCAGGACTACGCCAGAAAAAACGGCGTGCATTTCCAGTCATTTCCGCTATTAAAGACCTTGTCAAAAAAGAATGGGACAAACAGGGCAAAGGGTTTCTCCCATCATCTTCCAAAAGGCGTTACCCTTTTAGTGATGAGGAATTAGCAGTGTGGTCTAAAGTCCCTAAGGTAGATGCAGCGGTAGCATCCACCTCAAAGCAATCTTCCCTTCCGGTAGAAGATGCAGGAATCTTACTAGATCCACTAGATCGTAAGACTGCAGCTCTCCTTAAAAGATCTTGGGAGACGATCACGGGAGCCTTTAAACCGGCCATATCAGGCACATGCACAGCTAGGTCACTATTAGTTGGATAGACCAGCTGGAGCAACAGGTAAAAAGCAAGATCACAAGAGAAAAAATTCTCCAGACAGTTCCACTGATCAGAAGTGCTGTGGCATTTTTAGCGGACGCTTCAGCGGATTCTTTCCGTCTGGCAGCAAGATCAACAGGCCTGGTCAACGGGGCTCGTCGAGCCCTCTGGCTGAAAGGATGGAAGGGGGATGCACAGTCAAAATCCAGACTATGTACAATCCCGTGCCAGAGTGAGTTCCTGTTTGGAAAGGTTCTTGACGACCTACTCAATAAAGCAGGAGAAAGAAGGAAGGGATTTCCTAAACAGTTTCTTCCTTCTTATAGGAGAGCGTTAATAGAGTAGTCACAAACATTTTACATGTACGAATATATAATCAATATTCTATCAGAAGAAAATTTACTGTGAATGTCACCTGCATGCATGTCAGGACTATAATCAGGAAAAGTGCCAAAACTCCATATATAAACATCACAAAAAATGCAGTTAAATGCTCCCATAAAATGTATAAGTTTATTTAGAAACCAATAAAACATATATCAAAACAGAGGACAGATTAATCGATAACAATGAGGGGAAGTGAAGCGCTATGTGGCGGTACAAGTTGCCCAAGGACTACAAGGCTCCATCACTGCACAACCATACCAATGATTATAATTAATAAATAAACGACCCATGGCCATATCAAGTTCCTTTCTACTTGATATGGCCATGGGTCGTTTATTTATTACCGTATATACTGGAGTATAAGCCGAGATTTTCAGCCCACTTTTTTGAGCTGAAAGTCCCCCTCTCTGCTTATACTCGAGTCATACCCAGAGGTCGGCAGGGGAGGGGGAGCGGGGGCTGTCTAAAAATACTCACCTAGTCCAGGCGCGGTCCCTGGCTTCCCCGGCGCTGGCAGCAGCAGCTTCAGCTTCTTCCTGTACTGAGCGGTCACATGGTACCGCTCATTACAGTAAATGAATATGCGGCTCCACCTCCCATGGGGGTGAAGCCGCATATTCATGACTGTAATGGGCGGTAACGGTGACCGCTCAGTACAGTTAGAAGCTGCGGCGCCGGGGAAGCAGGGACTGCACAGCTCCAGGACCAGGTGAGTATACGGGGAGGGGAGCGCAGCGCTGTGCGATAGTCACCTTTCCTCGTTCCGGGCGCCGCTCTGTCTTCAGCAGTGACGCTCAGGTCAGAGGGCACGGTGATGTAGTTAGTGTGCGCCCTCTGCTGAACGTCTGTGCTGAACATGGAGTGGCGCCGGAACGAGGTGCGGGTGACTATTGAAAGTGCCGGGGTCCTGAGCGACGGAGAGGTGAGCATGTGATTTTTTATTTTTTTTTTATCGCAGCAAATGGGGCAAATATCTGTATGGGGCCATAATGTTTGTACAGCACTATATGGGGCCATAATGTTTGTGCAGCACTATATGGGGCCATAATGTTTGTGCAGCACTATATGGGGCCATAATGTTTTGTGCAGCACTATATGGGGCCATAACGTTTGTGCAGCACTATATGGGGCCATAACGTTTGTGCAGCACTATATGGGGCCATAACGTTTGTGCAGCACTATATGGGGCCATAACGTTTGTGCAGCACTATATGGGGCCATAACGTTTGTGCAGCACTATATGGGGCCATAACGTTTGTGCAGCACTATATGGGGCCATAACGTTTGTGCAGCACTATATGGGGCCATAATGTTTGTGCAGCACTATATGGGGGCCATAACGTTTGTGCAGCACTATATGGGGCAAGTGTCTGTATGGGGCCATAATTAACGTTTGTAGGGCACTACAGTATATGGGGCAAGTGTCTGTATGGAGCATCTTATAGGGCCATAATCAAGGTTTTTGCAGCACTATATGGGGCAAATATCTTTATAGAGCATCTTATGGGGCCATAATCAGCATTTGTGCAGCATTATATTGGGCAAATGTGTCTATGGAGGATCTTATGGGGCCTTTATTAACCTTTATGCAGGATTATATGGGGCATATTTTAATATGGAACATCTTATGGGGCCATCATAAACTGCATGGAGCATTATATGTGGCTCCTGATTCAATATGGATATTCAAAAATACTTAACCTACTGATGTCTCAATTAATTTTACTTTTATTGGTATCTATTTTTAATTTTGACATTTACCGGTAGTTGCTACATTTCCCACCCTAGGCTTCTACTCGAGTCATTAAGTTTTCCCAGTTTTTGTGGCAAAATTAGGGGGGTAGGCTTATACTCGGGTCGGCTTATACTCGAGTATGTAAGGTAATTATAATCATTGGTATGGTTGTGCAGGGATGGGGCCTTGTAGTCCTTGGGCAACTTGTACCGCCACATAGTGCTTCATTTCCCCTCATTGTTGTCCATTAATCTGTCCTCTGTTTTGATATGTTTTATTGGTTTCTAAATAAACTTATACATTTTATGGGAGCATTTAACTGCGTTTTTGTTATGTTTATTTATAGGAGAGCGCTTAGAAGACGGCCATTTAACAGGAGAAGGCCGTATGAGCCACAAAGGGATCGCTGGGAAACAAAGGAAACAAAACAGAAAGGTGCCTTATTTAGTAATCCTGAAACATCCAGACGTGGTAGATACCGTCAGTAATGAAATCCCAGTGGGTGGAAGACTGAAATATTTTCACCACAAATGGGAATGCATAACTTCAAACCAGTGGATCCTTCGTCTAGTAAAATCCGGACTAAAATTAGAATTTTCCCAACTACCAAGGGATACTTTTATTGTAACATCACTGAGAGTGCCGGAACAGCAAGAAGCGCTTCAGTCAGAAATTCTGAGTCTTTTGGCTAAGAATGTTCTCATAGAAGTACCAAAGCATCAGGAAGGGAGAGGATTTTATTCCTCTTTGTTTCTGGTTCCTAAACCGGATGGTTCTTTTCGTACTATAATTAACCTAAAAAGATTAAATTCCTTTTTGCATGACCACACCTTCAAGATGGAATCAATAAGGTCCACTGTTAAATTTTTGTTTCCTAGATGTTTCATGACGGGTCTACATTTGAAGGATGTGTACTACCATCTTGCCATCTGTGCAGAACATCAACAATACCTCAGAGTGGCGGTCAACCTACAGGGCCGGATCCGTCACTTCCAATTTACGGCTATGCCATTCGGCCTTTCCATGGCTCCTCGGGCTTTCACAAAAGTCATGCTCGTGGTGATGGCTTATCTGTGTCATCAGGATACGTTAATCGTACCTTACCTAGATGACTTTTTAATAATTGGAAATTCAGCCTCGCAATGTAAAGAACGTTTGGCTAATACCATTTCATCTTTGCAGGCTTTAGGTTGAATTGTGAACTTCAAAAAATCCCGGCTTCAACCAGAAACACTTCAGCCCTTCCTAGGACTAATCTTGGACTCTGTAAGTCAAAAATGTTTCTTACCAGAATCCCAAAAATTAACCATAATTTCAAAAGTTACTATGGCAAGGTCTAATCCTCAAATGTCCCTAAGAGATGCCATGTCTCTTTTAGGCTTACTCTCCTCCTGCATCCCTGCGGTTCAATGGGCCCAATATCATACTAGGGCCTTGCAACATGAGATCCTGTATGCACAATCACACTGTCAGGGTCATTTAAATACAAAAATTACCCTATCAAAAGACGTGATTAATTCACTGCATTGGTGGTTAGATTAAAATCATTTGTCCAGAGGTGTCTCATGGACAATAATCCCCTCTAAAATAGTCACCACTGACGCAGGCCCAGAGGTGTGGGGAGCCCATTTCAGTAAAAATATAGCTCAAGGTTGCTGGAATACGGTAGAGATTCAGCAGTCCTCCAACTGGAAGGAACTAAAAGCTGTTAATTATGCCTTAAATGCTTTCCTTCCTCAGCTCCAAGGATCCCATATGAGAATCCTATCAGACAACACAACATCCGTCGCATATTTAAATCGTCAAGGCGGAACGCGATCAGGAAGTCTAATGTCTTCAGCGGCAAACATTTTCAACCTAGCAGAACCCAATTTTCTGTCACTCACGGCTCTCCATATTAGAGGAGTAGAAAATTCAAATGCCGACTTCCTAAGTCGCCATGCACTCCGCCAAGGAGAATGGACTCTCAATCCTCAAATATTCAGGAGCATAGTGAAAATATGGGGTCTTCCACAAATAGACCTGTTCGCCACCAGAAAAAAACAGACAAGTGCAGATGTTCGCCTCCTTAAATGTAGTAGATCATCCAGACATAATAGACTCGCTCCAGTACCCGTGGAACTACGACCTAGCCTCAGGGTGGATTGATTTAAATCACGCCGATTTAAATCACGATTTAAATCAAAAGATTTTTTTCTATTTAAATCGGATCGATTTAAATCATGATTTTAATCCTGATTTAAATCACTGATTTAAATCAAAAGGTTTTTTTAATATAAATCACGATTAAAATGAGAAGTGAGAGCAGTGCGCATGTGCGCCCATAGTTACACGGACGAAACTAGGGGCAACGATCTAACGCCAGGGTGAGGGGGGGACCCCAAAGTAAGTAAAAATCTTTTTTGTTTTACTATATGGCAATAGGTAGGTGTTTAAAAGCAGCATGTCTTAATTGTATAAACTATTAATAGCCTCCACATTTTGTTCATACTGCCCCTTTAATTCCACACTTCTAGCTTGGTTTCACTTTTGGTTTAGTTTCTTTTTCCATTCAGTTGACATGCCCAAACTTGTTGGATAGTCAGCATCCTACAGAAACCTCTGGAAGAGCATGGCATTGTGAATGTTACACATATACAGCCTTTATTCTACTGAGTTAAACAACTCAGCTTTATCTCATGATGGAAGAACCTTTGGATGGTAAAATATTTTCCTCAAAAAGCAGTTTATTGAAAAAAATCCGATTTAAATCAAAAAAATCCGATTTAAATCAAAAAAATCCGATTTTTTTTTTGATTTTTTTTAAAAAAACATTGATTTTTATCCACCCTGCCTAGCCTATGCCTTTCCTCCAATGATGCTGATTCCGTTGGTCATCAAGAAGATAAGGGAAGAAAAGGCCAGGATCATTCTGATAGCACCATTCTGGCCAAAAAGGCTTTGGTTCTCTTGTCTTCGAGCGATGTCAGTTTGCGATCCCTGGATTCTGCCAGTGATCCCAGACCTACTGTCTCAGGGTCCATTTTACCATCCACAAGTGAAAGGTCTTCACCTAACGGCGTGGAACTTGAGAGGCAAATACTGACATTAAGAGGGTTTTCTCAAGAACTACTGTATTTTCTGGCGTATAAGACTACTTTTTAACCCCTGAAAATCTTCTTAAAAGTCGGGGGTCGTCTTATACGCCCAGTCGTCTTATATGCCGGAAAATACGGTAATTAACACCTTAATGTTAAGCAGGAAGAAATCTACAACTTTAATATACAGTAGAGTATGGAAAACGTTCCTGACTTTCTATACAAAACCCTTCTCTAGCAAGGTTCCTATTAAAGCCATCCTAGAGTTCCTACAAAAAGGCCATGCATTGGGTTTGTCAGTCAATACGTTAAGGGTTCAGGTGTCCGCTTTAGGAGCCCTCTATAGTGCTAACATAGCGGGGGACAGGTGGATAGCAAGATTCATTAGAGCATGCAAAAGATGTACCATATTACATATCCCACGTTTACCTCCCTGGGACTTGAATCTAGTTCTTGATGCTTTAAGTGAACCCCCTTTTGAGCCCTTACATTCTATTCCTCTAAAAAATCTCACGTATAAGGTAGCCTTATTGATAGCCTTGACCTCGGCCAGAAGAGTAGGGGACATCCAAGCTCTCTCCATAGACCCTTCTTTCTTAATGATATACCAGGACAGGGTGGTTCTCAAGCCTGATCCATCATATCTTCCCAAAATAGCATCCTATTACCATAGATCTCAAGAGATCGTGTTGCCTTCCTTTTATGACAATCCATCAAATCCAGAGGAAGAGAAGCTACATATGTTGGATGTGAAAAGAGCAGTCTTAAATTACAAAGAGAGAACCCAGTCCTGCAGACAGAGTAGGGCTCTGTTTGGATGTTTTCAGGGTCACAGAAAAGGCCACAGGGTTACGAAGGCTACCTTGTCCTGCTGGATCAGAGATGCCATCTGTCTGGCCTACTTATCAAAAAGCAAAAATCCTCCAGAAGGAGTGAAAGCACATTCGGCCCAGGCTGTATCATCCTCGTTGGCAGAGAATAAAGACATCTCCATCGAGCTCATATGTAAGGCCGCAACCGGGTCGTCACCCTTGACCTTTTATAAGCATTATAGACTTGATCTATCTTCTACATCTGACTTGGCATTCGGGAGAGCTGTCCTCAGCACGGTGATCCCACCCAGGTGAAGGTTCTCTGTAAATCTCTCAATTGGGTGCTGTCGTGGCGAAGGGTAAAAAGTCGGATTACTTACAGGTAATGCCCTTTTAATGAGCCACGACAGCACCCTGTCACTTCCCACCCTAGTTGCTATGTATGGTTACATATACGGTATATTTTGTTCATGGGTGAATATAAATAAGATAAAACGTACAAAAGTTTACGGACATATATATTAAATTAACAACGGCGGTTCCTCTCGTACTCTGAAAAACAACTGAGGAGGAGAGGGGGACCCTTTTTATCTCTTTAGGTTTCCTGTTCCTATGGGCGGGTCCCTCTCTCAAGTGGGTGCTTTCGTGGTTCATTAAAAGGGCATTACCGGTAAGTAATCCGGCTTTTCTTTTAAAACCAAATAACTTCAAGGAGAATTGTGATAAACTACATAAAAACATTACACCTGTGCCATGATATATCTCTAAGCTGTGTGGCTCTGATGGCTGTAATATACAGTACAGACTAAAAGTTTGGACACACCTTCTCATTTAAAGATTTTTCTGTATTTTCATGACTATGAAATTTGTACATTCACACTAAAGGCATCAAAACTATGAATTAACACGTGGCATTATATACTTAATTTCAGTTGTTTCACACTTTTTTGTTATGTCTTATATTCTAGGTTATTCAAAGTAGCCACCTTTTGCTTTGACTGCTTTGCACACTCTTGGCATTCTCTTGATGAGCTTCAAGAGGTAGTCACCGGAAATGGTTTTCACTTCACAGGTGTGCCCTGTCAGGTTTAATAAGTGGGATTTCTTGCCTTGGTTGGGACCATCAGTTGTGTTGTGCAGAAGTCTGGTGGATACACAGCTGACAGTCCTACTGAATAGACTGTTCGAATTTGTATTATGGCAAGAAAAAAGCAGCTAAGTAAAGAAAAACGAGTGGCTATCATTACTTTAAGAAATGAAGGTCAGTTAGTCAGAAAAATTGGGAAAACTTTGAAAGTGTCCCCAAGTGCAGTGGGAAAAACCATCAAGCGCTACAAAGAAACTGGCTCACATAAGGACTGCCCCAGGAAAGGAAGACCAAGAGTCACCTCTGCTTCTGAGGATAAGTTTATCCAAGTCACCAGCCTCAGAAATCGCAGGTTAACAGCAGCTCAGATTAGAGACCAGGTCAATGCCACACAGAGTTCCAGCAGCAGACGCATCTCTACAACAACTGTTAAGAGGAGACTTTGTGCAGCAGGCCTTCATGGTAAAATAGCTGCTAGGAAACCACTGCTAAGGACAGGCAACAAGCAGAAGAGACTTGTTTGGGCAAAAGAACACAAGGAATGGACATTAGACCAGTGGAAATCTGTGCTTTGGTCTGATGAGTCCAAATTTGAGATCTTTGGTTCCATCCACCGTGTCTTTGTGCGACGCAGAAAAGGTGAACGGATGGACTCTACATGCCTGGTTCCCACCGTGAAGCATGGAGGAGGGGGTGTGATGGTGTGGGAGTGCTTTGCTGGTGACACTATTGGGGATTTATTCAAAATTGAAGGCATACTGAACCAGCATGGCTACCACAGCATCTTGCAGCGGCATGCTATTCCATCCAGTTTACGTTTAGTTGGACCATCGTTTATTTTTCAACAGGACAATGACCCCAAACACCTCCAGGCTGTGTAAGGGCTAATTGACCAAGCAGGAGAGTGATGGGGTGCTACGCCAGATGACCTGGCCTCCATAGTCACCAGACCTGAACCCAATTGATGGTTCGGGGTGAGCTGGATCGCAGAGTGAAGGCAAAAGGGCCAACAAGTGCTAAGCATCTCTGGGAACTCCTTCAAGATTGTTGGAAGACCATTCCCGGTGACTACCTCTTGAAGCTCATCAAGAGAATGCCAAGAGTGTGCAAAGCAGTCATCACAGCAAAAGGTGGCTACTTTGAAAAACCTAGAATATAAGACATATTTTCAGTAGTTTCACACTTTTTTGTTAAGTATATAATTCCACATGTGTTTATTTATAGTTTTGATGCCTTCAGTGTGAATGTACAATTTTCATAGTCATGAAAATACAGAAAAATCTTTAAATGAGAAGGTGTGTCAAAACTTTGGGTCTGTACTGTACATTTATTCACCCCTGCAGGAGATGTGTTGGCATGGCTCGAGCCCTGGTTTCATGGATTCACTCCACATCATAAATTACCGTATATACTTGAATATAAGCCGAGATTTTCAGCCCATTTTTGGGGGCTGAAAGTCCCCCTCTCGGCTTATACTCGAGTCATACCCAGGGGTCGGCAGGGAGAGGGAGCGGTGGCGTCTAATTATACTCCCCTGCTCCTGGTGCGGTCCCTGCAGGTCCCTGGCGCCCCAGCTTCTTCCTGTAATGAGTGGTCACATGGTACCTCTCATTACAGTAATGAATATGCTGCTCTACCTCCCATAGGGGTGGAGCCGCATATTCATTACTGTAATGAGCGGTAACGGTGACCGTTCAGTACAGGAAGAAGCTGCGGCGCCGGGGAAACAGGGACTTAACAGCGCCAGGAGCAGGTGAGTATAACGGGGAGCGCAGCGTTGCGCGGTATTCACCTCCCCGTTCCGGGCGCCGCTCCGTCTTCAGCGTCTTCTGCAGTGACGCTCAGGTAAGAGGGCGCGATGACATGGTTAGTGCGCGCCCTCTGCCTGAATGTCAATGCAGAAGACGCTTAAGATGGAGTGGCGCCGGATCGAAGTCAGGTGAATATTGAAAGTGCCGGGGGCCTGAGCGACGGAGAGGTATGTTGTGTTTTTTTTGTTTGTTTGTTTGTTTTTTAAATCGCAGCAACAGCAAATGGGGCAAGTGTCTGTATGGATCATCTTATGGGGCCATAACATTTGTGCAGTACTGTATGGGGCAAGTGGTGTCTATATGGAGTATCTTATGAGGCCATAATTAATGTTTGTGCAGCATTATATGGGGCAAATGTCTGTATGGAGTATCTTTATGAGGCCATAACGTTTGTGGAGCATTATATGTGGCAAGTGTCTGTATGGAGCATCTTATGGGGCCATAACGTTTGTGCAGCATTATATGGGGCAAGTGTCTGTATGGAGCATCTTATGGGGCCATTATTAACCTTTATGCAGGATTGTATGGGGCATATTTTAATATGGAGCATCTTATGGGGCCATCATAAACTTTATGGGGCTCCTGATTCAATAAGGATATTCAAAAACACTTAACCTACTGATGTCTCAATTAATTTTACTTTTATTGGTATCTATTTTTTACTTTTGACGTTTACCGGTAGCTGCTGCATTTCCCACCCTTGGCTTATATTCGAGTCATTAAGTTTTCCCAGTTTTTTTGTGGCAAAATTAGGGGGGGTCGGCTTATAATCGGGTCGGCTTATACTCGAGTATATGCGGTACATTAGGCTTTCAATCCTCAATAATTCTGATTAATGTACAATCTCTCCTGAAATGGGGGGCACTAATACTTTCTCTACTCTTCTAGACAGGACTCTCATAATTTCTCCAGTGGTTCACCATAAATGGGTGCTCTGGTTTAGTGTTTGAGCTCTCCCCTCATACATACGTTGTTGTTGGGGATGTATCATAAAATAAAAAGTCTATATTTTTTTTACCTGTTCATCTGTATGATATTTTGATTGTGGTGGGATCACCCTGCCTCAGTTATCTGAGTCTGTAACTCCGTGGTAGTCCTTAACCCCTTTCCGACATCGGGTCACCGATGGGTTGGCATGACAACCAGAGGTCTCCTGGAGACCTCTATGGTTGTCACTGCTGGCTTGCACGTGGTGGGAGCACATACAAGTGAGTAATCCTGCTACATCCAGGTGATCTGATCATCGCTTGTATGTAGCTGAGCCGATCGGGTTATGGCAGCTTCTAGTCCAAAATAGAAGTGTCCATGGAGACTATTGAAGCATGCCAAAAGTAGAAAAAAAAATGTTTTTAAAAATATAAAAAAATATAAAAGTTCAAATCACCCCCTTTTGCCCTATTTAAAACAATAAAAAAATCAAACATAAACCTATTTGATATCGCCGAGTTCAGAATCACCCAATATATCAATATTAAAAAAGAACTAACCTGATTGCTAAATGGCGTAGCGACAAAAAAAGTCAGTGCCAGAATTACTTTCTTTTTTTTGGTCTCCATGACATTGCATTAAAATGCAATAACTGACGATCAAAACATTGTATATGCACCAAAATGGTATAATTAAAAATGTCAGCTCAGTGCGCAAAAAATCAGCCCTCACCCAACCCAAGATCACGAAAAATGGAGAAGCTACGGGTATCGGAAAATGGTGCTATTTATTTATTTATTTTTTAACCCCTTCCCGACCTGTGACACAGCGTAGGCGTCATGAAAGTCTGTGCCAATCCGACCTGTGACGCATATGCTGTGTCACAGAATGATCGCATCCCTGCAGGCCGGTAGAAAGGGTTAACTCCAATTTCACCCGACATGCAGGGACGGGGAGTGGTACTTTAGCCCAGGGGGTGGCTTCGCCCCCCCCCCCCCCCCCCCCCCCGTGGCTTCGATCGCTCTGATTGGCTGTTGAAAGTGCAACAGCCAATCAGAGCAATTTGTAATATTTCACCTATGAAAATGGTGAAATATTACAATCCAACCATGGCCGATGCTGCAATAGCATCTGCCATGGCTGGAGACCCCGAACTGCCCACCCCACCGACTGACAGCGGCGATCTGCAGCCGCCGTCAGTGTTCCGTACCCCTCCGTCCTGTCCTAAGCGCCTTCCTCTCCCATCCGACCCTCCCCCCCGCTGTCCGATCGCACCCCCCCCATACTTACCTAGTCCCGGTGTCCCTCCCGGTGTCCTCGGTCTTCTCGCATGGGCGCCGCCATCTTGGAAAATGGCAGGCGCATGCGCAGTGCGCCGGCCGAATATGCCTGCCGGCAGATTCGTTCTTTGCACATTTTGATCGCTGCGATAGGTTCTATCACAGCGATCAAAATAAAAAAAAATAGTAAATAACCCCCCCCCCCCCCCCTTTATCACCCCCATAGGTAGGGCCAATAATAAAATACTGAAAATATATTTATTTTTGTTTTTCTGTTAGGATTAGGGGTAGGGTTGCACTTAGGGTTGCACTTAGGGTTGCACTTAGGGATAGGGTTGCACTTAGGGATAGGGTTGCACTTAGGGATAGGGTTGCACTTAGGGATAGGGTTGCACTTAGGGATAGGGTTGCACTTAGGGATGCACCTAGGGTTGCACTTAGGGATAGGGTTGCACTTAGGGATAGGGTTGCACTTAGGGATAGGGCTGCACTTAGGGATAGGGCTGCACTTAGGGATAGGGCTGCACTTAGGGATAGGGTTGCACTTAGGGATAGGGCTGCACTTAGGGATAGGGTTGCACTTAGGGATAGGGCTGCACTTAGGGATAGGGCTGCACTTAGGGATAGGGCTGCACTTAGGGATAGGGCTGCACTTAGGGATAGGGCTGCACTTAGGGATAGGGCTGCACTTAGGGATAGGGCTGCACTTAGGGATAGGGCTGCACTTAGGGATAGGGCTGCACTTAGGGATAGGGCTGCACTTAGGGATAGGGCTGCACTTAGGGATAGGGCTGCACTTAGGGATAGGGCTGCACTTAGGGATAGGGCTGCACTTAGGGATAGGGCTGCACTTAGGGATAGGGCTGCACTTAGGGATAGGGTTAGAATTAGGGCTAGGGTTGCAATTAGGGTTAGAATTAGGCTATGTGCACATGGTGCAGATTTGGCTGCGGATCCGCAGCGGATTGGTCGCTGCGGATTCGTAGCAGTTTTCCATCACGTTTACAGTACCACGTAAACGTATGGAAAACCAAATCCGCTGTGCCCATGGTGCGGAAAATACAGCGCGGAAACACTGCATTGTACTTTCCGCAGCATGTCAATTCTTTGTGCGGATTTCGCAGCGTTTTACACCTGCTCCATAATAGGAATCCGCAGGTGAAATCCACACAAAAAAACACTGGAAATCCGCGGTAAATCAGCAGGTAAAGCGCACACAAATCCGCACACAAATCCGCAACGTGGGCACATAGCCTTAGGGTTAGGGTTGGAATTAGGGTTAAGACTGGGGTTAGGGGTGTGTTGGGGTTAGGGTTGGGATTAGGGTTAGGAGTGTGTTGGGGTTAGTGTTGGAGTTAGAATTGTGGGGTTTCCACTGTTTAGGCACATCAGGGGGTCTCCAAACGCGACATGGCGCCACCATTGATTCCAGCCAATCTTGCGTTGAAAAAGTCAAATGGTGCTTTCTCCCTTCCGAGCCCCGACGTGTGCCCAAACAGTGGTTTACCCCCACATATGGGGTACCAGTGTACTCAGGAGAAACTGGACAACAACTTTTGGGGTCCAATTTCTCCTGTAACCCTTGGGAAAAGAATAAATTGCAAGCTAAAAAATCATTTTTGAGGAAAGAAAAATTATTTTTTATTTTCTCGGCTCTGCGTTATAAACTTCTGTGAAGCAGCTGGGGGTTTAAAGTGCTCACTATGCATCTAGATAAGTTCCTTGGGGGGGTCTAGTTTCCAAAATGGGGTCACATGTGGGGGAGCTCCAATGTTTAGGCACACAGGGTCTCTCCAAACGCGACATGGTGTCCGCTAACGATGGAGATAATTTTTCATTCAAAAAGTCAAATGGCGCTCCTTCCCTTCCGAGCCTTACCATGTGCCCAAACAGTGGTTTACCCCCACATGTGAGGTATCGGTGTACTCAGGAGAAATTGTCCAACAAATTTTTGGATCCATTTTATCCTGTTGCCCATGTGAAAATGAAAAAATTGAGGCTAAAATAATTTTTTTGTGAAAAAAAAAAAAGTACTGTTTCATTTTTACGGATCAATTTGTAAAGCACCTGGGGGTTTAAAGTGCTCACTATGCTTCTAGATAAGTTCCTTAGGGGGTCTAGTTTCCAAAATGGGGTCACTTGTGGGGGAGCTCCAATGTTTAGGCACACGGGGGGCTCTCCAAACACGACATGGTGTCCGCTAAAGATTGGAGCCAATTTTTCATTGAAAAAGTCAAATGGCGCTCCTTCCCTTCCGAGCCCTGCCGTGCACCCAAACAGTGGTTTACCCCCACATATGAGGTATCAGCGTACTCAGGACAAATTGGACAACAACGTTCGTGGTCCAGTTTCTCCTTTTACGCTTGGGAAAATAAAAAAATTTTCGCTAAAAGATCATTTTTGTGACTAAAAAGTTAAATGTTCATTTTTTACTTCCATGTTGCTTCTGCTGCTGTGAAACACCTAAGGGTTAATAAACTTCTTGAATGTGGTTTTGAGCACCTTGAGGGGTGCAGTTATTAGAATGGTGTCACTTTTTGGTATTTTCAGCCATATAGAACCCTCAAACTGACTTCAAATGTGAAGTGGTCCCTAAAAAAAAATGGTTTTGTAAATTTTGTTGTAAAAATGAGAAATCACTGGTCAAATTTTAACCCTTATAACTTCCTAGCAAAAAAAAAATTTGTTTCCAAAATTGTGCTGATGTAAAGTAGACATGTAGGAAATGTTATTTATTAACTATTTTGTGTTACATAACTCTCTGGTTTAACAGAATAAAAATTCAAAATGTGAAAATTGCAAAATTTTCAAAATTTTCGCCAGATTTCCATTTTTTTCACAAATAAACGCAGAAATTATCGACCTAAATTTACCACTAACATGAAGCCCAATATGTCACGAAAAAACAATCTCAGAACCGCTAGGATCCGTTGAAGCGTTCCGGAGTTATTATTTCAAAAAGGGACACTGGTCAGAATTGCAAAAAACGGCCAGGTCATTAAGGTCAAAATAGGCTGGGTCATGAAGGGGTTAACAAAGTTTGGATTTTTTTTGTCACCACTTGGATAAAAAAGAACGTAGACATGTTTGGTGTCTATGAATTTGTGGTAATCTGGAGAATCATACTGGCAGGTCAGTTTTAGTATTTAGTGAATATAGTAAAAAAGCAAGACAAAAAACAACTGTGGGATTGCCCTTTTTTTTCAATTTCACTGCACTTGGAATTTTTTTTCCCGTTTTCCAGTAAACAATATGTTAAAACTAAACTCTCGTTCAAAAATACAACTCAACCCACAAAAAACAAGCCCTCACATTACAATATTTAACAAAAAATAAAAGTTATGGCTCTGGGAAGAAGGGGAGCAAAAAATGAAAATGCAAAACCAAAAATACCTCTGGTCGTTAAGGGGTTAAAAAGGTCTCCATTCCCTTTTCGAAATGCTTGAGATCTAAATTTATCAGATGTCTGCTCTACACTATTGGGCTATATGCACACAATCCATTTTCGTGGCATTTTTTTTTACGTCTGTAAATGCTCCGGAAATGCAATGGAATACTAAAGCAAGGGAAATCAAAGACAATCCTGAAGTGTACTGCACATTATCAGTAAATTTCTGTCCGTATTTGTATTGTTTTATTTTCTGAAGCATGCCAATTCTTTTTGCGTTTCTGCTGCGTTTTTGACTCATTGACTTCAACTGAGTCAGTCAAATCTGCAGCTAAAACACAGGTGTAAAAAGGTTTGCGGACTAGCTTCAGATTTGCTGTCAAAAACGCTGCAAATTGTCAAAGGGAAATACTGTCAAAAGGAGGAAGAGTGTGTAGGCGGAGAATATGTGTCTGTGTGTGGGCGGAGAGTATGTATGTGTCTGTGTGGGCGGAGAGTATGTATGTGTCTGTGTGGGCGGAGAATATGCGTGTGTCTCTGTGTGTGAGCGGAGAATACGTGCGTGTGTGTCTCTGTGTGTGGGCGGAAAATGTGTGTCTGTACTCAAGCGACGGACATGTATACCCAGGCGTCGTCTGATGGGACTACTACTCCCATCTGGCTACATCTTTTGACAGGAGGTAGTCGCTGAAGCAGTGTACCACTGAGCCACTGTGAAAGTTCACTGGAGTTGATTAGCTGATCAGCTCCGGTGCTCTCACTTACGGCATCGCTGTATGGGAAAGTTCTCACACAGCGGTAGTGCCCTAAGTGAGAGAATTGCAGCTGATCAGCTGATGAACTCCAGTGAACTCTCACAGCAGCGCAGTGATACACTGCGGGAATAATTACCTCCTGTCAATGTATCACTGGAGGCCGGGTATAGCAGTCACATCTCCTGATGTGACTGCTCTACACGTGAGATCGCCGTGGGACACTTGATATTAAATGGACTACGGCGGACAGGATAGTATATGTTGGTTTATTATTATTTTGATTGTTTGCGGGAGACAAGGGAGTTCGAGATTAGGCATTCAGTAAATATGGTACATTTTGATTCAATAAAGGAGTCTGTGATTATTTCAAATAAAGGACTTTATTCTGGGTGTCTGTGTTTTATACAATATCATTAGGGCTAGTAATGGATAGGTGTCTTATAGAAGTCTCTCCATTACTAACCTGTGGGTTTGATGTCACCTGATAATACAAAGGCGACATCAACCCCACAAATATGAACCTCACTTGCCAACGCTACAGGGCAAGTGGGAAGAGCGAGGCTAAGTGCCAGAACTGGTGCATCTATAAGATGCGTCATTTCTGGGGTGGCTGAGAGCTGAAGTTTCTAACCTGGGGGATGCCAATATCCATGGTCCCTTCCCAGGCTATTAATAACACCCCGCAGCTGTCTGTCAAGCCTTAGCTGGTTCGAGCTTATAGGAGGAACCCATGTCAATTGTTTTCCTGGGGTTTCCCTGTAAACTAGCCAGTAAAGGCTAAACAAATAGCTGTGAGCTGATATTTATACTCGTAGCCTGCAAATCTTTGGCTTTTGGCTCCTTCCCAGAATATTTACATCAGCTGTCGGCTTTCCCTCTGCTGGTTATGAAAACTATGCGGGAGCCCGGGCAATTTTTTAAAAAATATTTTGAAATATAAAACAGATATTGCATTTCATGCAGATTTCTGACAATTGCTTTTTTGTTACAGCATATGTAGGTTAATTATGTTAATGCTCCTACATAGGCTGGTGTGTGTCTTTATTTAATATTAATGAGGATAGCTTGTTGAACAAGGAAATTACATCACAATTATAATTTTTTTTTTTTTTTTTTAAATATATCTTTATTTAGCTCTTTGGATATGCAAAAACGCATAAAACCACGTGTATTGTCAGCTGCGTTTTTCTGCCAAGAGATGCAGAAACCGTGTAGCAAATACGCAATGTGCGCACACAGCCTTATATATAGTTTTATTTAAAAGTATATTTCTTGTTGAAATTAATGTGATAGTTTATATTGCTATCGTAAAGGCCAATATTTTCTAAGAGCCACTGAGTTCCATACTCTAATTACCCCGACGAGGTTTTGCCGTTAGTTACTCATTGTTTCTTTTTATACTTAAAAAGACTGTTCAGCTTGATTATTTCAGTAGGTGTGTTATATAGTCGCAGTTTTGCCCATCATCCTTCAACTTCTTTAACCCCTTTACATCTGGATTTACACACAGACCCCTAGGCTTGGACCACATTGATATTTGCATTTCAGTAGTATGAGATGACAAGAAGAATAGTCAGGTACTCTGGCTACAACCGTGAGGGAAGAGAAAATACAAAATCAAAAGTCAGTAAACAGGCCGGAGTCACAACAGGAAACAAATACCCAAGCTGGGAGCTGAGTACAGAGGACTGAACCAGAGGAGAACCAGCCTGTATCTCGCAGCTTCCAGCAATATGCTTCAAGCTTTAGTGGGGTGTGGTGCTTTCCAGTTGGCTGAAGTAAGGAGCAGATTACTCTAGCTGGACAGCGTGCACACCCAAACCCATGGATGGTACCCCTGCCAGAATGGATGGTATCACAGGTTGCAGGCAACTTAAACTTGGTGGCTCGACAGTCTGCGCCCCCCAGAGCTTCTGGTTCTTATGTCTCCTCCATTACCAGCGCCGCCTATAGAATGAATAAGCAGACGGCATAAGAGCAGATCCCAGAGAAGCTGGGACAGAGCATTTGCAAAAGCCCTAATATGACAAAATGTCAGAAAACCAGAGCAGTAGAAATCCCTATAAAGTGACTCCATTTTGGACAGTATAACCCTCTGTGAATTAATCTTTAGGAGTAGTGACAATTTTGACTCCACAGCCACTTTCCGTTAATTAGCGCACAGTGGATGTTGGAGAGTAAAAATGGAAAATTTACCGTTTTATTACCCAACACATAGTGCCCAGATTGTGCTCCAGAAGACACACGCACCATAAATTAAGTGGGTTCTTCTCGCTATAGTAATGCCAAATACATGGATGCTAAATGTGGTTTGAGCACACTGCAAGGCTAGTAAGCGAGGGGGAGATTTAACTTTGGAGAGTGGATTTTGCTAGATTGGTTTATGGAAGTGATGTTGCTTTTCAAGCCACTAATAATGTAGAAACCTCTGTTTTTCCATTGACAGATGATGGACCTGAGAGGGGACTTGTTTTTTGTAAGATGAGTAGAACTTTTCATTGGTATTATTTTGTCTACATAACATTGTTTGGTGGCTTTTTATTCCATATTTGGGAGGCAGCATGAACAAACTGACTGTACCCCACGCTCCACTGGTTCATCCTATGATGTTTTCTATTAGACTGTGAACTGTCATTTTGTTGGTGAATAATTCAAATATATTACATAAGTTGCCATTTTTAATGACCGTTTAAGTTGAAATGTTCAAAAAATATTAAATTGTTGATATTTCGTGGAAAAATAATTGCTTTTATTCTTAGCAGATTACTGTACCAGGAGATCAGAGGGGCAGCTTTCATCTTCAATTTTTAAATCGGAGGATCTTGAGATCACACGGGATACAATTGAAGTGAATGTCATTACGCCAGATATACCATCATGCCTTCACAGCAAAGATCTGTCATCTGATCCTTTGAAATGGGTCCTGTCTTCTGATTCCTTACCAACTACTAAGGAAAATCAAAGTCATAAAATAAGCATTAAAAAACGAACTGCTCCTAAATCAAAGAAGCCGTTTTCACCTTCCGAATATGGAAATAGCTTTCCGCTTGAAAAGCATTTTCTTAAACATCAAACAATTCACACAGCAGAGAACAGATGTTCTTGTTCAAAATGTGGGAAATGTTTTAACCATAAATCAAATTTGCTTAAGCACCAGAGAATTCACACAGGGGAGAAGCCTTTTTCCTGTTCAGAATGTGGGAAATGTTTTAGCCAGAAATCAGGTTTGCTTAAGCACCAGAGAATTCACACAGGTGAGAAGCCTTTTTCATGTTCAGAATGTGGGAAATGTTTCTTCTGGAAATCGGTTCTTGATTACCACCAGAGAACCCACACAGGTGAGAAGCCTTTTTCCTGTTCAGAATGTGGGAGGTGTTTTAACCTGAAAGTGCATCTTGATCAGCACCAGAGAACCCACACAGGTGAGAAGCCTTTTTCTTGTTCAGAATGTGGGAAATGTTTTAGCCAGAAATCAGATTTGCTTAAGCACCAGAGAATTCACACAGGGGAGAAGCCTTTTTCATGTTCAGAATGTGGGAAATGTTTTATCCAGAAATCGTCTCTTGATCACCACCAGAGAACCCACACAGGTGAGAAGCCTTTTTCCTGTTCAGAATGTGGGAGGTGTTTTAACCTGAAAGTGCATCTTGATCAGCACCAGAGAACCCACACAGGTGAGAAGCCTTTTTCTTGTTCAGAATGTGGGAAATGTTTTAGCCAGAAATCAGATTTGCTTAAGCACCAGAGAATTCACACAGGGGAGAAGCCTTTTTCATGTTCAGAATGTGGGAAATGTTTTATCCAGAAATCGTCTCTTGATCACCACCAGAGAATTCACACAGATGAGAAGCCTTTTTCATGTTCACAATGTGGGAAATGTTTCATCTGGAAATCGGTTCTTGATTACCACCAGAGAACCCACACAGGGGAGAAGCCTTTTTCCTGTTCAGAATGTGGGAAATGTGTTATCCGGAAATCAGATTTGCTTAAGCACCAGAGAATTCACACAGGGGAAAAGCCTTTTTCATGTTCTTAATGTGGGAAATGTTTTAAACGGAAATTGTATTTACTTAAAGGAGTTGTCATCATGTTTTGCCTTGTTAAAATTAAAAAAAAAATCATATTCACCTTCCGTACCGGTGCTGTTCCAGTGGTATCGTCACCCACATTCCTGGGGCTCATGAGGTTGTTGCATCACACAAGCCCTGTGCCCAATCAGCCCCAGCTTCACTGTCCCCGCCCTCGATGTATTGAACATGAAGCCAGTAGGGTTGAGCGAAACGGATCGGACATTTTCAAAAATCGCCGACTTTCAGCAAGGTCGGGTTTCATGAAACCCGACCCGATCCCACTGTGGGTTCGGCCATGCGGTCGGCGATCTTCACGCCAAAGTCGCGTTTCGTATGACGCTTTCCCCGCCATTTTTTCAGCCAATGAAGGAGTGTGGGCAACGTGATGACATAGGTTCCGGCTTGTTTTCTGCGGCGTCACAGGGGGTATAACTGCCATATTACCGTTTGGGATGTAGCAATTTCCACAGTCCAACACAACCAATGCTTTGCACGGAGGGGAGAGAGAGAGAGACTTTGATTTCCCATTGACTTACATTGGGTTTCGTGTTTCGGTCGATCCCCGACTTTTCGCGATAATCGGCCGATTTCAATCGACTCAACTTTTGAGAAAGTCGGGTTTCGTGAAACCCGACTCGATCCTAAAAAAGTAAAAGTCGCTCAACCCTAGAAGCCAGTGCTGTGACTTCTCTTTGACTTCCTCTTATTGTTCGATTTGTTTGAAGGTGAGAACAGTGAAGCCAGCGCTAATTGGAAGCAGGGCTCATATGACATAAAAACCTGAGCCCCCGAATTGCAAGTGCTGACACTGCTGGAACCGCGCCAGCATGGGAGGTTTACAGAAGTGTTTTATATTTTAACAGGACCAAACATGAGGAATGAGAAGTCAAAATCCCACACAGAGGAAATGACATTATCATACCTAGAGTGTGAAAAATGAATTACTGGAAAATAGTATTTTGTTGACCATCAAAAATAACTCAAACTATATACATTATTGACAAATTGTACAAAAACATATAAAAGACAGACTTATTATTGAATGAGAAAGGGAAATTACTTTAGAAATTACTATATTTCATGGTCTATAATACACACTTTTTTATTAGATAATTTTTATTAAGAAAATTACACAATAGTTTTTACAAACAGACATCAGTAGGACAAATATTTTCAATGTTACATGGTATCATTATATGTTATTGTTCTACATAAAATATAATAAAGTTGTCATCTTCCAAGGATTCGATTTTATTTTTATTTTTTTTCATTCAAACTAATACAACCATCCCTCCCTGATAATACTCCAGAGAAATCTGTATTCATATTATTTTTTTTGTGGTGTGTATACATTAGAATATCTGCCATTCAGTTATCATAATTAGTTTGCATGTGTACTCGCCCTACTTATCTCATTTAACCTGGATTGATGATACTACAAGTGTTCATGAAGCCAGAAATTGCCATGTTATTTCTCTGGAGTACTCTAGATGGTAGACATGGAACATTCAACCAGGTTCCCCAGATGTTGTCAAATTTCCAACCAAATAATATTGTTTTGCTTATTTATTAACTCATTAACTGTCGGTGGTTGACCATCTGGCCAATGTTGTGCAATAAGTTTGTAAGCTTGATACAATGTTCGCAAAAGATCTACAGCCATTGGGGATTCAAAACTTCCATAATCCGCATCACATCTGCTTCCTATTTTAATGTAGCGGTCAAGGGATGGTCTCCCATGTGAGACTGTGAGAGAGTTTCTGATAGATGTTTGAAATTAAGCCGGTCGTGTATTTTGCCGCTGCTATTGAGTCTAGTAAATAGTTATTTCGTATATCCGGTGCCACAGCACTAAAATGAGTTATGCATGCAGATCTAAGTTGTAGGTATCGAAAGAAGAGGCCGTGAGGCAATGTATTCTTTTTGTAGTTTGTTAAAGCTTTTAAGTGTTCCATTTCCTACTAACTGACAAATTTACTGGTTTCAGAGGTTGGGAATCAAGGGGAATTCAGACTTTAGATCAAAGTCCACCAGTCGCTGATTTTGCCATAATGGGGTAAAATTAGAGTATTCCCTTGTCCCCAACAGTCTCTCCTCTGTCCCACACGTTGTACATTATTGCTAAGGTCTCAACAGGATAACTCCTAGCAATTGGCTGGAAGCCATCTTACAGGTGTAGTAATTATACTAAATAGCTCTGAAAAACAAGCTGGAGGGTATTCAGTATATGCTTGTGCTGCCCCTTTAAGAATGAAGGAGTGTGCACATGTGTGTACTAGGTGCGCCGCTGCAGCACTCACACAACCAGGAAGCAGGAAAATGCAGATGATTGTGCCGAGGGTCTGGGGCAGTGAGTAAGCCGGTGTCACCAGGGGAAAGGCGACACCATGCAGGGATGCCAGTAGTAGTACTACAAACACACTACGCCGTCATGGATTAAAATCTTTCAGGGCACGCAAGGTCCTGATACTCACGCCAGCATATGTCAAGGCCCGTTAGAAGTTCCACAATGGCCATCTGATTGATCCACAGGAGGCAAGGGAGAAGATCATGTGGTCAGATGAGACAAAATAGTACTTTTTGCTATCAACTCCTCTCGCGATATTTGGAGGAAGAAGCAGAATGAGTGCAACTCCAAGAACACTGTTCCAACCATGGAGCATGGTGGGGAAAACCTCATACTTTGGGGTGCTTTTCTGCAAAGCAGACAGGACAACTGCACTATATTGAAGTGAGGATGAATGGGTCATGGATCGCAAGATTTTGGCCTTCTTTCAGTAGGTGCATTGAAGATGGGTCGTGGCTGGGTCTTTCAGCATGACAATGACTCAAAACACACAGCAAGAGCAACTAAGGAATGGCTCCGTAAGAAGCATTTCAAGTTCCTGGTGTGCTTAGCCGGTCTCCAGAACTGAAACCAATAGAAAATCTTTGGAGAGAGCTGAATATCAATGTTACACAGCAACCGCCCTGAAATCTGAAAGATTTGGAGCAGATCTGTATGGAGGAATTGGCCAAAATCCCTGATGCAGTGTGTGCAAACTTGGTCAAGAACTACAGGAAATGTCTGACCTCTGTTATTTCAAACACAGGTTTCTGTACCAAATATTTAAAACGTTATCTACTATCCTAATTCGTTTCATTTTTTATTCATTAATCTATTATTTGGCCAGTAAATGCATCCATACTCCTATTATAGATATATACCTTTATCATGCAGATAGCATCACTTGGTGTCTGCCAGATGCAACTCTGATGTTTTTAAATCACTTCTTGTCCCCAGGCGTACTGTTTTCTAATACTACAAGCTCCATCATGCGTTGCAGTGGCCTGTGAGCTAGAACTTAGCACGTCTTCTCCATTTTCCACATATATATATACATAGACATATGCACACACATTTCCTATTCTTTTGCATGTTTGTCACACTTATGTGTCAGATCACCAAACAAAAGTAAATATTAGACAAAGATAACAAAAACAGTTTTTAAATGAAGGTCTTTATTACAGGAAAAAAATCCAAACCTACAGGGCCGTGTGTGAAAAGTGAGTGCCCCCTAAACCTAATAACTGGTTGGGCAGCCCTTAGCAGCAACAACTGCAATCAAGTGTAACACCCCAGGGTCCTGGTTGTTACAGTGGCATTGCTTTCCTCACGGGGAGAGTGATGTTACGCTTGGAAGCGATGAAGGATATCTTTTATCAGGCAATCACAATACACACATGTTCACCCTCCAGGCCACAAGGGGGAGCTTTTGATCCTATTTCTAGGTGACTCCCCTGTATGTATGTATGTATGTTTGTATGTATATATATATATATTATATTGTGGTTTGGAGGGAAAGTGAGTCAGATAGTGCCGGACAGCAGTCTGAGGCAGGAAGAACATATGAGGGGCCGTGCAGCCACGAGAAAGTGCTGCAGCTCCTGGACAGAGGTTATTATTTATTTATATAGTGCCATTAATTTTATGGTGCTGTACATGAGAAAAGGGGTTCCAGATAATGTTTACAGTAAACAAATTTACAATGACAGACTAGTGCAGAGGGGAGAGGACCCTGTCCTTGCAGACTTCAGGTACCGTCACATTAAGCGACGCTGCAGCGATATCGACAACGATGCCGATCGCTGCAGCGTCGCTGTTTGGTCGCTGGAGAGCTGTCACACAGACCGCTCTCTAGCGACCAACGATGCCGAGGTCCCCGGGTAACCAGGGTAAACATCGGGTTGCTAAGCGCAGGGCCGCGCTTAGTAACCCGATGTTTACCCTGGTTACCAGTGTAAAATGTAAAAAAAACAAACAGTACATACATTCGCATCCCCCGATGTCCGCTTCCCTGCACTGACTGAGCGCCGGCCCTAACAGCAGAGCGGTGACGTCACCGCTGTGCTGTGCTTTCACTTTACGGCCGGCAGTCAGTCAGTGTGGGAAGCGGACGCCGGGGGACGCGAAGGTGAGTATGTAGTGTTTGGTTTTTTTACACTGGTAACCAGGGTAAACATCGGGTTACTAAGCGTGGCCCTGCGCTTAGCAACCCAATGTTTACCCTGGTTATCAGTGTAAAAAATTGCTGGTTTTACCCTTCGCCATGACAGCACCCCACATGAGAGAGAGGGATCCACCCCATAGGAACAGGAAACCTACAGAATAAAAGAAGGCGGTCCCCTCTCCTCCTCCTCAGTTTAGGTTTCCTGTTCCTACAGGGACCCAGCTTACCTACAGATGAAGAGGATCCCTGGGCCATGCACCCGCCTGCGTCGGTATCTGAGGGAATGGCAGGGGCTGCGGTTCCAGAAGCAGCGGCGGGGGAGCCCCTGCTTGCAGCCTCCCCCCTCGTCTGGCCAAGCATCCACGGTCTGGGTCCGGTCACCGTGGGTCTGATCGGCACCGCGAGGACGCGCGCGCTGCTGCGGCCGGCTTAATATCCCTAGCCGCCGCATGGTGAGTGAGAGCTGCGCGTCTAACCCGGAAGTCGCTGGAGCACTTCCGGGTTGGTCCGGGGAGGCAGGAGAATGAGCGGCAGATTCAAAAATGCAACGCTAGCGTCGGGCCGGTGTGTGTAAGATGGCTTCACCGGCCGACGATGCGCACTTGCCCGCAGTGCAACAGCGTTCTCCTAGCAAGGAGAGAAGCGCTAGGAGTAGCACAAAGAGTGGTGGTCGACCTCCAGAGAAGGGTTCTACCACCAAACGAAATCCGCCTCCAGAACCGGTACCTGTCAGCTTCACTGGGTGAGTTTTTGAAAGAGTCTCTTCCTATATGCTGATATGTGTTCCTCCTGTATCTTTCCTCTAGACTAAGAAAAGGACACACAAGTCCAAGCACAAGGAATGTGCTTTATGTACGCAGCCCCTCCCGGATGATTATGTTAAAAAACTGTTCGGAGTGTATCATGCAAACCTTACGGCAGGAAAACATAATGACTCCATCAGATGTCAGAGCTATAATCCGGGAAGAAATGCAGGGGTTGGCGCAGACAAGTACCACCAGTACCCGTCAGCTGAGTAGGTCCAAATCTCCAGTCAGTTCACAGTCAGAGGATGTATGTATATCCTCAGGTGAAGCGGAATCCCAGCCGAGCTCATCCGAGACTGAAGGGGGACTTTGTCTTCCCAACAGCAGTGTGGACAATTTAATAAAATCTGTCAGAAGCACGATGGGTTGCTCAGATGAGAAAGAAAGTAAATCGGCTCAGGACATCATGTTCGCGGGGTTAGGACAGAGGAAACGTAGGTCCTTCCCCGTCATAAAAACTATTAAAGAAATAGTAAAAAAAGAGTGGGATAAGCAAAATAGAGGTTTTCTACCATCATCCTCTAAAAGACGCTATCCCTTCAGCGACGAGGAGCTAAATACCTGGTCAAAGGTGCCGAAGGTTGATGCCGCTGTAGCCTCCACAACCAGTCGGTCTTACCGGTGGAGGATTCAGGAGTCCTGACAGACCCACTGGACCGTAAAGCAGAAGCTTTACTAAAAAGGTCGTGGGAAGCCAACACGGGGGCATTCAGGCCCGCCATTTCTAGTACCTGCACTGCGAGGTCACTACTAGTGTGGATGGAGCAACTGGAGGAACAGATTAGAGGTAGAACTTCGAGAGAGTCAATCCTGCCGAAATTCCCTCTAATCAAAGAAGCAGTAGCATTCCTGGCTGATGCCTCTGTGGATTCGCTACGCTTAGCAGCCAGGTCAGCCGGCCTAGTGAACACAGCCCGGCGAGCACTCTGGCTAAAGAACTGGAAAGGGGACGCACAAGCCAAAGCAAAACTTTGTGCGATCCCCTGCCAGGGTGAGTTCCTTTTCGGAAAAGCGCTGGATGAACTCCTGAGTAAAGCAGGAGAAAGGAAAAAAGGCTTCCCTAACCAGTATCTTCCATCCTACAGGAGAGCCTTCAGAAGACGTCCCTTTACCAGGAACAAGCCGTTCGAACAAAGGGAGCGATCGGAGTCGAAGGACCCGAAGCAAAAAGGTGCCTTTTTTAGCGGGTCCCATAACCCGAAACGCAAATACCGCTAACCAGGAGGTGGGCGGCAGATTAAAATTCTTCCTCCCCAAATGGGAACAAATAACATCCAGCCAGTGGATTCTGGACATTGTACAATACGGCCTAAAATTGGAATTTAACCGAATCCCTTGGGATTCCTTTATAGTAACATCTCCAAAAGGTCAAGACCAACAAAGGGCTCTGGAATCAGAGATCCTATCTCTTCTGTCTAAAAAAGTCCTGATAGAAGTTCCCCAGGATCAAGAAGGGAAGGGGTTCTATTCCCCTTTATTCTTGATCAATAAGCCTGATGGTTCATTTAGAACCATCATAAATCTTAAGAGATTAAACGCCTTCCTGCGTAATCATACCTTCAAAATGGAATCCATTAGTTCAACCATAAAACTCTTGTTTCCTAGGTGTGTCATGGCCGGAATAGACTTAAAGGATGCCTATTATCATCTTCCCATACATGCCGAACATCAAAAGTATCTAAGGGTAGCAGTCACCCTGGAAGGACAGGTTCGTCACTTTCAGTATGTTGCAATGCCATTTGGGCTTTCTATGGCTCCCCGCATCTTCACTAAGGTGATATTAGAAGTGATGGCTCATCTACGTCAACGAGATACCTTGATAATACCCTACCTAGATGACTTTCTAGTGGTGGGAAACTCTATGCTTCAGTGTAAAACCCGTCTATCTAATACGATCTCGTCCCTACAGGAGTTAGGTTGGATCGTCAACTTCGAAAAATCCCGGCTGAATCCAGAAACCGTCCAGACATTTCTAGGAATCCAGCTAGACTCCGTAAGTCAGAGATGCTTCCTCCCCCAGACAAAGAAGCTGACTATACAATCAAGGGTATCAGACGCAATACGCAACCCCTACATGACATTAAGGAAGGGCATGTCTTTACTGGGGTCATTATCATCATGTATCCCTGCTGTACCATGGGCACAATTTCATACTCGTCAATTACAGTATGAGGTATTGTCGGCTCAGGGAAAAGACGGACATCTAGAAAGCAGAATAACTCTTTCCGAAGATGTCTTAGAATCACTATCCTGGTGGCTAGACATGGACCACCTCTCAGAGGGTGTGCCATGGATAATAGACCCGTCTAAAATAATTACCACCGACGCCAGCCCTATTGGGTGGGGAGCACATATGAAAGACAGTCTGGCCCAAGATACTTGGAACCAGGCAGAATTGTCATATTCCTCCAATTGGAAGGAGTTAAAAGCGGTAGAATATGCCTTAAATCACTTTCTTCCGCAGATTCAAGGAGCAAATGTAAGAATTTACTCGGACAATTCCACCACAGTGGCATATGTGAACAGTCAGGGTGGTACAAGGTCAGGAAGTCTAATGACCATAGCTGCAGACATCTTCCAGCTGGCAGAGACTCATCTAACATCCCTAACAGCCCTGCACATCAGAGGTGTAGAGAACATCAGGGCAGACTACCTCAGCCGAAACGAGTTACATCATGGGGAATGGACCTTAAACAGATCCATATTCAGTATGATAACAGAATCATGGGGGATACCACAAATCGACCTATTTGCCACGAGAGACAACCGGCAAGTAAGAAGGGTTGCTTCCCTGAATGCCATGGATCACCCAGATATATTAGACTCTCTCCACCATCCTTGGAGGTTCCAGCTGGCATACGCCTTTCCTCCGATGTCTCTGATTCCACTAGTGATCAGAAAGATCAGGAGGGAACAAGCAAGAGTAATCCTCATTGCACCATTCTGGCCGAAAAGACCATGGTTCTCTTGTCTCCAGACCATGTGCCTATGCGATCCATGGATTCTCCCATCAGACAAGAAGCTGCTGTCCCAAGGCCCCTTTTTCCACCCGCAAGTGAAAGGTCTTCACTTGACGGCGTGGAATTTGAGAGGCAACTACTAAGATCAAGAGGGTTCTCAGCAGAACTAGTAAACACCCTCTTATTGAGCAGGAAAAGATCTACCACCCTGATATATAGTAGGGTATGGAATAAATTCTTAGACTTTTACACGGTACCATTCACTAAGCAAGTTCCAGTCACACCTATTCTAGAGTTCTTGCAAAAAGGCCGAGAGTTGGGGTTATCTGTAAATACCTTAAGAGTTCAGGTCTCGGCATTAGGAGCCCTATATGGATGCAATATAGCAGCTAATAGGTGGATCTCCAGATTCATAAAATCTTGTGAACGTAGTAAACCGGTCCATATTCCCCGTCTACCTCCGTGGGATTTAAATCTAGTGCTAGAGGCCTTAACCAGCTCCCCATTTGAGCCACTAGATTCAATACCTTTAAAAATCCTGACATATAAAGTAGCCCTCTTGGTAGCCCTAACCTCAGCTAGACGGGTTAGCGACATCCAGGCCCTATCAGTAGACCCACCCTTCTTACTGATATTCCATGATCGGATAGTCCTAAAACCAGACCCCTCATACCTCCCTAAGGTAGCGTCCACCTACCACAGGTCCCAAGAAATATTTCTCCCTTCCTTTTTTGATTCACCTGTAACTCCAGAACAGCATAAATTCCACACCTTAGATGTCAGAAGAGCCATCCTAACCTATATAGAAAGGTGTCAGACATGGAGGGAGAGTAGGGCTCTGTTTATCTCCTTTCAGGGCCACAAGAAAGGACATGGGGTCACGAGAGCTACCATATCTCGATGGATTAGAGATGCTATCTGCTTGGCCTATACATCAAAAGGCGAGATTCCTCCAGCGGGTATTAAAGCGCACTCAACACGAGCCATGGCTTCCTCCTGGGCGGAACAAGCAGATGTACCGATCCATTTAATATGTAAGGCCGCAACTTGGTCTACACCTTCTACCTTTTACAACCATTATAGACTTGATCTATCTGCATCTTCTGATCTGACCTTTGGTAGAGCTGTTCTTAATACAGTAATCCCACCCAAATAATGAATCTCTGAAAATCTCTCATGTGGGGTGCTGTCGTGGCGAAGGGTAAAAAGCCGGATTACTCACCGGTAATGCTCTTTTAATGAGTCCACGACAGCACCCATTTACTACCCTCCCTAAGTTATGCACAGCTCTTCCTTTTAAATTCACAAATAATGGTTGTATAGAGTTTAAGATATTTATGTTGCTGAATAAGAATTAATACTAAAGCTTTTGCGGTTCCCTTTTTGTACTCTGTAAACTAAACTGAGGAGGAGAGGGGACCGCCTCCTTTTATTCTGTAGGTTTCCTGTTCCTATGGGGCGGATCCCTCTCTCTCATGTGGGGTGCTGTCGTGGACTCATTAAAAGAGCATTACCGGTGAGTAATCCGGCTTATCGTTGCTTTTGGTGTCAAACACAACGATACACGCCGGTCTGACGACCAAATAAAGTTCTGAACTTTCTTCAACGACCAGCGATATCTCAGCAGGATCCTGATCGCTGCTGCCTGTCACACTCAACGATATCGCTAGCCAGGACGCTGCAACGTCATGGATCGCTAGCGATATCGTTTAGTGTGAAGGTACCTTTACATTCTACGGGATTAAATGAGATTATACTGAAAGCAGAACAGATTGCAGTGAGCGTGCAGGAGAGAGAAGCACAGGAGAGTGATACCAGTGGAGCAGAGCAGTGAATTAGCTACCTCCCTGCCTGGCGCAGATTACTGGTAGCTGGAACACCGAGGTTGTGAGGGACTCTAAGACTGACAGCAGAAACCGGCAGGACACCTGGATTATATATCACCTGTTCGCTCTAATACCCAGGAGGCACAGTGACAAATAGAGCCCGGGTCATGATAGAGATCCTGTAAAAAACCCATATGGCAGGTGACTCGAGTCTTATGTCCCACCTTCATGGAGGACAGAGAGAACTGTGAGGACCTTATCAGAAGTCATAGGCAGTAAGGGACTGTGGCTGCCTGAAGTCTTCAGTAAACCAGGTAAAGAGACTGCAAACGTGTCCTCGTTCTTTACTGCACCATTTACCATCTTTCATCTACACACCGGGAGCCCTGGGGATATACTTCACCTGTGGGAAGTTGTACCATCTAGCTGCCCTAACATCACCCCAGAGGACCCCTTTAAGCAGCGTTGGTGCCCACTGACAGAATACCACAGGTGGTGTCATGAATATGAACTTTCAATTTCCCTTTTACATGGGCGCCCAGGGCCACGAACCGGATCGCCACCGTGACCTCCCCCTGTGAACACCGGACCTGGTACCAGGTACCCCAAGGCCCTGGAGGGTGACTCATTTTGGCATCACAAACAGGATGGACCAACCCTGAGAATCGGGTCATGTGTGCCTAAGAGACTTGTGTTGTGCTGAAAGACTGTTAATTGTGAATTGCTGCCAAAACTGCCACCATTATAGCGCCACGAGGAGCGCTGGAGAAGAAAGGTGAGCCATCATGGGCGGGGACTAGCTGTGGGGCACGAAAGTAATGGCCGCCCACTCCAAATAATTTTGCACCATGAGGACATGCCCGTCAGCAACTGAGATCCGCCTCCTGATCCTGAATGGCAGGAGGAAGATGAAGCTCCGCCCCCAGAGGAGAGCGGGAACCAGATGAGGATGCAGCAAGGAACATGAAGGATGACATGGCGAGCAGACCGGACCTGGAGCGTGGGCTGGAAGGTGAGGACTCCCCCAGCCACCAGGATGGAAGCCGCGGCGAGCTGTCACCAGCGTTCCTGAAAGAGGAGGTGAAGGAGCTGAGCGACCAAATCCTGCGGATGCAGCTGAGAGCCAAGACCAAATGGAAGGTGGCGCTGGGATTGAAACTGTAGGAGCAGCGTCCTATCCGGCGGCCCCTGATGTCAGCAGAGGAGACCAGCACCGGAGACACCACAGCAGCAGGTAAGGAGACCGACCGTGACCCATTAGCCGAGGAACTCCTAGTGGGCCCGCTAGCTGCACCACCATGTTATGGATCCTTACGGATTCAGATCCTGGGGGAATGGGACCAGGCCAATGGGATGGAAAGCCTTATGAGAGCCCCGATCCCACCCACCAGTATGCCAGGCGAGATAATACGCCGAACAGACAGTGTATCACTGGGAGAACCCTGGGACAGGTCTAATGGGGTTCCCCGGGGCAGAAAGGCAAGAAGGAGAAATAATGGAGGTCCATAGCTGGGAGGAGTATCAGCAGCAGCTCGCCTATAAGTGGAAGGAAAAGGACAAGGCATACCAAGGTGGGCGCAAAGCATTTGATAAAAGATCTATGCGCTAAGGCTCAGGCCCACAAGGACAAACAGACTAACCAGGCCCCCTTTTTAAGCTAAAAAGAGGTTGGGGGTTCATCAAGGAGCCAGGCTTTTATGCTGAGGTGTTTGTCAACCGGGGAGATGTGGAATCTCCCCTCGGAGAAGGACACCCGGACAGGGACTTATATCCAGGGGACACTGTAACTTTCACTCGGCATTTTGGTGACAAGTGATGGTATGCCTTAAACGTAAGGAAACAAAGATGCAGCTTCTAATTTAAAGGGTACCCAACCTAAGACACCAGCAGTGCCACCTAGAGCCAAAGTGGTCACCACTACTGCTCCAATTTCAACACCAACCCCTAAAGCCTTCACCAAGACCACAGTGCGTACCATTACCACAACTGAAACAGCAGTGGTTACAGTACCAGTGATCACGCGTACCCAGGCCATGCAAAATCCTATTGCAGGACATGACCTGACTGTACACGAATACAAGACACATGATGTCTACCTGTCACCAGGCGTAACCTTGACTTATGATCTTCCCAGGCCAGGAAGTAACCAGTGCCAAGTGTTGTCTTGGAAGCAGCCAAAATAGATAAGCTTGAATATGACTGTGAATAAGTTAACTGTTTGAAAGTTCGTTTTACCTGGCCAAGTTTTTTGCACTAAAGAGTTCAATTGTTTAAAGGACATTCGTATCATGGACAGTGAATGATTCACAAACTTTATTGTATATAGTTGGCACCTATTTAGGTGCTTTCTACTGGTTTTACAAAGAAGCTTTAAAAGAACTGTTTCAAATGTTGCCTTGAATATTGATTTGTTTACAGAGACCTGAAGATCGCGTTGTTCCGGTGTTCTGGAAGGAGTCCCCGGATCCAAGATGGCTCCTTCCGGGTCCTGAAGTGAAGTGGCTAGCCGGCGCCTGCTCACACAGTGCTATGCAAAGTGTCAGATCATTATATTAGATCAGATTGCTGATGTCCCACCCTGGGACAATGTTAGAAAGTAAAAAAAAACATATAGAATGTATAAAAAAAAAAAAAAATCCCCAAATAAAAAAAAAAAAAAATTCCCAATAAATCCATTTATTTATGTAAATAAAAAATAAAAACAATAAAAGTACACATATTTGGTATCGCCACGTCCGTAACAACCCGCTCTATAAAACTATCCCACTAGATAACCCTTTCAGTGAAGACCGCAAAAAAAATAAGTGAGGCAAAAAACAAGGCTTTATTATCATACCAGCGAACAAAAAGTGGAATAACACGCGATCAAAAAGACGGATATAAATAAACATGGTACCGCTGAAAACGTCATCTTGTCCCACAGAAAAAAAGCCACCATACAGCATCATCAGCAGAAAAATAAAAAAAATTATAGCTCTCAGAATAAAGCGATGCAAAAACAATTATTTTTTATATAAAATAGTTTTTATTGTGTAAAAGCACCAAAACATAAAAAAGATATACCGTAAATGAGGTATCTCTGTAATCGTACTGACCTGAAGAATAAAGCTGCTTTATCAATTTTACCACATGTGCAACGGTATAAATGCTCCCCCTAAAAGAAATTCAGGATTTGCTGGGTTTTGTTCATTCTGCCTCTCAAAAATCAGAATAAAAAGCGATCAAAAAATGTCATATGCCCGAAAATGGTACCAATAAAAACGTCAACTCGTCCCGCAAAAAACAAGACCTCACATGACTCTGTGGGCCAAAATATGGATAAATTATAGCTCTCAAAATGTGGTGATGCAAAAACTATTTTTTGCAATAAAAAGCGACTTTTAGTGTGTGACAGCTGCCAATCATTAAAATCCGCCAAAAAACGATATAAAAGTAAATCAAACCCCCCATCATCACCCCCTTAGTTAGGGAAAAATGATAAAATTTTAAAAAATGTATTTATTTCCATTTTCCCATTAGGGTTGGGGCTAAGGTTGGGGTTAGGGCTAGGGTTGGGGTTAGGGTTGGGGCTCAAGTTAGGGTTGGGGCTCAAGTTAGGGTTTGGATTACATTTTCGGTTGGGATTAGGGTTAGGGGTGTGGTTAGGGTTATGGTTGGGATTAGGGTTAGGGGTGTGTTTGGGTTAGGGTTTCAGTTAGAAATGGGGGGTTTCCACTGTTTAGGCACTTTAGGGGCTCTCCAAACGCGACATGGCATCCGATCTCAATTCCAGCCAATTCTGCGTTGAAAAACTAAAACAGTGCTCCTTCCCTTCCGAGCTCTCCTGTGTGCCCAAACAGGGGTTTACCCCCACATATGGAGTATCAGCATACTCAGGACAAATTGGACAACAAATTTTGCGGTCCAATTTCTCCTGTTACCCTTGGGAAAATACAAAACCGGAGGCTAAAATATAATTTTTGTGGAAAAAAAAAAAGGATTTTTTTATTTTCACGGCTCTGTGTTATAAACAGTAGTGAAACACTTGGAGGTTCAAAGTTCTCACAACACATCTAGATAAGTTCCTTGGGGGTCTAGTTTCCAATCTGGGGTCACTTGGGGGTTTCTGCTGTTTAGGTACATCAGAGGCTTTGCAAATGCAACGTGATGCCTGCAGACCAATCCATCTAAGTCTGCATACCAAACGGCGCTCCTTCCCTTCCGAGCTCTGCCGTGCGCCCAAACAGTGGTTCCCCCCACATATGGGGTATCAGCGTACTCAGGACAAATTGGACAACAACTTTTGTGGACCAGTTTCAACTGTTACCCTTGGGGGAAAAATTGCTGGCTAAAAGATCATTTTGTGGAAAGAAAAAATGATTTTTTAATTTTCACGGCTCTACATTCTAAACTTTAGTGAAACAATCGGGGGTTAAAAGTGCTCACCACACATCTAGATAAGTTCCTTAGGGGGTCCTCTTTCCAAAATTAGGACACTTGTGGGGGGTTTCCACTGTTTAGGCACATCAGGGGCTCTGCAAACACGACATGGTGTCCGATCTCAATTCCAGCAAATTTTGCATTGAAAAGTCAAATGGCGCTCCTTCCCTTCCGAGCTCTGCCATGTGCCCAAACAATGGTTTACCCCAACATATGGGGTATCAGCGTACTCAGGACAAATTGTGCAATGACTTTTGTTGTCCAATTTCTCCTGTTACCCTTGGTAAAATAAAACAAATTGGATCTGAAGCAAAAATGTTGTGAAAAAAAGTTAAATGTTCAATTTTTTTTAAACATTCCAAAAATTCCTGTGAAGCACCTGATGGGTTAATAAACTTTTTGAATGTGGTTTTGAGTACCTTGAGGGGTGCAGTTTTTAGAATGGTGTCACTTTTTTTTTTTAGGCATTTTCTGTCATATAGACCCCTCAAAGTCACTTCAAGTGTGAGGTGGTCCCAAAAAAAAATGGTTTTGCAAATTTTGTTGTAAAAATGAGAAATCGCTGGTCAATTTTTAACCCTTATAACTTCCTAACAAAAAAAATTGTTTCCAAAATTGTGGTAATGTAAAGCAGACATGTGGGTAATGTTATTTATTAACTATTTTGTATGATATGACTCTCTAATTTAAGGGCATAAAAACAACGTTTAAAAATTGCAAAATTGCCAAAATTTTCGCCAAGTTTCCATTTTTTCCCCAAATAATCGCAAGTCAAATCTAAGAAATTTTACCACTATCATAAAGTACAATATGTCACGAGAAAACAGTCTCAGAATCACCAGGATCTGTTGAAGCATTTCAGAGTTATGACCTCATAAAGTGACAGTGGTCAGAATTGAAAAAATGGCCTGGTCAGGAAGTTGAAAACAGGCTTCGGGGTGAAGGGGTTAAATATTATAGCAAAAAGTTTAAAAATTTAAAATAAAGCTAATGTTCAGTTTTGCACTTTGAGTAAAGAGAAATCTAGATAGTATACCCGTAAGGGTAGTTGCCATTTATAGGATAAGTTCTATTTGAAAGTATGCATACAATGTATATATGTTTAGCAACGTTCAAGCATCAAATCCTCCCATAAAGGGAAGCCAAAGTTTACATTAATTAACTTGTTTCATCTGTTTACAGCATTTAAAAATTTGTATGTCTTTTTGCTAATTTATATTGTTGTTCTTCTTTTCCCAGTCCGGGAACACTGGATTTAACGGGGGGGTGTAACACCACAGGGTCCTGGTTGTTAGTGGCATTGCTTTCCTCACGGGGAGAGTGATGTCACGCTTGGAAGCGATGAAAGATATATTTTATAAGGTAATCACAATACACACAACATGTTCACACTCCAGGCCACAAGGGGGAGCTTTTGATCCTATTTCTAGGTGACTCCCCTGTATATATATTGTGGTTTGCAGGGAAAGTGAGTCAGATAGTGCCGGACAGCAGACTGGAACAGTCTGAGGCAGGAAGAACATATGAGGGGCCGTGCAGCCACAAAAAAGTGCTGCAGCTCCTGGACAGAGATTATACCAAAAGCAGAACAGATTGCAGTGATCGTGCAGGAGAGCGAAGCACAGGAGAGTGATACCAGTGGAGCAGAGCAGTGAATTAGCTACCTCCCTGGCTCGCGCAGATTACCGGTAGCCGGAACACTGAGGTTGTGAGGGACTCTTAAGACTGACAGCAGAAACTGTCAGGACAGCTGGATTATATATCACCTGTTCACCCTAATACCCAGGAGGCACAGTGACACATAGAGCCCGGGTCATGATAGAGATCCTGTAAAAAGGCTCGATTCACCTGTCATACGGGTTTATGTCCCACCTTCATGGAGGACAGACACAACTGTGAGGACCTTATCAGAAGCCATAGGCAGTAAGGGACTACAACACCACCGCGCTATGAGGAAGGCTTTTAACTCCACCTAGTAAAAGAGACTCTGGATTCGCTTCCAAGCCAGCCGGACCCTGCCTGCCCTGTGACCTGGACTGTGGCTGCCTGAAGTCTTCAATATACCAGGTAAAGAAACTGCGAACCTGTGTCCTCGTTCTTTACTGCACCACTCACCATCTTCCATCTTCACACCGGGAGCCCTGGGGAATACTTCAGTTGTGGGAAGTTATACCATCTAGCTGCCATAACATCACCCCAGCGGACCTCTTAAAGCAGCATCAGTCCCCACTGACCGAATACCACAGGTGGCTTCACAAATACAAACTTTAATCAATTTCCCTTTTACATGGGCGCCCAGGGCCACGGACCGAGTCACCACCGTGACATCCCCCTGTGAACACCGTAACTGGTACCCCACGGCCCTGGCGGGAGACTCACAAGCGTTTGCGATAACTGGCAATGAGTTTCTGGAGTTATTTTGGCCACTCATCTTTGTTGAATTTCCGAGCATGAACCGCCTTTTTAAGCTCATGACACATCTCAATCGCATAGCTCCCAATCGTCCCGGATTCAGCTGGACTGTCCTGTCACATCTCAGCTGTTCTCCCAACTTCTATACTCACCTCTCTGACATTTTCATTGCTTCCATAGGTCCTCCTCCTTGGAGGGTGGGGCTGCTTCTCTCTGCTGAGCGCATACATTATATGTAATATTCACTCTCCCTCTAGTGATTGGTCTCTCCAGAACTATGAACTTCCATCTCAGTATCTGCAGGCTGTTGCTTTACCAGTGAGCCAAAGCTCACAATGCTGGAGATGGAAAAATTTGGTCATATTGACCTCTATATTGCCGGCAATGCACTCAGAAGCAGAGTATACACATCCATAGCAATACATTGTGTATACAGTTGTGCTCAAAAGTTTACATATCCCAGGAGAATTTTTGCTTTCTTGGCCTTTTATCAGAGAATATGAATGATAACACCAAAACCTTTTCTCCACTCATTGTTAGTGGTTGGGTGAAGCCATTTAATGTCAAACTACTGTGTTTTCTCTTTTTAAATCATAATGACAACCCAAAACATCCAAATGTCCCTGATAAAAAGTTCACATACCCTGGTGATTTTGGCCTGGTAACATGCACAGAAGTTGACACAAATGGGTTTGAATGGCTACTAAAGGTAACATCCTCACCTGTGACAAATGCCAGGAAAATTGTTCAGGATGCAAAGAAAAACCCACAAATATCATCAGCTGAAATACTGGACTCTCTGAAAACTAGCGGTGTGGCTGTTTCAAGATGAACAATAAGGAGTCACTTGAAGAAAAATGGGCTGTATGGTCTGGCTGAGTTGCCAGATGAAAGCCATTACTGCGCAAATGCCACGAAGTATCTCACCTACAATACGCAAAACAGCCCAGAGACAAGCCTGAAAACTTCTGGAACAAGGTAACTCGGATGAGACCAAAATTGAACTTTTTGGCCACAACCATAAACGTTACATTTGGAGAGAGGTCAACAAGACCTATGATGAAAGGAACACCATTCCTACTGTAAAGCACAGAGGTGGATCGCTGATATTTTGGGGATGTGTGAGCTACAAAGACACAGGAAATTTGGCTAAAGTTGAAGGAAAGATGAATGCAACACGTCAGCAAATACTGGAGACAAATTTGCAATCATCAGACCGGAAGCTGCGCATAGGACGTACTTGGAAGTAGAGTTGAGCGACTTTTACTTTTTTAGGATCGAGTCGGGTTTCGTGAAACCCGACTTTGTCAAAAGTCGGGTCGGGTGAAATCGGCCAATTATTGCGAAAAGTCGGGGATCCGACTGAAACATGAAACCCAATGCAAGTCAATGGGGAAGCAAAGTTGGCAGTGAGTGGAGGACAGGAAAACACCTACAGGGCCCATTTTAATGCCAAAAACATCAATTCTTGTTACTTAAGCTTGTCAATCTTAATTTGCCTTATAATAATAGTTAGGCATTGAAAATTGGGGGTCATTTGGCTAAAGTTGTGGGGGGGTAGGGCTGGCTCATGTTTGCCATGGGCCCAGGAAATGCGGACTACGTCACGGCAGTGGAGCAGGGAGAGGTAAGTATTTCAACTTTGCAAGTGCTGTGATCCTGAATAAGCAGGGGGGCTCACTCGTTCACATTGGCACTGGCACAGGGCCCCTCAAAGTACGGCGGTGTGTTGGACGGCGGGGGCGCCTCCCACCAGCAGAGACACTTTTGCGTACTATGAGGGGCCCTGTGCCAGTGACGTCACCAATGAGTGTGCCCCCCCTCCTGATGAAGGAACCTGCACTTTCATCTGCACCTTCCTCTTTGTCCCCGTGTAAGGTGGTATAGTATGCGGGAAGGGGAACCTGAGTTTCAGCAGGGTCAGATTCAGGCTGTGTAGAGTGCAAGGGGAATGTAGTGGTCTGGGTCAATGTACCAGCAGACTCCTCTAGCAGTGGCTGGGCAATGGGCAGGATGAGAAGGAAACAGTTAGTAGGCCCAAATAATAAAGTGAGCTAAATGCAGTTCAAATGTGGTAGCAGGACTAAACAGGCGGCATTGCTTTGTTCAGTGGAAGACAACTGTAATGAGTGGCAGGCACAGTTAGTAGGGCCAAATAATAAAGTGGGCCAAATGCAGTTCAAAATTGGTAACAGGAGTAAACAGCCGGCACTGCTTTGTTCAGTGGAGGAGAACAACAAGCAGCGGCAGACACCGTTAATAGGCCCAACCAAGCAAGTAGGCCAAATGCAGTTCAATTTTCAGGCTATATCAGATATTAAAGCTCAGCTTTGTTCAGTGGAGGAGAAAAGCAAGGAGCGGCAGACACCGTTAGTAGGGCCCAACCAAACTAGTAGGCCAAATGCAGTTTAATATCTGATATAGCCTGAAAATTGAAGCTCAGCTTTGTTCAGTGGAGGAGAAAAGCAAGGAGCGGCAGACACCGTTAGTAGGGCCCAACCAAACTAGTAGGCCAAATGCAGTTTAATATCTGATATAGCCTGAAAATTGAAGCTCAGCTTTGTTCAGTGGAGGAGAACAACAAGCAGCGGCAGACACTGTTAGTAGGCCCAACCAAACAAGTAGGCCAAATGCAGTTAAAAATCTGATATAGGCTGAAAGCCTGAAAATTGAAGCTCAGCTTTGTTCAGTGGAGGAGAAAAGCAAGGAGCGGCAGACACCGTTAGTAGGGCCCAACCAAACTAGTAGGCCAAATGCAGTTTCATATTCAAAATATAGGCCGAAAGCCTGAAAATTGAAGCACAGGAGAACACCAAGGAGCGGCAGACACCGTTAGTAGGCCCAACCAAACTAGTAGGCCAAATGCAGTTTCATATTCAAAATATAGGCTGAAAGCCTGAAGATTGAAGCTCAGCTTTGTTCAGTGGAGGACAGCTGTATTGAGTGGCGCAGACAGACACAAGTAGTAGGCCAAAAATAAAAAAAGTAAGCTCAATGCAGTTTAAAATAGGTTACAGGGGTACACAGGCAGCATTGGTTAGGTCAGCGGAGGACGATTGCAAGGAGTGGAGCAGACTTACTAGGCCTAAAATAAAAAAGTAGGCTCTATGCAGTTTAAAATAGGTTACAGGGGTACACAGGCAGCATTGGTTAGGTCAGAGGAGGACGATTGCAAGGAGTGGAGCAGACTTACTGTCAGGACTCTGAACATTTTTTTTACCTTTTGTGCATTACTGCCCTTTTCCAGGATGGCGTCTTTGGTCTCGTGCACTGTGTCTTCCTGCTATAAAACTCCACCCCAGCCTTCAGTCTGTGCTACAGTATTCTGCCTTGCACCCAGCTCCTGACCTCTGATTACTCCCTGGCTATATACCTGCTCCTGTGAACCTGTGTGGTGATCCTGCTACTCTGCTCTGAGTTCCTGCTGCAAACACCAGTTTCCAGTAATCTTCCTTCATCTGCTGCTCGTGTTTACTTCCATCTGCATTTGCTGGACATGTAAGCTGTTTCTGCTCTGCAAAGACATGAGACTATTAACCAGGCCTCCCTGGTTGAGCTAAGATATGATTTGAACTGCCTTATAAGCTTATCCATCTGTGTTTGGACTAAGACAAGGATTTATTCGTGTCAAGTATCCTCAAGAATAACTATCCTTCATAGACTTTCTACTTGATTGCATTTTCCTCTGAAGTTTCCTATAGACTGCTAAGCTGCGTTTAATATTTACACCAAGTGTTGTGGACTTGAGTTTCTCTCTGCACCTGTTTGAATCACTGTGTGATAATATAGACTTTACCACTTATAAAACTGTGTCCTGTAGTTGTCTTGTTCCACGCAAAGAGTCTCCTGAGTTACCCCCTATAATTATTACAGGATACTCTAGCCATGAAAAAAAGTAGACTGCTGGAACAATGACTGCAGAAAGCAGATTAGAGCAGGTGTTTTCCATAATTAGATCACTGCAGAAAGATGTTGAAGGTCTGCAAAAGAAGTTTGGAAGCTTTGAACACAATCAACAAGTGTTTGGACAAACTTTGCAGGACTTAAGCAACTGCATGGCAGCCCAGGAAAACAAACTTGCTGGCATAGAGTCCCAGTATAAACGGGCTTTTCAGGACATAAGCACGCAAATAACTGCACTAGTGACTTTACTGTTGTGAATTCCGTTTTTGGGCTCCCTCCTGTGGTTGTGAACGGTACTTTTGTGAGTTCTGCCCTTGGGCTCCCTCTGGTGGTTTCGAGTAGTATTGCTGCTCCTTGAGTTTTGCTGTAGCAGCTGCCTTCACTTAATCGTCTCTCCTACCCTTGCTATTCAACTTGGCTCTGGCCTTCAGTTCATGCCAGCTGTCAATGTCTCAGGGTTTGGATTCAGTTTTCTCCTTGGATATTTTCTCATGGCCTGTCCATTTCAGCAAAAGATAAGTTCTTGCTAGTTCTTGTTAGTCTATTTGTTTTGGACCTCACTGCTCGCTTATGTTATGTTTCTTTTGTCCAGCTTGTCATTATGATATATTCAGGCTAGCTGGAAGCTCTGGGGAAGCAGATTTGCCCCTCCACACCGTGAGTCGGTGTGGAGACCATTTTTGTAAACTCTGCGTGGATTTTTAATACTGACCGCACAGTGCCCTATCCTATTTCTGTCTATCTAGATTAGAAATTGGCCTCCTTTGCTAAAGTCTGTTTTCATCTCTGTGTATGTCATTTCCCTCTCCACTCACAGTTAATATATGTGGGGGGCTATCTTTCCTTTTGGGAATTTCTCTGAGATAGCTTTCTGTTTCCATCTTTAGGGGTAGTTAGTTCTTAGGCTGTGACGAGGCATCTAGGGAGTGACAGGAACGTCCCACGGCTATTTCTAGTGTTGGTGTTAGGAGTAGGGTTTGCGGTCAGTAAAGTTACCACCTCCTCAGAGCTCGTCCATGTTACCTTTTAACCACCAGGTCATATCAGTGTTGCTCCTTAACCACCAGGTCATAACACTTTACCCTCTGGGCAACCGCCACCAGCTAGCCCACCTAAGTTGCCCCCATTCAGATTTAATGGTGATCGCGACAAATTTCGTGGCTTTGTGAATCAATATATGCTATATTTTGATGTGCATGCTGACCGTTTTCCTACTGATAGATCCAAAGTATTGTGTGTAATAATTCTACTGACCTCACGAGCGCTCGCCTGGGCGAATCCGGAGATTGAGTCTCATGACCCACGGTTAAGTAACTTGGATGATTTCTTGGCCGCTATGGCATTAATGTTTGATGACCCTAATCTCCGTGCAACTGCTGAATCTGCTTTGTTGTCTTTACGCCAGGCTAAACGTTCTGTTATTGAGTATGCCACTGAATTCAGGAGATTAGCGGTAGATACCAATTGGGACAGTTATGCACAATTACCTATTTTTAAAAGGGGTGTGTCTAGTATTATAAAAGTTGAACTAGCTCGCTCTGAGTCACCACAAGAGCTAGAGACATTTATACAGCATTGTGTGCGCATAGACATTCGCCTTACTGAGCGTAGGCAGGAGAAACTTGCTGCATATAACCGTATTTCTAACTTTTCCCTTCCTTCCAAAGAGCCTGCAGGTAGAACCTCTCGGGAGGTGGAGGAGGTGCCCATGCAAATTGATTCCGTTCAGAGGCGCGATATCAATGAGCGCCGGGAGCATCACCTTCGTGAAAGTCTATGTTTCTACTGCGGCCAGTCTGACCACTTCTTGATCAATTGTCCTAAGTGTCCGAGACGGCCTAACAAGGCGCTAGCAGCAGTAGGGGAGTATGACAACTGTGATGACGAATCTGACATCTCTGAATGTAGCCTGCCTTTAAACGCTGTATTCCATTCACTTTCTATGACTTCACCTCCCAAGGAGCTGAAGGAGAAGAACACTCACTGTTCTCTCCCTTTTAAGATCCTGTGTTCAGGACAGTGGATTTCCAGTGCAGCTATGATTGACTCAGGTGCAGGTGGCAATTTCATGGCTATCGCATTTGCCAAGGAACATGGTATTGGAATTCAGCAAAGATGGGTCACCTTTAATCTCTGGGCCTGTGGATCAGGAGACCGTACCCCTTGAAATTTTGTTGGAGCCTAATCATCAGGAGCAACTTTCTTTCTTGCTAATTTCTTCTCCTTATTTTCCTGTGATTTTAGGCATTCCTTGGTTGCATTCTCAGAACCCAATTATCAACTGGGAGACCAAGGAGATTATCTTTCCAACAAGGAGCAACTCAGCGTTAACAGAAGCTGTCCCTGAGTCCACGGCTACGGAACCACATGTACAGGTATTTTCTTTACCTCCAGCATATAAAGAGTTCTTTGACATCAGCTTCCTCCACACAGGCATTATGACTAGGGTTGAGCGACTTTTACTTTTTCAGGATCGAGTCGGGTTTCGCGAAACCCGACTTTGTCAAAAGTCGGGTCGGGTGAAATCGGCCGATTATTGCGATAAGTCGGGGATCCGACCAAAATACGAAACCCAATGCAAGTCAATGGAGAATCAAAGTCGGCAGTGAGTGGAGGACAGGAAAACACCAACAGAGCCCATTTTAATGCCAAAAACATCAATTATTGTTACTTAAGCTTGTCAATCTTAATTTACCTTATAATAATAGTTAGCCATTGAAAATTTGGGGGTCATTTGGCAACAGTTGTGGGGGGGAGTAGGGCTGGCTCAAGTTTTTTGTGGGCCCAGGAAACGCGGACTACGTCACGGCGGTGGAGCAGGGAGAGGTAAGTATTTCAACTTTGCAAGTGCTGTGATCCTGAGCAAGCAGGGGGGGCACACTCGTTCGCATTGCCACTGGCACAGGGCCCCTCAAAGTACGGCGTTGTGATTGACGGCGGGGGCGCCTCCCACCGGCAGAGACACTTTTGCGTACTATGAGGGGCCCTGTGCCAGTGACTTCGCCAATGAGTAGGCCCCCCCACCTGTTGAAGGAATCTGCACTTTCATCTGCACCTTCCTCTTTGTCCCCATGTAAGGTGGTATAGTATGCGGGAAGGGGAACCTGAGTTTCAGCAGGGTCAGATTCAGGCTGTGTAGAGTGCAAGGGGAATGTAGTGGTCCGTGTCAATGTACCAGCAGACTCATCTAGCAGTGGCTGGGCAATGGGTAGGAATGAGGAGGAAACACAGATATAGGCCCAAAATAAAAAAAAAAGTAGGCTAAAAGATGTTAAAAATTGGTAACAGGAGTAAACAGGCGGCATTGGTTTGTTCAGTGGAGGAGAACAACAATCAGCGGCAGACACCGTTAGTAGGCCCAACCAAACAAGTAGGTCAAATGTAGTTTCATATTCTAAATATAGGCCGAAAGCCTGAAGATTGAAGCTCAGCTTTGTGTAGTAGAGGAAAACAAGAGGCAGCAGCAGACAACGTTACTAGGCCCAACCCAACAAGTAGGCCAAATGCAGTTTAATATAAAAAATATTTAAACGAAAGCCTGAAGATTGAAGCGCAAGAAAAATAAACCAGAACACCAAGGAGCGGCAGACACCGTTAGTAGGCCCCAACCCAACAAGTAGACCAAATGCAGTTTAATATTTGAAACGGGACAACAGTTGAAGTTCAGCTTTGTTCAGTGAAGGAAAAAAAAAGAAGCAGCGGCAGACACCGTTATTACGCCCAAATAATAAAGACAGTGATAGTAGGCGCAAAGTATTAAATGGAGGCCAGGGCTCCTGTATATTTTAACTATCATCTATCATTTCAAATAATTTGTATTGGCAGTGCCATTTCAGGTTTTACCCGCACAGACTACACAGTGGTGGAGCTGGGAGAGGTAGTATTGCAAGTGGTAGAGCACTGTTCAAGCTGGGGGGGAACACTCTCTCGTGGGCGGGCGGTACTGGCACAGGGCCTCTCATATTACGACGGTGTAATATGAGTTGTGGTTCAGTGTCTCCCCCCAAAAAATGAGGAAGTCTGGTGGAAGAGGCCGTGGGCGGGGGTTGCCAGCTGGTACTGATGGTGCTGCATCTCGTGGTAGTGGCAAAAGCACAGTAGCACCTAAGGCTGGAGGTGTTCAGCCTGCGTCATCGTCTGGCTACACAAGGCCTCGAAGGCTCCCTTACCTGGGAGTAGGAAAACAGCTTTTAAAGCCGGAGAAGCAGGAAAAAGTGTTGTCTTTCCTTGCTGACTCACCCTCTAGCTCTTTTGCCTCCTCTTCCCAAAGTTCTAAATGTAAGAGCAGCCAGTCGTCAGTGGATGCTCCCGGTCAGGAAAAAGACATTTCCTTGTGTCCTTCTCCCAAACCAAAAGTGAAGGATGCAGCAGGCGACACTACAGGTTACTCCATGGAGCTCTTTACACATACCGTGCCTGGGTTAGAAAGGGAAATTGTACACTGCCAATTACAAGAAGAATCGGACATGGAGTACACTGATGCACAGCCACAGCTAGATTGTGATGTTGTTCCATTGAATCTGATCACTACATTTCCCTCGCAGTTTACTGAGCCAGAATGTGACCCTGGTGCCCTGTCCCGAACGCTATAGCACCTTACACGGTGACACTGAGGAAGGTGCACATGACATTGAGGAGGAGGTGATAGATGACCCAGTTGTTGACCCAGATTGGCAGCCATTGGGGGAAGAGGGTGCCGCTGCCACTAGCTCAGAAGCGGAGGAGGATGACCGCAGCAGCCATCTACATTGCAACAGCTGTCATCTGGCAGGCCCGTATCAGGCCAAAAATGTTTGCGAAAAACAAAAACCGTTTTAGGAGAGCATGGCCATTCGGTGAAAGTAGCACAGCGCACAATGCCTGAAAAGGTTTTCGATAGTAGGAAGAGTGTAGTGTAGCAATTTTTTAACTTTTGACTGATCGTTCTGATCTTGGTTATCTGTAAGAAATGCTCAAAGACCTTTAGCAGAGAGAAGAATCTTCAAAATTTAAATACAACGTGCATGCTTAGACATTTAACCAGCATGCACTTGCAAGCCTGGACTAACTACCAAACGTCCCGTACAGTTGGTGCACCTGCTCGGAATGAAGGTAGTCAGCAATGCTACATTGCTTCCCTCACTGTAAGCCCACCGGTTTGGACACCACCAGCAACAAATGTGGAGGTATTTTCATAAGGCCAAAGCAGTCAGGGAATCACAAGGTTATTGGTAGGAAAGACTGTATGTAGGCCAACAACAAAAATACCATAACAAACTCTCTCTCAATCCGCCATGTCCACCACCACCACCGCTAGTTCCACCATATGCAGCTCTCCAGTCCAGCTCACCCTACAAGAGACTCGTTAGGAAAAGAAAGTACTCATCCTCTCATCCGCGTACACAGGATTTAAACGCCCACATTGCTATACTAATCTCATTACAGATGATGCCCTACTGTTTGGTTGAAAGTGAAGCTTTCAAAGACCTGATGGCCCACGCAGTACCACGCTATGACCTACCCAGTCGACACTTCTTTGCGAGAAAAGCCATCCCAGCCCTCCACCAGCATGTCAAAGACTGCATTGTCCATGCCTTGAGGCAATCAGTCAGTGGAAAGGTGCACCTCACAACAGATGCATGGACCAGTAGGCATGGCCGGGGACGTTACGTGTCCATCATGGCGCACTGGGTTAATGTGTAGGATGCAGGGTCCACAGGGGGCAGCCATAGTGGGACAGTTCAGCCTATCCCACAGTCTAAGGAAACAGTTGGCATAAGGCGTTCGCCACTCCTCTTCCTCCAGAAGCGAAAGCTCGTGCACAGAGCGCAGTCGCCCTACTACTCCATCCGCAGCTGCCAGTGTTGCACACGGGGTGTCCCATTATCAAACAGCTAGTGGTAAGTGTCAGCAGGCTGTGTTTCAAATGAAGTGTTTGGGCGACAACAGACACACCGCGGAAGTACTGGTGGAGTACTTGCAGCAACAAACTCAGTCATGGCTGGGCAGTGTACATCTTGAGGCAGGCAAAGTATTCAGTGATAACTGAAGGAATTTTATGGCTGCCATAGCCCTTTCAGAACTGAAACACATACCTTGCCTGGCTCACACCTTTAACCTGGTGGTGCAGGGCTTCCTCAAAAATTATCGAAAGTTACCAGCCCTGCTCCTGAAGGTGCGAAGACTTTGCTCGCACATCCGCCGGATGCCCATACACTCCAGCCGTATGCTGAACCATCAGCGATCGCTGAATCTTCCCCAGCACCGCCTAATAATCGACGTTGCAACAAGGTGGAACTCCACACTGCACATGATTCAGAGGTTGTGCGAACAGAGGCGTGCTGTAATTAATTTGTGGGAGGATACACGGGCAGGCACTTGGATGGCAGACATGGAGTTGTCTGGTGTGCAGTGGTCGACGCCATCATAAGCATTAACATCCCACTTATGCGTCTACTGATGCAAAGTTTGACGCACATTAAAGAGCAGGCATCTGCAGCCGAGGAGGAGGGAAGCCTTGATGACAGTCAGCCATTGTCTGCTCAGGGAACTGTCCAGGACGAATTGGCGGATGAAGAGGATAAGGAGGAGGATGATGGGGATGAATATGTATGGGAGGAGGATGATTCTCAGGTGGCAATAGAAACTGGTGGCATTGCAAGGTCTGGTACAGGTTTATTGTGGGACACTTGTGATGTTGATTTGCAAGAAAGCGGTTCTCAACCCAGCAGAAACAGTTAATTGACACCTGGAACATTGGCTCACATGGCTGAGTATGCCTTGCGTATCCTAAAAAGGGACCCCCGCATTGTTAAAATGATGACCGATGTCGACAACCGGTTGGCCTGCCTCCTGGATACAAGATATAAAGGAAAACTGCAAAATATCATGCCACATGAGAACCTAGGTCAAATATTGGCTACCAAACAAGCAACTCTTGTAGACCGTTTGGTTCAGGCATTCCCAGCACACAGCGACGGTGATGGTTCTCACACGAGCTGCAGGGGGCAACATGGCAGAGGTGCTAGAGGTGCAGAGATCCGAAGTGGCGTTGGACAGAGGGGTTTTATGACAAGGTTGTGGAATGATTTAGCAATGACAGCTGACACGACAGGGACAGCTGCATCGATTCAAAGTGACAGGAGACAGCATTTGTCCAGTATGGTTACAAACTACTTTTCAGCCCTTATCGATGTTCTCCCTCACAGGTCATTCCCCTTTGATTACTGGGCATCTAAACTAGACATCTGGCCTGAATTGCCAGAATATGGATTACAGGACCTCGATTGCCCTGCTGTCAGTGTGCTTTCAGAAAGAGTGTTCAGTGCTGCTGGTTCAATACTGACCGAAAAAAGGACACGTCTGGCTACCAAAAATGTTGATTAGCTAACCTTCATTTAAATTAACCAATCATGGATTTCACATTCTTTTGCCCCACCTTCCCCTGCTGACATGTAGCTTGCCTGAAAGATGACTTGCTTTTGGGGAGAGACACAGAACCCCAACTCTGGCCCTGTGGTATAACACAACACTATGAACGTGGCAGAAAGTGGCTGCCTGATATACGACGCACTAGCAGTACAGCTGAATATACACTGTGTGAGAATTTGAATCTCCATTTTTTGGGGGGGAGACACTGAACCCTAACTCTGGCCCTGTGGTATAACACAACACTATGAACGTGGCAGAAAGTGACTGCCTGATATACGACGCACTAGCAGTACAGCTGAATATACACTGTGTGAGAATTTGAATCTCCATTTTTTTGGGGGAGACCCTGAACCCTAACTCTGGCCCTGTGGTATAACACAACACTATGAACGTGGCAGAAAGTGGCTGGAATTATTATAAAGAGAAAAAAAAAAGGTACTGCAATAACACGCTCCCTAGTCCCTACAATGATCTCAGGACAAGTATGGCAGCAATAAAAAGGACCTCAGAACAAAAAACTATGGACAAATAAACAAGACGAGTAACTGTGCAGAAAGGAGCAACAGGATTTTTGCTTTCAAAAAAGCAGTTGGTTTGCACAGCACCGTTCACACAGCTATGCAGCTGATGCACTAAAATACAACCTCCACTGTCCCTGGACAAAAAGGTGGTGTTGGACAGTGAAAATCGCTACAGCACAAGTGGTTTGGGGGTTAATATTCCCTCCATAACTCTGTCCCTGCTTCTGACGAAGCTGCAGCAACCTCTCCCTATGCTCAGATCGGCAGAAGTAAGATGGCGGTTGGCGTGCATGCCCCTTTATAGCCCCTGTGACGCCGCAGACAGCAAGCCAATCACTGCCATGCCCTTGTCTAAGATGGTGGGGACAGAGACCTATGTCATCACGCTGCCCACACTCTGCGTCCTCCTTCATTGGATGAAAAACAGCGGTAACAGCGTCATACGAAACGCGACTTGGGCGCTCTGATCGTGTACCGCATGGCCGATCCCACACTAGGATCGGTTCGGGTTTCATGAAACCCGACTTTGCCTAAAAGTCGCCGATTTATGAAAATGACCGATCAGTTTCGCTCAACGCTAATTATGACTGTCCCATTGAGCTGCTTCCTGGGGCAGCTATTCCTTTTGGTAACGTATACCCTTTGGCGGCACCTGAGCTTCAAGCCTTAAAGGAGTATATTGATGAAAATCTGGCCAAAGGCTTCATACGTCCTTCTTCCTCACCAGCAGGGGCACCTATATTTTTTGTAAAAAAGAAGGATGGGACCCTGAGACCCTGTGTTGACTATCGGGAAATCAATAAGGTAACCGTACGAAACCGTTACCCTTTGCCTCTAATTCCTGAATTACTGGAAAGAGTCCGCCATGCTAAGGTGTTCTCTAAACTGGATCTTCATGGGGCTTATAATTTGGTGCGTATTCGTCCAGGGGATGAGTGGAAGACAGCATTCCGATGCTGGTATGGACACTTTGAATATCTCGTGATGCCCTTCGTGCTTTGTAATGCCCCTGTAACATTTCAACACCTTGCTAATGACATTTTCAGAGATTTGTTGGACCAGTTTGTGGTGATCTATTTGGACGATATTCTAATCTTTTCTGACTCTCTACAGGAACATGAAGAACATGTCAAAGCTGTTTTAAGATGTCTGAAAGAGAATCATCTGTATATTAAGCCGGAGAAATGCGAGTTCCATCTAGATAAGATACAGTTCTTAGGTTATATCATCTCTCCCCAGGGGCTGAACATGGAATCTGGTAAGATTCAGGCTATCCTTGACTGGCCGGTACCCAAGAACGTTAAGGAGGTCCAATGTTTTATTGGTTTTGCAAATTTCTACAGACGCTTCATTCGAAATTTTTCTGATATTGTCCGTCCCATTACTTCCTTGACAAAGAAGGAAAAGCCCTTGAAGTGGTCATCACAGGCTCAAGAAGCTTTTGATCGGCTTAAGATCTGTTTCACATCAGCACCGCTGTTGATACACCCAGATCCAACACTTTCATTCATTGTGGAGGTGGACGCTACTGAAAATGCTTTGGGGGCTATTCTCTCCCAAAGAACTGGAGAGAAGGGTCTGCTACATCCTTGTGCTTTCTTTTCCCGTAGACTAACCTCAGCAGAGAAGAATTACGACGTGGGAGACAAGGAATTGCTGGCTATTATTGCGGCTTTCAAAGAATGGAGGCATCATCTACAAGGAGCTGCACAACAGATCATAGTGCTAACTGACCATCGCAATCTAGAGTTCCTTAGATCCGCTAGATGTTTTTCTCCTCGTCAGGCTCGTTGGAACTTATTTTTAAATCAATTTAACTTTATCTCGTACCGTCCAGGTTCTCGTAATGGGAAGGCTGATGCTTTATCCCGAATCCATGCTGCGGTTTCCGTACCTGGAGCCCTGTCCAAGACCATTCTATCTGATGACAATTTCATCGGAGTTATCCATGATCAGGACTTGTGGAAGCAGTGCAGGGAGGCCTATGACTGTGATGTATTTCTGGCCAACCCACCTGTGGATATTAATCTTGTCTTTAAGGGTGGCATGTGGTTCAGAGATCGACGTATCTACGTCCCTGAGGTCGTCCATCTGCAGATCCCCATGTTGGTACATGACTCCAAGTTGGCTGGTCACAGGGGGGTACAGAAGACACAAGAGTTCCCGAGCCGATTCTTCTGGTGGCCAACTTGCCTGAAGGATACCAAGGACTATGTTCTCTCTTGCGAGGTATGTGCCCGTTACAAGACTCCTCATGTGGCACCTACGGGTCTTCTACAACCATTACCTGTTCCGTCCCGCCCTTGGGGGTCTATATCAATGGACTTTATTGTGGAGCTGCCTACATCAGGGGGCATGAATACAATCATGGTGGTAGTTGATCGCCTGTCTAAAGCTGCTCATTTTGTTCCATGCACCGGCCTCCCCTCAGCTAAAGATACAGTGAACTTGGTTATACAGAATGTCTTTCGGTTGCATGGGGTTCCGGATTAGATCATCTCTGACCGTGGAGTACAGTTCACTTCAAGATTCTGGAAGGGGTTTTGCTCTGCACTCAATATTAATGTCTTGTGCAAAAAGAAAAAAAAGAGCATGAACCGCACATCCCAAAATCATAAGTTGATCTAAAGCCGCTAGGCAAAAATCTATATACTGAACATGAGGTTTTCAGTTTAACATTCTGATCAGACTGTATGAAGCCCACTGCCACTTCACGGCAAACCTCGTAGTGGGTCCTAACACCCTAACGGAGCGGAGCCATGCGGCGACCACTGCCGCAGCGGCCATGCACCAGCAGGGCGGATGGTCTGTTGCCCCACAGCACCCATGCTGCGAGACTGAGCCCCCATGACTCCAGACCGCGCCGCCCCACCAGCACAAAGCCACAGCAACAATGGCTGCCACACAGCACCAGCACCAAAATGAAAGGAGAATTTAAACTCACCTTCCTCCAGCTCTTCAGTGAGAGCCAAAATGGGCTAGACATCTTACTTTGCAGTCTCCTGCTAATTAAAATCACCTGTGCCAAATGGGAGGAGTGCTGGTCCAAAAAAGAGACAAGAACATGCTTTGTGCAAAAAGAAAAAAAAGAGAATGAACCGTACATCCCAAAATCATAAGTTGATCTAAAGCCGCTAGGCAAAAATTTATATACTGAACATGAGGTTTTCAGTTTAACATTCTGATCAGACTGTATGAAGCCCACTGCCACTTCACGGCAAACCTCGTAGTGGGTCCTAACGCCCTAACGGAGCGGAGTCGTGCGGTGACCACCGCCGCAGCGGCCATGCACCAGCACCCATGCTGCGAGACTGAGCCCCCATGACTCCAGACCGCGCCGCCCCACCAGCACAAAGCCACAGCAACAATGGCCGCCACACAGCACCAGCATCAAAATGAAAGGAGCATTTAAACTCACCTTCCTCCAGCTCTTCAGTGAGAGCCAAAATGGGCTAGATCCCTTACTTTGCAGTCTCCTGCTAATTAAAATCACCTGTGCCAAATGGGAGGAGTGCTGGTCCAAAAAAGACCCCAGCAGGGCGGACGGTCTGTTGCCCCACAGCAATATTAATGTCTGTCTCTCTTCCGCTTACCATCCCCAGACAAATGGTCAGACTGAGCGTACCAACCAGACACTTGAACAATATCTAAGATGCTATGTCAGCCATCTCCAGGATGATTGGTTGGAGTTGCTGCCGTTAGCTGATTTTTCATACAATAATTCTCAGAGAGCCTCCACTAAATTTACACCTTTCTTTGCCAATCTGGGTTATCATCCGTGTATTTTACCTAGGTCTCCAATTAATTCTCCGGTTTCGGCAGTGAAGGAAAGGCTGACTGCGATGAGACAAAATCTGGAGGTTCTGAAGGAATCCCTGACCACAGCTCAAGAACGTTATAAGAGATCGGCTGATAGATTCTGTAAACCTGGACCCATGTTCAAGGTAGGAGATTCCGTGTGGTTAGCAACTCAGAATCTGAAGTTAAACATTCCTTCACAAAAACTTGGACAGAAATTAATTGGCCATTTCAAGATCAACGGTATTGTGAGCTCTGTGGCCTGCCGGCTGAAGCTGCCTAGGACTATGAAGGTACACCCAGTTTTTCATGTATCTTTACTAAAGCCTGTATCTCCTAATACCCTCCAGGGATGTGTTGTGCCACCTCCGCAGCCTGTGGTGATTGATGGGCAAGAACAATTTGTAGTGGAGGAAATGATTGATTCCAGGATTCGCAGGAATCGGCTCCAATATCTGATAAGATGGCAGGGATATCCCCCTGAGGAAGACTCTTGGGAACCTGTGGAAAACATCAATGCCCAACAGAAGATTTCTCGTTTTCATCAGAGATTCCCTGAGAAACCAGGTCCAGGATCGTCCTGAGGCCGCTTCTAAGGAGAAAATAATGTCAGGACTCTGAACATTTTTTACCTTTTGTGCATTACTGCCCTTTTCCAAGATGGCGTCTTTGGTCTCATGTGCACTGTGTCTTCCTGCTATAAAACTCCACCCCAGCCTTCAGTCTGTGCTAGAGTATTCTGCCTTCCATCCAGCTCCTGCCCTCTGATTACTCCCTGGCTATATACCTGCTCCTGTGAACCTGTGTGGTGATCCTACTACTCTGCTCTGAGTTCCTGCTGCAAACACCAGTTTCCAGTAATCCTCCTTCATCTGCTGCTCGTGTTTACTTCCATCTGCATTTGCTGGACATGTAAGCTGTTTCTGTTCTGCAAAGACCTGAGATTATTAACCAGGCCTAGCTGGTTGAGCTAAGATATGATTTGAACTGCCTTACAAACTTATCTATCTGTGTTTGGACTAGGACAAGGATTTATTCGTGTCAAGTATCCTCAAGAATAACTGTGCTTCATAGACTTTCTGCTTGATTGCATTTTCCTCTGAAGTTTCTATAGACTGTTAAGCTGCGTTTAATATTTACACCAAGTGTTGTGGACTTGAGTTTCTCTCTGCACCTGTTTGAATCACCGTGTGATAATATAGACTTTACCACTTATAAAACTCTGTCCTGTAGTTGTCTTATTCCACGCAAAGAGTCTGCTGAGTTATCCCCTATAATTATTACACTTACTAGGCCTAAAATGAAAAAGTAGGCTCTATGCAGTTTAAAATAGGTTACAGGGGTACACAGGCAGCATTGGTTTGGTCAGCGGAGGATGATTACAAGGAGTGGCGCAGACTTACTAGACCTAAAATAGAAAAGTAGGCTCAATGCAGTTTAAAATGGGTTACAGGGGTACACAGGCAGCATTGGTTTGTTCGGTGGAGGACAACTGGAAGAAGTGGCTGACACAGTAAGTTGGCCAAAATAGTAAAGTAAGCTATAAACGTCTGCAAAAAAAATGTTCCTAAATAAACAGGTGGCAAAGCTAGGCACAGGGGTGGGTTCCTCTGCTGAGTAGAAGACAGTGGTAGTTCGCGCAAAGTATTCACAGGTCTAAATGGAGGGCAGGGCCCCTGTATATTTTTACGATCATCTATCATTTCAACAAATTTGTATTGGCAGTGCCATTGAAGGATTTAACAGCACAGACTAAACAGTGGTGGAGCAGTGAGAGGTAAGTTTTGCAAGTGGTGGAGCACTGTTTGAGCTGGGGGGAACACTCTCTTGTGGGCGGCGGTCCTGGCCCAGGGCCCCTCATATTACGACGGTGTGTCTGATGTTGGGTGTGCACCACCACCGCCAGAGACACTTCATTGTACTATGAGGGACCCTGTGCCAGTGCCGTCGGCCAAAAGTGGGCACACCCACCTGTCCAGACAAACGGCACTCGCACGGGTGCTTGCGCCAAGTGGTGACCACGGCCCCGTGGGGGGAGTCAGCCCATTTAGGGAGGTGTAAAAACGGCCTATGGTGGACATTCAGCAGCTGCAATTGGAGGAATTGGAGCAGTCAGTAAGAGGAGGCCAAAAGCAAGACCTTTTTACAGGAAAGCTACGTGTCAGCAGGGGAAGGTGGGGCAAAATAATTAGAAATCCATGATTGGTTCATTTTAATGAAGGTTAGATCATCAACATTTTGGGTAGCCAGACGAGTCCTTTTTTCAGTCAGTATTGAACCAGCAGCACTGAATACTCTTTCTGATAGCACACTAGCAGCTGGGCAAGCGAGCTCCTGTAATGCATATTCTGCCAATTCAGGCCAGGTGTCTATTTTAGATGCCCAGTAATCAAAGGGGAATGACGTGTGAGGGAGAACATCGATAAGGGAGGAAAAATAGTTCGTAACCATACTGGAAAAATGTTGTCTCCTGTCACTTTGAATTGATGCAGCAGTACCTGTCGTGTCTGCGGCCATTGCGAAATCAATCCACAACCTGGTCATAAAACCCCTCTGTCCAACGCCACTTCTGATTTGTGCACCTCTAAGGCTGGTTTCACATTTGCGTTTGTTGCCGCAGCGTTTCTACCGCATATAAACGCATGCGTCGTGTTTTCCTATATTTAACATTAAAAACGCATGCTTTTTTTTGTTCGCGTTTTGCCGCGTTTGACGACGCATGTGTCGTCTCGTCGTTTGCGGCTTGGCGCGGAAATGCAACATGTAGTAATTTCTAGAGGCATCTATTTGCCGCCAGGAAATGCATGCGGTCGATTGCGACAAAAAAACGCATTGCTGTCTATGTAAACGCATGCGTTTTTTTGCACATGCGTTTGGTTGCGTTTTTGAACGCATGCGTTTCAATTGAGAAAAACATGTCTAGACACTGATAAGCCACCCCCCACCATCAAGGTGATAAAAGGGAGGGTGTGGACAGTTGCAGGTCACTTCTCACCAGACACTGAAGCAGACGAGACTCAGGCTACATCCTTGGAGGAAAAAAAGACAGTGAACTATGTGAGTATATCCTATCCAATGCCTTCATTTTCTATTTTCTGTCTCTACATGCCCTAATTTCTGCCATTTCTTTCTTTCTACATGCATCAGAATGTCTTCTTCGGATTCTTCATCTGGTGAGGAGTTTCGGCCAGGACAGTAGGAAGTGGAGCAGTGAGGTGAGTACTTGCCTCGTCAGATTGGTAAGTATTCACTGTCACATCGACACATGTGACAATTTGATATTTTCTGTTTTTTAGAGCTCTTCTACTGAGGCTGAGACAGGGCAGGAGCAGCAGAGTCAAGGTCCGGTGGAAAGGCGGCAGCGGGTACGTATACAAGGCTGACTGTCCTCCGTGTATTATTCTTGAATCTTCCTTTCTTTACACTCGTATTTCTTTACTTTTTTCTTCTGGAATCCTTTTGTATGTTGACTTTCCTATTCATGCCATTTCTCAGCATCTTTTTTCTTTCTTTTGCTTATGTAAATTGAGCAAACTTTAATGACTCTTTAATTTTTAGGTTTCACAACGAGAGGATGACCTAATCGAAAATGACTTCCTTATCACCCTGGTCCAGGAGCGAGTCCCGTTGTGGGACACCCGGGATCCACTGCACTCGAACAACATCACGATCCGGCGGTTATGGAATGAGGTGGCCCAAGCGATGTGGGATGGCTGGGACAACGCCCCGACACGGGTCCGAGCTGCATTTGGTAAGTATTGGACTGCAGTGTGAAGCAGCAGAGACCTTGGTCGTGCTCACTCGACTGTGTGTGATGAAAGAAACTCTCAGGAGTTTCTCTCAGCACACACAGTTGTGTGAGCACGACCAAAAGTCCTTTTTCTGACCACAATTTTTTTTTTAACAGTATCCAAAGTCAAAACACGTTGGCGTTCGATGAAGGACCGCTTCAACAAGGACCTGCGTCAAGAGAGCCGTGTTCCCAGTGGTTCAGGAGCAAGGATCAGAAGATACAAATACCATCGAGTTCTGGCATTTTTAAGACCGGTCCTTGCCCAGAGAACGTAAGTATTTATCACGTGCATTAGGTTGTGTTGTATTGCCATAATCTGTATTTTTTAATTCCACAGAATATTGCGTCTGGTAATTTTTTTGATATTAATTATCTTTTTCCTTTTTTCACAGCACATACAGCACGACTGTCGGCCCAGGTTCTGGAGCGGTCCTTCATCCGACAGCCATGGACCCGTCCCAGCCATCCGCCAGCGCAGCAGCAAGTGGGCCTTCCACACTAACTGGAGACCAGGGAGCTGGTCCATCAGGTCTTCCCCTTTCGCAGTCATCTTCCACTGCCCCGTTTTTTTTTGGCTCATCCCGGCAGCGGCAGAGGGCTTCGGACAGGTCACTCATGCTCGAGTTTTTGCACTTGAGCTCGGTTTTACACGATGCGATCAAGGCTTTGGGTGACCGAATGGATGTTTTGCATAACCTCTTAAATGCACGTATCCAGGAGGTCAGCAAAAGCCTTGATCAAGTGAAAGCCGATCTCCAGAGGCCAGCACATCATTTTTTTAATCAATTTGAGCAGGGCATGTCGGAACACCTTACTCCTGATCTCCAGCTGAGTGTCATGCAGGCCTGCAATGCTGCTTACGTGCAGGCTATGCAGCAGAGTCGGTATTTTCAGCAGACAGTGGGGGCATATCCACCTGTGCCTTCACTGTCACGCTTGATGTCCACCTCTGCTGCATCCCACTGCACGGCCACCTCAATTCCTTCCACAGCCGGACACCACTACAGTACCACAACCATGCCGAGTGCAGTTGGACATCCCACCGCCACCACCATGACATCCGCTGCTCCTGCTTGGACCTCCTCCACTTCCTCCACGAGGCAGCAGGACCCTGGCATGGCCTTCCGTACCGCCTCCTCCATGATGCAGTAGGACCCTGGCATGGCCTTCCGTACCGCCTCCTCCACGATGCAGCAGGACCCTGGCATGGCATTCCGTACCGCCTCCTCCACGATGCAGCAGGACCCTGGCATGGCATTCCGTACTGCCTCCTCCACGATGCAGCAGGACCCTGGCATGGCCTTCCGTACCGCCTCCTCCACGATGCAGCAGGACCCGGGCATGGCATTCCATACCGCCTCCTCCACGATGCAGCAGGACCCTGGCATGGCATTCCGTACCGCGTCCTCCACGATGCAGCAGGACCCTTCCATGGCATTCCGTACTGCCTCCTCCACGATGCAGCAGGACCCTGGCATGGCCTTCCATACCGCCTCCTCCACGATGCAGCAGGACCCTGGCATGGCCTTCCGTACCGCCTCCTCCACGATGCAGCAGGACCCTGGCATGGCATTCCGTACCGCCTCCTCCACGATGCAGCAGGACCCTGGCATGGCATTCCGTACCGCCTCCTCCACGATGCAGCAGGACCCTGGCATGGCATTCCGTACCGCCTCCTCCCCGATGCAGCAGGACCCTGGCATGGCATTTCATACCGCCTCCTCCCCGATGCAGCAGGACCCTGGCATGGCATTTCGTACCGCCTCCTCCACGATGCAGCAGGACCCTGGCATGTCCTTCCCCTCTACGAGCGCTAGGGACTCTGGCATGGCTGCACCCTCTACGAGCGCTAGGGACTCTGGCATGGCTGCACCCTCTACGAGCGGTATGGACTCTGGCACAGTGCAGCCGGACCCTGACAGGTCACCCGCCACCACGCCACGCCATATGAGCCCACCAAGACCTCCCACAACCAGGCAAGCCAAAAAAAAGGACCAAAAACTAAAAAACTGAGGACTCTTAGCATTCCTCACCCTTCACCTCCCAATGTGTCTGTAATGTCAGGTTTGTCTCACCCTTCCAGTGCGTCTGAAGCCTCTCATGTGTTAAGCCCCATCCCTGAACTTCCAGACCCGTCTAGTTTCATTGCCCCTTCTCCTGCCACCTCTGTGTCGTCCACGGTTAGCCAGGCCTCAGTACTTCACACCCCCCGTTTACATCACTCTACCCTGTTATGGATCTGGTGGTTAGGAGCACCTGGAATGACCAGATACTCAAAACTGCAAAATAGAGCGAGCTCTGGGAAGTGGGAGCTCTGCTGACCGCAGCCCTGATCCTATTATCACACACACTAGAATTAGCCGTGGATCGTGCCTGACTCTGCCTAGACGACTCTTCACAGCCTGAGAGGTAACTACCCCTAAAGAGAAACAAAGCCTCACTTGCCTCAGAGAAACTCCCCAAAGGAAAAGGCAGCCCCCACATATATTAACTGTGAGTTAAGAGGAAGGTACAAACACAGAGATGAAAAACAGGTTTCAGCAAAGGAGGCCAGTCTTACTAAATAGACAGAGTATAGATAAAGGGAACTTTGCGGTCAGCACAAAAATCTACAAAAGCCACACAGAGAGAGCAAAAAGACCCCCGCACCGACTCACGGTGCGGTGGTGCCCCTCTGCTACCCAGAGCTTCCAGCTAGCAAAACAAAATCATGATAACCAGCTGGACAGAAACTTAACAGGTACTAAGGAATATATTCAGTACATAAATGAACAACAAATGAGCTTAGCAGGGACTTAGCTTCAATTGAAGTGAACAGGACATCAGAAAGATCCAGGAGAGATCTGAACCAGTACTGATACATTGACAGCCGGCATCAAGTAATGATCTGAGCGGAGTTAAATAGAGGAACCAGCCCAGTCCTAAACGATGCAGCTGAGGAAGCTACTTCCAGACCAGCAGCTCCACTTTCAGCCACCAGAGGGAGTCCACAGACAGAACTCACAGAAGTACCATTCCTGACCACAGGAGGGAGTCCGAGAACGGAGTTCACAACAGAACTCACAGAAATACCATTCCTGACCACAAGAGGGAGTTCTAGAACAGACTTCACAACAGTACCCCCCCCTTGAGGAGGGGTCACCGAACCCTCACCAGAACCCCCCGGCCGATCAGGACGAGCCAAATGAAAGGCACGAACCAAATCGGCATCATGGACATCGGAGGCAAGAACCTAGGAATTATCCTCCTGAACATAGCCCTTCCATTTGACCAGATACTGAAGTTTCCGTCTCGAGATACGAGAATCTAAAATCTTCTCCACCACATACTCCAATTCTCCCTCGACCAACACCGGAGCAGGAGGGTCAACGGAAGGAACCACAGGCGCCATATATCTCTGCAACAACGACCTATGGAACACATCATGGATGGCAAAAGAAGCTGGAAGGTCCAAATGAAATGACACAGGATTGAGGATTTCAGAAATCTTATAAGGCCCAATAAAGCGAGGCTTAAACTTAGGAGAAGAAACCTTCATAGGAACATAATGAGATGACAACCAAACCAGATCCCCAACACAAAGTCGAGGACCAACACGGCGACGGCGGTTAGCGAAACGTTGAGCCTTCTCCTGTGACAATGTCAAATTGTCCACCACATGAGTCCAAATCTGCTGCAACCTGTCCACCACAGAATCCACACCAGGACAGTCCGAAGGCTCAACCTGCCATGAAGAGAAACGAGGATGGAAACCAGAATTACAATAAAAAGGTGAAACCAAAGTAGCCGAACTGGCCCGATTATTAAGGGCGAACTCAGCCAATGGCAAGAAGGTCACCCAATCATCCTGATCAGCAGAAACAAAGCATCTCAGATAGGTCTCCAAAGTCTGATTGGTTCGTTCAGTTTGGCCATTTGTCTGAGGATGGAAAGCAGAAGAAAAAGACAAATCAATGCCCATCTTAGCACAAAAGGACCGCCAAAACCTCGAAACAAACTGGGGACCTCTGTCCGACACAATGTTCTCCGGAATGCCATGCAAACGAACCACATGCTGGAAAAACAACGGAACCAAATCCGAGGATGAAGGCAACGTAGGCAAGGGTACCAAATGGACCATCTTAGAGAAGCGATCACAAACCACCCAGATGACCGACATCCTTTGAGAGACAGGGAGATCTGAAATAAAATCCATGGAAACATGCGTCCAGGGCCTCTTCTGGACCGGCAAGGGCAAAAGTAACCCACTGGCACGAGAACAGCAGGGCTTCGCCCGAGCACAAGTCCCACAGGACTGCACAAAAGCACGCACATCCCGGGACAAGGAAGGCCACCAAAAGGACCTAGCCACCAAATCTCTGGTACCAAAAATTCCAGGATGACCAGCCAACACCGAACAATGAACCTCCGAGATAACCCTACTAGTCCATCTATCAGGGACAAACAGTCTCTCTGCAGGACAGCGGTCAGGTCTATCCGCCTGAAACTCCTGCAGAACCCGCCGCAAATCAGGGGAGATGGCAGACAAAATCACCCCCTCTTTAAGAATACCAGCCGGCTCAGAAACTCCTGGAGAATCAGGCACAAAACTCCTTGAAAGGGCATCAGCCTTCACATTCTTAGAACCCGGAAGGTATGAAACCACGAAATCGAAACGGGAGAAAAACAGTGACCATCGAGCCTGTCTAGGGTTTAACCGCTTGGCAGACTCGAGATAAGTCAGATTCTTGTGATCCGTCAAGACCACCACGCGATGCTTGGCGCCCTCAAGCCAATGTCGCCACTCCTCGAATGCCCACTTCATGGCCAACAACTCCCGATTGCCAACATCATAATTACGCTCAGCAGGCGAAAACTTTCTAGAAAAGAAAGCACATGGCTTCATCACAGAGCAATCAGAACTTCTCTGAGACAAAACAGCCCCTGCTCCAATCTCAGAAGCATCAACCTCGACCTGAAAAGGGAGCGAAACATCTGGCTGACACAACACAGGAGCCGAAGAAAAATGACGTTTCAGCTCCTGAAACGCCTCAACGGCCGCAGAGGACCAATTCACCACATCCGCACCTTTCTTGGTCAAATCAGTCAGTGGTTTGACAACACTAGAAAAATTAGCGATAAAGCGACGGTAAAAATTCGCAAAGCCCAGGAATTTCTGAAGGCTCTTAACAGATGTAGGCTGAGTCCAATCATAAATGGCCTGGACTTTAACTGGATCCATCTCGATAGTAGAAGGGGAAAAAATGAAGCCCAAAAAGGAAACCTTCTGAACTCCGAAGAGACATTTAGACCCCTTCACAAACAAGGAATTAGCACGAAAGTACTTGGAACACCATTCTGACCTGCTTCACATGAGACTCCCAATCATCCGAAAAGACCAAAATATCATCCAAATATACTATCATGAATCTATCCAGATACTTTCGGAAGATGTCATGCATAAAGGACTGGAATACAGATGGCGCATTAGAAAGCCCGAATGGCATCACCAGATACTCAAAATGGCCCTCGGGCGTATTAAATGCGGTTTTCCATTCATCGCCCCGCTTAATACGCACAAGATTATACGCTCCTCGAAGATCTATCTTGGTAAACCAACTAGCCCCCTTAATCCGAGCAAACAAATCAGACAATAGAGGCAAATGGTACTGAAATTTGACCGTGATTTTATTAAGAAGGCGGTAATCTATACAAGGTCTCAGAGAACCATCCTTCTTGGCCACAAAAAAGAACCCTGCTCCCAACGGTGACGACGACGGGCGAATATGCCCTTTCTCCAAGGACTCCTTTATATAGCTCCACATAGCGGCGTGTTCTGGCACAGATAAATTGAAAAGTCGGCCTTTAGGAAACTTACTACCAGGAATCAAATTAATAGCACAATCACAATCCCTATGAGGAGGCAGGGCACTGGACTTGGGCTCATCAAATACATCCTGGTAATCCGACAAAAACTCAGGTACTTCAGAAGGAGTGGAAGAAGAAATTGACATCGCTGGAACATCACCATGGGCCCCTTGACAACCCCAACTGGACACAGACATAGATTTCCAGTCCAATACTGGATTATGGACCTGTAGCCATGGCAAACCCAACACGACCACATCATGCAAATTATGCAACACCAAAAAGCGAATATCTTCCCGATGTGCAGGAGCCATGCACATGGTCAACTGGGTCAAGTACTGAGGCTTATTCTTGGCCAAAGGCGTAGCATCAATTCCCCTTAATGGAATAGGATGCTGCAAGGGCTCCAATAAAAAACCACAGCGCCTGGCATATTCCAAGTCCATCAAATTCAGGGCTGCGCCTGAATCCACAAACGCCATAACAGAGAAGGATGACAAAGAGCAAATCAAAGTAACGGACAAAAGAAATTTAGGCTGTATAGTACCAATGGTGACAGACCTAGCGGACCGCTTAGTGCGCTTAGGACAATCAGAGATAGTATGAGTGGAGTCACCACAGTAAAAACACAGCCCATTCTGACGTCTGTGCTCTTGCCGTTCAGCTCTGGTCAAAGTCCTATCACATTGCATAGGCTCAGGCCTCTGCTCAGAGGACACCGCCATATGGTGCACAACTTTCCGCTCCCGCAAACGCCGATCGATCTGAATAGCCAAGGACATTGATTCATTCAGACTAGCAGGCGTGGGGAACCCCACCATAACATCCTTAAGGCCCTCAGAAAGACCCTTTCTGAAAATTTCTGCCAGGGCACACTCATTCCATTGAGTAAGCACAGACCACTTTCTAAACTTCTGACAATACATTTCAGCATCATCCTGACTCTGACATAGAGCCAGCAAGATTTTCTCTGCCTGATCCACAGAGTTTGGTTCGTCATAGAGCAATCCCAGCACCAGAAAAAACGCATCTACATTAAGCAATGCAGGATCTCCTGGCGCAAGGGAGAATGCCCAGTCTTGAGGGCCACCACGCAACAAGGAAATAATGATTTTTACTTGCTGACTAGGGTCACCAGAGGAGCGAGGTTTCAGAGCAAGAAACAGTTTACAATTATTCTTGAAATTCAGAAACTTAGATCTATCCCCAGAAAACAAATCAGGAATTGGGATTCTAGGCTCTAACATAGGATTCTGAACTATATAATCCTGAATGCTTTGTACCCTTGCAGTGAGATTATCCACACAAGAGGACAGACCTTGAATGTCCATATCTACACCTGAGTCCTGAACCACCCAGAGGTTTAGGGGAAAAAAAAGACTAAACGCACTGCAGAGAAAAAAAAATGGTCTCAGAACTTCTCTTATCCCTCTATTGAGATGCATTAACACTTTCGGGCCAGCTGTACTGTTAATGGATCTGGTGGTTAGGAGCACCTGGAATGACCAGATAGTCAAAACTGCAAAATAGAGCGAGCTCTGGGAAGTGGGAGCTCTGCTGACCGCAGCCCTGATCCTATTATCACACACACTAGAATTAGCCGTGGATCGTGCCTGACTCTGCCTAGACGACTCTTCACAGCCTGAGAGGTAACTACCCCTAAAGAGAAACAAAGCCTCACTTGCCTCAGAGAAACTCCCCAAAGGAAAAGGCAGCCCCCACATATATTAACTGTGAGTTAAGAGGAAGGTACAAACACAGAGATGAAAAACAGGTTTCAGCAAAGGAGGCCAGTCTTACTAAATAGACAGAGTATAGATAAAGGGAACTTTGCGGTCAGCACAAAAATCTACAAAAGCCACACAGAGAGAGCAAAAAGACCCCCGCACCGACTCACGGTGCGGTGGTGCCCCTCTGCTACCCAGAGCTTCCAGCTAGCAAAACAAAATCATGATAACCAGCTGGACAGAAACTTAACAGGTACTAAGGAATATATTCAGTACATAAATGAACAACAAATGAGCTTAGCAGGGGCTTAGCTTCAATTGAAGTGAACAGGACATCAGAAAGATCCAGGAGAGATCTGAACCAGTACTGATACATTGACAGCCGGCATCAAGTAATGATCTGAGCGGAGTTAAATAGAGGAACCAGCCCAGTCCTAAACGATGCAGCTGAGGAAGCTACTTCCAGACCAGCAGCTCCACTTTCAGCCACCAGAGGGAGTCCACGGACAGAACTCACAGAAGTACCATTCCTGACCACAGGAGGGAGTCCGAGAACGGAGTTCACAACAGAACTCACAGAAATACCATTCCTGACCACAAGAGGGAGTTCTAGAACAGAGTTCACAACACTACCCCAAGCCGGCGCAGTAAAAAATAATTTTTTTTTAGTTGTTAACAAAATGATTTGCCACAATTATGTTTGGTTTATTGTGTCTTCTGCCGCCGGCAACACACACCGTGCGCCATGAAACTTCGCCACACACTATTTTTTTGGGCCACATCATATCTCCACTAGTTAAAAATAAAAAGACAGCAGCTTTATGTGTCTTTAGTATACAGATATGAGGTGGCCCAAAAAATATTACATGTATCTCCATAATCTCTTTTGGTCTGTGCTTAGTTTGCCACTCTGAAGAGAAAATGGTGGAAATACAGTGCAGACCTCTACTAAACAGGTCAGGTGTCAAAAACTCTTTATTTCTGACACCTGACCTGTTAATTAGAGAAATACCTTGTATAACCACCATTTTCTCTTCTTATATTACACACAACTTGAGGGACAATGGTGGTCTATGCTCACCTGCACAGGTGTCAGAAATAGTGAATTCATGAGCCTGTATATGTTTATCATGAATTCATTATTTCTGACACCTGACTTGATGAGTATAGATTGTGTGACAGTGATTGTCTCTTCATCTTGTGTCCAATGGATACAGGAGAAGAGAATCATGACGCAATGACGTCAACAAGCTTACCAATAAAGCAACATGGCTGCCACTACTAGCAGTATGTGGCCAGTGTTGTATATCAGTATTTGTAAGCCAAAACAAGGAGTGGAACCATTAGAGTTAAATTATGATATTAACATAATAACTAGCACTTCTGCTTTTATCTCCCACTCCTGGTTTTGGATTACAAAAACTGATATTAAATACAGATCAAATATTGGAAGTTTAAGACACCCTGGGTTTGGAGAGGAAAAAGATAGGAGACACGGTCAACTCAACCAAAACTAAAGTTTATTAATGAGAAATATTATAAAGTTTATTAATGAGATATATTATTATCATTGTAGAAAATAACTGGTACAGATCGAATTACAACAGGACATTTACACTACATTGTCCTGCCATGACACCCGTCCAATATCTGAATCAAAAAAGGCCGCAAATTGGTCCCGCATTTGACCAACTGCTGCTGTGGACCGCAACGGGTGATGCTGGAAATCGGGCAGTGGGTGTGCAACTGGTTCATCAAGTTCAATGTGGGGTTGCTCCTTAACCATTATATAATTATGCAGGACCACACAGGCTTTGACCACCTCGTCGACTGTTTCCACATTTAGATTTATGGCTGATGCAAGAATGCGCGATTTAGCGACCAGAATGCCAAAGGCACACTCTACAGTTCTTCGGGCCCTGGTCAGTCTGTAGTTAAAGATCCTTCTAGTGTGGTTCAAGTCCCGACTGGAATAGGGCTTCAGTAGGTTTTCACACATCTGAAAGGCCTCATCCCCAACCATAACAAATGGCATCGGTGGTCCTTAGGTGTTGGGAAGAGGTTGTGGTGGGGGAAAATTTAAATTTTTGCCATACACACGGCGGCCCATATCCGAGTTCTTGAAAGTCTGGGAATCGTTGCCACGGCCAAAAGCTCCAATGTCCACGGCGATGAAGCGACAGTTCGCATTGGATATTGCCGTGAGCACAACAGAAAAATATTTTTTGTAGTTGAAATACTCCGATCCTGTTCTGGCAGGTTTGATAATGCGGATGTGCTTTCCATCCACCGCTCCTAAACAGTTGGGGAAATCACACACACTCCAGAATTTCTCTGCAATTTCTAGCCACATGTCCAAGGTGGGTAGGGGTATAAATTCTTCCCGGAGTACATTCCACAAAGCCCGGCAGGTGTCCGCAACTATTCCAGACGGTGGATATACCAAGCCGGTATTGGAAGTGGAGGGATGATAAACTCTCTCCGGTGGCCAGAAATCTGTAAGAAAAACAAACACAGAAACCATTACAATCTATTCTTTTTATGGTGTGATTATGCTCAAGAAAGAAAGGAAAATACCCAAAAAATACATGTCAGAAAACACTAAATTTGGACTGTCATTGGTTTAGAATTTGAACGTACCTTAATGTAGCCAGCAGACGCTCCTCGGGTGGAATAGCTTTACGGAGCTGGGTGTCCTGTCGCCGTATGGCTCCTTGGACACAAGACAACAAATCCAGGAATGAGTCTTGCGACATTCGTGTGTATTCCTGGAATTTCTCCGGGTTGGCATTAAGCTCGGCATAGAGTGTGTGGTAGGCTCCGCGGCTCTCACGTAGTTCGATAATGGGGTGCCTCCAAAAACGCCTACGTTGTCTCCTTCTCCATCTTTGGCGATTTCTGTCTGGCTCCCAAGCGAAAGCACAGGCAAGAAACAACTTGAAGCTGAAATCCAGGTTGAACTAAAAGCTCTCCATGCGAAGATCCATCATGACACAGGATACAGTAGCAAACTGTAAAAATTTCAGTAGCCCTAGGGTCTATATATAGAGATTCCATAACACACGCCCTCTGTAGTACCATTGGCGGTGTCTGGTTATCTTTATTTTTCTCTTGTGAAATTTCTCATCATGCGCACCAGAAACGCAAACGCAGGAAAAAACGCATGTAAACGCGTACAAACGTGGCGTTTTTTTAAATGCATGCGTCAACAAACCGCCGCGTTTGTACGTGTTTACATGTGTTTTTTCCACCACTTGCGGATGCGTTTTAAACACTGCGGATTTAGACGCAAATGTGAAACTAGCCTAACACCTCCAAACCAAACGGTCTACAAGAGTTGCTTGTTTGGTAGCCAATATTTGCTCAAGGTTCTCATGTGGCATGATATTTTGCTATTTCCCTTTATAGCGTGGATCCAGGAGGCAGGCCAACCAGTAATCGTCATCGATCATCATTTTGATAATGCCGGGGTCCCTATTTGGGATACGCAAGGCATAATCAGCCATGTGGGCCAATGTTCCAGGTGTCAAATCACTGCTTGTGCTGGGTTGAGGAGCACTTTCTGGCAAATCAATATCACTTGTCTCCGACAAAAACCCTGTACCTGACCTTGCAACGCCACCAGTTTCTATTGCCCCCTGAGAAGCTTCCTCCTCCCATAAATATTCATCCCCATCATCCTCCTCCTCCTCCTCCTCTTCGTCCACCACCTCGTCCGGGAGAGTTCACTGAGCAGACAATGGCTGACTGTCATGAAGGCTTCCCTCTTCCTCGACTGCAGACGCCTGCTCCTTAATGTGCATCAAACTTTGCATCAGCAGACACATTACTGGGATGCTCATGCTTATGATGGCGTTGTCTGCACTTACCAGCCATGTGCATTCCTTAAAACACTGAAGGACTTGACAGAGGTCTTGTAGTTTCGACCACTGCACACCTGACAACTCCATGTCTGCCATCCAACTGCCTGCCCGTGTATGTATGTATGTATGTGTATCCTCCCACAAATACATTACAGCACACCTCTGTTCGCACAGCCTCTGAAGCATGTGCAGTGTGGAGTTCCACCTTCTTGCAGCGTCGATTATTAGGCGGTGCTGGTGAAGCTTCAACGATCGCTGATGGTTCTGCATATGGCTGAAGTGTACGGGCGACCGGCGGATGTGTGAGCAAAGTCTTCGCACCTTCAGGAGCAGGGCTGGTAACCCCGGATAACTTTTCAGGAAGCACTGCACCTCCAGGTTCAAGGTGTGAGCCAGGCAAGGTATGTGTTTCAGTTCTGAAAGGGCTATGGCAGCCATAAAATTCCTTCCGTTATCACTGACTACCTTGCCTGCCTCAAGATGTACAGTGTACACTGCCCAGCCATGAATGAGTTTCTTGCTGCAAGAACTCGGCCAGAACTTCCGCGGTGTGTCTGTTGTCGACCAAACACTTCATTTCCAACACAGCCTGCTGACGCTTACCACTAGCTGTTCCATAATGGGACACCTAGTGTGCAACACTGGCAGCTGCGGATGGAGTGGTCGTGCGACTGCGCTCTGTGGACGAGCTTTCGCTTCTGCTGGAGGAGGAGGAAGAGGAGGGGTGGCAAATGCCTACAGCCAACTGTTTCTAGACCGTGGGCTAGGCAGAACTGTCCCACTATGGCTGTCCCCTGTGGACCCTGCATCCACCACATAAACCCAGTGTGCCGTGATGGACACGTAACGTCCCTGGCCATGCCTACTGGTCCATGCATCTGCTGTGAGGTGCACCTTTCTACTGACTGATTGCCTGAGTGCATGGACAATGCGGTCTTTGATGCTGGTGGAGGGCTGGGATGGCTTTTCTCGCAAAGAAGTGTCGACTGGGTAGGTCATAGCGTGGTACTGCATAGGCCATCAGGGCTTTGAAAGCTTCGCTTTCAACCAACAGGGAGGGCATCATCTCTAACGAGATTAGTCTAGCAATGTGGGTGTTCAAACCCTGTATATGCGGATGAGATGATGAGTACTTCCTTTTCCTAACGAGAGTCTCTCTTGTAGGGTGAGCTGGACTGGAGAGCTGCATATGGTGGAACTAGCGGGGGTGATTGTGGACATGGCAGATTGAGAGAGGGTTGGTGAGGGTATTCTTGCTGTTGGCCTACATACAGTGTTTCCTACCAACAACCTGGTGATTCCCTGACTGCTTTGGCCTTGCGACGATACCTCCACATTTGCTGCAGGTGGTGTCCTAAACGGTGGGCTTACAGTGAGGGAAGCAATGTAGCGTTGCTGACTAGCTTCATGCAGAGCGGGTGCACCTACGTTACAGGACGTTTGGTAGTTAGTCCAGGCTTGCAAGTGCATGCTGGTTAAATGTCTACGCATGCAAGTTGTATTTAAATTTTTGACATTCTGCCCTCTGCTAAAGGTCCTTGAGCATTTCTTATAGATAACTTTGCACTGATCATTCGGATCTTGGTTAAAAAATTACCAGACTGCACTCTTTCTACTATCGAATACTTTTTCAGGCATTGCACGCTGTGCTACTTTCGCCGGATGGCCACGCTGTCCTAAAACTGTTTTTGGTTTTGACACACGGTTTTGGCCAGATACGGGCCTGCCGGATGAAAGCTGTTGCGATGTTGATGCCTGCTGCGGCTCATACTCCTCCACTTCAGAGCAACTGACAGCGGCACCCTTTTCCCCCAATGGCTGCCAATCGGGGTCAACAACTGGGTCATCTATCACCTCTTCAATGTCCTGTGCACCTTCCTCTGTGTCACCGTGTAAGGTGCTATAGCGTTCGGGATGGGGCACCATAGTCTCATCAGGGTCAGGTTCTGGCTCAGTACACTGCGAGGGCAATGTTGTGATCTGAGTCAATGGAACAGCATAATAATCTAGCTGTGGCTGCGCATCTGTGCACTCCATGTCCGATTCATCTTGTAATGGGCTGTTAACTATTTCCCTTTCTAACCCAGGCACGGTATGTGTAAAGAGCTCCATGGAGTAACCTGTTGTGTCGCCTGACGCATCCTTCACTGTTGTTCTTTGTGAAGGACACAAGGCAGGGACTTGTTCCTGACCGGGAGCATCCACTGACGACTCGCTGCTTTTAAATTTTGAACTTTCCGAAGAGCAGGCGAAAGAGCTAGAGGCTGAGTCAGCAAGGAAAGGCAAAACTTTTTCCTGCTGCTCCAGGTTTAAAAGTGGTTTTCCTACTCCCAGGAAAGGGAGCGTTCGAGGCCTTGTGTAGGCAGACGATGACGCTGGCTCAACAACTCGAGCCTTAGGTGCTATTTTGCTTTTCCCACTACCACCAGATGCTCCACCACCACCATCATTACCAGCTGGCAATGACCGCCCACGGCCTCGACCTCTTCCACCAGACTTCCTCATTCTTGGCAAAATGTAACCAAACTAACAACCGTTATATGGTACTGTAAAACTGCAGTGCCCCAGAGTCCTGGTCGTTGCAGTACTGTTGCTCCGCCACTAAGGGGGGTTATGGTACGTCTGATGGCACTGAAGGAGTTCATCTGACCAGGTATCACGGACACCAATACATTTCACAGTCTGGCCTCCAGGGGGAGCTAAGGGCACTATGCATTAGGCCACTCCTCACAGTCTGGTAAAACTGGGGGTTGGATAGGAAGTTATATCAGAAAGCTGACTGGGTTGGAACTAGGCAACACCTTGTGGCAGAGGGTGTTGTGGGGGAAGATTCAGAGGGGTCCCTGTCAGGGGTGGGATCCTGACAGAGGCCTAGCAACCAGAGAGAACGTTACGGGACCGCGCCTGCACGATATAACGGCGGTACCCCAAGAAAGGACAAGAAGCGAGGTTTATTGTGCTGAGTGTGAAACGAGATCAACGCAACAAGGAGAATACCAGTAGGAGTCGTGCTGTAAGACGAGGCAACATAACCGGTGGCCGGAACGCCGAGTGTTGTGAATTTGGATTCTGGGCTCCCCCGGTGGCCGTTTGTGGAATTGGACTTGTCATCCTCTTTCCTGTTTCACCTGGTTCCATCAGTAGTGGGTGTCGCTATTTAAGCTCATTTCTCTGGTGGTTTCTTGCCGGTCAACAATGTTATCTGATGCCTCTCAGTGCTTGTTCCTGCTTCTAGACAACTACTAGATAAGTTGGACTTTTGTCCATGTTTTGTTTTGCCTATTTGTTCCAGTTCACAGCTGAAGTTTTGTTACTGTGTCTGGAAAGCTCTCGTTGATCAGGGATTGCTACTCTGGCGTTATGAGTTAATGCCAGAGTTTAAGGTAATCTCTGGATGGTGTTTTGTTAGTGTTTTTCTGCTGACCATGAAAGTATACTATCTGTCTTCTGCTATCTAGTAAGCGGACCTCAAATTTGCTAAGACTATTTTCCTGCTGCGTTTGTTGTTTCATCTGAACTCACCGTCATTATATGTGGGGGGCTACTGTCTTCTTTGGAATATTTCTCTAGAGGTGAGCCAGGTCTTATATTTCCCTCTGCTAGCTATTTAGGTCTTAGGCCAGAGCTGGGCATCTAGCGATAAATAGGAAATGCTACCTGGCTATTTCTAGTTGCGCGGCAGGCTTAGTTCATGGTCAGTATAGTTCCATCTTCCGAGAGCTAGTCCCTCTATAGGCTTGCTATGATCTCTGCCTGCAGAGATCATGACAGTTTGACCGGCCAATAAAGTGTTAAAGACCCAGGTTGAGAAAGGAGAGTTATAAGAAGTCTGCTGGAATTTTTTTTTTTTTTTTTCCTCCAGTCTGCCTTGCTGCAGTCTTTTTTCTCTCTCTCCTCCTAATCTCTGTATGGCTCTGTGTGCACCTGACAATAATGGATCTCCAGAGTGTAACTGCGGGTTTGAATAATCTCATCACGAAAGTACAAAATTTACAAGATTTTGTGGTACATGCTCCGGTATCTGAGCCGAGAATTCCTTTGCCGGAGTTCTTCACAGGGAATAGAGCTAGCTTCCAGAATTTCCGAAATAGTTGTAAGCTTTATTTGTCCCTGAAGTCTCGTTCAGCTGGAGACCCTGCTCAGCAGGTTAGGATTGTGATTTCCTTGCTCAGGGGTGACCCTCAAGATTGGGCCTTCTCATTGCCAGCAGGGGATCCTGCGTTACGCGATGTGGATGCGTTTTTTCTGGCCTTGGGCTTGCTTTATGAGGAACCTCATTTGGAACTTCAGGCAGAAAAAACTTTGATGGCACTATCTCAGGGGCAAGACGAAGCTGAAGTTTTCTGCCAAAAATTCCGTAAATGGTCTGTGCTTACTCAGTGGAATGAGTGCGCCTTGGCGGCAACTTTCAGAGAAGGTCTCTCTGATGCCGTTAAGGATGTTATGGTGGGGTTCCCTGTGCCTGCAGGTCTGAATGAGTCCATGACAATGGCTATTCAGATTGATAGGCGTCTGCGGGAGCGCAAACCGGTGCACCATCTGGCGGTGTCTATGGAAAAGACGCCAGAAAGTTTGCAGTGTGATAGAATTCTGTCCAAGAGCGAGCGACAGAATTTTAGACGGAAGAATGGATTGTGTTTCTATTGTGGGGATTCTACTCATGTTATATCAGCATGCTCTAGGCGTACAAAGAAGCTTGATAAGTCTGTTTCCATTGGCACCATTCAGTCTAAGTTTATTTTGTCTGTAACCCTGATTTGCTCTTTGTCATCCATTGCCACGGACGCCTATGTTGACTCTGGCGCCGCTCTGAGTCTTATGGATTGGTCCTTTGCCAATCGTTGTGGTTTTGATTTAGAGCCTTTGGAGACTCTTATTCCTCTGAAGGGGATTGACTCCACCCCATTGGCTAATAATAAACCACAATACTGGACACAAGTAACCATGCGTATCAATCCGGATCACCAGGAGATTATTCGTTTCCTGGTGCTGTATAATTTACATGACGATTTGGTTCTGGGATTGCCATGGTTGCAGTCTCACAACCCAGTCTTGGACTGGAGAGCAATGTCTGTGTTGAGCTGGGGATGTAAGGGTATTCATGGGGACTTACCTTTGGTTTCTATTTCGTCGTCCATTCCCTCTGAAGTCCCTGAGTTCCTCTCTGATTATCAAGACGTCTTTGACGAACCCAAGCTTGGGTCGTTACCTCCGCACCGTGAGTGCGATTGTGCCATAGATTTGATACCGGGTTGTAAATATCCAAAGGGTCGTTTGTTTAATCTGTCTGTGCCGGAACATGCTGCTATGCGGGAATATATAAAGGAGTCTTTGGAAAAGGGACATATTCGTCCATCTTCTTCTCCCTTGGGAGCTGGGTTTTTCTTTGTCTCAAAAAAAGACGGCTCTTTGAGACCATGTATTGATTATCGGCTTCTGAATAAGATCACTGTTAAGTATCAATACCCATTGCCATTGCTTACTGATTTGTTTGCTCGTATAGAGGGTGCTAAGTGGTTCTCTAAAATTGATCTTCGTGGGGCGTATAATTTGGTGCGGATCAGGCAGGGGGATGAGTGGAAGACCGCATTTAATACGCCCGAGGGCCACTTTGAGTATTTGGTCATGCCTTTTGGTCTTTCTAATGCCCCTTCAGTTTTCCAGTCTTTTATGCATGATATTTTCCGCGATTTTCTGGATAAATTTATGATAATATATCTGGATGATATTCTGATTTTTTCTGATGACTGGGACTCTCATGTCCAGCAGGTCAGGAGAGTTTTTCAGGTTCTGCGGTCTAATTCTTTATGTGTGAAGGGGTCTAAGTGCGTTTTTGGGGTCCAGAAAATTTCCTTTTTGGGGTATATTTTTTCTCCCTCTTCCATTGAGATGGATCCCGTCAAGGTGCAAGCTATTTGTGACTGGACCCAGCCCTCCTCTCTTAAGGGTCTTCAGAGATTTTTGGGCTTTGCCAACTTTTACCGCCGATTTATTGCTGGTTTTTCGGATGTCGTTAAACCACTGACTGATTTGACCAGACAAGGCGCTGATGTGGCTAATTGGTCCCCTCATGCTGTAGAGGCCTTTCAGGAGCTTAAGCACCGTTTTGCCTCTGCCCCTGTGTTGCGTCAGCCTGATGTGAATCTGCCTTTTCAGGTTGAGGTTGACGCTTCGGAGATCGGAGCTGGGGCAGTGTTGTCGCAGAAAGGTTCCGACTGCTCCGTCATTAGGCCTTGTGCCTTCTTTTCTCGCAAATTTTCGCCCGCAGAGCGGAATTATGATGTTGGGAATCGGGAGCTTTTGGCCATGAAGTGGGCGTTTGAGGAGTGGCGCCATTGGCTCGAGGGGGCTAGGCATCAGGTGGTGGTATTGACTGACCACAAAAATTTGATTTATCTTGAGACTGCCAGACGCCTGAATCCTAGACAGGCGCGCTGGTCTTTATTTTTTTCTCGCTTTAATTTTGTGGTGTCATACCTACCGGGTTCTAAGAATGTTAAGGCAGATGCCCTTTCTAGGAGTTTTGACCCGGACTCTCCTGGTAATTCTGAACCCACAGGTATCCTTAGGGAGGGAGTAATTTTGTCGGCCGTTTCTCCTGATCTGCGGCGGTCCTTGCAAGAGTTTCAGGCGGATAGACCGGATCGTTGTCCGCCTGATAGACTGTTTGTTCCGGATGATTGGACCAGCAGAGTCATCTCTGAGGTACATTCTTCTGCATTGGCAGGTCATCCCGGAATTTTTTGTACCAGGGATTTGGTGGCAAGATCCTTCTGGTGGCCTTCCCTGTCACGAGATGTGCGAGTCTTTGTGCAGTCATGTGACGTTTGTGCTCGGGCCAAGTCTTGTAGTTCTCGGGCTAGCGGACTGCTGTTGCCCTTGCCTATTCCTAAGAGGCCTTGGACACACATCTCGATGGATTTTATTTCAGATCTGCCTGTTTCCCAGAAGATGTCTGTCATCTGGGTGGTCTGTGACCGTTTCTCTAAAATGGTCCATTTGGTTCCTCTGCCCAAGTTGCCTTCTTCTTCTGAGTTGGTTCCTCTGTTTTTTCAGAATGTTGTCCGATTGCACGGTATTCCTGAGAATATTGTTTCTGACAGAGGTACCCAATTTGTGTCTAGATTTTGGCGGGCATTCTGTGCTAGGATGGGCATAGATTTGTCTTTTTCATCTGCTTTTCACCCTCAGACTAATGGCCAGACCGAGCGGACTAATCAGACCCTGGAGACATATCTGAGGTGTTTTGTCTCTGCTGACCAGGATGATTGGGTTGCTTTTTTGCCATTGGCAGAGTTCGCCCTCAATAATCGGGCCAGCTCTTCCACCTTGGTGTCCCCGTTTTTCTGTAATTCGGGGTTTCACCCTCGATTTTCCTCCGGTCAGGTGGAATCCTCGGATTGTCCTGGAGTGGATGCGGTGGTGGAGAGATTGCATCACATCTGGGGGCAGGTTATGGACAATTTGAAGTTGTCCCAGGAGAAGACTCAGCGTTTTGCCAACCGTCATCATCGTGTTGGTTCTCGGCTTTGTGTTGGAGATTTGGTGTGGTTGTCTTCTCGTTTTGTCCCTATGAGGGTCTCTTCTCCTAAGTTTAAACCTCGGTTCATCGGCCCTTATAGAATATTGGAGATTCTTAATCCTGTTTCTTTCCGTTTGGACCTCCCTGCGTCCTTTTCCATTCATAACGTTTTTCATCGGTCGTTATTGCGCAGGTATGAGGTACCTGTTGTACCTTCAGTTGAGCCTCCTGCTCCGGTGTTGGTTGAGGGTGAGTTGGAGTACGTTGTGGAGAAAATTTTGGACTCTCGTGTTTCCAGACGGAGACTCCAGTATCTGGTCAACTGGAAGGGTTACGGCCAGGAGGATAATTCTTGGGTCAATGCATCTGATGTTCATGCTTCTGATCTTGTTCGTGCCTTCCATAGGGCTCATCCTGGTCGCCCTGGTGGATCTGGTGAGGGTTCGGTGCCCCCTCCTTGAGGGGGGGGTACTGTTGTGAATTTGGATTCTGGGCTCCCCCGGTGGCCGTTTGTGGAATTGGACTTGTCATCCTCTTTCCTGTTTCACCTGGTTCCATCAGTAGTGGGTGTCGCTATTTAAGCTCATTTCTCTGGTGGTTTCTTGCCGGTCAACAATGTTATCTGATGCCTCTCAGTGCTTGTTCCTGCTTCTAGACAACTACTAGATAAGTTGGACTTTTGTCCATGTTTTGTTTTGCCTATTTGTTCCAGTTCACAGCTGAAGTTTTGTTACTGTGTCTGGAAAGCTCTCGTTGATCAGGGATTGCTACTCTGGCGTTATGAGTTAATGCCAGAGTTTAAGGTAATCTCTGGATGGTGTTTTGTTAGTGTTTTTCTGCTGACCATGAAAGTATACTATCTGTCTTCTGCTATCTAGTAAGCGGACCTCAAATTTGCTAAGACTATTTTCCTGCTGCGTTTGTTGTTTCATCTGAACTCACCGTCATTATATGTGGGGGGCTACTGTCTTCTTTGGAATATTTCTCTAGAGGTGAGCCAGGTCTTATATTTCCCTCTGCTAGCTATTTAGGTCTTAGGCCAGAGCTGGGCATCTAGCGATAAATAGGAAATGCTACCTGGCTATTTCTAGTTGCGCGGCAGGCTTAGTTCATGGTCAGTATAGTTCCATCTTCCGAGAGCTAGTCCCTCTATAGGCTTGCTATGATCTCTGCCTGCAGAGATCATGACAGCCGAGGAAGTATAGAGCTCCAGGCCAAACTTCAAACCTACGGCAGGACAGTCAGTTGTAGGCGGGCTGTCTCACCCAATTGACCTAGGAAGACACAGGGGGGTAACAACAGGAGTGGGGCGACGCTAGAGTCCCGGAAGAGCTCCGAGCCTCCCCATCATACGGGTGCGTCCTAACCATAAGAACTGGGGGACGTGGAAGAACATCAGAATCCAGTTGTGAGGGAACACGAGAAACAGACACAACAGTTGTGGGGACTATCCCGTAAGCACAGCAGGGAAGGTCCACAACACACAAGCGCTAGAAGGTAGGCACAGATTTCCACCTGCAAAGGGAACTCTGGAGGTGCCATCGGACCGGCAGGACTTGCGCAGCCTGGTTAACCGTATTCCGGACTGAGGACCCTGAAGCCTTCAGTAAAGAGGTAAAGAGACTGCAACCTGGTGTCCTCGTTATTTACTGTGACCAGCACTGCACCGCACCATAACATCGTCATCCCCTACCTCAACCTTCATTGTACGCCCCTCAGCAGGGTCACGGACCGGGTCTAACCACCGTGACAACCCCAGAGCAGAGACTCAGAGGCCTGGTACCGGGTACCCCTCGGCCCTGCGGCACTGGGGGCGCTACAAAACAAGGTAGAAGGTGTATGTAAACTTGTTATGAATTTAAATCTCCCTTTCTATATGTGTGGGAGACTGCTGCAAAAATCAGGCCCACTGTATTACACTACACAGTGTACGTGGCAGAAAGTGGCTGGCAGCTATATGCCAAACAGAACGGACGCAGATGCACTTAGTGGCAATATAAATCTCCCTTTTTATATGTGGGACACTGCTGCAAAATTCAGGCCCACTGTATTACACTACACAGTATAAGTAGCAGAAAGTGGCTAGAAGATATATATATATATATATATATATATATATATATATATATATATATATATATATATATATATATATATATACGGTATATATATATATATATATATATATATATATATATATATATATATATAGGGACTGTACTACAATAACAATCTCCCTACAATGATCTCAGGACAAGTGTGGCAGCCAGCAATAAAAAGGACTGCTGCACACAAAAGTGTGGACAAATAAACAATAGAACTGTGCAGAAAGGAGCAACAGGACTTTTGCTTTTAAAAAAGCAGTTGGTTTGCACAGTGACGTACAAGCAGCAAAGGCACTATCAGGGAGTCTTATAAGGCAGCCTTATAAGCCACAGAGCTGATGCACAGAAATCTAGCCTCCACTGTCCCTGCAAAGAAAAGGTGGTGTTGGACAGTGGAAATCGCTACAGCACAAGCGGTTTGGGGGTTAATATTTCCTCCCTAACAATATCCCTGCTTCTGACGAAGCTGCAGCAACCTCTCCCTATGCTCAGATCGGCAGAAGTAAGATGGCGGTCGGCGTGCACGCCCCTTTATAGCCCCTGTGACGCCGCAGAAAGCAAGCCACTCACTGTCATGCCCTTCTCTAAGATGGTGGGGACCGAGACCTATGCCATCACGCTGCCCACACTCTGCGTCCACCTTCATTGGCTGAGAAATGGCGCTGAAAGCGTCATACGAAACCCGACTTTGCCGAAAGTCAGCGATTTTTAAAAATGTCCGATCCGTTTCGCTCAACCCTACTTGGACATTCTAACATGGCAACAACCCAAAACACCAGGCCAAGCTGACCTGTCATTGGCTACAGCAGAACAAAGTAAAGGTTCTGGAGTAGCCATCTCAGTCTCCTCACCTCAATATCAGGGCACCTTTCCACTTGCGAGAAACTCGTCCGTATCTCGCATGTGGAAACCAAGCTCTGGCGCCGACACTTTGGAGCGGAGCATGCAGCTCCATGTGTTCCTATGCGGCTGCACAGCTCTGCTCCAAAGTGTCGGCGCCAGAGCTTGGTTTCCACATGCGAGATACGGACGAGTTTCTCGCAAGTGGAAAGGTGCCCTCATAGAGTCACTCTGGGGAGAGCTCAAGCACCCAGTTCATGATAGACAGCCCAGGAATTTACAGGAACTGGAGGCTTTTTGCCAAGAAGAGTGGGCAGCTTTACCATCTGAGGAAATAAAGAACCTCATCCACAACTATCGCAAGCCAAGCTGTCATTGATGTTAGAGGGGGCAATACACGGTATTAGGAAATGGGGTATGTGAACTTTTGATCAGGGTCATTTGGCTTTCTTCTGGTGACTTGACATGCAGCCCATTTTTCTTCAAGCGCCTCCTTATTGTGCATCTTGAAACAGCCACACCGCTTGTTTTCAGAGAGTCCTGTATTTCAGCTGATGTTATTTGTGGGTATTTCTTTGCATCCCGAACAATTTTCCTGGCATTTGTCACAGGTGAGGGTGTTACCTTTAGTAGCCATTCAAACCCATTTGTGTCAACCTCTGTGCATGTTATCAGGCCAAAATCACCAGGGTATGTGAACTTTTGATCAGGGTCATTTAGATGTATTGGGTTATCATTATGATTTTACCCCTCTGTGACCTTAGACGTACTATCCCGTCGAGGTGACCTGGACCTATCTGACCCTCGACGGGATAGTACGTCATAGCCGATCGGCCGCGCTCACGGGGGGAGCGCGGCCGATCGCGGCCGGGTGTCAGCTGCCTATCGCAGCTGACATCCAGCACTATGTGCCAGGAGCGGTCACGGACCGCCCCCGGCACATTAACCCCCGGCACACCGCGATCAAACATGATCGCGGTGTACCGGCGGTATAGGGAAGCATCGCGCAGGGAGGGGGCTCCCTGCGGGCTTCCCTGAGACCCCCGGAGCAACGCGATGTGATCGCGTTGCTCCGGGGGTCTCCTACCTCCCTCCTCGCCGCAGGTCCTGGATCCAAGATGGCCGCGGCATCCGGGTCCTGCAGGGAGGGAGGTGGCTTACCGAGTGTCTGCTCAGAGCAGACACTTGGTAAGCCTGCAGCCCTGCACAGCAGATCGCAGATCTGGCAGAGTGCTGTGCACACTGCCAGATCAATGATCTGTGATGTCCCCCCTGGGACAAAGTAAAAAAGTAAAAAAAAAATTCCCCACATGTGTAAAAAAAAAAATAATAAAAATATCCTAAATAAAGAAAAAAAATATATATATTATTCCCATAAATACATTTCTTTAGCTAAATAAAATAAAAAAAACAATAAAAGTACACATATTTAGTATCGCCGCGTCCGTAACGACCCAACCTATAAAACTGCCCCACTAGTTAACCCCTTCAGTAAACACCGTAAGAAAAAAAAAAAAAAAACGAGGCAAAAAACAACACTTTATTATCATACCGCCGAACAAAAAGTGGAATAACACGCGATCAAAAAGACTGATATAAATAACCATGGTACCGCTGAAAACGTCATCTTGTCCCGCAAAAAACGAGCCGCCATACAGCATTATCAGCAAAAAAATAAAAAAGTTATAGTCCTGAGAATAAAGCGATACCAAAATAATTATTTTTTCTATAAAATAGTTTTTATCGTATAAAAGCGCCAAAACATAAAAAAATGATATAAATGAGGTATCACTGTAATCGTACTGACCCGACGAATAAAACTGCTTTATCAATTTTACCAAACGCGGAACGGTATAAACGCCTCCCCCAAAAGAAATTCATGAATAGCTGGTTTTTGATCACTCTACCTCACAAAAATCGGAATAAAAAGCGATCAAAAAATGTCACGTGTCCGAAAATGTAACCAATAAAAACGTCAACTCGTCCCGCAAAAAACAAGATCTCACATGACTCTGTGGACTCAAATATGGAAAAATTACAGCTCTCAAAATGTGGTAACGCAAAAAATATTTTTTGCAATGAAAAGCGTCTTTCAGTGTGTGACGGCTGCCAATCATAAAAATCCGCTAAAAAACCCTGCTATAAAAGTAAATCAAACCCCCCTTCATCACCCCCTTAGTTAGGGAAAAATAAAAAAATTAAAAAATGTATTTATTTCCATTTTCCCATTAGGGTTAGGGTTAAGCCCCCGTCTCACTAAGCGAGATCGCTAGCGAGATCGCTGCTGAGTCACAAGTTTTGTGACGCAACAGCGACCTCAGTAGCGATCTCGCTATGTGTGACACGTAGCAGCGACCAGGCCCCTGCTGTGAGATCGCTGGTCGTGTCGAAATGGCCTGGACCTTTTTTTGATCGTTGAGGTCCCGCTGGGTAGCACACATCGCTGTGTTTGACACCTTACCAACGACCTCGTTGACGACTCAGACACTTAATCGTCATAATAGCTCCCATGTGACATCGTTGTACAGGTCGCTACAGGTCGCTGGTGAGATGTCAAACAGCGAGATCGCAGCAGCGATCGTTGGAAGATCTCACTGTTTGACATCTCACCAACGACCACATAGCGACGCAGCAACGATCCCTGACAGGTCGTATTGTTGTCGGGATCGCTTTAGCGTCGCTAAGTGAGACGGGGCCTTTAGGGTTAGGGCTAGAGTTAGGGTTAGGGTTAGGGCAAGGGTTAGGGCTAGGGTTAGGGCTAGGGTTAGGGTTGGGGCTAGGGTTGGGGCTAGGGTTGGGGCTAGGGTTGGGGCTAGGGTTGGGGCTAGGGTTGGGGCTAGGGTTAGGGCTAGGGTTAGGGCTAGTGTTACGGCTAGTGTTAGGGCTAGTGATAGGGCTAGGGTTATAGCTAGGGTTAGGGCTAGGGTTGGGGCTACAGTTAGGGTTGGGGCTAAAGATAGGGTTAGGGTTTGGATTACATTTATGGTTGGGAATAGGGTTGGTGTGTCTGGGTTAGAGGAGTGGTTAGGGTTACTGTTGGGATTAGGGTAAGGGGTGTGTTTGGATTAGGGTTTCAGTTATAATTGGGGGGTTTCCACTGTTTAGGCACATCAGGGGCTCTCCAAACGGGACATGGCATCCGATCTGAATTCCAGCCAATTCTGCGTTCAAAAAGGAAAACAGTGCTCCTTCCTTTCAGAGCTCTCCCGTGTGCCCAAACAGGGGTTTACCCCAACATATGGGGTATCAGCGTACTCAGGACAAATTGGACATCATCTTTTGGGGTCCAATTTCTCCTGCTACCCTTGGGAAAATACAAAACTGGGGGCCAAAAAATAAGTTTTGTGGGAAAAAAAAGATTTTTTATTTTCACGGCTCTGCGTTGTAAACTGTAGTGAAACACTTGGGGGTTCAAAGTTCTCACAACACATCTAGATAAGTTCCTTGGGGGGGTCTAGTTTCCAATATGGGGTCACTTTTGGGGGTATGTACTGTTTGGGTACATCAGGGGCTCTGCAAATGCAACGTGAAGCCTGCAGACCAATCCATTTAAGTCTGCATTCCAAATGGCGCTCCTTCCCTTCCGAGCTCTGTCATACACCCAAACAGTGGTTCCCCCCCACATATGGGGTATCAGCGTACTCAGGACAAATTGTACAACAACTTTAGGGGTCCAATTTATCCTGATACCCTTGTGAAAATACAAAAATGGGGTCTAAAAAATCATTTTTGTGAAAAAAAAAAGAATTTTTATTTTCACGGCTCTGCGTTATAAACTGTAGTGAGACACTTGGGGGTTCAAAGCTCTCAAAACACATCTAGATAAGTTCCTTAGGGGGTCTACTTTCCAAAATGGTGTCACTTGTGGGGGTTTTTAATGTTTAGGCACATCAGGGGCTCTCCAAACGCAACATGGCATCCCATCTTAATTCCAGTCAATTTTGCATTGAAAAGTAAAATAGCTCTCCTTCCCTTCCGAGCTCTGCTATGCGCCCAAACAGTGGTTTACCCCCACATATGGGGTATCGTCGTACTCAGGACAAATATCACAACAACTTTTGTGGTCTAATTTCTTCTCTTACCCTTGGGGAAATAAAAAAATGGGGGCGAAACGATCATTTTTGTGAAAAAATATGATTTTTTATTTTTACGGCTCTGCATTATAAACTTCTGTGAAGCACTTGTTGGGTCAAAGTGCTCACCACACATCTAGATAAGTTCCATAAGGGGTCTACTTTCCAAAATGGTGTCACTTGTGGGGGGTTTCAATGTTTAGGCACATCAGGGGCTCCCCAAACGCAACATGGCGTCCCATCTCAATTCCAGTCAATTTTGCATTGAAAAGTCAAATGGCGCTCCTTCCCTTCCGAGCTCTGCCCTGCGCCCAAACAATGGTTTACACCCACATATGGGGTATCAGCGTACTCAGGACAAATTGCACAACAATTTTTGGTGTCCAATTTCTTCTCTTACCCTTGGGAAAATAAAAAATAGGGGGCGAAAAGATCATTTTTGTGAAAAAATATGATTTTTTATTTTTACGGCTTTGCATTATAAACTTCTGTGAAGCACTTGTGGGGTCAAAGTGCTCACCACACATCTAGATAAGATCCTTAGGGGGTCTACTTTCCAAAATGGTGTCACTGGTGGGGGGTTTCAATGTTTAGGCACATCAGGGGCTCTCCAAATGCAACATGGCGTCCCATCTCAATTCCAGTCAATTTTGCATTGAAAAGTCAAATGGCGTTCCTTCCCTTCCGAGCTCTGCCATGCGCCCAAACAGTGGTTTACCCCGACATATGGGGTATCAGCGTACTCAGGACAAATTGTACAACAAATTTTGGGGTCTATTTTCTCCTGTTACCCTTGGTAAAATAAAACAAATTGGAGCTGAAATAATTTTTTTGTGAAAAAAAGTTAAATGTTCATTTTTATTTAAACATTCCAAAAATTTCTGTGAAACACCTGAAGGGTTAATAAACTTCTTGAAAGTGGTTTTTAGTACCTTGAGGGGTGCAGTTTTTAGAATGGTGTCACACTTGGGTATTTTCTATCATATAGACCCCTCAAAATGACTTCAAATGAGATGTGGTCCCTAAAAAAAAATGGTGTTGTAAAAATGAGAAATTGCTGGTCAACTTTTAACCCTTATAACTCCGTCACAAAAAAAAATTTTGGTTCCAAAATTGTGCTGATGTAAAGTAGACATGTGGGAAATGTTACTTATTAAGTATTTTGCGTGACATATGTCTGTGATTTAAGGGCATAAAAATTCAAAGTTGGAAAATTGCGAAATTTTTAAAATTTTCTCCAAATATTCATTTTTTTCACAAATAAACACAAATTATATCGAATAAATTTTATCACTATCATGAAGTACAATATTTCACGAGAAAACAATGTCAGAATCGCCAAGATCCGTTGAAGCGTTCCAGAGTTATAACCTCATAAAGGGACAGTGGTCAGAATTGTAAAAATTGGCCTGGTCATTAACGTGCAAACCACCCTTGGGGGTGAAGGGGTTAAAAAGAGAAAACACAGTAGTTTGACAATAAATGGCTTCACCCAACCACTAACCATGAGTGGAGAAAAAGTTTTGTTGTTATCATTCATATTCTCTGAAAAAAGGCCAAGAAAATTCTGCCAGGGTGTGTAAACTTTTGAGCACAACTGTATAACAATTTTTTTTTAATGATGTCTGTATACTGAGGTGAAGAAAAATACATTTTTTGTTCCTATAAAAGTATTAAAAATAATAAGCAATTACAAAAATGCTTTTTTTTCCTTTTGGGCTGTCCCACACGTCCAGATAATTCCGGTACCGGAAACAATCGGTACCGGAATTATCCGTGTCCGTGTGCCCCTACGTTTCTTGTGTACATCAGTGTGGCACACTTGCGGCACACGTGTGCCACCCGTGTGCCCACTGGGTACCACACGCACCGTGCTGGGTACCACACGTACCAGCGTCTGGTGCTGAAGCTGCGATTCATATCTTCTCTCCAGCAGCGTTTGCTGCAGAGAAGATATGAATAATAGTGTTTAAAAGACAGATCTATCTGTCCGCCGCCCTCCCACCCCCTGTGCGCCCCCCCGCTGGTCAGAAAATACTTACCCGCCTCCCTCGCTGCTTCCTGGTCTGGCCGCAGCTTCTAGTGTATGCGGTCACGTGGGGCCGCTCATTTACACTCATGAATAGGCGGCTCCACCCCTATTGGAGGTGGAGCCACATATTCATGAGTGTAATCGGCAGCCCCATGTGACCGCATACAGTAGAGAAGCCGCGGCCAGACCAGGAAAAAGCTACAGCCAACGAGGGAGCGGATGAGTATTTTCAGGACAGCGGGGGGGCGCACAGGGGGTGGGGGGGCGGCGGACACATAGATCTTTATTTTAAACACTTATTCATATTTTCTCTGCAGCAAACGCTGCTGCAGGGAACATATGGATCGCGGATTCAGCACCAGTGGGGGGGACAGCGCTTACTGTAGCGCTGTCTCCTGCACGCACACGGACCCCAGACGGAGAACGTCCGTGTGAGGTCCGTGTTTTACACGGACCCATTGACTTTAATGGGTCCGTGTAATACGTGCGCTCCCACGAACAATGACATGTCTCCGTGTTTGGCACACGGAGACACGGTCCGCAAAAAATCAATGACATCTGAACAGATGCATTGATTTTAATGGGTCTACGTGTGTCAGTGTCTCCGGTACGTGAGGAAACTGTCACCTCACGTACCGGAGCCACTGACGTGTGAAACCGGCCTTAGGGTCCCAGATCTTGAACCCGCGGCCTCAACATTACTGACAGGTACTTTCAGCTGCTGAGCCACAAGCTCTGGTGAACACTCTGGCAGAATTCTGTGTACTTGATCCATATTCCAGGCTCTGACTACAGGCAGATTATACTGATAGAAATACACTGCTGTGTACAATGGATGTTTCTGTGTCCTAGAGGAGAACAAGAGATTTTTTTCATCCTATAAAATTAATAAAAAATAATAATGAAAAACACTTGATAGTGAAAGAATAATGTCATTTATAATGCTTTTTTTATGATAATAAGCATCACAAATCAGTAAATAACCCGGACATATTTGTGTCAATATAACCGTAACGACCCGCACAACACAGCGATCAGATTATTTACAGGAATCGGTAAATTATGGGGGAAAAAGGCATAATTGAAATTTTTCTCTATTAAACCCATAAAATACTGTAATAAAACTGTAACGCTGAGGCCGTGTTCACACATAGCGTAAATGCCGAGTTCTTTCTTCTGTTTTTTTCTGCGTGTGTCCGCACCAGATTTTTTCCCCCCATATTTGATGTGTTTTTGGGGCAGATATGAAGCCGCATTTAACACTTTATTAATAGTACAGAAAAGCTTTGATTCTGCGCTTAAAAATGTAACGGCGTTTTTTTCTCTTCATACATTTTTTCCCTTCATACGTTTTTTTCAGAAGAAGCTTATAGAGAAAAAATGCATCAAACCCCAGAGTTCAGCAGCGTCTTCAGGCCACAGAGAGTGGAGATTTCATGGAATCAAGACCACTCTGCTGTGAAATTTAGATCATGTTCACATGTAGAGTAAATGCTGCAGATTTTCTGCTGATTTTTTTAATTAAAATTCTGCTATTTAACTGTCCAAGCAAAGTGGATGAGATTCCATGAGAACTGCGCCGCTATTAGGATCCAGCACTCAGTATCTCACATTATGTAACAGTCAGTATTTCTCTATATGTCGTCCCTCCGCCTGTTACAGATGTTCTTCCTTCCCCTTTTCTTTCCTTTTCTTCCCCTCCGGCCTCTTAAATGTTTTATATAGAAGATCTTATATATGTACAGTAACCCCTTCCCCTGCCTATCCTGTACAGGCCAATCTTTTTCATTTTCCCAATTTTCCTTAATAAACCATATTTCCCTCCCCCTTCTCATCCTTAACCCTTTCCACCCGGTATTTTGCCTACGTCTTTCATCCCTTTATAGTTCCCTTTTTTGCGGTTATTTGGTCCCTGTTTGCGTCTATATTACTAGGTGTCCACCAGGTCTTCGCTAGAGCTACTGGTGGAGAGGACAGGCTGGACAGCCGATAGTCCCCAGGACTGGAGCAGCTGATTGGGGGTCAGAGACACAAGTGTGAGGTACAACAGGCAACACAGCCCAACCACTAGCAGCATGAACTGCCTAGGAACCAACATTCAGCAGAGTGGTGGGTGGAGCTGCCTAATATAGGACCTGCCGGCTGGGGACCTAATCTCTGAAGGACACAGCAGGGTTATATTGCTGTAGAGACCAGCCAATCCCCCCTAATGGAAGCAACATGCTGAGAAGCCGTGTGGTGACCATAGTGAGTAGGGAGGCGCTGAGAGGGCAGGTGAGGTACCACCGTGACACCTGGGTAGGAGCCCACTCAGATGTTTCCCCCTGAGCTGAACCAATGTAATATTATCTTCACAACCAAGTGATAAATCAGGGTTGTGGCTAAATCCCAGTCGGCTGTAGGCCCAGGTCCTTCTGTGCACTGGGATTTAGCTTTCTCACACAGAGTCGGCTATTTCCCAGTCAGCAGAGGGACCTGGTCCTTTAGCCGACTTGGATTTCGCCTGCTCTATATAAGAATGCTAAATCCCAGCAGATAGAAGGACCCTTATTGTATATAGATATATATGAATCCTGTCATGTGATTTTTTGCAGTAATATTGAGCCGCAGACTAGATATGACATCTGATTACACATTTATTTATATGTGACAATTATACACATGAATTTTCCCCTTAATCCCAGTGTGTACAATATTCTGCGCCAATCTCATCCGCGTCCCGTTTTACTTACTGGTGATCATTTTTGTAGATCACACAACCACAGATTTTTTCCATGCATGCACCTAGGAGTGTTTTATCCCTCGGGCGATTTTCTGTTTTTTTAAATTTTTTTTCCTTCCCATAACTTATTTTTCCATCCACATCACCATTGTTTTTTTTTTTTTATTTTGGCGGGACGTACTTATTGATACCATTTTGGCGTGGATACCATGTTTTGATCGCCTCTTATTTCATTTTATTGCAATGTTGCGGCGACCAAAAAAAACGTAATTATGGCGTTTCTAGTTTTTTTCTCGTTATGCCGTTTACCGATCAGATTATTTTACATTTTGATTGGTCAGACCTTTCTGAACACGTCAATTCCAAATTTATTTTTTTTCTGATATTTTTATGATATATGACATAACTGCATCATGCGTTGTGAAGGGGTCAATACAATAACTATTGGCCAAATGGACCTGGTCCCTCTGCCGACTTGGATTTAGCCTGCTCTCTGTGAGAAAGCTAAATCCCAGTCGGCTGTAGGCCCTGGTCCTTCTGTGCACTGGGATTTAGCTTTCTCACACAGAGTGGGCTATTTCCCAGTCGGCAGAGGGACCAGGGCCTTTAGCCGACTTGGATTTCGCCTGCTCTATATAAGAATGCTAAATCCCAGTAGATAGAAGGACCCTTATTGTATATAGATATATATGAATTCTGTCATGTGATTTTTTTGCAGTAATATTGAGCCGCAGACTAGATCTGACATCTGATTACACATTTATTTATATGTGACAATTATACACAAGAATTTTCCCCTTAACCCCTTCACCCCAAAGCCTGTTTTCACCTAAGTGACACGGCCAATTTTTACAATTCTGACCACTGTCACTTTATGAGGTCATAACTCTGAAACGCTTCAACGGATCCTGGTGATTCTGAGATTGTTTTCTCGTGACATATTGTACTTTATGATAGTGGTAAAACTTCTTCGATATGACTTGCATTTATTTGTGAAAAAAACAGAAATTTGTCGAAAATTATGAAAATTTAGCAATTTTCAAATTTTTCGTTTTTATGCCCTTAAATTAGAGAGTTATATCACATAATATAGTTAATAAACAACATTTCCCACATGTCTGCTTTACATCAGCACAATTTTGGAAACATAATTTTTTTTTGTTAGGGAGTTATAAGGGTTAAAAGTTGACCAGCGATTTCTCATTTTTGCAACAAAATTTGCAAAACCATTTTTTTTATGGACCACCTCACACTTGAAGTGACTTTGAGGGGTCTATATGACAGAAAATGTCCAAAAGTGACACCATTCTAAAAACTGCACCCCTCAAGGTACTCTAAACCACATTCAAAAAGTTTATTAACCCTTCAGGTGCTTCACAGGAATTTTTGGAATGTTTAAAAAAAATTGAACATTTAACTTTTTTTTCACAAAATTTTTACTTCAGATCCAATTTGTTTTATTTTACCAAGGGTAACAGGAGAAATTGGACCAAAAAAGTTGTTGTACAATTTGTCCTGAGTACGCCGATACCCCACATGTTGGGATAAACCATTGATTGGGCACATGGCAGAGCTCGGAAGGGAAGGAGCGCCATTTGACTTTTCAATGCAAAATTGGCTGGAATTGAGATCGGAACCCATGTCGTGTTTGGAGAGCCCCTGACGTGCCTAAACAGTGGAAACCCCTACAAGTGACACCATTTTGGAAAGTAGACCCTCTAAGGAACTAATCTAGATGTGTGGTGAGCACTTTGAACCTCCAAGTGCTTCACAGAAGTTTATAATGTGGAGCCGTAAAAAAAATTAATATTAATTTTCACAATAAATGATCTTTTTGCCCCAAATTTTTTATTTTCCCAAGGGTAGCAGGATAAATTGGACCCCAAAAGTTGTTGTGCAATTTGTCCTGAGTACGCTGATACTTCATATATGGGGATAAACCACTGTTTGGGCGCATGGCAGAGCTCGGAAGGGAAGGAGCGCCATTTGACTTTTCAATGCAAAATTGGCTGGAATTGAGATCGGAACCCATGTCGTGTTTGGAGAGCCCCTGACGTGCCTAAACAGTGGAAACCCCCACAAGTGACACCATTTTGGAAAGTTGACCCTCTAAGGAACTAATCTAGATGTGTGGTGAGCACTTTGAACCTCCAAGTGCTTCACAGAAGTTTATAATGTGGAGCCGTAAAAAAAAATTAATATTAATTTTCACAAAAAATGATCTTTTTGCCCCAAATTTTTTATTTTCCCAAGGGTAGCAGGATAAATTGGACCCCAAAAGTTGTTGTGCAATTTGTCCTGAGTACGCTGATACTTCATATATGGGGATAAACCACTGTTTGGGCGCATGGCAGAGCTCGGAAGGGAAGGAGCGCCATTTGACTTTTCAATGCAAAATTGGCTGGAATTGAGATCGGAACCCATGTCGTGTTTGGAGAGCCCCTGACGTGCCTAAACAATGGAAACCCCCACAAGTGACACCATTTTGGAAAGAAGACCCCCTAAGGAACTTATTTAGATGTGTGGTGAGCACTTTTAACCCCCAGTTGTTTCACTAAAGTTTAGAATGTAGCGCTGTGAAAATCAAAAAATCATTTTTTCTTTCCACAAAATGATGTTTTAGCCCGCAATTTTTTTTCCCCCAAGGGTAACAGGAGAAATTGGACCACAAAAGTTATTGTCCAATTTGTCCTGAGTACGCTGATACCCCATACATTGGGGGGAACCACTGTTTGGGCGCACGGCAGAGCTCGGAAGGGAAGGAGCGCCGTTTGAAATGCAGACTTAGATGGATTGGTCTGCAGGTGTCATGTTGCATTTGCAGAGCCCCTGATGTACCTAAACAGTAGAAACCCCCCACAAGTGACCCCATATTGGAAACTAGACCCCCCACGGAACTTATCTAGATGTGTTGTGAGAACTTTGAACCAACAAGTGTTTCACTACAGTTTAACATGCAGAGCCGTGAAAATAAAAAATATTTTTTTTTCCACAAAAATTATATTTTAGCCCCCACATTTTTATTTTCCCAAGGGTAGCAGGAGAAATTGGACAACAAAAGTTGTTGTGCAATTTGTCCTGAGTACGCTGATACCCCATATATGGGGGGGAACCACTGTTTGGGCGCATGGCAGAGCTCGGAAGGGAAGGAGCGCCGTTTGAAATGCAGACTTAGATGGATTGGTCTGCAGGTGTCATGTTGCATTTGCAGAGCCCCTGATGTACCTAAACAGTAGAAACCCCCCACAAGTGACCCCATATTGGAAACTAGACCCCCCACGGAACTTATCTAGATGTGTTGTGAGAACTTTGAACCCCCAAGTGCTTCACTACAGTTTATAACGCAGAGCCGCGAAAATAAAAAATATATTTTTTTTCCACGAAAATTATATTTTAGCCCCCATGTTTTTATTTTCCCAAGGATAAGGCTGGTTTCACACTTGCGTTTTTTTTAAAAACGCATGTGTGAAAAAACGCATGTAATCGCGGTAAAACGCATGCGTTTTTTTAGACGCATGCGTTTTTATAGAAAAACACAAGAAAACAAGAAAAAACCAAAAAACCCTAACCCTACCCCTAACCCTAACCCTACCCCTACCCTGAAATACGTGGCACTGAAATACGTGGCACTGAAATACGTTTATATACGTATATACGTATATAAGTGCCACGATATTTCAGTGGCCACGTATATAAGTGCCACGTATATAAGTGCCACGTATATAAGTGCCACGTATATAAGTGCCACGTATTTCATGTACATGCCACGATATTTAAGTGCCACGTATTTAAGTGCCACGTATTTAAGTGCCACGTATTTAAGTGCCACGTATTTAAGTGCCACGTATTTCACGTAAATGCCACGATATTTCAGTGCCACGTATTTCACTGAAATACCGTGGCACTTAAGTACGTGGCACTGAAATATCGTGGCACTGAAATATCGTGGCACTGAAATATCGTGGCACTGAAATACGTGGCACTGAAATACGTGGCACTGAAATACGTGGCACTGAAATACGTGGCACTGAAATACGTGGCACTGAAATACGTGGCACTATGACTGTCAGAAAATGTTCATTAAACGGTTAGGGATGAGTTTAGGGGTAGGGTTAGGGTTTGGATCCCTTTATCACCTTGATGGTGGTGGGTGACTTTTCAGTGTGTTCTGTTTTTTTTCTATAAAAACGCATGCGTTTTTAACGCAAACAAACGCGTTGAGATCGGACGCCATGTCGCGTTTGGAGAGCCCCTGATGTGCCTAAACAGTGAAAACTCCCCAATTCTAACTGAAACCCTAACCCCAACCCTAACCCTAGTCCTAACCCTAGCGCTACTTTCACACTAGCGTTTTTTTGCATACGTTGCAATGTGTCGTTTTGGCGAAAAAACACATCCTGCAAAGTCATCTGCAGGATGCGTTTTTTCCCCATAGACTAACATTAGCGACATATTGACACACGTCGCAAGCGTCGTGCGACGGTTGCGTCGTGTTGTGGCGGACAGCCGGCAGCAACAAATGTTACATGTAACTTTTTTTGTGCCGACGGTCCACCATTTCCGACCGCGCATGCGCGGCTGGAACTCCGCCCCCACCTCCCCGCACCTCACAATGGGGCAGCGGATGCGTGGAAAAACAGCATCCGCTGCCCCCGTTGTGCAGCGCTTGCACAGTATGCGTCGGTATGTCGGGCCGACGCAGCGCGACGGCCCCGTACCGACGCTAGTGTGAAAGTAGCCTAACGGGAAAATGGAAATAAATATATTTTTTAAAATTTTATTATTTTTCCTAACTAAGGGGGTGATGAAGGGGGATTTGATTTACTTTTATAGCGGGTTTATTAGCGGATTTTTATGGTTGGCAGCCGTCACACACTAAAAGACGCTTTTTATTGCAAACAATAGTTTTTGCATCACCACATTTTGAGAGCTATAATTTTTCCATATTTTGGTCCACAGAGTCATGTGAGATCTTGTTTTTTGCGGGACGAGTTGACGTTTTTGCTGGTACCATTTTCGGGTACATGACATTTTTTGATCGCTTTTTATTCCGATTTTTGGGAGGCGGAATGAACAAAAACCAGCAATTCCTGAAATTCTTTTAGGGGGGGCGTTTATACCGTTCCGCGTTTGGTAAAAAGGATAAAGCAGTTTTATTCTTCGGGTCAGTACGATTACAGCGATAACTCATTTATACAATTTTTTTATGTTTTGGCGCTTTTACACAATAAAAACTATTTTATATAAAAAATAATTGTTTTTGCATCGCTTTATTCTGAGAGCTATAACTTTTTTATTTTTCTGCTGATGATGCTGTATGGCGGCTTTTTTTTTGCGGGACAAGATGACGTTTTCAGCGGTACCATGGTTATTTATATCCGTCTTTTTGATCGCGTGTTATTCCACTTTTTGTTTGGCGGTATGAGAATAAAGCGTTGTTTTTTGCCTCGTTTTTTTTTTTTTTTTTTTACGGTGTTCACTGAAGGGGTTAACTAGTGATATAGTTTTATAGGTGGGGTTGTTACGGACGCGGCGATACTAAATATGTGTACTTTTATTGTGTGGTGTTTTTTTTATTTAGATAAAGAAATGTATTTATGGGAATATATTTATTTTTTTTTTCTTTATTTAGGAATTTTTTTTTTTTTATTTTTTTTTACACATTTGGAAAAATTTTTTTTTTACTTTTTTACTTTGTCCCAGGAGGGGACATCACAGATCGGTGATCAGACCGTGTGCATAGCACTCGGTCTGATCACCGATGTGACAGGCACGTTCCACAGGCTTGCCGGCGCCTGCTATGAGGATTCTCAGCAGACGCCGGCAAGCAGGGTCATCTTATGACCCGGAAGGAGTCCCGCGGCCATCTTGGATCCGGGGACTCCTTCCAGGTCACCGGAGCAGCGCGATCTCATCGCGCTGCTCCGGTGGGAGAGCGCAGGGAGCCCCCGTCCCTGCGCGATCCCCCTCTATGCCGCTGTCACTATTGACAGCGGCATCAGAGGGGTTAAATGCCCGCGATCGGCGACAGCGCCGATCGTGGGCATTGCTGCGGGGTGTCAGCTGTCATATACAGCTGACACCCGCACCCGATCACCGCGGCGCTCAGCGTGAGACCGCGGTGATCGGTGCGCCGTACTAGTACTGCGGCTGGCACTAATGCAGTGCCGGCAGCGCCGTACTAGTACGGCGCATGTCACGAAGGGGTTAATCCCAGTGTGTACAATATTCTGCGCCAATCTCATCCGCTTCCCGTTTTATTTACTGCTGATCATTTTTGTAGATCACACAACCACAGATTTTTTTCCATGCATGCACCTAGGAGTGTTTTATCCCTCGGGCGATTTTCCGGTTTTTTTTTAATTTTTTCCTTCCCATAACTTATTTATTTTGCCATCCACATCGCCGTTGGGAATTTTTTTTATTTTGGCGGGACGTTCTTATTGATACCATTTTGGCGCGGATACCATGTTTTGATCACCTCTTATTTCATTTTATTGCAATGTTGCGGCGACCAAAAAAAACGTAATTATGGCGTTTCGAGTTTTTTCTCGTTATGCCGTTTACTGATCAGATTATTTTACATTTTGATTGGTCAGACCTTTCTGAACATGTCAAGTCCCAATTTATTTATTTTTTTTAATGGAGCAAAAGCGATATTTTTTTTTTCTGATATTTTTATGATATATGATGTAACTGCATCATGCATTGTGAAGGGGTTAATACTATAATTATTGCCCAAATGGACCAGGTCCTTCTGCCAACTTGGATTTAGCCTGCTCTTTGGGAGAAAGCTAAATCCAAGTGGGATAAAGGACCAGGTCCCTTGGAGTGGTTTAATACCAGACTTAATAAGCTGAAACACCAGGTCCTTCTGCCCACTTAGCTTTAGCTTGCTGTATATAACAAAGTCTAGTGGGCAGCGCAGTCCAACAGTGATTCACCAATCTGATGCACTGTAATGATCCCACTGGTTCACTGTCGGACTTCCGTACTGTAGTGCCCCTGTGTCACGCTGGGGGCAGTCCGGCAATCCAACCTACTACAATGTTTCCGCCAGGTTATGCGTATTGCCGGTCACTGTGCTCCTTGAGTTCACCTCAAGTGACAGTTGACAGCTCGGAGGGTACTGTGATAACCGCAAACTGTAATCTCCAGTGACCTCAGAGGTGGCGGCTTCCATGCCAGCCTTAGTGTGTACGGCGGACACAGGGAGGGGTCACGTTTTATGATGTCACTATGGCTTCTGTATGTATTGGAGCAGGGGATCGTCTTGGGACCTCGATGTGGATTACGCTGGACCTTGTGGATCTCTTTGAACCTGCAGGTGTTTTTTTTTTGGTAAATGGGTGAAAGAGGGTGTCTGTTTTTATATTTTAATTACATGTTTTTAATCTGTGTTTCTTTATTTTTACTTACAGTGTTAGTAAACGGGGTGTTTCATAGACACCTCTCTATTACTAACCCTGGGCTTGATGTCAGCTGTGATTTTTGACAAATCACAGTTGTAATTATACTTACAGCCCTGGCAAAAATGAAGAGACCACTGCAAAATGTCCAGTTTGTCTGATTTTTCTCTTTATAGGTATATTTTTGAGTAAAATGTAAATTGTTCTTTTATTCTATAAACTTCTGACATGTCTCAGAATTTTCAAGAAATAAATTTAGTATTTTTTTCTAACAAAGAAAAATGGTCAAAATTTAAAAAAAAACAGCACTTTCAGACCTCAAATGATGCAAAGAAAACAAGTTCATAGTCATTTAGAAACAACAGTACTAATTTTTTAACTCAGGAAGAGTTCAGAAATAGTGATGAGTGAACGTGCTTGCCACTACTCGTTACTCGCCCGAGTATCGGGGTACTCGGCGAGCAGCGAGCATTTCCGGTACTATTCGGCGGTAACTGCAGTCTCCACCCAGAAGTTTTAGCGGACTTTAGAGACCCAATCATGGTGCAGAGATTGTCTGCCAGGCCATGAAATGCGACAGCCATCTTTGTTGTGTCGTGCAGTGATTGGCTGGGCCGTACAGCATCATCCCGAGTATAAGAGACCTGGTGCCGCCCTGCTCGCCGCATTCTGTTCCTGTTTCAGCGAGAATAGGGAGAGCTGCTGCCGAGATAGGGTCAGAATCGTGGTTTTAGAGTGTAGGTCTGCAACTCATATCCACAACTCCTCAGAAACCAAAAGTCCTTTTTAGGGCTAATTTGTGGGTCCCGATATTGCAGCACTAGGTAGGCAGGGCACAGCATATCCACATCAGTGCAAGGCCTGCAGGCACTGTATGTGCATCCATTGCATCCCTCCCAAAGCTCCATAACTGACTGACTGCCTGCAGCTGCAGCTTATTTACTGTCTATATATTTATTTTTCCTTCTTTTTTTTTCAAAAATTCCCCCCCCCCCCCAAAAAAAAAATACAGTCTGTTCTGTCATACTGAGGCCTGTTGAAAAGTTAGTTTGTCAGGCATACGTAGCATAGTTGTCTGTGCGACCCTTGTGCTCCCTTTTTTTTGGTGTTTTAAATTCACTGAAAGAGGCCTCATATATCTGCGTGCTCCATGTTTGGTCATTGGAAGCCGGTGTACTTATTTTTTGACTGTGTGATAGTCAAATTCTATACAGCACTATTTCGTATCAAAAAAATTCAAAGGCCACAGATTTGCCAGTGTGGTGTTTCCGTTACAGCCGTCATATATCTCTGTGCTCCAAGTTTGGGCATTGGAGGCTGGTGTACTTATTTTTTGGCTGTGTGATACTCATATTCAATACAGCACTATTTTGCATAAATTAACTTAAAAAAAAAAAAATGAATACAGTCTGTTAGGTCAGGCTGAGGCCTGCCTGGTGTTTGGGTTTGAAAAATCATAGATTTGCAGGCATACTGATCACATATTATTTCACTACTAATAAAGACATTTGTGTTGAGCATTTGAAATAGTGCAGTAGTCCATTTAAAATGGTTAAGGCAAGGGGCAAAGGACGGGGAAGTGGACGTGATGGTGCATCCAGAGGATGAGGCCGTGGGCAAGGTGAAAGTGGGCAACAACAAACACCCACATCTTCTCGCTCGACATTCCTGTCCCAGTTTCTAGGGTACCGCAGCACACAACTATTGAAGCCAGAGCAGTGTGTAACGGTTGTTGGTTGGATAGCGGATAATGCTTCCAGTCACTTAGCCACCACCACCACCACCACCTTGTCTTCCACACGGTCAAGTCTGAGTAGCCGTGAGTGAGGCCAGGATATTCCTCACCCTGATCCTCCTTCCTCCCACCATGCCGAGTGCCCTGAGACAACTGATCCCACACTTGGACACTCTGAAGAGCTGTTCAGTTTTCCATTTCAAGATTCAGAAATCTCTGCAGGTCAACTTGAAGTGGGGAAAGATGAGATCGCATGTAGAGGTGCCCAAAGCTTTGACCAGCCCCAGTCACATGAAGGCAATGGTGGGAAAGTGTCACAAGAGGTGGACCATGATGAGACCTAATTTATAGAAAGTCAGGAGGAGGAGCAAGGTGCACATGTGGAAGACGAGGTGGTGGATGTCATAGTAAATGACCCAAGCTGGCAGGAGGACATGCGTAGCGAGGACAGCAGCACAAATGGGGAAGGAGGCATATCCCCCAACAGGCAGGAAGAAGCAGTGTGGTGGCCACAGACAGAAGGCGTGCATCCGTTCCCTGTAACACCAACATGAGTGAAGTTGCCATTCCACCTGTGAGATCTTCCCGAGTCTGGCTATTTTTTAAAGACTCTGCCGATAACCCTAAACAGGCCATTTGCAGCACCTGCCATGCCTGCTTCAGCAGGGGTAGCAAAACAACCAGCCTGACCACCAGCATGATCAGGTACATGCAAGCAAAGCACCTGACCTTGTGGGCCGAACCCCAGGCTCGAGGACCACTGCATGCTGGTCACACCACTGCTTCTTCCACCGTTTTGCATAGAAGCCAATCCCTAGTACACCGTGCATGTGAAGATGCCTCTAGCCCTGCACCTGTTGTGGCCCACAGTCAAGCAGCACCATCAGCAAGCCCGTCCACGTCCTTGACCCAGCACAGCATTCAGTTGTCTATAACCCAGTCTTTGGAACACAAGCAGAAATACCCAGCCAACACCCCACAGGCCACAGTCCTCAATTCTAATATTTCTCTTCTGCTTGTGCTAGAAATGCTGCCTTTTAGGCTTGTTGAGACGGAAGCATTCCGCAAGCTGATGGGGGCGGTCATCCCAAGGTACTCGGTCCCCAGTCGCCACTATTTCTCCTGGTGTGCCGTACTGGCATTACACCAGCATGTGTCCCACAACATTACCCGTGCCCTCAACAATGCTGTTACCGGGAAAGTCCACCTAACCACGGACACGTGGACAAGTGCTTGTGGGCAGGGACGGTACATCTCAATGACGGCACACATAGTGGAAGCCGGGACCCAGTTGGACCTTGAGATGGAACACATCCTCCCCATGCTGAGGATTGCTGGCCCTATGTCAATCAGGGTTGCCCCCACAGTCTACAGCTCCTGCACCTCCTCCTCCTCCTATTCATCCTCCATCTCTGAAATCAACACATCAGTCAGAAGCTGGAAGCACTGCAGCACTGCCTCAGCCAAGCGGCAACAGGCTGTGCTGAAGATAATCTGCATAGGTGACAAACCGCACAATGCAGAAGAGTTGTGAACAGCGCTGAAAGAGCAGTCAGATGTTTGGATGACACCGCTGAACCTACAGCCAGGCATGGTCATGTGTAACAATGGCCGTAACCTGGTGGTGGCTCTGAGGCAAGGTGAGCTCACACACGTACCTTGCTTGGCCCATGTGCTTAATCTCTTGGTTCAACGTTTTCTGAAAAGCTACCCGGAGCTGCCGGATCTGCTAGTGAAAGTACGCCATCTGTCTGACCATTTTAGAAAGTCAGCTACAGCTTCAGCCGCCCTTGCCGTGCTTCAGCAGCGTTTTCAGATTCCAGCTCACTGACTATTGTGTGATGTCCCCCATCCCCACGCGCTGGAACTCTACGCTGCATATCTTGGAAAGGAGCAGAAGAGGGCCGTTGTTGACTACCAACATTAACAAGGCCGTCGAATTTCAGGTCAGACTCCACACATAAGACCTCAGGAGTGGACATGGATGTCAGACATATATAACATCCTCCAAAACTTTGAGGACTGCACTAAGATGGTGAGTGGCGATGATGCCATAATTAGCATCACTATCCCGCTTCTCAGCATTCTGAAAAACTCTCTGCTCACAATCAAAGAGGATGCATTGCAGGCGGAGCACGAGGACATGGAGCAAGGAAACATACAGGGGGACTACACTCAGCCCAGCCTCATGTCTTCTCAACGTGGATTGGTAGGCAATCAGGAGGAGGAGGAAGAACAGGAGCTACTTTCATGCGCTATAGATGGTACTACAAACACATCTGTATTAGCTTCTGTTCAGTGGGGATGACCTGAGGACAGGGAGGAGGAGGACAGCATCGTCAGTCGTCCTGTTGATGAGGACACGGAAGTCTTGCCTGTTAGCAGTCTGGCACGCATGGCTGACTTTATGTTGCACTGCATTTCACGTGACCCTCGGATTATCAAAATTTTGGGTGACACTCATTACTGGTTGGTGACACTTCTAGACCCACGCTACAAGGAGAACTTTCAATCTCTTCTGCCTGAGGCAGCGTGGTGTACTAAAATTTTGCAGTACCACAGGGCCCTTGTAGCGGAATTACTTAGAAAATTCCCATGTGAGAACGCTGGCAGCAGACGTCAAGAGTTTGTTGTACAACCAAGGACTCCAGGCAAGAGAGAGACAGAAGTACAATCCAGCTCAGGCAGGGGAACAATGGCCAAGTTCTGGGACAGTTTTCTCAGACACTCCCATCGTGGTGGCACTGAGGCAAGGGGTGCTGTCACAAGAAGTGCAATGTTTGGGAAGATGGTGAGGGAGTACCTTGCAGATCGTGCAAACATCCTCCGGGATTCCTGTGTGCCTTTGAATTATTGGGTATCCAAGCTGGACACCTGACATGAACTGGCTGTCTACACCTTGGAGGTCCTGGCCTGCCCTGCTGCTAGCGTTCTGGCTAGCGTTCTGTCAGAGAGGGTTTTTAGTGCCGCTGGTGGAATTATAACAGAAAAGCGTATCCGCCTGTCAACTGAAAATGCTGACAGGCTGACTCTTATAAAAATGAACAAGGCCTGGATTGGGAAAGACTTCTGTACACCACCAAGTGAAAACAGCAAAACATAACCTCAAATACATTCTCTCTTTTGGGAAGGCGTATTCTTATGCACCTCTTCACAACCCAACATGGGTATACGCTTACAGATTTGGTCTGTTTGTTCTTATCCTCCTCCTTATCCTCATCCTCCTCCTCCAGAACCAATATATCACCAGCGTGAACGCCAAGGATGCTCTGATGGCACTCTTTTATTTTTTTTAAAAAGGACAACACATTGGGGAACTGGGCATGACATTACATTGGGCCTACTTCTTAACTCGGTCTCCTGCAAACTGTCCTGTACCTGCCAGTAGATCACCAGGGTGAACGTGCTCTGTACGGTGCATTTTGGCCAAGGGGCAGGGCCGGACTGGGACTAAAATTCAGCCCTGGCATTTGAAGTCACACAGGCCCACTAGTCGCCTGGTGACTGTATAATATCTTTGTACAATTGTAGGTTACAAGAAGTGAGGGGAGTGTAACACGACTATATAACATATAATTACAGCTGTATCCAGCATTACAGCTCAGTCCCCATAGAATGTAATGCAGCACAGCCCCCATAGAATGTAATGCAGCACAGCCCCATAGAATCATGTAATGCAGCACTGCCCCATAGAATCATGTAATGCAGCCCAGCCCCATAGAATCATGTAATGCAGCACTGCCCCATAGAATCATGTAATGCAGCCCAGCCCCATAGAATCATGTAATGCAGCACTGCCCCATAGAATGTAATGCAGCCAGCCCCCCCCCCTACAATCCAGTTATCACTCATTGATATGTAATAATAAAAAAACAAAGTCTACTCACCTTTCCTCTTGCCCCGCGCTGCTGCTCCTGGCTCCGGTCTCAGCAGCTGCAGTCTGCCTGCCCGGTCACACAGCAGGTGCGCGATGATATGACGTCATTGCGCACCCACAGTGTCAGCAGCAGGCAGAGCGGGGAATGATGGGAGAGGGAGCATCAGCAGACGCTGTCTCCTCCATCATTGCATTCAACTGTACCGGTGTCTATGACGCCGGTATAGTTGAATGCGGGGCCGGGAGTGTGCCGACAACGGGGGGAGTGTGCCGACAGCGGCACACTCGAGCGGCCCACTACTGCCACCGGTCCTTCTGGCATTTGCCAGAACTGCCCGATGGCCAGTCCGGCCCTGCCAAGGGGGCTGTGATGGCACTCTTATTTTTTTTAAAAAGATCCCACATTGTGGAATTGGGCATGACATTCCATTGGGCTGACTTCTTAACTTGGTCTCCTGCAATCTAAAATGTTCCTGCCACTAGATCACCAGGGTAAACGTGCTCAGTACTGTTATAGGCCGATAATATTTGGGCTAGGGGCATGCGATGGCACTAGTGTACTTTTAAAAAAGGTACTGTCGGGGTCGTCACGACAATAACCCTCATTCACCAGTCATCCCAAATTAAAGTATGAGCAGAGCATTTGGTACCGGGTAAGAATGAGTCAGACAAATAGCTGGTTCAATCTCAGTTGATGCTCGTGCGTCTACCAGTATCGGCCACGATCACAGCAACTGCGTTTATTTCCGGATACACAGTACTATATTGTGTGTTAGGAGAAGGAATGCATTGGGCGGGGTTTAAGCAGTATATGTCTAGTATTCAGTCTTTCTGATTTGTCCTGATGTCTCCTGGCGAATCCTCCTTTCTTCACATTCCTCAAGTTTCAATTTAAGAAGAAATGATACTTCTTTCCTCAGAGACAAAAAGTAGGGCAAAGGTGAATACTGGCAGCCATTTTAAATACAATTACATCTACATTAGCTAGCAGATGGGAAAAACTTATTGTTTCACAGTATAAGAATACAACAGTACAAAAAGTGTATGAAGATATATCTTTTCACCTTGACAGTACCCTCATTGGGGAATTGTTTGGCAGATCATGCACTGCATTACAAGTCTCAGAGACCCACACCACTACATTGGCCCTAATTCTTAACTGTCTCCTGCAATGTCTCTTCCTTATCTCCAACAACATGACCTGGGTGAACATGCTTTGTATTGTTATAGGCCCGTGAAGTTTGGGCATGGGTGGCTGTGATGGCAATAGTATATTTTTAAAAAAGGTACCCCCCATTGGTGAAACCACATCCTTGATAGCAAACACTTCACATTTGTGTACCTTAAAGAGCTCAGTGGAAAAGCTCCTTTTTGTGTTGCCTGGTTGCGCAAATTGGACACAATACACTTCATATAAATTTGATAATGCAATGATGTTAGTTTGGCTCAGTAGTTTATTACAAATATTTCTTTGTCCACTATATTAGTTTCTCTCCTTGAGAGCGATAACTTTGGCTGCCTCAAATGTACAAATGGCGAATATACAAATGGCGATTTGTAAACAAGATTGAAATACTGTACACTGAATGCATTCAGACAATCACATAGCTGCATGTCTTGTAAAACATTTACAAATGTGACAGACAATGCTCATAATGCTCATAATGCACCATGTTGATAAATGTTTGTTTTCTCACTTCAGAAACAGTTTGAAGCCTCTATATGTTTGCTGTTTGTCGTTGTAAAACATTAAGGTTTACTGAAACTCTGCCTGTGGTGGTTTGATCTAAATCCTTGTGGTTTTTATTTTCTAGTGGTTTATGGCCACTCGTCTGATGACTCCATGATATCTCAGTTTAATACACCCGTGAAAGCTGGCCACTTGAAGGTCTGGGTGAAACTAGAGTTACTACATAGTGTAAATCACTATATAAGACCAGAGAAACATGACTAAGACAGATACCAAAACTGGGGTACCTGTACATGTACAGTGTGCTGATACCTGCATAATTGGGGACGCCCATGCAGTGTAGGTAATCTCAAAGGGGTTCTCTGTCTTGGTGTTGCTTCTCGGATATTCCAGACGGATTATATTTAAAAGCCTCTTGGTGATGATCTAAGTAGACTGTATGAAGTTAATCTTCATATATACACGTAATCAGTATATCTATGTAATCCTTATATGTAATCATTAACTTTTGTATGTTATTGGTAACATATACAAAAATGTACGCACACACACTATTCAATCTTAATATTCCTTGAATTTTGTAGTTTGCAATGAAATTGCTTTGTATTGCTAGGATTAGACTTTTTTAAAGCCGTATCTGAACCTTAGTGTTAAAAACATGGCAAACACAATTGCCAAATTCTCCTGTAAATAATTCTGCAAAGAGGGAACCATCATACCATAAAAAATACGAGTGGATTTTCATGGGCACATCCAGTATGTGTGTTCCAAGGCCTAATGGGGTGCATATGACTATGCAGCAGGGCTGGCCTTGCCGCCAATGTGTAAAACAAAGGAGTACAGAGTACAAAATGCATATTGTGAAGTGGATTTTCATGGGCCCATCCACTATGTGGGTTCAAAGGCTTATTGGGGTGCATATGAATTGGTAGCAGGGCAGGCCTTGAATTCAATGCAACACTTTTTCAGGAGTCCCCCCTGGACATCTTATGACAGGGGTACTGTGGTGCGTCGTAATTCTTGGCAGCCCATCCACTCACAGCATAGGCTACAACAGCTTAGGAGACCCACTGTTTCATATTGGCCCTTTAAGAAGATTAATGCCGCCTGATGCACCAGTAAAAATAGGCTCTGTGACTTTAAGAGTCCCTCCTTTGTAAATGAAACAAGATGGGTCTGCTTATGTGTCACACACCACATGGCCAGTTAAATGTTACAATGACATTTCCCAGTGAATGCATTTGTAGTGGTTGAAAGCAATGTTAAAGTTGAAAAACGCTTCAAAAACGCTGCGTCTGAGCTAAGCCTAAGAGGGAGAGGAAATTTTCAGCCTGGGGTTAAATATTTGGCCTTACAGGCCAGCAAAACCCGTTTTGGTTTTGTTTTAATGTGTTTTTTGTGGCACCAGGAAAAATGGCATGAATCTCAGAAAAAAATTATTAAGGCTGTGAACTAGGAGTCAGGAATTCTTTCAGGGGCGATCCCCATGATGTTCCTGTGTCTTTTGAGCAGGGTTTCCATCATTTTTAGACCTTAAAAGGACCCCCGGGGGAGATCGTAGTAAAAGTACTTGGGTCTCCCATAGACTTATATTGGGTTCGCTGTTCTGGCCGAGTACCCGAGTATTCCAATTTGCTCGACCCCATCACTATTCAGAAATTAATATTTTGTGTACTAACCATAATTTTTAATCACAGCTTTCATGCATCTTGGCATGCTTTCCAGCAGTGTTTCACACTGCTTCTGGCGCAAAAATGTAAGCAGTTCTTTGTTTTGATGGCTTGTGACTATCCATCATCCTCTTGATTACATTCCAGAGGTTTCCAGTGGGGTTCAGGTCTGGAGAATGGGCTGCCCATGGCAGGGTTTTGATGTGGTGGTTTCTTAATTTTGGCCAGAGCTGTATATATTACCCCATTTGACACTGCACACATGCAATCAGGAAGAGCTGAGTCGATGCTCAAGAGTTAGCGTTTCTAATAGATGCTCCATTTCTCGTGCGGCTGAGGACTAGTCTTATTAGTGTTGGTAGGGGCCAATATCCATGGACCTTCACAGCTTTTTAATATCAGCCCTTAGCTGTCTGTTTTGCCGTAGCTGGTTATTAAAAATGGAGGGGGCCCCAATTAATTTTTTGGATGAGTCCACCCATTTTTTAATAACCAGCAAAGAAAAAGCAGACAGCTGTTCACTGATTAATAAGCTGAAAAGTTAAATCTTTATTGGGCCCTTCCCAGCATAATGAGACCAGCTCACAGCCAATGTGGTCTCGTACTTTCGCGTGGTAAAATGGGGGTAGTAAGCGGTAAAGGTGAAAAATAGAACAAAAAGGGGGTAAGCAGGACAATAGCCCTGAAAACAAATGTGGATAGTAAGATCACTTAAAATAACAGAGAATAAAAAGTAATAATAATAATCTTGAAAAAAGAGGCATAGGTCAAATGGAGGAGGAGGTGTAGTAGGTGGATGAGCTTGAGGCAAATGTGGCGATGAAGGTGGAAGAGGCAGGGGATGAGGTATGCAACAGTTTTTTGGAGGATTTCTTATTAAATTTTTTTTTTTTTTTTTTTTTTAGGGACAGCATTTAAAAGAACATAGTATAAAATAAAATAGAACAATGTAGCTACAGTAGTCGGATGTCCTAGTGGAGGAGGTGGTGTAGGTGGACATTGCAGTGTAGGTGGAAGAGGCAGGCCTGATGGTATCCAACATTATTTTTGTGGATTTTATTTCTCTTCCTTTTTGGTAAGGCCCCAAAATAAAACAAATGGCAAATAAAATATAACAATGTCTGGGTGCAGATGGTACCTTTTTCTGGTTTGCCAAAGGCAAAGACAAGTCCTGTGGACTCCACTCCTGGTTTCTTTTAATGAATGCGAGAGTGGCCACGTTGGCTTTGGACAGGTGGATGCGCCTATGTGTGATATCCCCTGCTCTGATAAACACATGTTCCAACATTACACTTGCCACGGGGCATGCCGGCACTTCCAAGTCAAAAAGTACAAGCCTAGGCCATGTGTCCAGTTTGGAAACCAAGAAGTTAAATGGGCAGACCCATCACTTAGTACATGCAGACGTGTGGACATTGACATGTACTCTTCCACCATGTTGCTATAACGCTGGCACCTGGTTGTATAGACCGTATCAGATGGTGGTGCTGGATGCTGTGTCATGCTGATGAATTTTTTTCACATTTTAGCCATGTTAACCCTCCCTTCTGAGGTGGTGCCACAGCTGCGTTGGCGACTTCCTCCTCCTCTGCGTTGTGTTTCTTCTGTCAGGTGGGAACGCCGTCAGTAGTGCCTCTACCAGCATGTGCTTGTATTCACACATTTTGCCATCCCGCTCCAGTGACGGAACAAATAATGGTACTTTGTCTTTGCAGCAGGGATCCAGCAGGGTGGCCACCCGGTAATCAGTAGGGAAGATCTGGGCAACTCTGCGGTCGTTGCGCAGGCACAGTAGACTGTATTGGCTCATTCCGTTCTCTCTCTGTTGGAGTCCCTCAAGGCTCTGTCCTGGGGCCCCTACTTTTTTCCATCTATACCCTTGGCCTAGGATAACTCAAAGTCCCATGGCTTCCAGTATCACCTGTATGCTGATGACACTCAGATCTACCTCTCTGGCCCAGATGTCACCTCTCTGCTGTCCAGAATCCCGAAGTGTCTAGCAGCCATATCCTCCTTCACCTCTCGCTTCCTAAAACTCAATGTAGACAATACCGAACTCATCATCTTTCCTCCATCTCACGTATCCCCCCTACCTGATCTATCTATTATGGTAAGCGGCATCACGCTCTCTCCCACACCTGAAATACGCTGCCTCGCGGTAACTCTCGACTCTGCCCTGTCCATCAAACCGCACGTCCAAACTCTTTCCAACTCAAACATATTGCCATAATCCGTCCCTTCCTCTGCCCTTAATCTACTAAAATGCTTGTGCATGCCCTCATCATCTCTCGCCTCGACTACTGCAACATCCTCCTCTGTGGCCTCCCCGCTAACTCTCTTGCACCACTCCAGTCTGTCCTCAACTCTACTACCTGACTAATCCACCTCTCTCCTAGCTACTCCCCTGTTTCTCCCCTCTGCAAATCCCTCCACTGGCTCCCAATCCCACAACGAATCCAGTTCAAACTACTAACACTGATCTACAAAGCCATCCACAACCTGTCCCCTCCCTATATCTCTGAACTAATCTCCCAATATCTTCCCTCACGTAATCTCCGATCCTCCCAAGACCTCCTTCTCTCCTCCACACTTATTCCTCACACAACCGCCTCCAAGATTTCTCCCTAATATCCTTCATCCTCTCGAATTCCACGCCTCAACACGTCCGATTATCCGCCACCCTTGGATCCTTCAGACGGAACCTGAAAACTCTTCTCTTCAGGAAAGCCTACAATAACCATTCTGCCGCCTCACCACCACCAGAGCTACTGCACCCCCGACCTTTTGTCTCTTCCCCATTATCTCATAGAACGTAAATCCGCAAGGAAATGAAATTTCAACTCATAGTTGTCAAACAAGTTTATTACAAGACGAATAGTTAGAAATAAAAAAGAGAAATATATAAGTATGCATACATACAAATCAATAAGAGTTTTAGAAATCAAAACAATGAATTAAACATTAAAGACAGATTAATAACAAAAAAGAAACACCGGATTACGTACCGGTAATGCTCTTTTATAGAGCCACAACAGCACCCACTGAGAGAGGGGATCCGCCCCTAGGAACAGGAAACCCTACGGAGATATAAAAGGGGCGGTCCCCCTCGCTCCCACAGTTTGGGTTACAGAGATTGCGAGGAACCGCCCACCAGTATTAGTAGGCAATTATTATCATTTTATCTTAACTACTAATATTTACAAGAACCAATCACCCTTATCCGTGCTCATATGCAAACTAATATATAAGGGAGGGAAGTGAAGGGGTGCTGTCGTGGCTCTATAAAAGAGCATTACCGGTACGTAATCCGGTGTTTTCTCTTCGCCACGACAGCACCCACTGAGAGACTTTCAGAGATAGTCATTTGGGGGGGATTATTGTGTTAAGAACTGATCTACCGAAACACAGGTCAGTGGAGGCAGATAAATCTAGTCTATAGTGACTATAGAAGGTAGTAGGAGACGACCAGGTTGCAGCCTTACATATGAGTTCTATCGGAACCTCTGCTCGCTCTGCCCAGGATGATGCTATCGCCCGGGTGGAATGTGCCTTTACAGTCTCAGGTGGATCTTCCCCTTTAGACGAATAGGCAAGGTATATCGCCTCCCGAATCCATCGGGATAATGTGCCTTTAGTAACACCAGCTCCTTTCCTTTGACCCTGGAAGGAAACAAAGAGAGCCCTGCTCTTCCTCCAGGGACTAGTCCTGTCTAGATAGGTTATCACAGCCCTTCTCACATCTAAAGTATGGTACTTTTCTTCTTCTTGATTTGTAGGGTTATTATAGAAGGTAGGAAGAAGAATTTCTTGAGATCTATGGAATTTAGTACACATTTTAGGCAAGTAGGAAGGGTCTGTTTTTAGGACAATCCTATCTGGCAATATTGACATGAATGGAGGATCTACTGATAGCGCCTGTATGTCACTTACCCTTCTTGCCGATACTAAGGCGACAAGAAGAGCAGTCTTGAGGGAGACATGTTTAATGTGAGCAGAATGTAGAGGCTCAAACGGGTGGTCTGTCAAGGCTTCAAGGACCAGATTAACATCCCAAGGAGGTGAGTGGGGAATTTGGACCGGTTCTGCTCTCTGGCAGGCTGAAATGAATCTGGATATCCACCTATCTCCTGCAACGTTGTGACTATACAAGGCCCCTAGCGCAGAAACTTGTACTTTTAAGGTATTAACCGAAAGGCCTAAGTCCCGTCCTTTCTGGAGAAATTCGAGAATGATAGAGACTGGAATTTCCTTTGACAGGGCTGAGGGATAGAGGCTTAAAAATTTTTTCCATACTTTTACATAGATTGATGTAGTGGATCTTTTCCTACTCAGCAGTAGGGTATCAATTACTCTATCAGAGAAGCCCCTTAGTTTTAATAGCTGCCGCTCAAATCCCAGGCTGTCAACCGCAGACCCTTCACATGAGGGTGGTTGAAGGGCCCCTGGAAAAGCAGATCTTGATTCTCTGGGAGAATCCATGGATCCGAGATGGACATGGCTCTGAGCAGAGAAAACCATGGTCTCTTTGGCCAGAACGGGGCAATTAAGATCACATTCGCTCTGTCCTCTCTTATCTTCCTGATTACTGTTGGAAGACGAATCATCGGGGGAAAGGCATATGCTTTCTGAAATGTCCACGGAATCTGGAGGGCGTCGAGAACATCGGGGTTGTCGGTTCGGAACATTGAGGCGAATGTTACTTTACTTGCCTGTTGTCTCTTGTAGCGAAGAGATCTATGTCGGGTACACCCCATTTTATAGTTATTATTTTGAATATCCGATGATTTAACACCCACTCCCCCTGATGGAGGGTATGACGACTGAGAAAGTCTGCTTTTGAGTTGTCTATCCCTCGGACATGTAGTGCTGATAAGGACAGAAGATGATTTTCGGCTATAGTCAAGATGTCTTCGGTTAAAGACATGAGAGTGCCTGATCTCGTTCCTCCTTGATGATTGACGTAAGCCACTGATGTCATATTGTCTGAGAGTACCCTGGTATGTGTTCCGTGTAGCTGTGGGAGGAATTTACATAGGGCATGATAGATGGCTTTTAGTTCTTTTTTATTAGACGAGTCGTCTAACTCCGTAACCGACCACCGCCCCTGGACAACCTGGTCCCTCAAATGTGCCCCCCAACCATGAGGGCTGGCATCCATAAATATTATGTTTGAGGGTTTAACCTCCCAGGGAACCCCGATAACTAGATGGTCTGGTTGTAGCCACCAGGTTAGAGATTGGATTACGTCACTAGAAAGGGAAATTTTACCGTCTAATCGCCCTTGTAATTTTATCTCCTCATGTAAAATTGCATACTGTAAGCACCTCGAGTGGAACTGGGCCCATGGAACCGCTGGGATACATGACGTGAAGGAGCCAAGTAAGGACATACCTTCCCGAAGGGAAATTATAGGTTTATCTAGTATAGACTGAACTTTATTCCTCACCGTTATCTGTTTAGATTCTGGGAGACAACATTTTTGACTTATAGAATCTAATATAATCCCCAAAAATACTTGCCGAGTCGTTGGGATCAGCCTAGATTTTTCCCAATTTATTATCCATCCTAAGTTCTGCAAGGATGAAATCATGTGACTTAACCTTTGCTGACATTGTGAGGGGGATTTTCCTACCACTAAAAGGTTGTCTAGGTATGGGATTATGAGGGTGTCTTTTAATCTTAGATATGACATGACCTCTGACATTAGTTTAGTGAATACCCTTGGAGCAATTGATAGTCCAAAGGGCATTGCCGTGTACTGAAAGTGCCGTATATATCCTTTTATCACAACCGCCACGCGGAGATATTGTTGATGTTTTTTAAAGATTGGGAGATGGTAATACGCATCTTTCAAGTCCAGAACCGTCATAAAGCAATGGGGAAACAGGAGTTTTATGGTGGATCGGATAGACTCCATTTTAAAGGTTTGATTTTCTAAGAAGGTGTTTAATTTCTTAAGGTTTATAATGGTTCTGAATGATCCATCCGGTTTTGGTATTAGAAATAAAGGGGAGTAAAACCCTTTGCCCTCCTGAAGAAGTGGAACTTCCACCAAAACCCCCTTGGACAGAAGACTCATTACTTCCTGCTCCAATGCCTCCTGTTCTGATTGAGATTTTAATGAAGTCAATAGAAATGAGTCCGGAGGGACTCGGGAAAATCTTAATTTTAAGCCGGAGGTGACAAGATCATTTGCCCAACTATTTGATGTTATCAGCCGCCATTTATCTGAGAAGGAGGATAATCTACCTCCCACAGGTAGATCCGCTCTAACGGGGTTTGTCCTCAGGTTTGAAAGGGCGCTTCCCAAAGAATGCACCCCTTTGTTTGGTGTCTCTAGAGGCCCAGCGGTCTTGGTTTTTAAAATCTTTCCTTCTATTAAACACGGGCTTCCGGAACGCTCTCCTATAGGACGGAAGGTAATTAACATTAGGGAAGCCCTTCTTCCTCTCTCCCGCTTTAGTTAAGATCTCGTCTAGTTTAGTACCAAACAGGTACTCACCCTGACATGGGAGGCCACACAATTTAGATTTTGTTTGGGGATCACCCTTCCATCCTTTAAGCCACAGGGCTCTGCGTGCTGCATTCGTGAGTCCTGCTGACTTAGCCGCCAAGCGTATAGAGTCAGCAGATGAGTCCGCCAGGAAGGCTGTAGCCCCTCTGATCAGGGGTATAGAGGACATTAATTTGTCTCTAGAGAGACCGCTTTTTAGTCCCTCCTCCAAATCATTTAGCCAGACTAGCATGGACCTAGCGGTGCATGTAGCCGATATTGCCGGCCTAAAGGCTCCCGTACATGACTCCCAGGCTCTTTTTAAAAGAGAGTCGGTTTTACAGTCCAGTGGGTCCTGCAATGAGCCCGAATCCTCCACGGGCAGTGAGGATTTTTTGGATGTGGATGCCACTGCTGCATCCACCTTCGGGGCTTTTGACCATAATGAGAACTCTTCATCATTGAAGGGATAACGTCTTTTTGAGGTTGGTGGTAAACCCCTTTGCCCCTGGCTTTCCCACTCTTTCTTGATTAGATCTTTTACCGCTGCTATTACAGGAAAGGAGGGCCTTTTCTTTTCTGACAGACCAGCAAACATTATATCCTGCTGCGTTTTAACAACCTTAGACTCTTCAATGCCCATGGTGTTGCAGACTGACTTTACCAGGTTATCAATGCTATCGGTGGGAAAGCACGTATCTTGATCCTCATCTGAGGAAACGTATTCACGGGAAATATCAGAGTCTGCATTTTCTCTATCAGACGACTGGTCAGATATAGGGGAAACGTACCCCTTTTTCCCTTTAGTACGCGGCTCTTTGTCAGAACTATGTAAGGCTCGTAATTCTTCTCTAATCATGCCCCTAATGTCCTCTGATCTAACCGAGGCTTCTTCCCGTAAGGTAGAGTCAATACACGGTTTACAAAGCCTCTTTTTATGACTATCCGGAAGGGGCTGGAGACATAACGCACACTGTCTGTGTTTCGTTTTTTCAGTCCTTTTGGCCTAGGGTGTGAGGGAGAGTGTTGTGAATTTGGATTCTGGGCTCCCCCGGTGGCCGCTTGTGGAATTGGACTTGTCATCCTCTTTCCTGTTTCACCTGGTTCCATCAGTAGTGGGTGTCGCTATTTAAGCTCATTTCTCTGGTGGTTTCTTGCCGGTCAACAATGTTATCTGATGCCTCTCAGTGCTTGTTCCTGCTTCTAGACTACTACTAGATAAGTTGGACTTTTGTCCATGTTTTGTTTTGCCTATTTGTTCCAGTTCACAGCTGAAGTTTTGTTACTGTGTCTGGAAAGCTCTCGTTGATCAGGGATTGCTACTCTGGCGTTATGAGTTAATGCCAGAGTTTAAGGTAATCTCTGGATGGTGTTTTGTTAGTGTTTTTCTGCTGACCATGAAAGTATACTATCTGTCTTCTGCTATCTAGTAAGCGGACCTCAAATTTGCTAAGACTATTTTCCTGCTGCGTTTGTTGTTTCATCTGAACTCACCGTCATTATATGTGGGGGGCTACTGTCTTCTTTGGAATATTTCTCTAGAGGTGAGCCAGGTCTTATATTTCCCTCTGCTAGCTATTTAGGTCTTAGGCCAGAGCTGGGCATCTAGCGATAAATAGGAAATGCTACCTGGCTATTTCTAGTTGCGCGGCAGGCTTAGTTCATGGTCAGTATAGTTCCATCTTCCGAGAGCTTGTCCCTCTATAGGCTTGCTATGATCTCTGCCTGCAGAGATCATGACAGTTTGACCGGCCCATAAAGTGTTAAGGACCCAGGTTGAGAAAGGAGAGTTATAAGAAGTCTGCTGGAATTTATTTTATTTTTTTTTTTTTTTCCTCCAGTCTGCCTTGCTGCAGTCTTTTTTCTCTCTCTCCTCCTAATCTCTGTATGGCTCTGTGTGCACCTGACAATAATGGATCTCCAGAGTGTAACTGCGGGTTTGAATAATCTCATCACGAAAGTACAAAATTTACAAGATTTTGTGGTACACGCTCCGGTATCTGAGCCGAGAATTCCTTTGCCGGAGTTCTTCACAGGGAATAGAGCTAGCTTCCAGAATTTCCGAAATAATTGTAAGCTTTATTTGTCCCTGAAGTCTCGTTCAGCTGGAGACCCTGCTCAGCAGGTTAGGATTGTGATTTCCTTGCTCAGGGGTGACCCTCAAGATTGGGCCTTCTCATTGCCAGCAGGGGATCCTGCGTTACGCGATGTGGATGCGTTTTTTCTGGCCTTGGGCTTGCTTTATGAGGAACCTCATTTGGAACTTCAGGCAGAAAAAACTTTGATGGCACTATCTCAGGGGCAAGACGAAGCTGAAGTTTTCTGCCAAAAATTCCGTAAATGGTCTGTGCTTACTCAGTGGAATGAGTGCGCCTTGGCGGCAACTTTCAGAGAAGGTCTCTCTGATGCCGTTAAGGATGTTATGGTGGGGTTCCCTGTGCCTGCAGGTCTGAATGAGTCCATGACAATGGCTATTCAGATTGATAGGCGTCTGCGGGAGCGCAAACCGGTGCACCATCTGGCGGTGTCTATGGAAAAGACGCCAGAAAGTATGCAGTGTGATAGAATTCTGTCCAGGAGCGAGCGACAGAATTTTAGACGGAAGAATGGATTGTGTTTCTATTGTGGGGATTCTACTCATGTTATATCAGCATGCTCTAGGCGTACAAAGAAGCTTGATAAGTCTGTTTCCATTGGCACCATTCAGTCTAAGTTTATTTTGTCTGTAACCCTGATTTGCTCTTTGTCATCCATTGCCACGGACGCCTATGTTGACTCTGGCGCCGCTCTGAGTCTTATGGATTGGTCCTTTGCCAATCGTTGTGGTTTTGATTTAGAGCCTTTGGAGACTCTTATTCCTCTGAAGGGGATTGACTCCACCCCATTGGCTAATAATAAACCACAATACTGGACACAAGTAACCATGCGTATCAATCCGGATCACCAGGAGATTATTCGTTTCCTGGTGCTGTATAATTTACATGACGATTTGGTACTGGGATTGCCATGGTTGCAGTCTCACAACCCAGTCTTGGACTGGAGAGCAATGTCTGTGTTGAGCTGGGGATGTAAGGGTATTCATGGGGACTTACCTTTGGTTTCTATTTCGTCGTCCATTCCCTCTGAAGTCCCTGAGTTCCTCTCTGATTATCAAGACGTCTTTGACGAACCCAAGCTTGGGTCGTTACCTCCGCACCGTGAGTGCGATTGTGCCATAGATTTGATACCGGGTTGTAAATATCCAAAGGGTCGTTTGTTTAATTTGTCTGTGCCGGAACATGCTGCTATGCGGGAATATATAAAGGAGTCTTTGGAAAAGGGACATATTCGTCCATCTTCTTCTCCCTTGGGAGCTGGGTTTTTCTTTGTCTCAAAAAAAGACGGCTCTTTGAGACCATGTATTGATTATCGGCTTCTGAATAAGATCACTGTTAAGTATCAATACCCATTGCCATTGCTTACTGATTTGTTTGCTCGTATAGAGGGTGCTAAGTGGTTCTCTAAAATTGATCTTCGTGGGGCGTATAATTTGGTGCGGATCAGGCAGGGGGATGAGTGGAAGACCGCATTTAATACGCCCGAGGGCCACTTTGAGTATTTGGTCATGCCTTTTGGTCTTTCTAATGCCCCTTCAGTTTTCCAGTCTTTTATGCATGATATTTTCCGCGATTTTCTGGATAAATTTATGATAATATATCTGGATGATATTCTGATTTTTTCTGATGACTGGGACTCTCATGTCCAGCAGGTCAGGAGAGTTTTTCAGGTTCTGCGGTCTAATTCTTTATGTGTGAAGGGGTCTAAGTGCGTTTTTGGGGTCCAGAAAATTTCCTTTTTGGGGTATATTTTTTCTCCCTCTTCCATTGAGATGGATCCCGTCAAGGTGCAAGCTATTTGTGACTGGACTCAGCCCTCCTCTCTTAAGGGTCTTCAGAGATTTTTGGGCTTTGCCAACTTTTACCGCCGATTTATTGCTGGTTTTTCGGATGTCGTTAAACCACTGACTGATTTGACCAGACAAGGCGCTGATGTTGCTAATTGGTCCCCTCATGCTGTAGAGGCCTTTCAGGAGCTTAAGCGCCGTTTTGCCTCTGCCCCTGTGTTGCGTCAGCCTGATGTGAATCTGCCTTTTCAGGTTGAGGTTGACGCTTCGGAGATCGGTGCTGGGGCAGTGTTGTCGCAGAAAGGTTCCGACTGCTCCGTCATTAGGCCTTGTGCCTTCTTTTCTCGCAAATTTTCGCCCGCAGAGCGGAATTATGATGTTGGGAATCGGGAGCTTTTGGCCATGAAGTGGGCGTTTGAGGAGTGGCGCCATTGGCTCGAGGGGGCTAGGCATCAGGTGGTGGTATTGACTGACCACAAAAATTTGATTTATCTTGAGACTGCCAGACGCCTGAATCCTAGACAGGCGCGCTGGTCTTTATTTTTTTCTCGCTTTAATTTTGTGGTGTCATACCTACCGGGTTCTAAGAATGTTAAGGCAGATGCCCTTTCTAGGAGTTTTGACCCGGACTCTCCTGGTAATTCTGAACCCACAGGTATCCTTAGGGAGGGAGTAATTTTGTCGGCCGTTTCTCCTGATCTGCGGCGGTCCTTGCAAGAGTTTCAGGCGGATAGACCGGATCGTTGTCCGCCTGATAGACTGTTTGTTCCGGATGATTGGACCAGCAGAGTCATCTCTGAGGTACATTCTTCTGCATTGGCAGGTCATCCCGGAATTTTTGGTACCAGGGATTTGGTGGCAAGATCCTTCTGGTGGCCTTCCCTGTCACGAGATGTGCGAGTCTTTGTGCAGTCATGTGACGTTTGTGCTCGGGCCAAGTCTTGTAGTTCTCGGGCTAGCGGACTGCTGTTGCCCTTGCCTATTCCTAAGAGGCCTTGGACACACATCTCGATGGATTTTATTTCAGATCTGCCTGTTTCCCAGAAGATGTCTGTCATCTGGGTGGTCTGTGACCGTTTCTCTAAAATGGTCCATTTGGTTCCTCTGCCCAAGTTGCCTTCTTCTTCTGAGTTGGTTCCTCTGTTTTTTCAGAATGTTGTCCGATTGCACGGTATTCCTGAGAATATTGTTTCTGACAGAGGTACCCAATTTGTGTCTAGATTTTGGCGGGCATTCTGTGCTAGGATGGGCATAGATTTGTCTTTTTCATCTGCTTTTCACCCTCAGACTAATGGCCAGACCGAGCGGACTAATCAGACCCTTGAGACATATCTGAGGTGTTTTGTCTCTGCTGACCAGGATGATTGGGTTGCTTTTTTGCCATTGGCAGAGTTCGCCCTCAATAATCGGGCCAGCTCTTCCACCTTGGTGTCCCCGTTTTTCTGTAATTCGGGGTTTCACCCTCGATTTTCCTCCGGTCAGGTGGAATCCTCGGATTGTCCTGGAGTGGATGCGGTGGTGGAGAGATTGCATCACATCTGGGGGCAGGTTATGGACAATTTGAAGTTGTCCCAGGAGAAGACTCAGCGTTTTGCCAACCGTCATCGTCGTGTTGGTTCTCGGCTTTGTGTTGGAGATTTAGTGTGGTTGTCTTCTCGTTTTGTCCCTATGAGGGTCTCTTCTCTTAAGTTTAAACCTCGGTTCATCGGCCCTTATAGAATATTGGAGATTCTTAATCCTGTTTCTTTCCGTTTGGACCTCCCTGCGTCCTTTTCCATTCATAACGTTTTTCATCGGTCGTTATTGCGCAGGTATGAGGTACCTGTTGTACCTTCAGTTGAGCCTCCTGCTCCGGTGTTGGTTGAGGGTGAGTTGGAGTACGTTGTGGAGAAAATTTTGGACTCTCGTGTTTCCAGACGGAAACTCCAGTATCTGGTCAACTGGAAGGGTTACGGCCAGGAGGATAATTCTTGGGTCAATGCATCTGATGTTCATGCTTCTGATCTTGTTCGTGCCTTCCATAGGGCTCATCCTGGTCGCCCTGGTGGATCTGGTGAGGGTTCGGTGCCCCCTCCTTGAGGGGGGGGTACTGTTGTGAATTTGGATTCTGGGCTCCCCCGGTGGCCGCTTGTGGAATTGGACTTGTCATCCTCTTTCCTGTTTCACCTGGTTCCATCAGTAGTGGGTGTCGCTATTTAAGCTCATTTCTCTGGTGGTTTCTTGCCGGTCAACAATGTTATCTGATGCCTCTCAGTGCTTGTTCCTGCTTCTAGACTACTACTAGATAAGTTGGACTTTTGTCCATGTTTTGTTTTGCCTATTTGTTCCAGTTCACAGCTGAAGTTTTGTTACTGTGTCTGGAAAGCTCTCGTTGATCAGGGATTGCTACTCTGGCGTTATGAGTTAATGCCAGAGTTTAAGGTAATCTCTGGATGGTGTTTTGTTAGTGTTTTTCTGCTGACCATGAAAGTATACTATCTGTCTTCTGCTATCTAGTAAGCGGACCTCAAATTTGCTAAGACTATTTTCCTGCTGCGTTTGTTGTTTCATCTGAACTCACCGTCATTATATGTGGGGGGCTACTGTCTTCTTTGGAATATTTCTCTAGAGGTGAGCCAGGTCTTATATTTCCCTCTGCTAGCTATTTAGGTCTTAGGCCAGAGCTGGGCATCTAGCGATAAATAGGAAATGCTACCTGGCTATTTCTAGTTGCGCGGCAGGCTTAGTTCATGGTCAGTATAGTTCCATCTTCCGAGAGCTTGTCCCTCTATAGGCTTGCTATGATCTCTGCCTGCAGAGATCATGACAGGAGAGGGAACAGTAATCAGCCTAAATAGGGTAGATATACACTCACCCAGTGAAGCTGTCTGTGAAGGTACCGGCTGATGAGGAGGAGACTGAGGCACAGGTTGAGGAATAGCACGATCCGACTTGCTCTTCCTAGAAGATCCGCTCTGCTTAGAGCGGCTGGTGCTGGCATGGCTGCGTGGAGTGGATGCGGTGGCTTCTAAGGAAGACATCACAGCGTCCTGCGCAGAATCCATAGTGGACGCCGGAGCGACATCGCCGGCGTCCTTTCATATGGGGGCCGCCATCTTCTTCCGGTTGTACCCGGAAGCGCTAGTCACTTCCAGGTCGCGGCCATATTGTATGCGCCTGCGCTGCCGCCGGTGTCAGCGCAGGCGCTGTCCTCCTCCTCCATCACCCCGGAAGTTTACCTGTACTTCCGGGGGAATACACTGGGGCTCCATGCTGTGTATGCGTCCGCCGAGGACGGCGCGACGCTGGCCGCACTACAGCGCTGCTCCCGCAGACGAATCCGGCTGGTATCCCGTGAGCCAGCAACCACCCGTCCTGGCCTCACGGCGTCTGCCAGCAGAGGGGGGAAACTGAGCCAGGACCCCCGATGCTGCTTCCAGCCCTGGAGCCCTTGCCGTCCTCTAAGGTAAACCGCGCAAGCGGCATCCAGGCTGGGTATCCTCTTCTCTCCATGGATTCCCGTAGGAACAGGAAACCAAACTGTGGGAGCGAGGGGGACCGCCCCTTTTATCTCTCCATAGGGTTTCCTGTTCCTAGGGGCGGATCCCCTCTCTCAGTGGGTGCTGTCGTGGCGAAGAGAAAAAACACATTTTTTACTAAAGTCCCTGTGCTTTAGCTGCAAAAATTGTATTGTGGTGCTTAAAGGCAACCTGTCACCCCCAAAATCGAGGGTGAGCTAAGCCCACCAGCATGAGGGGCTTATCTACAGCATTCTGTAATGCATTCTGTAATGCTGTAGATAAGCCCCCGATGTATCCTAAAAAATGAGAAAAAGAGGTTATATTATACTCACCCAGGGACAGTCCCGGTCCTGTTTGATGGGCATCGCAGTCCGGAGCCTCCTATCTTCATCAGATGACGTCCTCTTCGTGTCTTCACGCTGCGGCTCCAGCACAAAGTACTGCAGTGTGCAGGCCTCTCTGACCTTTCCCGGCGCCTGCGCACCGCAGCGTGAAGACAAGAAGAGGAAGTCATCCTATCAAGATGGGAGGCCCAGGACCGGACCGTGACTTGGATCGGACCGCCCACGTGAGTATAATATAACCTCTTTTTCTCATCTTTTAGGATACATTGGAGGCTTAACTACAGCATTACAGAATGCATTACAGAATGCTGTAGATAAGCCCCTGACGCTGGTGGGCTTAGCTTACCATCGATTTTGGGGCAGGGGGAGACAGAGGGAGAGCGGGGGGAGACAGAGGGAGACAATTTAGTAATTATACTCATCTATCTGACATTATCAGACGCCCACAGTGTCATCCCTTTGGGTCCTCACATGGATTGTGGGGGCACCGCCATTCCACTTGGTGAAGAGAAGTCCAGTGATGAAATGACATCTGCAGGGAGGTCACTGCTCTGGGGGGCACCGGATGGGGAAAAGTCACAATACCTAGAATAAAACAGAAAAAAAAAAATCATGCAGAAAACTGGATACAAGTAGTGGCTGACACCAGTGGCCACCGGGCTAATACTGACCAGCACAGCGTGCGAGGGGAGAATAAAGCCAGGGATCTGGAGACATTGTTGTAAAGCTGTTTCGCTCCCAGAGGTCATAGGTCAGTCATCAACCTGACAGCATGTGCCCCCAATAATAATAATAATAACAGGACCGACTCCTCACCATCAGGCAGAGATTCTCATGCTAAGTAATATCAATCCCTCAGATCTCCATCATCATTCATCCCCTCCCCTGTTCGCCCCCACACACGTAGCTCTATACTTCCCTGCACCCCCCACCGCAAGTGACATCACACACACTGACCTGCACAGCACACAGACCCATGCGAGTAACATCAGCCCCATTCTGCAGGTAGATCCCCCACGCATGCAACATGCCCCCCTTCCCAACAGACACCCAGCTCCGCTAGCAAGGAACATGACCCCCTTCCCACTGAGACCCCTAGCATGCAGTCACCCTTCCCCAGGCAGGCCCCTCCAGAACGCAGTCCCATGCAAACAACATCTCCCCCTTCTCCCCAGGCAGATCCCCCCCCAGCATGCACATGCAGCCCCATGCAAGCATCAGCACCCCATTCTCCCCAGGCAGCCCCATGCAAGCATCACCACCCCATTCTCCCCAGGCAGCCCCATGCAAGCAACACCACCCCATTCTCCCCAGGCAGACCCCCCCACCAGCATACACATGCAGCCCCATGCAGGCATCAGCACCCCATTCTCCCCAGGCAGCCCCATGCAGGCATCAGCACCCCATTCTCCCCAGGCAGCCCCATGCAAGCATCAGCACCCCATTCTCCCCAGGCAGCCCCATGCAAGCAACACCACCCCATTCTCCCCAGGCAGCCCCATGCAAGCAACACCACCCCATTCTCCCCAGGCAGCCCCATGCAAGCAACACCACCCCATTCTCCCCAGGCAGCCCCATGCAAGCAACACCACCCCATTCTCCCCAGGCAGCCCCATGCAAGCAACACCACCCCATTCTCCCCAGGCAGACCCCCCCACCAGCATACACATGCAGCCCCATGCAAGCATCAGCACCCCATTCTCCCCAGGCAGCCCCATGCAAGCATCAGCACCCCATTCTCCCCAGGCAGCCCCATGCAAGCAACACCACCCCATTCTCCCCAGGCAGCCCCATGCAAGCAACACCACCCCATTCTCCCCAGGCAGCCCCATGCAAGCAACACCACCCCATTCTCCCCAGGCAGCCCCATGCAAGCAACACCACCCCATTCTCCCCAGGCAGCCCCATGCAAGCAACACCACCCCATTCTCCCCAGGCAGCCCCATGCAAGCAACACCACCCCATTCTCCCCAGGCAGCCCCATGCAAGCAACACCACCCCATTCTCCCCAGGCAGCCCCATGCAAGCAACATCACCCCATTCTCCCCAGGCAGCCCCATGCAAGCAACATCACCCCATTCTCCCCAGGCAGACTCCCACTTACCTGATCTATGACTTTGGAGAATGACCCCAAATCTTACGATGCTGAAGTTGGTTTCTTATTCGTTCAGTTTCTTATTCGGGCTGAAGTTGGTTTCTTATTCAGCAGTTTCTTATTCGGCTATTTTTTATTTTCTGTTTTTTTCAGGTTTTTGTATAAAAATAAACCATTCTGAGTATATAATATTATGCGGTCATGTGTCCTTTTGTGAATACACTTAAAAACAGATACAAAATTTAGAAGGCTGGCACAAAAATGGGCATCAAAGTGGGCACTGAGGTATGGTATTAAAGGTGTTAAATGGCTTTGTGCCACTGATCTGACACCTGACTTGCATACCTTGTGATGCCACACATCAAGTTCCTGTCACTCCAGCCTGGCACAAATGGGTTCTGGGCATCAGAACTGGCATCAAAGTGGGCAGAGAACCAATTTTCACACATGCGAATAAGTAACAGCTATTTTAAAGGGGTTAAATGCCTTTGTGCCACTTATTAAACACCTGATTTACATACCTACTGATGCCCCACATGAAATCCATGTCACTCCAGCCTGGCACAAATGTGTTCTGGGCATCAAAACTGGCATCAAATGGGGCAAATCGCCCATTTTCACAGATTTGAATAAGTAACAGCTATTTTTAAGGGGTTAAATAGCTTTGTGCCACTGATCTAACACCTGATTTACATACCTACTGATGCCCCACATGAAATCCATGTCACACCAGCCTGGCACAAATGGGTTCTGGGCATCAGAACTGGCATCAAAGTGGGCAAATTGCACATTTTCACAGATTTGAATAAGTAACAGCTATTTTTAAGGGGTTAAATGCCTTTGTGACACTAATCTAACACCTGATTTACATACCTACTGATGCCCCACATGAAATCCATGTCACTCCAGCCTGGCACAAATGGGTTCTGGGCATCAAAACTGGCATCAAAGTGGACAAATCACCCATTTTCACGTATTTGAATAAGTAACAGCTATTTTTAAGGGGTTAAATGCCTTTGTGCCACTGATCTAACACCTGATTAACATACCTAATGATGCCCTACATGAAATGCATGTCAATACAGCCTGGCACAAATGGGTTCTGGGCATCAGAACTGGCATCAAAGGGGGCAAATTGCACATTTTCACAGATTTGAATAAGTAACAGCTATTTTTAAGGGGTTAAATGCCTTTGTGCCACTGATTTAACACCTGATTTACATATTTACTGATGCCCCACATGAAATCCATGTCACTCCAGCCTGGCACAAATGGGTTCTGGGCATCAAAACTGGCATCAAAGTGGGCAAATCGCCCATTTTCACAGATTTGAATAAGTAACAGCTATTTTTAAGGGGTTAAATGCCTTTGTGCAACTAATCTAACACCTGATTTACATACCTACTGATGCCCCACATGAAATCCATGTCACTCCAGCCTGGCACAAATGGGTTCTGGGCATCAGAACTGGCATCAAAATGGTCAAATCGCCCATTTTCACGTATTTGAATAAGTAACAGCTATTTTTAAGGGGTTAAATGCCTTTGTGCCACTAATCTAACACCTGATTTACATACCTACTGATGCCCCACATGAAATCCATGTCACTCCAGCCTGGCACAAATGGGTTCTGGGCATCAAAACTGGCATCAAAGTGGACAAATCACCCATTTTCACGTATTTGAATAAGTAACAGCTATTTTTAAGGGGTTAAATGCCTTTGTGCCACTGATCTAACACCTGATTAACATACCTAATGATGCCCTACATGAAATGCATGTCAATACAGCCTGGCACAAATGGGTTCTGGGCATCAGAACTGGCATCAAAAGGGGGCAAATTGCACATTTTCACAGATTTGAATAAGTAACAGCTATTTTTAAGGGGTTAAATGCCTTTGTGCCACTAATCTAACACCTGATTTACATACCTACTGATGCCCCACATGAAATCCATGTCACTCCAGCCTGGCACAAATGGGTTCTGGGCATCAGAACTGGCATCAAAATGGTCAAATCGCCCATTTTCACAGATTTGAATAAGTAACAGCTATTTTTGAGGGGTTAAATGCCTTTGTGCCACTGATCTAACACCTGATTTACATACATACTGATGCCCCTCATGAAATGCATGTCAATCCAGCCTGGCACAAATGGGTTCTGGGCATCAGAACTGGCATCAAAGGGGGCAAATTGCACATTTTCACAGATTTGAATAAGTAACAGCTATTTTTAAGGGGTTAAATGCCTTTGTGCCACTAATCTAACACCTGATTTACATACCTAGTCATGCCCCACATCAAAGTCAAATCACTTCAGCCTGGCACAAATGGGTTCTGGGCATCAAAACTGGCATCAAAGGGGGCAAATTGCACATTTTCACAGATTTGAATAAGTAACAGCTATTTTTAAGGGGTTAAATGCCTTTGTGCCACTGATTTAACACCTGATTTACATATTTACTGATGCCCCACATGAAATCCATGTCACTCCAGCCTGGCACAAATGGGTTCTGGGCATCAAAACTGGCATCAAAGTGGGCAAATCGCCCATTTTCACAGATTTGAATAAGTTACAGCTATTTTTAAGGGGTTAAATGCCTTTGTGCCACTGATTTAACACCTGATTTACATACCTACTGATGCCCTACATGAAATGCATGTCACTCCAGCCTGGCACAAATGGGTTCTGGGCAACAGAACTGCATCAAAGTGGGCAAATTGCACATTTTCACAGATTTGAATAAGTAACAGCTATTTTTAAGGGGTTAAATGCCTTTGTGCCACTAATCTAACACCTGATTTACATACCTACTGATGCCCCACATGAAATCCATGTCACTCCAGCCTGGCACAAATGGGTTCTGGGCATCAGAACTGGCATCAAAATGGTCAAATCGCCCATTTTCACGTATTTGAATAAGTAACAGCTATTTTTAAGGGGTTAAATGCCTTTGTGCCACTAATCTAACACCTGATTTACATACCTAGTGATGCCCCACATCAAAGTCAAATCACTTCAGCCTGGCACAAATGGGTTCTGGGCATCAAAACTGGCATCAAAGTGGGCAAACAGCCCATTTTCACATATTTGAATAAGTAAGTGATTTTTTAAGAGGTTAAATGCCTTTGGGCCACTGATCTGACACCATTATTACATGCATTTTGATGCCCTGCATGAAATTCATGTCACCTTAGCTTTTCCCAAATGGGTTCTGGCCGTGAGAATTGGCATCAAAGTTGGCATTGATTTTAATGATTTGAATAAGTAACTGAATTTTAAGGGGTTAAATGACCTTGGCCACTGATCTCACACCACTATTACATACACAGGCTGGAGACACACTAGCGATTTACACACTAGGAAAGTCTGACGAGTGCAATGCAAGTGTCATGTGAGTGTCAGGCGGTTTTTGTGCGAGTACAATCTGACTTTTCACACCTAACACCCGATCTACATCCGACTGCAGTGCGATTTTAACATGAGATTTTACATACAGAAATGTTATTAATCATTTACACATAGTTTTAAAACGTAATATTCTTCAAAATGTATATATATATTCTAGATAGATAGATAGATTAAAAGCCGGCAAATGATCAGCCACGTACATTTTAATCAGAGTGACAGGTTAGATTACGATAGAATAGAGATATACACATAGAATAAATGTGTGGTGTGTGTGTGTGTATACATATATACAGTATATATATACAGTGGTGTTCAAAAGTCCTGCATAGGCATAGGATAAATTGATTTTTCAAGTTTTAAACGTTTTCTGTCGAATATCTTCAATGCTAATATGACATATTATATATGGTTTTGTTCAGAATACAATTTTGCATTCTCTCCCTGTAATATTTTTAGCTTTTGAAGCAGTTTTGCCTGATATTATTGCAACAATATGGGAATTGAAAGCACAACTAAATATTGTACAGCTTCAGATCCAAAATTAGCCAATCACAGATGAGGTTCTTGTGACCAATCAAAACCTGGATATGGCAGCCAATCACATTACATCCCATCTGCTGCTTTGTTTGTTTGTTTTATCTGTTGGTCTATCTAGCTGAATCATACTGTAGAGTTTTATGATGGGAGCCTTCAGATTTTTGTCAGCGGAGGATCGTGTGCGAGTTGTGGTGCTACATGAAGAGGGTTATACTGGCCCCCAGATCGCAAGGAAGGTTGGCTGTAATCAGAGTACAGTCATAAGAATTTTGCAGAAACATAAGCAGCTTGGAATTACCCAGGACAGGCCCAGATCTGGTCGGCCCAGAAAGTCAACTAAAAGGGAGGATAGAGTACTCATAAGAACATCCCTTGCCAATCGAAAACTCACCTCTCCTCAGCTTCTGCGAGAATGGCAAGAAAAGTGCAATATTGAGGTAGCAACATCAACTGTTAGGAAGAGATGTTTGGAAGCAGGATTGAGAGGGTGCAAGGCCTGAAAGAAGCCATTGATGACATCCATACAAAGACAAAGGCGAAAACTGTGGGCATTGAAATATTTAAAATGGAGGAAGGAGGAGTGGGAAAAAGTGCTATTTAGTGATGAAAGCACTTTTTGCATTTTAGGAAATGATGGCAAGTCTTATGTGAGAAGGTTCCCACATGAAGAGTAAAAGCCAGAGTGTTTGAGCTTCTCTGTGAAACATCCGATGAAAGTAATGGTCTGGGGCTGTATGGCAGCCAATGGTGTTGGAAGGCTTCATATTGTGGAGGGTATGGTTAATGCAAAAAAATACATAGACATCCTTAATAAGAAAATGCTTCCTTCTGCTCAACACCTCTTTTCAGGGGATTACATCTTCCAGGATGATAATGCTCCTTGTCACAGAGCTAAGACAGTAACGGAAAGGAAAAAAAAGAACAAGGTGGCTACTATTGACTGGCCAGCTCAGTCCCCGGACCTCAATCCAATTGAAAATTTGTGGCACAAGGTATCATTAGAGATATCTAGAAAACAGCCAAGGACCAAGAGTGAGTTGATTGAGGCTCTGATACAGGCCTGGAACCACATCATCACTCGTGAACATCTGCAGAAGCTTGTTCACTCAATGCCACAGAGATGCAAGCTGGTGCTCAAGAGCAAAGGCTGGCCAATAAAGTATTAGAAGCTAAAGATGCACTCTAAAGGCCCTTTTCAGGACTCTGAATTAAATAAAAAATAATAAATCTTAAAAAGTTAAATTTAAGTCTGTGTGAACTTGCATTGGAAGTTAATGAACTTAGAAACCTGTTCACCATTCTACACACTGTACTGGTGTAGGTATGGTTATGCTGTAAAAAAAATTATCTAAAATGCGCATACCATAACTATTTATACACTTGGGACATTCAAAAATGAGTATGGCATACGATGAGGGATTACAAAAACATATATGTCCCACCAGTTTCACTGTAGAGATGCAGAAGTATGAAACATATAGTTTTCTTCACGCCTATGCAGGACTTTTGAACACCATTGTATATATATATATATATATATATATATATATATATATATATATATATTATAACGCTGATAGCGTCACTCTGTCCAAAGCCTTTATAGACTGCGCAAGCGCGACGCGTCTGCACAGTCTGGATCCCACAGTGTGACACATCCGGGGAGGAGGATTGTGGCCCAGGAGATCGCGGTATGAGTAAGCACTGAACGCATACCGCTATCTCCAACGGAGAAGCAGAGACGCACCAGGAGGGTGAGTATGAAGGGGGAGGGTGAGCCATGCTATATTCACCTGTCCCCGTTCCACCGCCGGGTCTTCCGCATCCTCTGGCTGTGACGTTCAGGTCATAGGGCGCGATGACGTGGTCAGTGCGCGCCCCCTGCCTCAACAGTCACAGCCAGAGGACACGGATGACAGAGTGGCGCGCGGCGGTGGAACAGGGACAGGTGAATATCGCAAGTGCCGGGTGTGACGGGGCATGCGACAGAGCAGGAAGAGACACCACGCCAGTAATCAATCCAATAAAATTTATCGGAACAGGGAACTGGGACAACACAAATCAAAGTAATTCTGCAGCGTCCGTAATTAGTCTACAATGAGTCCACACAAAGGGAGCAGATCCGGGGGCGCCACCTGGCAATCTGAAGCCAGGGAAAAGAAAAATAATCCTGGGATGGGTTTACTGGATCCAGCAGATGAGGGACACAACACCATTCCACGTGGCAGCTTTTAATCCTCCACACACGGGCACCAGGATCTTGCCTCCGCATACGATCCCAGCCCTTCGCAAGTCACCACACAATTGAATCAGCCAACACATGAGTCTATTGTTCTGTGTCCTGGGATCCATCCCTCCATGAGGGAAAGCTCCCCCTTCTGGTTGTTGACTCAAGCCTGATTACATAGCAGTCCAGGGACACAGGCCGGGGGAGGGACACGCTGTTACACCGGGGGCCTTAGCCAGCGGCGACTCCAGCACCTGACCCCCATAGTGCGCTGGTGTTCCCGCCTGCTTAGGCACTCGGCGCCCAGCGACGAGAGGTGAGTCTGTCATTTTTTTTTTTTAAATCGCAGCATCAGCATACGGGGCATATTATGCTATGGAGCATCTTATGGGGGCCATCAACGATGGGAGCAGCACATGACAGAATGGGGGCGCAGAATGGGTGCAGCACATTACAGAATGGGGCGCAGGTTGGGAGCAGCACATGACAGAATGGGGGCACAGGATGGGAACAGCACATGACAGAATGGGGGCGCAGAATGGTTGCAGCACATGACAGAATGGGGGCGCAGGATGGGAGCAGCACATTACAGAATGGGGGCGCAGAATGGGAGCAGCACATGACAGGATGCGGCGCAGGATGAAAGCAGCACATGACAGGATGGGGGCGCAGGATGGGAGCAGCACATGACAGGATGAGGGCACAGGAAAAGAGTAGCACATGACAAGATGGAGGCGCACAAAACAGGATGAGGGCGCAGGATGGGGCTGCACATGACAGGAAGGGGGCGCAGGATGGGAGCAGCGTATGACAGGATGGGGGTGCAAGATGGTAGCAGCACATGACAAGATTAGGGGGCAGGATGGAAGAGGCGCATACCAGGATGGAGACCATATACCAATATAAATGCTCGCCACCCGGGCGTAGAACAGGTTCAATAGCTAGTGGGTGTGTGTATATATATATATATATATATATCTAACGCCAAGAAGACCAAAAACGAACGGCACTGTCTGTGAAACGAGGTTATCCAAAAATTTTGGGTTCAGGTATTAATGAATAATAGTCCTAGCATCAGCCATGCATCAAGATCATAGGTGCTCTTCTGAAAATACACGAAAATCCATGACCATATGCAAGAAGAAAGAGAAGGCACTCACCGATCTAAAATTCCCAACTTTATTTCATCTTCATGTTAAAAAAATACTGACCCGTGGAAGCGCAAGCACAAACGGCCATCGTCTATCCCTGCTCACAAGAACTCCGCTCCTCACTCCCCCGGCCATGGAATTTTTTTAACATTAAGATGAAATAAAGTTGGGAAATTTAGATCGGTGAGTGCCTTCTCTTTTTTCTTGCATATGGTTTTATATATATATATATATATATATATATATATATATATATATATACACTGTATATATATAGTCTTTATATTGCAGAGAGAGATACATAGAAGAATAGCCGGTAATTCATTTGTCAGCCTCTCTAAAATCACTGCTGGAGCCGACAGGATAGAAGACATGGTTTACATACACTAAGTAGATGCAGAATAGTTAGATATGTACTGTATATGTCAGTGATCAATACAATTAGTATAGTGTGTGTGCAAATTAGAGGACATGTATGTAATTAATAAAAGATTATTTTGGGGGGAAAAAATGTTGCGGGCTCCCGCATAATTTTCCAATCCAGAGAGGGAAAGCCAGCGACTGGAGGCCAATGTTTATAGCCTAAGAAGGGGTTAATACCCATGGATCTCCCCAGGCTATGAATATGAGCCCACAGCTGTATTTTTAGTGTTTACTGGCTATTAAAATAGGGTGGCCCCCCAAAAATGACATGGGGTACCCTTATAATTAAATTCCAGAAAAAGCTATGCAGACAGCTGCGGGCTGATATTCATAGCCTAGGAAGGGGCCATGGATATTGACCCCTCATGGCTACAAACACTAGCTCTCAGCCTCCCCAGAAATGTCGCATTTTTAAGATTCACCAATTTCAGCACTTAGCCTCTCTCTTCCCGCTGCCCTGTATCGGTGGTATATGGGGTAATAGTTTGGGGGTTGATGTGACCTTTATATTGTAAGGTCACATCAAGCCCGGCTTAGTAATGGAGAAGTGTCAAGAAGACACCTATCCATTGCTAATCCTATAGTTGTTACAGGTTCAATAAAGACGCAGCCAGGATAAAGTATTTTAATGAAATAAAACACTAAACACAGTTTTTCATCCTTATTATGCAGCTAATACATACAACGCCCTTGTTCTCCTGTTATTAAAAAAAACCAAAACCAAAAACCCAACAATATACCATACCTGTCAGTCGTTCTGTCCCACGCAGTAATCAATATCTGGGGAAAATACAGTTTGCAACTAGGAGCGGTGCTGAAATGCAACCGCCATGGCTGCAAACTACTGGGGAATGAGGAGATGCTGCCAGTGCAGCTACAGAGACTAGTGCTGATGTCACATAGTCTGCCCTCCCTTCCGGCTTGAACTGCAATGAACTCTGCAGCGTGGGAAAATGAACTGGCATTTTCCCACGCTCCAGAGTTCAGCGCGGGTCAGGCAAGCAGGGAGGGTAGACTCAGTGACTTCACCGCTAGTCACTGAGGCTGCGCTGGCAGCATCTCCTCATTCCCCAGTAGTTTGCAGCTGGGCTGGTAGCATCTTAGCACAGTCCTGGTTGCAAACTGTATTTTCACCAGATATGGATTACTGCGTGGGACAGAACAACGGACAGGTATATTGTTGTTTTTTTTTTTTTATTCATTACAGGAGATCTATAGGATTAGTAATGGACAGCTGTCTTATTGACACCTCTCCATTACTAAGCCGGGCTTGATGTGACCTTACAATTCAAAGGTCACATCAACCACCCAACTATTACCCCATTGCCACCGCTACAGGGCAGTGGGAAGAGAGAGGCTAAGTGCCATAATTGCCATAAATCATGCAGCTGCGTCAACAAAAACTAAATCTCTGAGCAGTCACAAATACTCTGAGATTTCCCGAGCAACAAGTATATTCGCTCATCACTATTAACTACCTGCAAAAAACACTTGATGAACTTTCGATAGTAGTTTGCAAACCCCCAAGAAGCGTTGCAAATAGTGATGAGCGAGTATACTCGTTGCTCGGGCTTTCCCGAGCACGCTCGGGTGGTCTCCCGAGTATTTGTGACTGCTCAGAGATTTAGTTTTTGTTGATGCAGCTGCATAATGTATGGCTGCTAGCCAGCCTGAGTACATGTGGGGGTTGCCTGTTTGCCAGGGAATCCCCACATGTAATCAAGCTGTCTAGTAGCTGTAAATCATGCAGCTGCGGCAAGGAAAACTAAATCTCTGATCAGACATAAATACTTGGAGACCACCCGAGTGTGCTCGGGAAAACCCAAGTAACGAGTATACTCACTCATCACTAGTTGCAAACCCTTCAAGTCACGGGGCTGAACCCAATCACTAATAGCCTGCACCTTCTTGGGATCCATGTGAAACCCCTCATTGGAAACAATCAAACCCAAAAATGATAACTCCTGTACAAAAAATTAACATTTCAAATTTTGAAAAAAGTAGTTTTTCCCTGAGTCTATGAAGGACAGTACGCGAATAGTGAAAATGGGTTTCACTGTCAGGGGAGTAAACCAAGATGTCGTCAAGGTAAATAATCGCAAAGTGACCGATCAGATCAGCAAACACAATATTAATAAAATTTTGAAAAATGGCCAGGGGTGTTTGTTAGCCCGAAGGACGTAAAAAGATTCTCAAAAAGAACTTCTCACGTGAGAAACGCCATCTTCCACTCGTGTCCCTCTCAAACACTTATCCAATTATAGGCTCCCCACAAATCCAACTTTGAAAATCATTTGGCCCCAGACAATTGGTTACACAAGTCAGGAATGAGAGGAAGTGGGTAAGTGTTTCTCACAGTGATTTTGTTGAGTTCCCGAAAGTCGAGGCAAGGACTCAAACCACCATCTTTTTTCTTTACAAAGAAAAAGCCAGCTGCCATAGGAGAAACATAAGGGCGGATATGCCCCTTACGAAGACTCTCGGCAATATACTCCTTCATGGCCAGCCGCTCAGGACAAGACAGATTAAATTGATGGCACAATTAAAAGATGGATGTGGCGGTAGAACCTCAGCCTCGCTTTCAGAGAACACGTCTTCAAAGACCTTCAGATACTCCGGAATAGCTTCCAGACCGACAGACAACACAGATACACACTTCAAGGACTTAGATAAGGACCATTGAACAATTTCCTCAGTAACCCAGTTAATAACAGGGTTTTGATGCTGTAACCAAGGCATTCCCGACACCAACCCACTATATTTGCCCACTTTGATGCTAATTCTGGTGCCCAGAACCCATTTGGGCTAGGCTGGAGGGACCTGGGTTTGATGCAGGGCATCGCTATTTGTGTATTTTAATTGTCAGATCAGTGGCCCAAAGCCATTTAACCCCTTAAAAACAGCAGGTCCCTATTAAAATCTGTTAAAATTGGCTGTTTGCCCAGTTTGATGACAGTTCTGATGCCCAGAACTAATTAGGGCCAGGCTGAAGAGACCTGGTTTTATTGTGGGGCTCCCTGTTCTATATGTATGCACTCTGGTATCAGTGGCACAAAGGAATTTAACCCCTTAAAAACACCACTTACTTATTCAAATCTGTGAAAATGGGCTGTTTGCCCACTTTGATGCCAGTTCTGGTGCCCAGAACCCATTTGGGCCAGGCGGGAGAGACCTGGGTTTGATGCAGGGCATCACTGTCTGTGTATTTTAAGTGTCGTATTAGTGGCCCAAAGGCATTTAACCCCTTAAAAACATCAGTTACTTATTCAAATCTGTGAAAATGGGCTGTTTGCCCACTTTGATGCCAGTTCTGATGCCCAGAACCCATTTGTGCCAGGATGCAGTGACATGTATTTCATGTGGGGTACCAGTAGGTATGTAAATCAGGTGTTAGATTAGTGGCACAAAGGCATTTAACCCCTTAAAAATAGCTGTTACTTATTCAAATCTGTGAAAATGGGCGATTTGACCACTTTGATGCCAGTTTTGATGCCCAGAACCCATTTGTGCCAGGCTGGAGTGACATGGATTTCATGTGGGGCATCATTAAATATGTAAATCAGGTGTTAAATCAGTGGCACAAAGGCATTTAACCCCTTAAAAATAGCTGTTACTTATTCAAATCTGTGAAAATGTGCAATTTGCCCACTTTGATGCCAGTTCTGATGCCCAGAACCCATTTGTGCCAGGCTGGAGTGACATGGATTTCATGTGGGGCATCAGTAGGTATGTAAATCAGGTGTTAAATCAGTGGCACAAAGGCATTTAACCCCTTAAAAATAGCTGTTACTTATTCAAATATGTGAAAATGTACGATTTGCCCACTTTGATGCCAGTTCTGATGCCCAGAACCCATTTGTGCCAGGCTGCAGTGACATGGATTTCATGTGGGGCATCAGTAGGTATGTAAATCAGGTGTTAGTTCAGTGGCACAAAACTATTTAACCCCTTAAAAATAGCTGTTACTTATTCAAATCTGTGAAAATGGGTGATTTGCCCACTTTGATGCCAGTTTTGATGCCCCGAACCGATTTGTGCCAGGCTGCAGTGACTTGGATTTCATGTGGGGCATCAGTAGTTATGTAAATCAGGTGTTAGATCAGTGGCACAAAGCTATTTAACCCCTTAAAAATAGCTGTTACTTATTCAAATCTGTGAAAATGGGCGATTTGCCCCCTTTGATGCCAGTTTTGATGCCCAGAACCCATTTGTGCCAGGCTGAAGTGATTTGACTTTGATGTGGGGCATCACTAGGTATGTAAATCAGGTGTTAGATTAGTGTCACAAAGGCATTTAACCTCTTAAAAATTGCTGTTACTTATTCAAATCTGTGAAAATGTACGATTTGCCCACTTTGATGCCAGTTCTGATGCCCAGAACCCATTTGTGCCAGGTTGCAGTGACATGGATTTCATGTGGGGCATCAGTAGGTATGTAAATCAGGTGTTAGATCAGTGGCACAAAGGCATTTAACCCCTCAAAAATAGCTGTTACTTATTCAAATCTGTGAAAATGGGCGATTTGACCATTTTGATGCCAGTTCTGATGCCCAGAACCCATTTGTGCCAGGCTGGAGTGACATGTATTTCATGTGGGGCATCAGTAGGTATGTAAATCAGGTGTTAAATCAGTGGCACAAAGGCATTTAACCCCTTAAAAATAGCTGTTACTTATTCAAATCTGTGAAAATGGGTGATTTGCCCACTTTGATGCCAGTTTTGATGCCCCGAACCGATTTGTGCCAGGCTGCAGTGACTTGGATTTCATGTGGGGCATCAGTAGTTATGTAAATCAGGTGTTAGATCAGTGGCACAAAGCTATTTAACCCCTTAAAAATAGCTGTTACTTATTCAAATCTGTGAAAATGGGCGATTTGCCCCCTTTGATGCCAGTTTTGATGCCCAGAACCCATTTGTGCCAGGCTGAAGTGATTTGACTTTGATGTGGGGCATCACTAGGTATGTAAATCAGGTGTTAGATTAGTGTCACAAAGGCATTTAACCTCTTAAAAATTGCTGTTACTTATTCAAATCTGTGAAAATGTACGATTTGCCCACTTTGATGCCAGTTCTGATGCCCAGAACCCATTTGTGCCAGGTTGCAGTGACATGGATTTCATGTGGGGCATCAGTAGGTATGTAAATCAGGTGTTAGATCAGTGGCACAAAGGCATTTAACCCCTCAAAAATAGCTGTTACTTATTCAAATCTGTGAAAATGAGCGATTTGCCCACTTTGATGCCAGTTTTGATGCCCAGAACCCATTTGTGCCAGGCTGGAGTGACATGTATTTCATGTGGGGCATCAGTAGGTATGTAAATCAGGTGTTAAATCAGTGGCACAAAGGCATTTAACCCCTTAAAAATAGCTGTTACTTATTCAAATCTGTGAAAATGGGTGATTTGCCCACTTTGATGCCAGTTTTGATGCCCCGAACCGATTTGTGCCAGGCTGCAGTGACTTGGATTTCATGTGGGGCATCAGTAGTTATGTAAATCAGGTGTTAGATCAGTGGCACAAAGCTATTTAACCCCTTAAAAATAGCTGTTACTTATTCAAATCTGTGAAAATGGGCGATTTGCCCCCTTTGATGCCAGTTTTGATGCCCAGAACCCATTTGTGCCAGGCTGAAGTGATTTGACTTTGATGTGGGGCATCACTAGGTATGTAAATCAAGTGTTAGATTAGTGGCACAAAGGCATTTAACCCCTTAAAAATTGCTGTTACTTATTCAAATCTGTGAAAATGTGCTATTTGCCCCCTTTGATGCCAGTTCTGATGCCCAGAACCCATTTGTGCCAGGCTGGATTGACTTGGATTTCATGTGGGGCATCAGTAGGTATGTAAATCAGGTGTTAGATTAGTGGCACAAAGGCATTTAACCCCTTAAAAATAGCTGTTACTTATTCAAATCAGTGAAAATGGGCGATTTGCCCCATTTGATGCCAGTTTTGATGCCCAGAACACATTTGTGCCAGGCTGGAGTGACATGGATTTCATGTGGGGCATCAATACGTATGTAAATCAGGTGTTTAATAAGTGGCACAAAGGCATTTAACCCCTTAAAAATAGCTGTTACTTATTCGCATGTGTGAAAATTGGTTCTCTGCCCACTTTGATGCCAGTTCTGATGCCCAGAACCCATTTGTGCCAGGCTGGATTGACAGGAACTTGATGTGTGGCATCACAAGGTATGCAAGTCAGGTGTCAGATCAGTGGCACAAAGCCATTTAACACCTTTAATACCATACCTCAGTGCCCACTTTGATGCCCATTTTTGTGCCAGCCTTCTAATATTTTTATCTGTTTTTAAGTGTATTCACAAGAGGGCACATGACCGCATAATATTATATACTTAGAATGGTTTATTTTTATTGAAAAACCTGAAAAAAACAGAAAATAAAAAATAGCCGAATAAGAAACTGCTGAATAAGAAACCAACTTCAGCATCGTCCAAATCTTGCACAAAAATCCTCGAAATCCCGCCATGACATCCACAGCTTCCTCGTGTCTGTTCTATGGAGGAAGAGGCGCCGCCCCTTCCGGTCACATGGGCAGAGGTCCTTTAGCCGACTTGGATTTAGCCTCTACCATACACTGAGGCCCCCCCGATCATGTGACCACTGACTCCTCCCCTTCCTGTGACCTCATCACAGGTCCTGTGCACAGAGCAGCCATACAGGTGGAGTGCGGCTCTGCGGGTGGAGGTCGGTGCTGGAGGCTCCATTATTCTCTGGTTGAGCCTAGAATGTATGGGCTCCTTCCAGGTATATATTCTTGAACATAGCAGACTTTATGGGCTGCTGCCTGGCCCTGACTGCTGCCTATACATGACACTAGAATGTATGTGCTCCTTCAAGGTATAAATTATTAATGCCAGCAGAATATATGGGCTCCTTCCAGGTCCTGACTGCAGCCCATACAGTCTAGCCGGCTCACTGGTGAAGACACTAGACTGTACGGGCTCCTGTCAGGTATATATTATTGTAGATATAGACTGTACGGGCTCCTGTCAGGTATATATTATTGTAGATATAGACTGTACGGGCTCCTGTCAGGTATATATTATTGTAGATATAGACTGTACGGACTCCTGTCAGGTATATATTATTGTAGATACAGACTGTACAGGCTCCTGTCAGGTATATATTATTGTAGATACAGACTGTACGGGCTCCTGTCAGGTATATATTACTGTAGATACAGACTGTACGGGCTCCTGTCAGGTATATATTACTGTAGATACAGACTGTACGGGCTCCTGTCAGGTATATATTATTGTAGATACAGACTGTACGAGCTCCTGTCAGGTATATATTATTGTAGATACAGACTGTACAGGCTCCTGTCAGGTATATATTATTGTAGATATAGACTGTACGGGCTCCTGTCAGGTATATATTATTGTAGATATAGACTGTACGGGCTCCTGTCAGGTATATATTATTGTAGATATAGACTGTACGGACTCCTGTCAGGTATATATTATTGTAGATATAGACTGTACGGCTCCTGTCAGGTATATATTATTGTAGATACAGACTGTACGGGCTCCTGTCAGGTATATATTATTGTAGATACAGACTGTACGGGCTCCTGCCAGGTATATATTATTGTAGATATAGACTGTACGGGCTCCTGTCAGGTATATATTATTGTAGATATAGACTGTACGGGCTCCTGTCAGGTATATATTATTGTAGATATAGACTGTATGGGCTCCTGTCAGGTATATATTATTGTAGATACAGACTGTACAGGCTCCTGTCAGGTATATATTACTGTAGATATAGACTGTACGGGCTCCTGTCAGGTATATATTATTGTAGATATAGACTGTACGGGCTCCTGTCAGGTATATATTATTGTAGATATAGACTGTACGGGCTCCTGTCAGGTATATATTATTGTAGATACAGACTGTACGAGCTCCTGTCAGGTATATATTATTGTAGATATAGACTGTACAGGCTCCTGTCAGGTATATATTATTGTAGATACAGACTGTACGGGCCCCTGTCAGGTATATATTATTGTAGATACAGACTGTATGGGCTCCTGACAGGTATATATTATTGTAGATATAGACTGTACGGGCTCCTGTCAGGTATATATTATTGGAGGTATAGACTGTATGGGCTCCTTCCAGGTATATATTATTGTAGATACAGACTGTACGGGCTCCTGTCAGGTATATATTATTGTAGATATAGACTGTACGGACTCCTGTCAGGTATATATTATTGTAGATACAGACTGTACGAGCTCCTGTCAGGTATATATTATTGTAGATATAGACTGTATGGGCTCCTGTCAGGTATATATTATTGGAGGTATAGACTGTATGGGCTCCTTCCAGGTATATATTATTGTAGATATAGACTGTACGGGCTCCTGTCAGGTATATATTATTGTAGATACAGACTGTACGAGCTCCTGTCAGGTATATATTATTGTAGATATAGACTGTATGGGCTCCTGTCAGGTATATATTATTGTAGATATAGACTGTACGGGCTCCTGTCAGGTATATATTATTGGAGGTATAGACTGTATGGGCTCCTGTCAGGTATATATTATTGTAGATATAGACTGTACGGGCTCCTGTCAGGTATATATTATTGTAGATATAGACTGTATGGACTCCTGTCAGGTATATATTATTGTAGATACAGACTGTACGAGCTCCTGTCAGGTATATATTATTGTAGATATAGACTGTATGGGCTCCTGTCAGGTATATATTATTGGAGGTATAGACTGTATGGGCTCCTTCCAGGTATATATTATTGTAGATATAGACTGTACGGGCTCCTGTCAGGTATATATTATTGTAGATATAGACTGTACGGGCTCCTGTCAGGTATATATTATTGTAGATACAGACTGTACGGGCTCCTGTCAGGTATATATTATTGTAGATATAGACTGTACGGGCTCCTGTCAGGTATATATTATTGTAGATATAGACTGTACGGGCTCCTGTCAGGTATATATTATTGTAGATATAGACTGTACGGGCTCCTGTCAGGTATATATTATTGTAGATATAGACTGTACGGGCTCCTGTCAGGTATATATTATTGTAGATATAGACTGTACGGGCTCCTGTCAGGTATATATTATTGTAGATATAGACTGTACGGGCTCCTGTCAGGTATATATTATTGTAGATACACACGGTACAGGCTCCTGTCAGGTATATATTATTGTAGATACAGACTGTACGGGCTCCTGTCAGGTATATATTATTGTAGATACAGACTGTATGGGCTCCTGTCAGGTATATATTATTGTAGATACAGACTGTACGGGCTCCTGTCAGGTATATATTATTGGAGGTATAGACTGTATGGGCTCCTTCCAGGTATATATTATTGTAGATATAGACTGTACGGGCTCCTGTCAGGTATATATTATTGTAGATACAGACTGTACGGGCTCCTGTCAGGTATATATTATTGTAGATATAGACTGTACGGACTCCTGTCAGGTATATATTATTGTAGATATAGACTGTACGGGCTCCTGTCAGGTATATATTATTGTAGATATAGACTGTACGGACTCCTGTCAGGTATATATTATTGGAGGTATAGACTGTATGGGCTCCTTCCAGGTATATATTATTGTAGATATAGACTGTACGGGCTCCTGTCAGGTATATATTATTGGAGGTATAGACTGTATGGGCTCCTTCCAGGTATATATTATTGTAGATATAGACTGTACGGGCTCCTGTCAGGTATATATTATTGTAGATATAGACTGTATGGGCTCCTTCCAGGTATATATTATTGTAGATATAGACTGTACGAGCTCCTGTCAGGTATATATTATTGTAGATACAGACTGTACGGGCTCCTGTCAGGTATATATTATTGTAGATATAGACTGTACGGACTCCTGTCAGGTATATATTATTGTAGATATAGACTGTACGGGCCCCTGTCAGGTATATATTATTGTAGATACAGACTGTATGGGCTCCTGTCAGGTATATATTATTGTAGATATAGACTGTACGGGCTCCTGTCAGGTATATATTATTGGAGGTATAGACTGTATGGGCTCCTTCCAGGTATATATTATTGTAGATATAGACTGTACGGGCTCCTGTCAGGTATATATTATTGTAGATATAGACTGTACGGGCTCCTGTCAGGTATATATTATTGTAGATACAGACTGTACGGGCTCCTGTCAGGTATATATTATTGTAGATATAGACTGTATGGGCTCCTGTCAGGTATATATTATTGTAGATATAGACTGTACGGACTCCTGTCAGGTATATATTATTGTAGATACAGACTGTACGAGCTCCTGTCAGGTATATATTATTGTAGATATAGACTGTATGGGCTCCTGTCAGGTATATATTATTGGAGGTATAGACTGTATGGGCTCCTTCCAGGTATATATTATTGTAGATATAGACTGTACGGGCTCCTGTCAGGTATATATTATTGTAGATATAGACTGTACGGACTCCTGTCAGGTATATATTATTGTAGATACAGACTGTACGAGCTCCTGTCAGGTATATATTATTGTAGATATAGACTGTATGGGCTCCTGTCAGGTATATATTATTGTAGATATAGACTGTACGGGCTCCTGTCAGGTATATATTATTGGAGGTATAGACTGTATGGGCTCCTTCCAGGTATATATTATTGTAGATATAGACTGTACGGGCTCCTGTCAGGTATATATTATTGTAGATATAGACTGTACGGACTCCTGTCAGGTATATATTATTGTAGATACAGACTGTACGAGCTCCTGTCAGGTATATATTATTGTAGATATAGACTGTATGGGCTCCTGTCAGGTATATATTATTGGAGGTATAGACTGTATGGGCTCCTTCCAGGTATATATTATTGTAGATATAGACTGTACGGGCTCCTGTCAGGTATATATTATTGTAGATATAGACTGTATGGACTCCTGTCAGGTATATATTATTGTAGATACAGACTGTACGAGCTCCTGTCAGGTATATATTATTGTAGATACAGACTGTACGGACTCCTGTCAGGTATATATTATTGTAGATACAGACTGTACGGGCTCCTGTCAGGTATATATTACTGTAGATACAGACTGTACGGGCTCCTGTCAGGTATATATTATTGTAGATACAGACTGTACGGGCTCCTGTCAGGTATATATTATTGTAGATATAGACTGTATGGGCTCCTGTCAGGTATATATTATTGTAGATATAGACTGTACGGGCTCCTGTCAGGTATATATTATTGTAGATACAGACTGTACGGGCTCCTGTCAGGCATATATTATTGTAGATATAGACTGTACGGGCTCCTGTCAGGTATATATTATTGTAGATACAGACTGTACGGGCTCCTGTCAGGTATATATTATTGTAGATATAGACTGTACGGGCTCCTGTCAGGTATATATTATTGTAGATACAGACTGTACGGGCTCCTGTCAGGTATATATTATTGTAGATACAAACTGTACGGGCTCCTGTCAGGTATATATTATTGTAGATATAGACTGTACGGACTCCTGCCTGGTATATATTATTGTAGATATAGACTGTACGGGCTCCTGTCAGGTATATATTATTGTAGATATAGACTGTACGGACTCCTGCCTGGTATATATTATTGTAGATATAGACTGTACGGGCTCCTGTCAGGTATATATTATTGTAGATACAGACTGTATGGGCTCCTGTCAGGTATATATTATTGTAGATACAGACTGTACGGACTCCTGTCAGGTATATATTATTGTAGATATAGACTGTACGGGCTCCTGTCAGGTATATATTATTGTAGATACAGACTGTACGGACTCCTGTCAGGTATATATTATTGTAGATATAGACTGTACGGGCTCCTGTCAGGTATATATTATTGTAGATATACTGTAGATTGTACGGGCTCCTGTCAGGTATATATTAGTGATGATATCAGAATGTATGGGCCCCTATCAGGTATATATTAGTGATGATATCAGAATGTACGGGCTCCTGTCAGGTATATATTATTGTAGATACTGACTGTACGGGCTCCTGTCAGGTATATATTATTGTAGATATAGACTGTACGGACTCCTGCCTGGTATATATTATTGTAGATATAGACTGTACGGGCTCCTGTCAGGTATATATTATTGTAGATATAGACTGTACGGGCTCCTGTCAGGTATATATTATTGTAGATATACTGTAGATTGTACGGGCTCCTGTCAGGTATATATTAGTGATGATATCAGAATGTACGGGCTCCTGTCAGGTGTATATTAGTGATGATATCAGAATGTATGGGCCCCGTCAGGTATATATATTAGTGATGATCAGAATGTATGGGCTCCTGTCAGGTATATATTAGTGATAATATCAGAATGTATGGGCCCCTGTCAGGTATATATTAGTGATGATATCAGAATGTATGGGCCCCTGTCAGGTATATATATTAGTGATGATATCAGAATGTATGGGCCCCTGTCACGTATATATTACTGATGATATCAGAATGTATGGGCCCCTGTCAGGTATATATATTAGTGATGGTATCAGAATGTACGGGCCCCTGTCAGGTATATATATTAGTGATGATATCAGAATGCATGGGCCCCTGTCAGGTGGATATTAGTGATGATATCAGAATGTATGGGCTCCTGTCAGGTGTATATTAGTTATGATATCAGAATGTATGGGCCCCTGTCAGGTGTATATCAGTGATGATATCAGAATGTATGGGCTCCTGTCAGGTATATATTAGTGATGATATCAGAATGTATGGGCGCCTGTCAGGTATATATTAGTGATGATATCAGAATGTATGGGCGCCTGTCAGGTATATATTAGTGATAATATCAGAATGTACGGGCCCCTGTCAGGTGTATATTAGTGATGATATCAGAATGTATGGGCCCCTGTCAGGTATATATTACTGATGATATCAGAATGTACGGGCCCCTGTCGGGTATATATTAATGATGATATCAGAATGTATGGGCCCCTGTCAGGTATATATTACTGATGATATCAGAATGTACGGGCCCCTGTCAGGTATATATTAACCCCTCTGTGACCTTTGACGTACTATCCCGTCGAGGTGACCTGGGCCTATCTGACCCTCGACGGGATAGTACGTCATAGCCGATCGGCCGCGCTCACGGGTGGAGCGCGGCCGATCGCGGCCGGGTGTCAGCTGACTATCGCAGCTGACATCCGGCACTATGTGCCAGGAGCGGTCACGGACCGCCCCCGGCACATTAACCCCCGGCACACCGCGATCAAACATGATCGCGATGTGCCGGCGATGCAGGGAAGCATCGCGCAGGGAGAGGGCACCCTGCGGGCTTCCCTGAGCCCCCCGCAGCAACGCGATGTGATCGCGTTGCTGCGAGGGTCTTACCTCCCTCCCTGCCTGCTCCAGACCCGGATCCAAGATGGCCGCGGATCCGGGTCCTGCAGGGAGGGAGGTGGCTTCACAGAAGCCTGCTCAGAGCAGGCACTGTGAAGCAGCCTGCACTTCAATCAGATCGGTGATCTGTCAGAGTGCTATGCAAACTGGCAGATCACCGATCTGTATTGTCCCCCCCCTGGGGCAAGGTAAAAAAGTAAAAAAAAAAATTTCCAAATGTGTAAAAAAAAAAAATAAAAAAAATATTCCAAAATAATGAAAAAAAAAAATATTATTCCCATATATACATTTCTTTACCTAAATAAAAAAAACAAAACAATAAAAGTACACATATTTAGTATCGCCGCGTCCGTAACGACCCGACCTATAAAACTGGCCCACTAGTTAACCCCTTCAGTAAACACCGTAAGAAAAAAAAAAAAAAAAACGAGGCAAAAAACAACGCTTTATTATCATACCGCCAAACAAAAAGTGGAATAACACGCGATCAAAAAGACAGATATAAATAACCATGGTACCGCTGAAAGCGTCATCTTGTCCCGCAAATAACGAGCCACCATACAGCATCATCAGCAGAAAAATAAAAAAGTTATAGTCCTGAGAATAAAGCGATGCAAAAATAATTATTTTTTCCGTAAAATAGTTTTTATCGTATAAAAGCGCCAAAACATAAAAAAATAATATAAATGAGATATCGCTGTAATCGTACTGACCCGAAGAATAAAACTGCTTTATCAATTTTACCAAACGCGGAACGGTATAAACGCCTCCCCCAAAAGAAATTCATGAATAGCTGGTTTTTGGTCATTCTGCCTCACAAAAATCGGAATAAAAAGCGATCAAAAAATGTGACGTGCCCAAAAGTGTTACCAATAAAAACGTCAACTCGTCCCGCAAAAAACAAGACCTCACATGACTCTGTGGACCAAAATATGGAAAATTTATAGCTCTCAAAATGTGGTAACGCAAAAAATATTTTTTGCAATAAAAAGCGTCTTTCAGTGTGTGACGGCTGCCAATCATAAAAATCCGCTAAAAAACCCGCTATAAAAGTAAATCAAACCCCCCTTCATCACCCCCTTAGTTAGGGAAAAATAAAAAAAAAGTATTTATTTCCATTTTCCCATTAGGGTTAGGGCTAGGGTTGGGGCTAGGGTTAAGGCTACAGTTAGGGTTGGGGCTAAAGTTAGGGTTAGGGTTGGGGCTAAAGTTACGGTTAGGGTTTAGATTACATTTACGGTTGGGAATAGGGTTGGGATTAGGGTTAGGGGTGTGTCAGGGTTAGAGGTGTGGTTAGGGTTACTGTTGGGATTAGGGTTAGGGGTGTGTTTGGATTAGGGTTTCAGTTATAATTGGGGGGTTTCCACTGTTTCGGCACATCAGGGGCTCTCCAAACGCGACATGGCGTCCGATCTCAATTCCAGCCAATTCTGCGTTGAAAAAGTAAAACAGTGCTCCTTCCCTTCCGAGCTCTCCCGTGTGCCCAAACAGGGGTTTACCCCAACATATGGGGTATCAGCGTACTCAGGACAAATAGGACAACAACCTTTGGGGTCCAATTTCTCCTGTTACCCCTAGGAAAATACAAAACTGGGGGCTAAAAAATAATTTTTGTGGGAAAAAAAAGGATTTTTTATTTTCACGGCTCTGCGTTATAAACTGTAGTGAAACACTTGGGGGTTCAAAGTTCTTACAACACATCTAGATAAGTTCCTTGGGGGGTCTAGTTTCCAAAATGGGGTCACTTGTGCGGGGCTTCTACTGTTTAGGTACATTAGGGGCTCTGCAAACGCAATGTGACGCCTGCAGACCATTCCATCTAAGTCTGCATTCCAAATGGCGCTCCTTCCCTTCCGAGCCCTCCCATGCATCCAAACGGTGGTTCCCCCCACATATGGGGTATCAGCGCACTCAGGACAAATTGGACAACAACTTTTGGGGTCCAATTTCTCCTGTTACCCTCGGGAAAATACAAAACTGGGGGCTGAAAAATAGTTTTTGTGGGAAAAAATTTTTGTTTTATTTTTACGGCTCTGCATTATAAACTTCTGTGAAGCCCTTGGTGGGTCAAAGCGCTCACCACACATCTAGATAAGTTCCTTAGGGGGTCTACTTTCCAACATGGTGTCACTTGTGGGGGGTTTCTACTGTTTAAGTACATTAGGGGCTCTGCAAACGCAATGTGACGCCTGCAGACCATTCCATCTAAGTCTGCATTCCAAATGGCGCTCCTTCACTTCCGAGCCCTTCCATGCGTCCAAACGGTGGTTTCCCCCCACATATGGGGTATCAGCGCACTCAGGACAAATTGGACAACAACTTTTGGGGTCCAATTTCTCCTGTTACCCTCGGGAAAATACAAAACTGGGGGCTGAAAAATAATTTTTGTGGGAAAAAATTTTTGTTTTATTTTTACGGCTCTGCATTATAAACTTCTGTGAAGCCCTTGGTGGGTCAAAGCGCTCACCACACATCTAGATAAGTTCCTTAGGGGGTCTACTTTCCAACATGGTGTCACTTGTGGGGGGTTTCTACTGTTTAGGTACATTAGGGGCTCTGCAAACGCAATGTGACGCCTGCAGACCATTCCATCTAAGTCTGCATTCCAAATGGCGCTCCTTCCTTTCCGAGCCCTCCCATGCGCCCAAACAGTGGTTCTCCCCACATATGGTATATCATCGCACTCAGGACAACTTGGACAACAGATTTTGGGGTCCAATTTCTCCTGCTACCCTCGGAAAAATACAAAACTGGGGGCTAAAATAATAATTTTTGTGGGAAAAAATGTTTGTTTTATTTTTACGACTCTGTATTATTAACTTCTGTGAAGCCCTTGGTGGGTCAAAGCGCTCAAAACACATCTAGATAAGTTCCTTAGGGGGTCTACTTTCCAAAATGGTGTCACTTGTGGGGGGTTTCAATGTTTAGGCACATCAGGGGCTCCCCAAACGCAACATGGCGTCCCATCTCAATTCCAGTCAATTTTGCATTGAAAAGTCAAATGGCGCTCCTTCGCTTCCGAGCTCTGTCATGCGCCCAAACAGTGGTTTACCCCCACATATGGGGTATCGGCGTACTCAGGACAAATTGTACAACAACTGTTGGGGTCCATTTTCTCCTGTTACCCTTGGTAAAATAAAACAAATTGGAGCTGAAGTAAATTTTTTGTGAAAAAAAGTTAAATGTTCATTTTTATTTAAACATTCCAAAAATTCCTGTGAAGCACCAGAAGGGTTAATAAACTTCTTGAATATGGTTTTGAGCACCTTGAGGGGTGCAGTTTTTAGAATGGAGTCACACTTGGGTATTTTCTATCATATAGACCCCTCAAAATGACTTCAAATGAGATGTGGTCCCTAAAAAAAAATGGTGTTGTAAAAATGAGAAATTGCTGGTCAACTTTTAACCCTTATAACTCCCTAACAAAAAAAAATTTTGGTTCCAAAATTGTGCTGATGTAAAGTAGACATGTGGGAAATGTTACTTATTAAGTATTTTGCATGACATATCTCTGTGATTTAAGGGCATAAAAATTCAAAGTTGGAAAATTGCAAAATATTCAAAATTTTCGCCAAATTTCCATTTTTTCTGCAAATAAACGCAGGTAATATCAAAGAAATTTTACCACTATCATGAAGTACAATATGTCACGAGAAAACAATGTCAGAATCGCCAAGATCCGTTGAAGCGTTCCAGAGTTATAACCTCATAAAGGGACAGTGGTCAGAATTGTAAAAATTGGCCCGGTCATTAACGTGCAAACCACCCTTGGGGGTGAAGGGGTTAATGATGATATCAGAATGTACGGGCCCCTGTCAGGTATATATTACAGTAGTGATGATATCAGAATGTATGGGCTCCTGTCAGGTATATATTAGTGATGATATCAGAATGTATGGGCTCCTGTCAGGTATATATTAGTGATGATATCAGAATGTATGGGCCCCGTCAGGTATATATTAGTGATAATATCAGAATGTATGGGCCCCTGTCAGGTATATATTACTGATGATATCAGAATGTATGGGCCCCGTCAGGTATATATTAGTGATGATATCAGAATGTATGGGCCCCGTCAGGTATATATTAGTGATGATATCAGAATGTATGGGCTCCTGTCAGGTATATATTAGTGATGATATCAGAATGTATGGGCTCCTGTCAGGTATATATTAGTGATGATATCAGAATGTATGGGCCCCGTCAGGTATATATTAGTGATAATATCAGAATGTATGGGCCCCTGTCAGGTATATATTAGTGATGATATCAGAATGTATGGGCCCCGTCAGGTATATATTAGTGATGATATCAGAATGTATGGGCCCCGTCAGGTATATATTAGTGATGATATCAGAATGTATGGGCCCCTGTCAGGTATATATTAGTGATGATATCAGAATGTATGGGCTCCTATCAGGTATATATTAGTGATATCAGAATGTATGGGCCCCGTCAGGTATATATTAGTGATGATATCAGAATGTACGGGCCCCTGTCAGGTGTATATTACAGTAGTGATGATATCAGAATGTACGGGCTCCTGTCAGGTATATATTAGTGATGATATCAGAATGTATGGGCCTCTGTCAGGTGTATATTAGTGATGATATCAGAATGTATGGGCTCCTATCAGGTATATATTAGTGATGATATCAGAATGTATGGGCCTCTGTCAGGTGTATATTAGTGATGATATCAGAATGTATGGGCCCCTGTCAGGTGTATATTAGTGATATCAGAATGTTTGGGCCTCTGTGAGGTATATACAGTATTACAGTAGTGATGATATCAGAATGTATGGGCTCCTGTCAGGTATATATATTAGTGATGATATCAGAATATATGGGCTCCTATCAGGTATATATATTAGTGATGATATCAGAATGTATGGGCCCCTGTCAGGTATATATTAGTGATATCAGAATGTTTGGGCCTCTGTGAGGTATATACAGTATTACAGTAGTGATGATATCAGAATGTATGGGCTCCTGTCAGGTATATATATTAGTGATGATATCAGAATGTATGGGCTCCTGTCAGGTATATATTAGTGATATCAGAATGTTTGGGCCTCTGTGAGGTATATACAGTATTACAGTAGTGATGATATCAGAATGTATGGGTCCCTGTCAGGTGTATATTAGTGATGATATCAGAATGTACGGGCTCCTGTCAGGTATATATATTAGTGATGATATCAGAATATATGGGCTCCTATCAGGTATATATATTAGTGATGATATCAGAATGTATGGGCCCCTGTCAGGTATATATTATTGTAGATACAGACTGTACGGGCTCCTGTCAGGTATATATTATTGTAGATACAGACTGTACGGGCTCCTGTCAGGTATATATTATTGTAGATACAGACTGTACGGGCTCCTGTCAGGTATATATTATTGTAGATATAGACTGTACGGGCTCCTGTCAGGTATATATTATTGTAGATATAGACTGTATGGGCTCCTGTCAGGTATATATTATTGTAGATACAGACTGTACGGGCTCCTGTCAGGTATATATTATTGTAGATATAGACTGTATGGGCTCCTGTCAGGTATATATTATTGTAGATATAGACTGTACAGGCTCCTGTCAGGTATATATTATTGTAGATACAGACTATACGGGCTCCTGTCAGGTATATATTATTGTATATACAGACTGTACGGGCTCCTGTCAGGTATATATTATTGTAGATACAGACTGTACGGGCTCCTGTCAGGTATATATTATTGTAGATATAGACTGTATAGGCCCCTGTCAGGTATATATGCTGCGATTGTTCTCGTATGCTGATTCGGCATGTAAAAATAATCACAGATGTGATCTGCCCCATAGATTAACCCCTTCCCGACCTTTGACGCCACGTAGGCGTCATGAAAACCGGTGCCAATCCGACCCATGACGCCTATGTGGTGTCATGGAATGATCGCGTCCCTGCAGATCGGGTGAAGGGGTTAACTCCTATTTTACCCGATCTGCAGGGAGAGGGGGAGTGGTACTTCAGCCCAGGGGGGGTGGCTTCACCCCCCCCGTGGCTACGATCGCTCTGATTGGCTGTTGAAAGTGAAACTGCCAATCAGAGCGATTTGTAATATTTCACCTAAAAAACTGGTGAAATATTACAATCCAGCCATGGCCGATGCTGCAATACCATCGGCCATTGCTGGAAACACTAATGTAACCCCCCCACCCCACCGATCGCCCCCCCAGTGCTCCGTTATGGGGTCCGGTCCCCTCCGTCCTGTGCTCCGCTCCCCCGTCCTCCTGCCCGCTCCCCCCCTGCTCCTATGTCACCCCCCGGTGCTCCGACGCCCCCCCCCCCCGTGCCCCGATCTCCCCCCCCTTATACTTACCTAGGCTCCCGGTGTCGGTCCGTCTCCTCGCTGGGCGCCGCCATCTTCCAAAATGGCGGGCGCATGCTCAGTGCGCCCGCCGAATCAGCCGGCTGGCTGATTCATTACAGGTACATTTTGATCGCTGTGGTAGGTTCTAACACAGCGATCAAAATAAAAAAATAATAAATAAACCCCCCCCTTTATCACCCCCATAGGTAGGGACAATAATAAAATAAAGAAAATATTTTTTTTTCTTTTTCCACTAGGGTTAGGGTTAGAACTAGGGTTAGAACTAGGGGTAGGGTTAGGGTTACGGGTTAGGGTTATGGCATGTGCACACAGAGCGGATCGGCCGCGGATCCGCAGCGGATCGGCCGCGGATCCGCAGCGGATTGGCCGCGGATCCGCAGCGGATCGGCCGCGGATCCGCAGCGGATCGGCCGCGGATCCGCAGCGGATTGGCAGCGGATCCGCAGCGGATTGGCCGCGGATCCGCAGCGGATTGGCCGCGGATTGGCAGCGGATTGGCCGCGGATCCGCAGCGGATTGGCCGCTGCGAATTCGAAGCAGTTTTCCATCAGGTTTACAGTACCATGTACACCTAAGGAAAACCAAATCCGCTGTGCCCATGGTGCAGAAAATTCCGTGCAGAAACGCTGCATTGTATTTTCCGCAGCATGTCAATTCTTTGTGCGGATTCCGCAGCGTTTTACACCTGTTCCTCAATAGGAATCCGCAGGTGAAATCCGCACAAAAAAACACTGGAAATCTGCTGTAAATCCACAGGTAAAACGCAGTGCCTTTTACCTGCAGATTTTTCAAAAATCGTGCGGAAAGATCTCACACGAATCCGCAACGTGGGCACATAGCCTTAGGGTTAGGGTTGGAATTAGAGTTAGGGTTTGAAATAGGGTTAAGATTAGGCTTGTGGTTAGGGTTACGGATAGGGTTAGGGGTGTGTTGGGGTTACAGTTGTGGTTAGGGTTGGGATTAGGGTTACGGTTGGGATTAGGGTTAGGATTAGGTTTGGAATTAGGGTTACGGGTGTGTTGCGGTTAGGGTTGTGGTTAGGGGTGTGTTGGGGTTAGGGTTGTGATTAGGGTTATGGCTACAGTTGGGATTAGGATTAGGGGTCTGTTGGGGTTAGTGTTGAAGTTAGAATTGAGGGGTTTCCACTGTTTTAGGCACATCAGGGGTCTCCAAACGCAACATGGTGCCACCATTGATTCCAGCCAATCTTGCGTTCAAAAAGTCAAATGGTGCTCCCGCCCTTCCAATCCCCGACGTCCGCCCAAACAGTGGTTTACCCCCACATTTGGGGTACCAGCGTACTCAGGACAAACTGGGCAACAACTGTTGGGGTCCAATTTCTCCTGTTACCCTTGCAAAAATAAAAAATTACTTGCTAAAACATAATTTTTGAGGAAAGAACAATTATTTTTTATTTTCACGGCTCTGCGTTATAAACTTCTGTGAAGCACTTGGGGGTTGAACATGCTCATCACACATCTAGATAAGTTCCTTGGGGGGTCTAGTTTCCAAAATGGGGTCACTTGTGGGGGGTTTCTACTGTTTAGGCATATCAGGGGCTCTGCAAACGTAACATGATGCCCGCAGACCATTCCATCAAAGTCTGCATTCCAAAACGTCACTACTTCCCTTCCGAGCCCCGGCATGTGCGCAAACAGTGGTTTACCCCCACATATGGGGTATCAGCGTACTCAGGAGAAACTGGACAACAACTTTTGGGGTCCAATTTCTCCTGTTACTCTTGCAAAAATAAAAAATTCTTGGCTAAAAAAATATTTTTGAGGAAAGGAAACACATTTATTATTTTCACGGCTCTGCGTTATAAACTTCTGTGAAGCACTTGGGGGTTCAAAGTGCTCACTACACATCTAGATAAGTTCCCTTGGGGGTCTAGTTTCCAAAATGAAGTCACTTGTGGGGAGTTCCTACTGTTTAGGCACATCAGGGGCTCTGCAAATGCAACGTGACGCCCGCAGAGCATTCCATCAAAGTCTGCATTTTAAAACGTCACTACTTCCCTTCCGAACCCCGACGTGTGCCAAAACAGTGGTTTACCCCCACATATGGGGTATCAGCGTACTCAGGAGAAACTGGACAACAACTTTTGGGGTCCAATTTCTCCTGTTACCCTTGGGAAAATAAAAAATTGTGGGCTAAAAAATCATTTTTGAGAAAAGAAAAATTATTTTTTATTTTCATGGCTCTGCGTTATAAACTTCTGTGAAGCACTTGGGGGTTCAAAGTGCTCACCACACATCTAGATTAGTTCCTTGGGAGGTCTAGTTTCCAAAATGAGTTCACTTGTGCGGGAGCTCCAATGTTTAGGCACACAGGGGCTCTCCAAACGCGACATGGTGTCCGCTAACGATTGGAGCTAATTTTCCATTCAAAAAGTCAAATGGCACGCCTCCCCTTCCGAGCCTTGCCGTGCACCCAAACAGTGGTTTACCCCCACATATGAGGTATCGGCATACTCAGGAGAAATTGCCCAACTAATTTTAGGATCCATTTTATCCTGTTGCCCATGTGAAAATGAAAGAATTGAGGCTAAAAGAAATTTTGTGTGAAAAAAAAGTACTTTCATTTTTGCGGATCAATTTGTGAAGCACCTATGGGTTTAAAGTGCTCACTATGCCTCTAGATGAGTTCCTTGGGGGGTCTAGTTTCCAAAATGGGGTCACTTGTGGAGGAGCTCCAATGTTTAGGCACACAGGGGCTTTCCAAACGCGACATGGTGTCCGCTAACGATGGAGATAATTTTTCATTCAAAAAGTCAAATGGCGCTCCTTCCCTTCCGAGCCTTACCATGTGCCCAAACAGTGGTTTACCCCCACATGTGAGGTATTGGTGTACTCAGGAGAAATTGCCCAACAAAATTTAGGATCCATTTTATCCTGTTGCCCATGTGAAAATGAAAAAATTGAGGCTAAAATAATTTTTTTGAGAAAAAAAAGTACTTTATCATTTTTACGGATCAATTTGTGAAGCACCTGGGGGTTTAAAGTGCTCACTATGCTTCTAGATAAGTTCCTTGAGGGGTCTAGTTTCCAAAATGGGGTCACTTGTGGGGGAGCTCCAATGTTTAGGCACACGGGGGCTCTCCAAACGCGACATGGTGTCCGCTAAAGATTGGAGCCAATTTTTCATTGAAAAAGTCAAATGGCGCTCCTTCCCTTCCGAGCCCTGCCGTGCGCCCAAACAGTGGTTTACCCCCACATATGAGGTATCAGCGTACTCAGGACAAATTGGACAACAATGTCCGTGGTCCAGTTTCTCCTTTTACCCTTGGGAAAATAAAAAAATTGTTGCTAAAAGATCATTTTTGTGACTAAAAAGTTAAATGTTCATTTTTTACTTCCATGTTTCTTCTGCTGCTGTGAAACACCTGAAGGGTTAATAAACTTCTTGAATGTGGTTTTGAGCACCTTGAGGGGTGCAGTTTTTAGAATGGTGTCACTTTTGGGTATTTTCAGCCATATAGAACCCTCAAACTGACTTAAAATGTGAGGTGGTCCCTAAAAAAAATGGTTTTGTAAATTTTGTTGTAAAAATGAGAAATCACTGGTCAAATTTTAACCCTTATAACTTCCTAGCAAAAAAAAAATTTGTTTCCAAAATTGTGCTGATGTAAAGTAGACATGTGGGAAATGTTATTTATTAACTATTTTGTGTCACATAACTCTCTGGTTTAACAGAATAAAAATTCAAAATGTGAAAATTGTGAAATTTTCAAAATTTTTGCCAAATTTCCGCTTTTTTCACAAATAAACTCAGAAATTATCGACCTAAATTTACCACTATCATGAAGCCCAATATGTCACGAAAAAACAATCTCAGAATCGCTAGGATCCGTTGAAGCGTTCCTGAGTTATTACCTCATAAAGGGACACTGGTCAGAATTGCAAAAAACGGCAACGTCATTAAGGCCAAAATAGGCTGGGTCATGAAGGGGTTAACACTGGTCCGAGTGCCATGCGATGTTTTCTCACATAGCGCTCGTCCGTATTCTACGCTAGTGTGACCCCGGCCTTAAACTTATGAAGCGACACAGACCACCTGCAGTTCAGCCACCATCAATATTTAAATTACAAGTTTTTCACCATCCAAAACCTAGTTCAATAGGTTTCTTAAAGGGAACCTGTCACCAGGTTTTCCCCATATATAGTACCACCAGCACCTATATGCCCTTATACACACCCTTCTAGAATGCTGTACCGTATATACTCGAGTAGAAGCCAAAATTTTCAGCCCACTTTTTTGGGCGGAACATGACTGCTGAACATAGGAAGACGCTGCTGGCTCCCGGAGACCATCTGACAGTGAGAAGCTGCCAGGGACTGTGCCGGGAGCAGGTGAGTATGAAGGGGGGAGTTGAGCATTGCGCGATATTCACCTCTCCCCCGTTCCAACGCAGGGCGCTGCTCTGTCTTCCGTCCTCTGGCTATGGCTGTTCAGGTCAGACGGCACAATGACGTAGTTAGTGTGCGCGACGCCCTCTGCCTGAACAGTCAGTGCAGAGGATGGAAGACAGAGCAGCGTGCAGCGGTGGAATGTGGAAGGTGACTATCGCAAGTGCCGGGGGCCTGAGCGAAGAGAGGTGAGTATGAGATTTTTTTATTTTAATCGCAGCAGCAGCATATAGGGAATAATGTGTGGAGCATCTCATGGGGTATAATCTATGGAGCATCTTATGGGGCCATCAACCTTTATGCAGCATTGTATGGGGCAAAAGTTTCTATGGAGCATCTGATGGTGCCATTAACATTTGTGCAGCATTATATGGGGCATATTTTAATATGGAGCATCTTATGGGGCCATCATGAACTGTACTGAGCATTATATGGGGCTCCTGATTCAATATGGATATTCAAAAACACTTAACCTACTGATGTCTCAATTAATTTTACTTTTATTGGTATCTATTTTTATTTTTGAAATTTACCGGTTTCTGCTGCATTTTCCACCCAAGGCTTATACTCGAGTCAATAAGTTTTCCCAGTTTTTTGTGGCAAAATTAGGGGGGTCGGCTTATACTCAGATCGGCTTATACTCGAGTATATACGGTATGTCTGTAAGCCAATGTGCATAATGTAATTAACTTCTTATACTCACCTACGGGGCGGTTCGGTGTTATGTTTGGCGCTGGTCTTCATCCGGCGCAGTCCTTCCCGTGGATGATGTGTTCTACATCATCCACACTCCCTCCCTCATCACGCTTCTGTGCAGGAACATTTCTCTGCCGAGCACAAAGCAAAGTACTGCAAAGGGCAGAAAGAAGTGCACTTGCAAAGGAGCGCGATGGAAGACACCATGTGGATGACATAGGACGCGTCATCGACTCAAAGAAAGAAGGATGGTGATAGAAGAGAAGGCACCGGATTAAGACTAGCGAAGCCCATTGGATGGGGCTAGGCAAGTCTAATATGCCACTATCTTAAGGGCATACAGATAGTGGTTGTGCCTTATAAAATGCTGTATATAAGGGTATACAGGCAGTTGGCCTACTATATACAGGTCCTTCTCAAAAAATTAGCATATAGTGTTAAATTTCATTATTTACCATAATGTAATGATTACAATTAAACTTTCATATATTATAGATTCATTATCCACCAACTGAAATTTGTCAGGTCTTTTATTGTTTTAATACTGATGATTTTGGCATACAACTCCTGATAACCCAAAAAACCTGTCTCAATAAATTAGCATATTTCACCCGTCCAATCAAATAAAAGTGTTTTTTAATAACAAACAAAAAAAACATCAAATAATAATGTTCAGTTATGCACTCAATACTTGGTCGGGAATCCTTTGGCAGAAATGACTGCTTCAATGCGGCGTGGCATGGAGGCAATCAGCCTGTGACACTGCTGAGATGTTATGGAGGCCCAGGATGCTTCAATAGCGGCCTTAAGCTCATCCAGAGTGTTGGGTCTTGTGTCTCTCAACTTTCTCTTCACAATATCCCACAGATTCTCTATGGGGTTCAGGTCAGGAGAGTTGGCAGGCCAATTGAGCACAGTAATACCATGGTCAGTAAACCATTTACCAGTGGTTTTGGCACTGTGAGCAGGTGCCAGGTCGTGCTGAAAAATGAAATCTTCATCTCCATAAAGCATTTCAGCCGATGGAAGCATGAAGTGCTCCAAAATCTCCTGATAGCTAGCTGCATTGACCCTGCCCTTGATGAAACACAGTGGACCAACAACAGCAGCTGACATGGCACCCCACAACATCACTGACTGTGGGTACTTGACACTGGACTTCAGGCATTTTGGCATTTCCTTCTCCCCAGTCTTCCTCCAGACTCTGGCACCTTGATTTCCGAATGACATGCAAAATTTGCTTTCATCAGAAAAAAGTACTTGGGACCACTTAGCAACAGTCCAGTGCTGCTTCTCTGTAGCCCAGGTCAGGCGCTTCTGCCGCTGTTTATGGTTCAAAAGTGGCTTTACCTGGGGAATGCGGCACCTGTAGCCCATTTCCTGCACACACCTGTGCACGGTGGCTCTGGATGTTTCCACACCAGACTCAGTCCACTGCTTCCTCAGGTTCCCCAAGGTCTGGAATCGGTCCTTCTCCACAATCTTCCTCAGGGTCCGGTCACCTCTTCTCGTTGTACAGCGTTTTCTGCCACATTGTTTCCTTCCAACAGACTTACCATTGAGGTGCCTTGATACAGCACTCTGGGAACAGCCTATTTGTTGAGAAATTTCTTTCTGGGTCTTAAGGCCCCGTCTCACTAAGCGATTTACCAACGATCACGACCAGCGATACGACCTGGCCGTGATCGTTGGTAAGTCGCTGTGTGGTCGCTGGGGAGCTGTCACACAGACCGCTCTCCCCAGCGACCAACGATCAGGGGAACGACTTCGGCATCGTTGAAACTGTCTTCAACGATGCCGAAGTCCCCCTGCAGCACCCGGGTAACCAGGGTAAACATCGGGTTACTAAGCGCAGGGCCGCGCTTAGTAACCCGATGTTTACCCTGGTTACCAAAAAAAACAAACACTACATACTCGCCTTTCGGTGTCCAGGTCCCTTGCCGTCTGCTTCCTGCTCTGACTGAGCCGCCGTACACTGAGAGCAGAGCGCAGCGGTGACGTCACTGCTGTGCTCTCACTTCTCACTGTACGGCCGGGAGTCAGTGAGAGCAGGAAGCAGACGGCAAGGGACCTGACGGACATCAGAAGGCGAGTATGTACTGTTTGTTTTTTTTTACATTTACGCTGGTAACCAGGGTAAACATCGGGTTACTAAGCGCGGCCCTGCGCTTAGTAACCCGATGTTTACCCTGGTTACCAGTGAAGACATCGCTGGATCGGTGTCACACACACCGATTCAGCGATGTCAGCGGGGCCTCAACGACCAAAAAAAGGTCCAGGCCATTCCGACACGACCAGCGATCTCGCAGCAGGGGCCTGATCGCTGGTACGTGTCACACATAGCGAGATCGCTATGGAGGTCGCTGTTGCGTCACAAAACTTGTGACTCAGCAGCGATCTCGCTAGCGATCTCGCTATGTGAGACGGGGCCTTTACCCTCTTGCTTGAGGGTGTCAATGATGGCCTTCTTGACATCTGTCAGGTCGCTAGTCTTACCCATGATGGGGGTTTTGAGTAATGAACCAGGCAGGGAGTTTTTAAAAGCCTCAGGTATCTTTTGCATGTGTTTAGAGTTAATTAGTTGATTCAGAAGATTAGGGTAATAGGTCATTTAGAGAACCTTTTCTTGATATGCTAATTTATTGAGACAGGTTTTTTGGGTTATCAGGAGTTGTATGCCAAAATCATCAGTATTAAAACAATATAAGACCTGACAAATTTCAGTTGGTGGATAATGAATCTATAATATATGAAAGTTTAATTGTAATCATTACATTATGGTAAATAATGAAATTTAACACTATATGCTAATTTTTTGAGAAGGACCTGTATACACAGCATTTTAGAATGCTGTATATATGTGCATATAGATGGTGGCTGTACTTTATATGGGGGGGGACAGAAACAATGATTGAATAACTTGTACTAAGTAAACGGCTATGGTGCAAGAAAATATAGGGTACTTAGTTAACACGTTTGTTTGATTAAAAAAAAATTGCAAAAGCAATCCCACCACTTCTTGGTGAACCTAATTGGGACAGTTCTAACTAATATTAAAAACCTTAATATACACTGCTCAAAAATATAAAAACGGAACACTAAAATCCCACATCCTAGATATCACTGAATGAAATATTCCAGTTGTAAATCTTTATTCATTACATAGTGGAAATTGTTGAGAACAATAAAAGCTAAAAAAGAACAACGTAAATCACAACTAATATAGCACGGAGGTCTGGAGTTGGAATGATGCTCAAAATCAAAGTGGAAAATGAAGTTATGGCTGATCCAACTTCAGCGGAAATGTCTCAAGACAAGGAAATGATGCTCAGTAATGTGTGTTGCCTCCACGTGCGTGCATGATCTCCCTACAATGCCTGGGCATTCTCCTAATGAGGCGGTGGATGTTATCCTGAGGGATGTCCTCTCAGACCTGGAATAAAGCATCCGCCAACTCCTGGCCAGTCTGTGGTGCAACGTGACATTGGTGGATGGAGCAAGACAACATGTCAAAGATGTGCGCGATAGGATTAAGGGCTAGTGGACGGGCAGGCCAGTCCTTAGCATCAATGCCTTCATCTTGCAGGAACTACTGACACACTCCAGCCACATGAGGTCTGGCATTGTCATGCATCAGAAGGAACCCAGGGCCCAATGCACCAGCATATGGTCTCAGAAGGGGTCTGAGGATCTCATCTCGGTACTTAATGGCAGTCAGGCTACCTATGGCGAGCACATGGAGGGCTGTGTGGCCCTCCAAAGAAATGCCACCCCACACCATTACTGACCCACTGCCAAACCGGTCATGCTGAAGGATGTTGCAGGCAGATCTCTCTCCATGGTGTCTTCAGACTCTGTTACGTCTGTCACATGTGCTCAGTGTGAACCTGCTTTCATCTGTGAAGAGCACAGGGCGCCTGTAGTGAATTTGCCAATCCTGGTGCTCTGTGGCAAATGCGAAGCGTCCTGCACGGTGTTGGGCTGTGAGCACAACTCCCATCTGTGGTCGTCGGGCACTCAGACCATCCTCATGGAGTGGGTTTCTAACCATTTGTGCAGACACATGCACATTTGTGGCCTGCTGGAGGTCATTTTGCGGGGTTCTGGCAGTGCTCCTCCTGTTCCTCCTTGCTGAGGTAGTAGTCCTGCTGCTGGGTTGTTGCCTTCCTACGGCCCCCTCCACGTCTCCTGGTGTACTGGCCTGTCTCCTGGTAGCGCCTCCAGCATCTGGACACTACGCTGACAGACACAGCAAACCTTCTTGCCACAGCTCGCATTGATGTGCCATCCTTGATGAGCTGCACTACCTGAGCCACTTGTGTGGGGTGTAGAGTCCGTCTCATGCTACCACGAATGTGAAAGAACAACCAGCATTCAAAAGTGACCAAAACATCAGCCAGAAAGCATTGTTACCGAGATGTGGTCTGTGGTCCCCACCTGCAGAACCACTCCTTTATTGAGTGTCTTGATAATTGGCAATCAATTCCATCTGTTATATTTTCCATTTGCACAAAAGCATGTGAAATTGATTGTCAGTGTTGCTTCCTAAATGGACAGTTTGATTTCACAGACGTTTAATGTACTTGGAGTTATATTCTGTTGTTTAATTGTTCCCTTTAGTTTTTTGAGCAGTGTATATTGATGTGGTTTTCCATTGCTGTGTCCAGTAGGTGGGCCCAATCCTTCTCATCCCTTATCCACATGCATGTTACATGACAAAATAGTGTTTTTAATTTTAGACTTAGGACTGTCCAAATTACGGTCACCGTGAAGTGGTGGGATGGCTTCGGCTTTTTTTTTGTTTTGTTACATAACACTTTTTTTTTTTTTTAACTAAATACCCTATATTATTTTCATGCACTATGCTATTTATTTACTGCAGGGTATTCAATCATGTTTCAGTCTGTTTTTTTTTCTGTTCAGAGGTGTCACGATATTGTATGACATGTAATATGATTTTGTAGCTTTGCCTGTCAGACCCATGCTGCAGGCTAAAACCCCCCCCTTCTCTCTGTGTTTGTGTTTGCTGAGATGTGGACGTGTATAAAAGTTTTTATTGCTAGCTGTAAATTCCAGGCTCTGGGCAACTCACTCATCCCTCCTCCCATCTATAATCCGCTAGAACTGGTATAGAATTTCCCCAAATCCATGAAGTCCTTTGTTACAATACTGTAAGATATTGGGCCAACAATTTAGCCTAGGAAAATAATAAGTACATATTGCTAAGGTCCATCGGCGGATCTGTCAAACACTGTAAGCATGAGCCTCTAGTTCAAACAGGGACAGAGTACAGATTTCTCCGGAACCGGGTGTCACAACGAGCCCGAATTTAGTATCATTAGAAAGCCAATTGTAGAATAAGAAGAATGCTGGGTGTGTTATGATTCTGACATGTTTGGAAATGAAAATACGAGACTTATAAGAATTAGAGTTAAATTTGGTAAGTTTGAAGGGAGAGGACGGACTGGGAAAGCCAGCCCTTTTGGTGATGTCACGGGCTGCAGTCTATAAGTCTCTGGCAGGCCCCCAGCAGTTGGTTTTACCTGAGGAGCCCTGACTGCTAGCCCTGATGAACTGGGACATATGGGAACTCCACCCACTAGCCTGGTTGCCTGCAATGCCCTGAACACATGTAAGTGTTAATGTCTCATTTAACCCGTTATTTTTATAATTACCTTGTACATATTTTCAATTGTCTCATATTGTAACATCTTTATATGCCTTTTTGTAAACACTGCATTAATTTTTTACGGAGTAAAATATCTAAATACTAGTTTCGTTCTCCTGTTCTAAAATGTACCCTAAGTCTTCTGAAGGGAGTTACGCTACTGTTTTGGGTTAGCTTCGGACCCATTTAATCGAAGCAGGTGGCAGCATACCTTTGTTCTGTGCCTTTGGGAGTCACTGTAGCGACGGCAGCGTTGATAATTATTGTTCCTGCCTGAGTGGGAGTAGTTATATCGCCTCGCTGCAGCTTGCCCAATAGCCAGTACAAAGCAGGCAGCCTTTCTGGCGACTAATTACCCTAGGTGCAGTACCTAACCTGACCTGAGGGTAAGGGGGTGCCAGAGAGCTGCAAGTTCAAGTGTAACTGTAAAGCAGGATATACATAAATCCCTGCAGTTCGTGGTATATTGAAGAGCAGGGGGATAACTAAAATAAGCCCCTGCTGTAAACTAAGAGGTCAATAGCCTTGTGTGTGTTTTTTCATCACATTGTAGCAGTGGAGGGATAACTAAGATAAGCCCCCCTGCGCATGTGATAGCCGTCTATTGGCCTAAAGTCACCCCGATCCGTGACGTAGGGGTGACGGTCACGGTGTGAATCGTGACAAGAGGCCAGTGTGAATGTGTACTTACACGCTGCATGCAAACACCTGGTCACAGATTCCCTTTAACCCCTTCCCGACCCATGACGCCACGTAGGCGTCATGAAAACCCGTGCCAATCCGACCCATGACGCCTATGTGGCGTCATGGAATGATCGCGTCCCTGCAGATCGGGTGAAGGGGTTAACTCCGATTTCACCCGATCTGCAGAGACAGGGGGAGTGGTGCTTCAGCCCAGGGGGGGTGGCTCCTATGATCGCTCTGATTGGCTGTTGAAAGTGAAACTGCCAATGAGAGCGATTTGTAATATTTCACCTGAAAAACTGGTGAAATATTACAATCCAGCCATGGCCGATGCTGCAATATCATCGGCCATGGCTGGAAATACTAATGTGACCCCCCCCCCCCACCCCACCGATCGCCCCCCCAAGCGACCGAACTGTGCTCCGCTCCCCTCGGTCCTGTGCTCCGCTGCCCTGTGCTCCTGCCAGCTCCCCCCCGTGCTGCTATGCCACCCCCCTGTGCTCCGACGCCCCCCCGTGCCCCGATCTCCCCCCCCCCCTTATACTCACCGAGGCTCCCGGTGTCCGTCCGCCTCCTCGCTGGGCGCCGCCATCTTCCAAAATGGCGGGCGCATGCTCAGTGCGCCCGCCGAATCTGCCGGTCGGCAGATTCGTTAAAAGTACATTTTGATCGCTGTGATAGGTTCTATCACAGCGATCAAAATAAAAAAATAATAAATTAACCCCCCCCTTTATCACCCCCATAGGTAGGGACAATAATAAAATAAAGAAAATATATTTTTTTTCTTTTTCCACTAGGGTTAGGGTTAGAACTAGGGTTAGGGTTAGAACTAGGGTTAGGGTTAGAACTAGGGTTAGGGGTAGGGTTAGGGTTACGGGTAGGGTTAGGGTTATGGCATGTGCACACAGTGCGGATTTGGCCGCTGCGAATTCGTAGCAGTTTTCCATCAGGTTTACAGTACCATGTACACCTATGGAAAACCAAATCCGCTGTGCCCATGGTGCGGAAAATTCCGTTCAGAAACGCTGCGTTGTATTTTCCGCAGCATGTCAATTCTTTGTGCGGATTCCGCAGCGTTTTACACCTGTTCCTCAATAGGAATCCGCAGGTGAAATCCGCACAAAAAAACTGGAAATCCGCTGTAAATCCGCAGGTAAAACGCAGTGCCTTTTACCTGCAGATTTTTCAAAAATCGTGTGGCAAAATCTCACACGAATCCGCAACGTGGGCACATAGCCTTAGGGTTAGGGTTGGAATAAGAGTTAGGGTTGGAATTAGGGCTAGGGTTGGAAATAGGGTTAAGATTAGGCTTGTGGTTAGGGTTACGGATAGGGTTAGGGGTGTGTTGGCGTTACAGTTGTGGTTAGGGTTGGGATTAGGGTTAGGGTTGGGATTAGGGTTAGGGTTAGGGTTGGAATTAGGGTTACGGGTGTGTTGGGGTTAGGGTTGTGGTTAGGGGTGTGTTGGGGTTAGGGTTGTGATTAGGGTTATGGCTACAGTTGGGATTAGGATTAGGGGTGTGTTGGGGTTAGTGTTGAAGTTAGAATTGAGGGGTTTCCACTGTTTAGGCACATCAGGGGTCTCCAAACGCAACATGGCGCCACCATTGATTCCAGCCAATCTTGCGTTCAAAAAGTCAAATGGTGCTCCCTCCCTTCCAAGCCCCGACGTGTGCCCAAACAGTGGTTTACCCCCACATATGGGGTACCAGTGTACTCAGGACAAACTGGGCAACAACTGTTGGGGTCCAATTTCTCCTGTTACCCTTGCAAAAATAAAAAATTACTTGCTAAAACATAATTTTTGAGTAAAGAACAATTATTTTTTATGTTCACGGCTCTGCGTTTTAAACTTCTGTGAAGCACTTGGGGGTTGAAAGTGCTCACCACACATCTAGATAAGTTCCTTGGGGGGGTCTATTTTCCAAAATGGGGTCACTTGTGGGGTGTTTCTACTGTTTAGGACCATCAGGGGCTCTGCAAATGCAACGTGACGCCTGGAGACCATTCCATCAAAGTCTGCATTTCAAATGTCACTACTTCCCTTCCGAGCCCTGACGTGTGCCCAAACAGTGGTTTACCCCCACATATGGGGTATCATCGTACTCAGGACAAACTGGACAACAACATTTTGGGTCCAATTTCTCCCATTACCCTTGGGAAAATAAAAAATTCTGGGCTAAAAATCATTTTTGAGGAAAGAAAAATTATTTTTTTATTTTCACGGCTCTGCGTTATAAACTTCTGTGAAGCACCTGGGGGTTATAAGTGCTCACTATGCTTCTAGATAAGTTCCTTGGGGGGGGTCTAGTTTCCAAAATGGGCTCACTTGTAGGGGAGCTCCAATGTTTAGGCACACAGGGGCTCTCCAAACGCGACATGGTGTCCGCTAACGATTGGAGCTAACTTTCCATTCAAAAAGTCAAATGGCACGCCTCCCATTCTGAGCCTTGCCGTGCACCCAAACAGTGGTTTACCCCCACATATGAGGTATCGGCGTACTCAGGAGAAATTGCCCAATAAATTTTAGGATCCATTTTATCCTGTTGCCCATGTGAAAATGAAAAAATTGAGGCTAAAAGAAATTTTGTGTGAAAAAAAAGTACTTTTTCATTTTTACGGATCAATTTGTGAAGCACCTGAGGGTTTAAATTGCTCACTATGCTTCTAGATAAGTTCCTTGGGGGGTCTAGTTTCCAAAATGGGGTCACTTGTGGGGGAGCTCCAATGTTTAGGCACACGGGGGCTCTCCAAACGCGACATGGTGTCCGCTAAAGATTGGAGCCAATTTTTCATTGAAAAAGTCAAATGGCGCTCCTTCCCTTCCGAGCCCTGCCGTGCGCCCAAACAGTGGTTTACCCCCACATATGAGGTATCAGCGTACTCAGGACAAATTGGACAACAACGTTCATGGTCCAGTTTCTCCTTTTACCCTTGGGAAAATAAAAAAAAATTCGCTAAAAGTTCATTTTTTCCTTCCATGTTGCTTCTGCTGCTGTGAAACACCTGAAGGGTTAATAAACTTCTTGAATGTGGTTTTGAGCACCTTGAGGGGTGCAGTTTTTAGAATGGTGTCACTTTTGGGTATTTTCAGCCATATAGAACCCTCAAACTAACTTCAAATGTGAGGTGGTCCCTAAAAAAAATGGTTTTGTAAATTTTGTTGTAAAAATGAGAAATCACTGGTCAAATTTTAACCCTTATAACTTCCTAGCAAAAAAATAATTTGTTTCCAAAATTGTGCTGATGTAAAGTAGACATGTGGGAAATGTTATTTATTAACTATTTTGTGTCACATAACTCTCTGGTTTAACAGAATAAAAATTCAAAATGTGAAAATTGCGAAATTTTCAAAATTTTCGCCAAATTTCCGTTTTTTTTACAGATAAACTAAAAAATTATCGACTTAAATTTACCACTAACATGAAGCCCAATATGTCACGAAAAAACAGTCTCAGAATCGCTAGGATCCGTTGAAGCGTTCCTGAGTTATTACCTCATAAAGGGACACTGGTCAGAATTTCAAAAAACGGCAAGGTCATTAAGGCCAAAATAGGCTGGGTCATGAAGGGGTTAACTCCTTAATAACCAATACACCTTTTTACTGATCTAAGATCTAAGAGAATACCATCCCCAGACAGGTGGCAACCCTGCAGCTGTTGTCTGTACGACAGGGGTGTCAAACTGCATTCCTCGAGGGCCTCAAACCATGCATGTTTTCAAGATTTCCTTAGCATTGCACAAAGTGCTGGAATCATTATCTGTGCAGGTGGTTAAATTATCACCTGTGCAATACAAGGAAATCCTGAAAACATGACCTGTTTGCGGCCCTCGAGGAATGCAGTACAATATAGCTGACAAAGCATCAGCCACAATCAGTGTTGGCACTGACCTTGGCTGTTTAAACCCCTTAAATGCTGCTGTCAAGTGACTTAAGCACCTAAATGGTTAAGGCTATGTGCGCACGTTGCAGATTTGCTTGAGGAAATTTCTGCATGGTTACTGCGTCTCTTAGCAGAAAACACAGTGGAAATTCTGTACTTTTTTATGCGGATTTGATGCGTTTCTATAAATCGTGAGCGCTAAATATATATAAAAAAATAAAAATAAGGAAAATGCATCACAATTCCTTTATTTATTCAAACTCTTCACGAGATACCCTCATTAATATTAACTAAAGACACACACACACACACAGGCTTGTAGGAGCATTAACATAATTAACCTACATATGCTGTAAAAAAAAACAACTAAGAAACCTGCGTGAAATGCAATGTTTATTTTTCAAAAAATAAAAATAAAACCTGCATGGGCTCCCGCATAATTTTCATAACCAGCAGAGGGAAAGCTGACAGCTGATGTTACTATTCTGGAAAGGAGCCAATAACCATAAAGGTTCCCAGGCTATTAATATCAGCTCACAGCTGTTTGCTTAGCCTTTACTGGCTATTTTACAGGGAGACACAAAATATTGACATGGGGTCCCTCTATCAAATCCAACCAGCAAAGGTTAGGCAGACAGCTGTAGGCTGATATTAATAGCCTGTGAAGAGGCCATGGATATTGGCAGCCCCACAGGCTAAAAACCATCAGCTCTCAGCCGTCCCAGAAATGGCGCATATTATAGATGTGCCAATTTTGGCATTTAGCCTCGCTCCTCCTACTTGCCCTGTAGCAGTGGGGTTCATATTTGTGCGGTTGATGTCACCTTTTTATTGTCAAGTAACATCAAGCCCACAGGTTAGTAATGGAGAGGCATCTATCAGACATCTCTCCATTACTACGCTGGCCTAATGTCACCTTACAATACAAAGGTGACATTAACCCCTTATTACCCCATATGCCACCGCTACAGGGCAGTGAGAAGACAGAGGCTGAGTGCCAGAATTGGCGCATCATGCAGATGCACCTTTTCTGGGGTGGTAATAACCATGGTACCTCTCTAGGCATCTGTCCTCAGTCACTGGCTTTCCCTCTGTGGCACAGAAAATTGTGCGGGAGCCCACGCCATTTTTTTCAGTGAAGCATTTTTATTAAATACATACAGGCCCCAAATTTTACACACACACACACACACACACACACACACACACACACACACACACACACACACACCAAATGTTTAGACACACCTAATTTAAAGATTTTTCTGTATTTTCGGTAAAATTGTACATTCACACTGAAGGCATCAAAACTATGTGGAATTATATACTTAATAAAAGTGTAAGACAACTGAAAATATGTCTTATATTCTAGGTTTTTCAAAGTAGCCACCTTTTTGCTTTGATGGCTGCTTTGCACACTCTTGGCATTTTCTTGATGAGCTTCAAGAGGTAGTCACCGGGAATGGTCTTCCAACAATCTTGAAGGAGTTCCCAGAGATGCTTAGCACTTGTTGGCCCTTTTTGCCTTCACTCTGCGGTCCAGCTTACCCCAAACCATCTCGATTGGGTTCAGGTTTGGTGACTGTGGAGACCAGGTCATCTGGCGTAGCACCCCATCACTCATCTTCTTGGTCAAATAGCCCTTACACAGCCTGGAGGTGTGTTTGGGGTCATTGTCCTGTTGAAAAATAAATGATGGTCCAACTAAACGCAAATAGGATGGAATAGCATGCCGCTGCAAGAAGCTGTGGTAGCCATGCAGGGTCAGTATGCCTTCAATTTTGAATAAATCCCCAACAGTGTCACCAGCAAAGCACCCCCAAACCATTACATCTCCTCCTCCATGCTTCACGGTGGGAACCAGGCATGTAGAGTCCATCCGTTCACCTTTTCTGTGTTGCACAAAGACACGGTGGTTGGAACCAAAGATCTCAAATTTGGACTCATCTGACCAAAGCACAGATTTCCACTGATCTAATGTCCATTCCTTGTGTTATTTAGCCCAAACAAGTCTCTTCTGCTTGTTCCCTGTCCTTAGCAGTGGTTTCCTAGCAGCTATATTACCATGAAGGCCTGCTGCACAAAGTCTCCTCTTAAGGGCTTGTTTCCATTTGCGAGAAACACGTCCGTATGTCGCATGTGGAAACCAAGCTGTGGCGCCGGCACTCCAAAGCGGAGCGTGCGGCTGCATACGAACACATGGAGCTGCACGCTCCGCTCCAAAGTGCCGGCGCCACAGCTTGGTTTCCACATGCGAGATACGGATGTTTTTCTCGCAAATGGAAACAAGCCCTAACAGTTGTTGTAGAGATGCATCTGCTGCTAGAACTCTGTGTGGCATTGACCTGGTCTCTAATCTGAGCTGCTGTTAACCTGCGATTTCTGAGGCTGGTGACTCGGATAAACTTATCCTCAGAAGCAGAGGTGACTCTTGGTCTTCCTTTCCTGGGGCGGTCCTTATGTGAGCCAGTTTCTTTGTAGCGCTGGGTGGTTTTAGCCACTGCACTTGGGGACACTTTCAAAGTTTTCCCAATTTTTCGGACCGACTGACCTTCATTTCTTAAAGTAATGATGGCCACTCGTTTTTCTTTACTTAGCTGCTTTTTTTCTTGCCATAATACAAATTCTAACAGTCTATTCAGTAGGACTATCAGCTGTGTATCCACCAGACTTCTGCACAACACAACTGATGGTCCCAACCCCATTTATAAGGCATGAAATCCCACTTCTGAAACCTGACAGGGCACACCTGTGAAGTGAAAACCATTTACGGTGACAACCTCTTGCAGCTCATCAAGAGAATGCCAAGAGTGTCGAAAGCAGTCATCAAAGCAAAAGGTGGCTACTTTGAAGAACCTAGAATATAAGACATTTTCAGTTGTTTCACCCTTTTTGTTAAGTATATAATTCCACATGTGTTAATTCATAGTTTTGATGCCTTCAGTGTGAATGTACAATTTTCATAGTCATGAAAATACAGAAAAATCTTTAAATGAGGTGTGTCCAACTTTTGGTCTGTAGTGTATCTCTTTAGATTTTATATACACCTATACTGTGTATATATATCTATTCTATTGTATCCTGTCAGTGTGATTTTACTGTACACTGCACCTGAATTGTCGGGCCTTTCAAAGGACACCGTTGCGTATTTCTCGCAAGTCACACTGATGGCCCATGTGGTGCGAGTTTTTCTTGCACAAATAGACTTTCATTGGCGAGTCTCGGCTGATATACGGTGCAAATCACAGCATACTGCAATTTCACTCGCACATATAATAGGGCCGTGAAAAAAAAAAAAGTGATGGGAGATTAACATTGGTCTGAGTGCTATTCGATTTTTTTTTTTTTTTTTTTTTTTCTCGCATAGCACTCGTCCGTATTCCTCTCTAGTGTGACTCCGGCCTTCAAGGGAAAATCATTCAAAATTCTATTTTTTACAATTTGTAAAATTTTCTGATTTCTTACAAAATAAAGCAAAACATATCAACTCAAGTTTACCATTATCATAAAGTCTAATATGTCACGAAAAAAAAAAAAATAATCTCAAAAGCAATGGGATGTTGAAGCATTCCAGAGTTATTACTATATAAAGTGACACTGGTCAGATTTAAAAAAATTGGCCCCGCCACAAAGAGCTTGTACAAGTGAACATTGTTTCAAAAGTGGTTTACCTGTCTCAGGCAGGTTTCACACCAGCGTTCGGCAGCCTTCTTCCTCCGTTAAGCCCTGACCCCTGCTGCACCTCTTCCTTCAGCTCCGCCTAAGTCTGCATGCGTCCCCTATCTTTAACATTGGGTACGCAGGCATGCCTCATTTTGACGATGCGGAGAACTGCGTGGAACGCAACATGTTGCATTGTATTGCGGTCGGCGCATCCGCTTGGCCTGCGTACCCAATGTTAAAGACAGGGTATGCAGGACGCATGCAGACGTAGGCGGAACTGAAGGAAGAGGTGTGGCAGTGAGCGGGGCTTAGGCTACTTTCCCACTAGTCCGTCGGCCTGACGGACAGTGTGTTTTATGTAGCACAACGTGGGCAGCGGAGGCAGTTTTACAACGCATCCTTGGCCCATTGTGAGTTCCGGGGAGGAGGGGGCGGAGTTTCGGCCGCGCATGCGCAGTCGAAAATGGCGGACTCGACGCACAAAAAAAAGTTACATGGAACTTTTTTTTTGTGCCGACAGTCCGCCAAAACACGACGGATGCGACGTGTGGCAATCCGTCCCAATGCGTCGCTAATGAAAGTCTATGGAGAAAAAACGCATCATGCAGGCAACTTTGCATGTTGCGTTTTTTCTCCAAAACGATGCAATGAGACGTGCCTCACATGACGCTAATGTGAAAGTAGCCTTAAGGTACCTTCACACGAAACGACATCGCTAGCGATCCGTGACGTTGCAGCGTCCTGGCTAGCGATATCGTTTCGTTTGACACGCAGCAGCGATCAGGATCCTGCTGTGATGTCGCTGGTCGCTGAATAAAGTCCAGAACTTTATTTGGTCGTCCGATCGCTGTGTATCGTTGTGTTTGAAAGCAAAAGCAACGATACCCAGCGATGTTTTACACTGGTAACCAGGGTAAACATCGGGTTACCAAGCGCAGGGCCGCGCTTAGTAACCCGATGTTTACCCTGGTTACCAGCGTAAAAGTAAAAAAAAACAAACAGCACATACTTACATGCGTCCCCCAGCGTCTGCTTCCTGACACTTACTGAGCGCCGGCACCTAAAGTGAAAGTACAGCGGTGACGTCACCGCTGTGCTGTTAGGGCCGGAGCTCAGTCAGTGTCAGGAAGCAGACGCTGGGGGACGCATGTAAGTATGTGCTGTTTGTTTTTTTTACTTTTACGCTGGTAACCAGGGTAAACATCGGGTTACTAAGCGCGGCCCTGCGCTTAGCAACCCGATGTTTACCCTGGTTACCCGGGGACCTCGGCATCGTTGGTCGCTGGAGAGCGGTCTGTGTGACAGCTCTCCAGCGATCAAACAGCGACGCTGCAGCGATCGGCATCGCTGTCGCTATCGCTGCAGCGTCGCTTCGTGTGAAGGTACCTTTAACGGAGGAAGAAGGCTGCCATCCGCAGCTCTGCCGAATGCTGGTGTGAAACCAGCCTAAGGCTGTTATTATAGCACCTTCCATGTGTTACACAGATACATCATGGGCTTGTCCTGCCCTACGCATGAAATGAAAGGCTAAAATACAATGTGGCGACTTCATCAGAGCAATGTTTTATTTACATTCAGAACTGGTTTAAGAGGAACAAATTACCATTTCCCACAGAAATCTCAGACTTTTACTTATAGAAATACTGGATAAATATCATTTTAACATTAGATATAGAAACATTTCTAATTTTATAAAACTGCATTTTTTTGCATTAAATAACTGTATGCCTTTGCTTGTTTCATTTTATGCATTTCTAAAGTATTGTAAAACTGTAATATGCTGTTTGTGCATGTGGGCTGGACTGTCGGGTTGGTATGTGGCTCTGCCCCCCCCCCCCCCCCCCCCAGGCCTGCCTCCGGTGTCTGAGGTTTCTGTGTCCCGGACCAGAGATCATAATACCAAAACCATTTCCAAAACAACCAAAATTGAACAGCAGATCTCTTGGGAGGCAGACTTTAGTCTTCTGTTGCAGAAGCAAAGTACTCTTAAACTGATAGGCGCAGAGTAGGATGCACTAGAAAGTTGGCGTGCATGATTGTTCAGGGCACTGGCGGTGTGGACCGGCCACCAGAGAAGGCCTAGACCGAAGCCTGGATATTTTAAGAGCAGGGTCACAGGAGCCTCTGGAAAACATGGAGGCTGCATGAATAGGAAGCTTTCCTCAGGAGACGTCCATATTGCTCAGGGGCAAACTAGGACATATTTGTCCTGTCCTTTCCATTTTTTCTTTTTTTTAAAGTAGCCCCCTCACTGCCTGGTAGGATATACCTGTCCTGAAGATCACACATCATTCTTCGCAGACCGATGATGAAGATGGGCATGGAATAACCTGGACGCAGACCTTTCGGCGGCTGGCACATAACGGATTCGTCTTCCCTCCCTACTCTATCTGGCTCTGGGGGGGCGAGAGGGTAGGGGGATTGACCGTCCTCTGGGGAACCACAAACACTCTTGATGTGTTAGGGCCTTGCCTCGTAGACCACAGATGATAAGGTAGTGACAATTCTAGGTGGGAGATTAGAGTGACAATTCCACTGTCGCCCTCAAAAGCCGTATCTGAAAAAAAAAAAATTAAAAAGAAAAAGTAAAATCATTAATAAAAAAACCCCCAAAACCTAAGTCAGAAACTGGGCTAGGCGGTCCAGACCCATGTCTGCCTCCTACTGACATTAAGCTAAAAAGGATTAGCTTCGTGCCAGTTGGTGGTGTAGCCTACTCTACAGGGAAATACCTAATTTTTTTTTTTTTGCATAGCATAAGCAGCATACACTCATGTTTTTTTTTTGTGTACCCCAATGAAGCATTAGCACCCCCCCCCACATCAACCAGATGGCCACACAGCATAACCTCGCTCCCCCAGTCAGAAACCTCCATCTCACCTTAACCAGCGGACCCCACAGGATAAATCCAAAGCCCACCAGACATTCCCTCCCCTCAAGCGTAAATCCAAATATGACTCCCCCTGCCCCAACCATAAATCCCATCAGACACCCACCCAATCGAACTCCACCCCAGCTTAAACTCTCATCGGACGTCCAACCCCCACAAATCACCATCTGACGTCCAACCCCCATCGGATGTCCAACCCCCACAAACCCACATCGGACCCCGACCCCCCCAACCAGCACAAACCCCCAGAGGCGGACCCCCCACCCAGCACAAACCCCCAGATGCAGACCTCCACCCAGCACAAACCCCTATCAGATGTGGACCCCACCCACCCAGCACAAACCCCCATCAGACGTAGACCCCCCCACCCAGCACACCCCCCCTTCGGATGTCCACCCCCCCACCCAGCTTAAACCCTCTTCAGCCCCCCCAAACCCAACCCATAAGCAGGTTGCCCCCCCCAATAAAAGGGATCCCCCAGTAAGCAGGTCACCCCCTAATAAAAGGGTTCCATCCGTAAGCAGCAGGTCGTCCCCAAATCCCACCACGGGATCCCCCCCAATAGCCAGCAGCAGGTCGCCTCCCCACATTCCACGACGAGCAGGTCGCCTCCCCACATTCCACGACAAGCAGGTCGCACCCCACATTCCACGACAAGCAGGTCGCCTCCCCACATTCCACGACAAGCAGGTCGCACCCCACAAGCAGGTCGCCCTCAAATCTCACCACAGGGGTTCCCCCAATAGCCAGCAGCAGCGGAACCCTTCAAAATCCCACCGCAGGTCACTCCCCACACAGACAAGTAGGTCGACCACCACAGGGCCTCCCCCCAATAGCGATCAGCAAGTAGCATTTTTTCACCCTGAAACCACTAACCTCCATGGCGTCCACAAGCTATCATGCTGCTTTCATTTGCCGCCTTGGTAAAAAGAGACTACGCCCATGGCCGGAGACACACTGGTGCGAGATACGGCATAGTCTCGCTGGTTAAAAGCAAGCTGTGGCACCGGCACTCCGGAGCGGAGCGTGCAGCTCCATGTATTGCTATGCAGCTGCACGCTCCGCTCTGGAGTGCCGGTGCCACAGCTTGCTTTTAACCAGCGAGACTCTGCCGTATCTCGCACCAGTGTGTCTCCGGCCTATGATGTGAACTCAGAACGCGCCCCCTCACGATAGGACACGCCCCCGGAAACGACGTCACACCTGGAAGGAGCCCATACACTCTAGCATTTACCATTATTCTCTATGTGGAGTGCGGGTGGAGGTCGGTGCTGGAGGCTCCATTATTCTCTATGTGGAGTGCGGCTCTGCGAGTGGAGGTCGGTGCTGGAGGCTCCATTATTCTCTGTGGAGTGCGGCTCTGCGGGTGGAGGTCGGTGCCGGAGGCTCCCATTATTCTCTATGTGGAGTGCGGCTCTGCGGGTGGAGGTCGGTGCTGGAGGCTCCATTATTCTCTATAGGAGAGCGGCTCTGCGGGTGGAGGTCGGTGCCGGAGGCTCCATTATTCTCTGTGGAGTGCGGGTGGAGGTCGGTGCTGGAGGCTCCATTATTCTCTATGTGGAGTGCAGCTCTGCGGGTGGAGGTCAGTGCTGGAGGCTCCATTATTCTCTATGTGGAGTGCGGCTCTGCGGGTGGAGTTTCCACACCAGAACTGTAGCAGGTAAAGACCCCAATATCCACAGGTGTCCCTTCTAATTGGAGGGGAAGCTATCACCCCTAATAATCCTCGGACAGTTCTGACAAACACGGAAAAGTGCCCCTTTATGGAGGTGACAGAAAGTCTGTTTAGTCCCTTTAGCTCCATAGTATCAGCTCTAATCCAATGGTGAGAGAGCGATTTACCCTGAAGAGTCGCAGATTTTGGGGTTGTTGTAAAATGTTATATTTAGGGGGTTTTGTGTTGTCTCCTTATAAGAATCACAATGGTTTTGTTCCTTTTCGCTGATAGATACAAACGACTATGAAAGACGGGAACCAAGGAAACATGTATTACTCTCATAGTACGGGGCCTCCACACAGTATTGTCAGGAAACCTTCATATAGAGGCCGGTGGGGATGGAGTCAGTGACCGACTCTGGACAAATATGTTCCTAGAGCCGTAGTAGAAGATGAAGATGTCGTCCTCACCATGAAGTCGTTAATTCTCTTGTCACGTGTAATGAATATCTCCTGCAGTATTACTAATGCCGATTCCAGGGTCGGTAAATGAGACGAGAATTAGCGTTATGGAAGATGAGTCTATGAGGAACGTATTCAGCTGCCGACTCCGAGGGAGAAACTGCTTGTTGTCTGTGGCCTAAATATATAGGTTTTATTAGTAGATGGAAAGAAGAAAACTAAACACTGTAAAATAGCAAATATACCATTGCTGCTTGGGTCCCCGCCAGTCTCTCTATTTTCTGCTCAGTCCTAACGAAGTTATGATTCTTACAGCCAACCAGTCACCAAAGCAGTGAGCAACATAGGCAGTGATACGTTCCAGTCCATACAAGACTAGAGAGTACAACATCTACAAGTTTTATCTTTTTATGTGTTTCCCCTTATTATCGCCAGGATTTTTATGATGTTACATCGGCTCATCTTTTTCTCATTCAGGTCTCTACAATATCCGATCCTCTGTGAAGATCTACTATAGAAGAGAATTTTCCTGATTTACCCATCAAGGATGGATATGGACAGAGACAAGATGGCGGAGAGGATATTACACCTCACCCTAGAGATCCTCTTCCGGCTTACTGGAGAGGTGAGAGATTCTGATGACGTCACATTACACCATTCTTATCTATGGAAATAACAGATGGACAGAACTGGAGAGGTGAGGACTCTGGAAATGTCTGTAGTGAGATTTATTAATGTGTCTCTCCATAACCAGGAATACACAGTAGTGAAGAAGACCTCTAGTGAACGCTGTCAGGACCCTGTGTCTGAGGGATGCGGAAGACCCCTGAGCCCAATCACGGGGCCTCAACCTCACCCCCTGATACATGAGGACATCAATGACCAGAAGATCCTAGAACTCACCTACAAGATGATTGAGCTGCTGACTGGAGAGGTGACACTGCTGGGAATGCTGGGACATTATACAGTAACGCTATGAAGGGATCGGGGGGATGACGGTGTCATTGTATGTGTCAGGTTCCTATAAGGTGTCAGGATGTCGCCGTCTATTTCTCAATGGAGGAGTGGGAGTATTTAGAAGGACACAAAGATGTGTACAAGGACGTCATGATGGAGGTTCCCCAGCCCCTTAAATCACCAGGTAATGGACTGGACTAAATACACACGGCCTATAATTATCTGTATGTAAAGAATAAATTCAGTCCCTGTATGTGTTTCTTCCAGATCTATCCAGTAAGATGACAACACCAGAGAGATGTCCCCATCCTCTTCTTCCACAGGACTGTAAACAAGAAGATCCCAATGTTCCTCAGGATCATCAGGTAGATAGAGAGGTGTCATGAGCTCTCCCCTATGATGTGTAGACAACTGTGAAGGTTTTGTGCTCAGTTTTGTTTTATCCACCATTATTATGTGTTTTTTTTTTTTTTTAATTATCGCTGACCGCACCCACTGAGAGAAGGGATCCGTCCCCAGTAACAGGAAACCTACAGATGAAAAGGGGCTCACCTCCTCAGTTGGTTTTTTGTTCCTGCGGGAACCTGCACAGGAAAGATTACCTTGGCCTGTTCCTGCCACCTGTGCGGTGTCTGGGGAACGGCTGGGGCTGCGGCACCAGAAGCAGCGTCTGGAGATCCCTGCCTGTCAGTCTTCACCCTCGTCTGATGGTGGATGATGTGAGGCCAGGATCCGGAAGAGGCTGTCCTGGCTCACGCGGTGCAGTAGGACCAGACCGGCACTCATCTTGTGGAGGGGGATGCGTGCATCGGCTGCCCTTCTCTTCCATCGGGCAGTGCTTCCGGGTTTAAGCCCATGCATGCGCACTACCCATTCAACATTACTGAACTGAAATTGCTTGGGTTCACTTCCAGTAAGTATAAGATCCGGTGGCCTCCTGCTGCCAATGTGTCCCAAAGATGTCCTCTCCAGGAGAATCTGAGGTGCACCCACAGGTGGTGGAAGTGCAGCCGGACAGCAATCCCAATAACAGCAGTGGGCTCTCCCAAGAGGGCAACTCCACTAACAAGAGTGTACGGAGTAAGCTGTACCATCTAGAACTCGTGCTGTGCCTCCGCTTCCAGAACCGGTACCACATCACAGCTTCACTGGGTGAGTGTTACATGACTCTGCCTACTAAGCTGACTCACCTTCTTTCTGTGTACCTCCCTATCAGGCTAAGAAAACTAAAAAAGCCAAGCACAAAGAATGTGCCTTGTGCTCACAACCCCTTCCTGACCTCTATCTTAAAAGACTGTGTCAGGCCATGTGCACACGTTCAGTATTTTTCGCGTTTTTTCACTATAAAACCGTGATAAAAACGCGATAAAAACGCTAACCTAAGCCTCCCATTATTTTCAGTGGATTCCGCATTTTTTGTGCAAATGTAGCCTTTTTTTGCGCGAAAAAATCGCATCGCGGAAAAAAAAGCAACATGTTCATTAAAATGCGGAATTGCAGGGGATTCCGCACACCTAGGAGTGCATTGATCTGCTTACTTCCTGCACAGGGCTGTGCACACCATGCGGGAAGTAAGCAGATTATGTGCGGTTGGTACCCAGGGTGGAGGAGCGGAGACTCTCCTCCACGGACTGGGCACCACATAATTGGTAAAAAAAAAAAGAATTAAAATAAAAAATAGTCCTATACTCACCTTCGATGTCCTCCGCAGTGTTCCCGCCTCACCGCTGCATGCTGCCGCTTCAGCTCCTGTAGCTGCTGTGCGGTGAAGGACCTGCGGTGACGTCACTGTCTTGTGATTGGTCGAGACCGGTCATGTGAACGCTCATGTGACCGGGGCGTCATGGAAGGTCCTAAAGCACACCGGCATCTATAGGAACGGACGCCTGCAGGTGAGTATAACCATTTTTTTTATTTTTTTTATTATTTTTAAACATTCTATCTTTTACTATAGATGCTGCATAGGCAGCATCTATAGTAAAAAGATGGTCACACTTGTCAAACGCTATGTTTGAGAAGTGTGACCAACCTGTCAGTCAGTTTTCCAAGCGATGCTACAGATCGCTTGGAAAACTTTAGCATTCTGCAAGCTAATTACGCTTGCAGAATGCTAAAAAAACGCGAAAAAAACCGGAAAAAAAAAATGCGGATTTCTTGCAGAAAATTTCCGGTTTTCTTCAGGAAATTTCTGCAAGAAATCCGGACGTGTGCACATACCCTCAGAGTTGTATCAGCCAGACTTTAGAGGAGGAGTCCTCAGTTAGATCCGCTGATATATGATTAATGATAAGAGAGGAACTTCAGTCCTTAGGATGTTCAAACAGGCCTAAGAAACATAAGTCTAAAGCAAGGAGTGTTACCCCTGTCTCCAGTTCTGCTTCCAGTAGTGACCAGGCTGGATTCTCTGGTGCTTCTGATTCATTGTCATCTGGTGAAGAAGGGCTATCTTTTTTTTTCCCATAGAGAGTATGGATAACCTGGTGAAATCAGTTAGAAATAGTTAGAAATACCATGGGGCTTTTAGAGGTGAAAGAGGTTAGATCTACAAAGGAAATTATGTTTGCAGGTCTCTCGCAGAAAAAGAGACGAGCTTTCCCGGTTATTGGTGTGGTGAAGGATTTGGTCAGGATGGAATGGAGCAAGCAGGGACAGCGCGAGGGTTCCTCCCTTCATCTTCCAGGAGGAGGTATATCTTTGTCCCTTTGAGGAAGATGACCGGACAGCTTGGTCCAAGGTGGACTCCGCAGTGGCCTCGACTTCTAGACATTTTGTCCTGCCTGTAGAAGATTCTGTGGTCCTATCTGACCCTCTAGACAAGTGTTTCTCAACTCCAATCCTCAAGACCCACCAACAGGTCATGTTTTCAGGATTTCCTTAGTATTGCCCAGGTGATGGAATTAATGCTTGAGCAGGTAATGAAATTATCACCTGTGCAATACTAAGTAAATCCTGAAAACATGACCTGTTGGTGGGTCTTGAGGACTGGAGTTGAGAAACATTGCTCTAGACGGCAAAGCAGAGACATTACTTAAAAGATCATGGGAGTCCTGCACCAGAGCCTTTAGACCGGCTATATCCAGAACATGTACAAAAATTGTACATGTTCTGGATAAAATTGTACAAAGTCTAAATTGTGCACAATTCCATGCCAAGGTGAGTTCCTGTTTGGCAGTGTGCTCGATTAGATCCTCACCAAGGCGGGAAAGAGAAAGAAGGGGTTCCCTAAACAGTCTGTTCCGTCCTACAGGAGGGCCTTCAGAAAGTGACCATTCGGTAGAAGGTGGCCTTATGAAAACCGAGATCGCTGGGTGACAAAGGTGACCAAACAAAAAGGTGCCCATTTTAGCGGATCCTCTCCCAGGAAGAGTAATAAATTCCATTGACCCTGACCTCCTGTGGGCGGCAGGTTAAAAATGTTTTGCCACAGATGGCGGGAGATCACTTCTAATCCCTGGACCATGGGCTTAGTAACATCGGGGTTGAAACTAGAGTTTTGTTGAATCCCCTCAGATTCCTTTGTCATCACCTCTCTTAGATCCCCGGCACAACAGGAGGCTCTTGAGTTGGAGGTTTTATGTCTATTATCTAAGCATGTCCTGGTGGAGGTCCCGGGAGACCAGGAGGGAAGGGGATTCCATGGGTAGTGAAACCGTCCAGGATAGTTACTACGAATGCTAGCCCTGATGGATGGGGAGCTCATATGGACGATAACCTGGCCCAGGGGCAGAGGTCCATGGAGGAGGCGGTTGACTCCTCAAATCTAAAGGAATTAAAGGCAGTCAGTCATGCTTTACATCGCTTTCTCCCACAGCTGCGGGGGACGCATGTGAGAGTTTTGTCGGACAATACCATGTCAGTTGCATACGTAAATTGGCAAGGCGGAACTTGATCAAAATTGCTGATGTCTACTGTGGTGGATGTTCTCGATCTGGCCGAAGCCCATCTCTTGTCCCTCTCAGCCCTTCACATCAGGGGAGTGGAAAATCTTAAAGCGGCTTCCTCAGTCGCCATACGTTCTATCAGAGAGAATGGGGTCTGTCACCAAGTATTCAGGAATTTAGTGGACTTGTGGGGACTTCCGGAAATAGACTTGTTTGCTACCAGGGACAACAGAAAGGTCCAAAGATTTGCCTCCCTGGACAGAGCAGATCAGCCGGAGTTGGTCGACTCCCTCCAGTTCCCTTGTCGCTTCAGTCTGGCCTATGCGTTTCCTCCAATGATGGTGCTTCCACAAGTCATCAGGAAGATCAGGGACGAGAGAGAAATATCGGATTACTCAAGGGTAATGCTCTTTTATAGAGCCCACGACAGCACCCACTGAGAGGGGATCCGCCCCTAGGAACAGGAAACCTACAGAGAGATAAAAGGGGCGGCCCCCCCTAGCTCCTCAGTTGTTTTACAGAGAAAAAGGAGGAACCGCCGCCAGGTTTTTTAGTTTAACAGGTTTTAGGCATATATACATATTTACAACTTCATACCATATTACTCTATTATATACATCTCCCTATTAAGACACCACGTGCAACTAAATAAAGAAAAGGGAGGGATTTGAATGGGTGCTGTCGTGGGCTCTATAAAAGAGCATTACCGGTGAGTAATCCGATATTTTCTATTCGCCACGACAGCACCCACTGAGAGATTTTCAGAGACTATATACTGGGTGGGTTAACTGAATCAAGAACCGAAAGCCCAAAGGTTAGGTCAGAAGCAGCAGATAGATCTAATCTATAGTGTCTATAGAAGGTATTTGGTGAAGACCAAGTTGCAGCCTTACATATAAGATCTATCGGCACATTCGCCCTTTCTGCCCAGGAGGTCGATACGGCTCTTGTGGAGTGTGCTCCCACATGCATTGGAGGATCTCTTCCTCCAGCTTTATACGCCAGGACTATGGCATCTCTTATCCAGCGCGATAGCGTGTTCTTTGTAACTCTGGAACCCTTGGTTTTTCCCTGGAAAGACACAGAGAGCCATACTCTTCCTCCAGTCCCTAGTCTTCTCTAAATAGGCTAGAATAGTTCTCTTAACATCTAGGGTATGAAGCCTGGCTTCTTCTGGAGTCGAGTGGTCTTTATAAAAGGTAGGTAATAAGATCTCCTGGGATCTATGAAAACTAGTGGCTACCTTAGGGAGATAACAAGGGTCCGTTTTCAAAATTATTCTATCGGATGTCACGGATAGATAAGGAGGGTCAATTGACAAGGCATGGAGGTCACTCACTCTTCTAGCGGATACTAACGCTACTAACAGTATTGTTTTTAGCGAGATGTTCTTTAGTGAGGCCGCATCTAGAGGCTCAAACGGGCTTTGTGTCAAGGCATCTAGAACCAGAGATAGATCCCACTGAGGCACCTGTGGAATATGAATAGGTTTTGATCGTTCACATGCTGATATAAAACGAGAAACCCATCTATCTCTGCCACATCATAACTAAAGAGTGCTCCCAGAGCTGAGACCTGGACTCTTAGGGTATTTACAGACAGTCCCAATTCAAGCCCTTTTTGTAAGAACTCCAATATTGAAAATATAGGTACCTCAGCGGAAAGTTGTGCAGTATGAAATTGGAGGAATTTTTTCCAAACCCTGACATAGATTTGGGTAGTAGAAGGCTTCCTACTCTTCATAAGAGTATCTATAAGCCCACTGGAAAAACCCCTTACAGTTAGTAAGTGCCTCTCAAATTCCATACAGTCAGATTCATGCCTTTTACCCGAGGATGGAAAAACGGTCCCTGAGACAACAGGTCCTTGGACTGAGGCAGGATCCAAGGGTCTGTAGTTGACATCGCCCTGAGCCAGGAGAACCATGGCCTTTTGGGCCAGAATGGGGCCACCAACAGAACTCTTGCCCCCTCCTCCCTTATTTTTCTTATTACTATAGGTAATAGATTCCATGGAGGGGATGCATAGGCTAGGTCGAATGTCCATGGCACCTGAAGGGCATCGAATATGTCGGGGTTGTCCAGTCTGCAAAGGGAGGCAAAAGTTTTGACCTGACGGTTGGACCTTGTTGCGAATAGGTCTATTTGAGGTACTCCCCATCGGTCTGTTATCAATCTGAAAATCTTTCTGCTGAGCATCCACTCCCCCTGATGAAGGGTATGGCGACTGAGGAAATCGGCCTGAACGTTGTCTATGCCTCTGATGTGCACCGCTGATAAGGACAACAGATGACTTTCGGCTAAGGTCATGATGTCTGATGAGATTTCCATAAGATTTTCTGACCGTGTACCTCCTTGATGATTCAAATAGGCTACTGCCGAGGTGTTGTCTGAGAGGACCCTTGTGTGAGAGCCTCGTAGCTGGGGAAGAAAGTGGAGTAGGGAATAATATATGGCTCTTAATTCTTTTACATTAGAGGAATTAGCCAGTTCTGACCTGGACCAAAGGCCCTGAACCACCTGATCTTTAAAATGTGCTCCTCAGCCTTCCGGACTAGCATCTGTGGTTACTATGGTAGAAGGGGTGATGACCCAAGGTACCCCCTCTGATAGATTTCCCCAATCTAACCACCATGTAAGGGAGTGTACTACCTCTGATGTAAAGTAAATTGTTCGGTCTAAATGTCCTTTATTTTTAATGTCCTCCTGCAATATGAATTTCTGGAGCTGCCTGGTATGGAATTGTGCCCATTTAACCGCAGGGATACATGATGACAGTGAACCTAGTAATGACATGGCATTTCTCAGTGACATACTACGTCTTTTGATTGCCAGGCTTACTTTGCCAACAATAGAAGACTTCTTATCATCAGGTAACCGACAAATTTGGTCCACTGAATCCAGAAGGAGTCCTAGGAATCTCTGACAAGTGACGGGTTGGAGTCTGGATTTTTCCCAGTTGACAATCCAGCCCAGCGTTTGTAAGGAAAACGCCACCTCCTCCAACCTTTGTTCACACTGTAAGGAGTTTTTTCCCACAATTAGTAGATCATCCAGATATGGAATGACCAGAGTGTCTTTTAATCGCAGAAAAGACATTACCTCCAATAGCAATTTAGTAAAGACCCTAGGCGCCATAGATAGGCCAAAGGGCATTGCCCTATATTGTAAATGACGAATTTGCCCGTCTATAAATACTGCTACCCGAAGAAACTGCTGGTGTGACTGGTGTATAGGAAGATGGTAATACGCATCCTTAAGATCCAGTACTACCATGTAACAGTTTGGGAACAGATTTTTAATGGCTGATCGAACAGATTCCATTTTAAATGTTGTGGGTCTTATGAACGTGTTCAGTTTTCTCAAATTAAATATAGTTCTATAGGATCCGTCAGGTTTAGTAATCAGAAACAAGGGGGAGTAGAACCCCACCCCTGTTTGAGATGACGGAACGTCTATCAAAACCCGTTTGGCAAGAAGGGACTTAATTTCTATCTCCAGTGCTTCCTGTTGTAGTCTGGATTTTAGGGAGGTGAGCAGGAAGGAATCCGGAGGTTTTCGGATAAAGTCTAGGGTGAGGCCTGAGGATATTAATTTTAAGGCCCATGGATTAACAGTTATTTTATTCCACTGATTTATAAATCCTAGAAGTCTACCGCCCACTGGTGGAATAGGGTTCCCGGAATTTTTCAGCTGGTTTGAAGGGACGTTTGTTGAACAAATTGCCCTTTTGCCTGAACTCTTTGTGCCTCCATTCTTTAAAGCCTCCCTTTCTGCCAAATGATGGCTTCCTGAATGCCCTTCTGTAAGAAGGAACAAATGGATTAGGGAAGCCCTTTTTTCGCTCACCCGCCTTAGTGAGAATTTCATCCAACACACTTCCAAAGAGGTACTCACCCTGACAGGGTATGGCACATAATTTGGATCTAGATTGGGCATCTCCCTTCCAGTTTTTTAGCCATAAGGCTCGGCGAGCAGTATTGGAGAGGCTAGCTGTTCTGGCCGCCAGGCGGAGAGAATCCACGGAGGCATCGGATATAAATGCCGCAGCACCTTTTATCAAGGGAATTGACGCACGTAATTTCTCTCTAGAAACACCGTTTCTGATATTTTGGTCCAGCTGCTCTAACCAAACCAGCATAGACCTACTGGTACATGTGGCTGAGATTGCTGGCTTGAAAGCAGTGACACAGGCCTCCCATGATTTTTTAAGGAGTGCATCCGATTTCCTGTCCATGGGATCGGATAAGGAACCTGCATCCTCTACAGGTAAAGAGGAACGGCGAGATGTAGATGCTACTGCCGCATCGACTTTCGGTACTTTAGCCCAGGAATCCATATCCTCGTCATCAAAGGGGTAGCGTCTCTTGCAGGGTATTAAAAGAAAGAACCTGGCACTCAACTTAATGCTTGTGAGATTTTAATCGTAGTAGCCAAAACGTTTCGGTCCTATATCTGGACCTTCATCAGTTACGTACTATGATGAAAAAAGTAAATGACTGTAGTGTCATATAAGGCACAGCATGGTCTGCGTCTGGTATTTGCGCAGATAGGTTTAGGCACACAGAATGGACTTATTCACGCTGATAGGTGCTGTGCTTGTGTCCAGACACGGAATCCCCGGGATATAGGACCGAAACGTTTTGGCTACTACGATTAAAATCTCACAAGCATTAAGTTGAGTGCCAGGTTCTTTCTTTTAGTATCACATGGTGTGGGAACCTACCTGGGCACCACCAGTAGTAGTGCACACGGCTTTATCTTTGATCTTGCAGGGTATTGGCACAAACCCCTTTTGCCCTTTACCCCATTCTTTTTTAATGAGGTCTTTTATGGCCTGATTTACGGGAAATACCTGGCCCTTCCGCTGAGAAAGACCAGCGAACATAAGTTCCTGTGGCGTTTGGGGTTCTTTTGATTCAGCCAACCCCATCGTACTTCTTACTGACTTTATTAAGTTGTTGACACCGTCAGTAGGAAAACAGACTTAGTTCTGTTCCCCTGATGACTCAGACGATTGAGACACATCCGAATCCACCTCTCCACTCTCTGCTGACGTGTCAGCTCTAGGTGAGTGCAGCGCCCCAGAGTCCTGGTCGTTGCAGTACTGTGGCTCCGCCGCTAAGGGGAGCTATGGTACGTCTGATGGCACTGAAGGAGTTCATCTGACCAGGTATCACAGACACCAATACATTTCACAGCCGGGCCTCCAGGGGAAGCTAAGGGTTCTATTCACTAGGCCACTCCCCACCATTGTGGGTAAACTGGGGGTCAGGCAGGAAGTTAGGAGAGAAAGCTGACTGGATTAGACCAGACAACACCTTGTGGCAGAGGGTGTTGTGGGGGAAGAGACAGTAGGGTCTCTGTCAGGGGTGGGATCCTGACAGAGGCTTGGCAAATTGAGCGAACGTAACGGGACCGTGCCTGCTCAGCATAGCGGCGGTGCCCAAGGAAGGATCAGAAGCGAGATAGATTGTGCTGAGTGAGAAACGAGATCGAAGCGATAGGAGAATACCAGTAGGAGTCGTGCGTAAGACCGAGGCAACATCCTATTGAGGCGCACAACCGGTGGCCGGAACGCCGAGGGAGTATTATACCGTTCAGCTTCAAGCAATACTCTAAACAGCGGCAGGACAGTCAGTCTAAGGCGGGCTGTCTCACACAAATCACCTATGCAGTCTTGGGGGGCAACTTGTGGAGAGGGGCGACTTTAGGGTCCCGGAAGAGCTCCGAGCCTACCCGTCAAACGGGTGCCGTCCCAACCAGAACATCAGGGAGGGACGGAGGATTAGCAGAACATCATCTAATCGAGTTGTGAGGGAACTTAAGAAACAGACACAACAGTTGTGGGGACTTTCCGTAAGCACAGCAGGGAAGGACCACAACACATAGCGCAAGCAGGAAGGCACAGATCTCCACCTGTGAAGAGAACTCTGGAGGTGTCATTGGACCGGCCGGACTTGCGCAGCCTGGTGAACTGTATTCTGGACTGAGGACTCAGAGACCTTCAGTAAAGAGGTAAAGAGACTGCAACCTGGTGTCCTCGTTATTTACTGCGACCTGCACCCCACAACTGCACCACTATCACCACTCATTGCACCGGATGTCCCCCACTGACCGGCAGGGCCACGGACCGGGTCTAGCCACCGTGACAACCCCAGAACAGAGACTCAGAGACCCGGTGCCGGGTACCCCTCGGCCCAGCGGCGGTGTGGGGGCGCTCCATGAGGACTTTTCCACATTAACAGAGGGGCCCCCTCCTAACGACTGCAGCTCCTCACGAATTATAAGCCGTATGTCATTCATTTTGACAGACTCCTCCTGCCGCAAGGTGTTGTTTATACAGGCCTGACACAGGTTTTTAAGATAAGAGTCAGGCAGGGGCTCAGTACATATAGCACACTGTTTATGCTTTGTTTTCCCCGTCCTCTTTGCCTAAAACATAAGCAGAGGAAATACTTATAAACTTTCTTGAAGCTATACCACACTCACCCAGAAGCACATGTATCTACCGGTTGCTGGGTTTGCCTGGCCTGGGGTGTGGAACGGGACGATCTGCCTCCTGATTTCACAGTGGAATCACTCCTCTTTGAGTGTCCACTATTCTTATTTCTGGTATCACCACCGGGTATCAGTGGGTCCTCCATAGGGCGCACAGAGACTTCCTCTTGGGACGACATGATAGCGCGCTGTCTGTCCCGCTCATGTGCAATTTATAGTGCAGGATTTACACACACACCCCCCTCTTTTTTTTTTTTTTTTTTTTTATTACCTGATCCATTGGTGCAGCGTCAGGGGGACAAGGAGAAAACCGCCTAGAGGAAACCAATATGGCGGTTCCCCCGGAAATAGACTGCTGAACTCCTGGGGGCAGGGATCTACTTCCGTGATGCGGCTCCACTGCGCATGCGCCGGCGTCCCAGCCGGCCGGCTTTTCAAGCGCTTCTTCTACCCACGTCGCCGCCATACCTGAGGGACTGGGGAAACAGCTGATGACCGCTCCACACACTCTGGAGGGTATCGTCACCTGGCTCCGGAAACCTGCTTCTTTCAGGTAACTCGGTCGGCCCAGGCACACCGCATCACCGGCCGTCCCTTACAACGATGTCCCAGCAGGGAGATCGTTGTTCACCACCGACTATAACAGATGAGGGGGGAACCAGCAGGAACGCCCGACCCTGTTCACTCGCTCTGGAGCCCCTGTTGCTCAGCAGAGACGCACAGGCGGCATCCAGGCAAGTTTTCCTCTTGACATTAGCTTCAGAGAATCTTCTCTGTGGGTTCCCCTTTAGGAACAGGAAACCAACTGAGGAGCAAGGGGGGGCCGCCCCTTTTATCTCTCTGTAGGTTTCCTGTTCCTAGGGGCGGATCCCCTCTCTCAGTGGGTGCTGTCGTGGTGAATAGAAAAGGGTAATTCTCTTCGCTCCTTTCTGGCCCAAGAGACCTTGGTTTTCATGGCTCAGAGCCATGTCCATATCTGACCCCTGGATCTTCCCATCAGATCTGGGCCTGCTCTCTTGCAGTCCATTCTGTCATCCTTGGGTGAGAGGTCTCCACTTGACGGCGTGGAACTTGAGGCAGTTGTTGAAATTAAGGGGGTTTTCTGACAACCTGATTAGTACCAGTCTGCAGAGTAGGAAAGAATCCACGACCAAGATATACAGTAGAGTGTGGAGGAAGTTCCTTAATTTTCATACTGGGCCTTTCTCTAGTGAGGTTCCAGTTGCTGCAATTTTCGAGGGTTGGGAGCTGGGTTTTTCAGTTAACACATTAAAGGATCAGATATCAGCTTTTGGGAGCCCTATCTAGTCGTAATATTGCAGGAGATAGATGGGTTGCACGGTTTATTTCAGCGTGTGAGCGTAGCGACTCTGTACACATTGCTCGCTTGCCTCCCTAGGACCTGAATCTGGTCCTTGATGCACCTGATAGGTCCGTCTTCTGTCTTGTCGCATGAAAGTACATATCATTAAAGTACATATTAAATATCCCTGAAGGCAGAGTACGGCTCTGTTTGTGTCTTTTGAGAGCCACAGGAAAGGGTTTGGAGTCACAAGGAGCACTTTATCATGTTGGATCACAGATACAATCTGTCTGGCTTATTCAGCAAAGGGTGAAGGTCCTCTGGATGGAATAAGGGCACATTCGGCACGGGCTATGGCATTCTCCTGGGCTAAGAAGGCAGACATCTCGATTGATCTGATATGTAATGCTGCAATATGGTCTTCACCATCTATCTTTTACAGCCACTATAGACTCAATTTGTCATCTTCTGACTTGGTTTTCGGGAGACCTGTCCTCAATACGGTGGTCCCTCCCAGATGATGGTTCTCTGTAAGTCTCTCAGTGGGTGCTGTCATGGCGAGAATAAAAAAGGATTACTTACCGGTAATTGTATTTTATGGAGTCCACGACAGAACCCACTTCCCTCCCTTAGTCGCACATAATAGAGATGTGTATGTATTTCACTCGGGTGATGGTAGTATACGTTGAAGTATATGTTTATACATATTGAGTAGTTTTTATGACGATGTTCTAATGTTTTCTTGGCGGTTCCTCTTGTACTCTGTAATCCAACTGAGGAGGGGAGGGGGACTACCCCTTTTTATCTGTAGGCTTCTTGTTCCTGGGGGTGGATCCCCTCTCTCAGTGGGTGCTATCGTGGACTCCATAAAATACGATTACTGGTAAGTAATCCGGTTTATCCAGTTTGTAATGAGAACGGTGGAGATGGCAGGATTAGAGCTGATCATAGATGTGACTTCTCCATCTGTCTGTGACTTTTACAATATTTGTTTCAGTGTGAAGATCTGACCCGTATTAATACTACAGAGACATATGTGAGGGGTGATGAGTGGTGTAAAGAGGAGATTCCTACATATGACTACCCAGGTGAGTAGTAACCACTAAATGCAGAGAAGTCACAGATTCTTCTCAGCCACTGTCTGTGGCTGCTTTATCGGTGGTGTAGTCTGGCTGGATCACAATCGTGTGATCACCGTTTTGCCTCTAGACCACAACATTCTCCTCCACCCAAAACTGTTCAAATGACTTTGGACTTTAAAAGCCCTTTTCTATAGAATATATAGCCTGGAGGGCCAACCTACACCCTGAAATTAAAAGATGATGGTCGTAACCTGCCCAGATCTGTAAACTCAAATGACAGTGTACGTAGAATGTGCTGACAAGTTAGAAAATCACTTGAAGAAAAATACTATGATGGGCCTGTAAGAGAAATTGGAGGGTAATGATGCTGTTGGCTTCCTATAACCTGTTATCTTATTGGATGAATCTACCTTCTTCCCCTTCTGTGCTGCTGAATGTGCTCATATGGTCCCCACAAGACCAGGTCCAGTCTTTCTGGACAAACTTTGCTTTTATGATCGACAACATTAAATGTGCAGTGAGGGCCAAGTGTGAATTTCTGTACTGTAAGGGTATGTGTCCACGTTCAGGATTGCATCAGTATTTGTAAGCCAAAACCAGGAGTGGGTGATAAATGCAGAAGTGGTGCATATGTTTCTATTATACTTTTCCTCTATCTGTTCCACTCCTGGTTTTGGCTTACAAATACTGATGTAAAATCCTGATGCAATCCTGAACGTGGACACATACCCTAACAGTTTCCCTTTTATACTGAATTTTCAATTTTACCTCTCGCCACGACAGCACCCACTTGAGAGAGGGATCCGCCCATAGGAACAGGAAACCTACAGAGATAAAAAGGGCTGTCCCCCTCTCCTCCTCAGTTGGTTTCCTGTTCCTATCGGAAATCCCTGGATTCCTACAGATGGAGGTGGTTGGAGCACCTGCAGATTACCTGAGCCTGTGCACCCGCCTGTGTGGTCCTCTCGATGACAGCAGGGGCTGCGGCATCAGTAGTAGCGGCGGGGGAGCCACTGCATGCAGCCCCCCCCCTCGTCTGTTCACCATTCGGCAGGTTCCGGGCAACAAAGCCCAGCCTATGGAGGAGGCATGTGTGTGGGGCCGTTCTTCCAGTTACCAGCGGTGGAGTGCAGTGCTAGAAGGCGGCGGAGGCTGCGTCGTGCGGGTAAGTCCATGCTGCTTCATTGAACCGGAAGTGGTTGGAGCACTTCCGGTTCGCGGCGGGCGGCGCGCTGCAGATGACCGCACAATTCAAATGGCAGGCCGGGGCACAGAGCTATTCGCTCAGTATGCTGTCCCCGGCGCATGATGAGCATCCACCAGCGGTGGAGCAAGATAGCGCTGTCAAAATCAGCGCTAAGGGCTCAAAATCATCGGCAAAAAGGAGTGGTCATTCCATGGAAGGATCTGACACTCACATGAGAAGTAAAACGAGGAGTAGAGATGCAGATCTACTCAGACCTCACACAGTGTCTCCACCTCCAAAACCGGTATGATGATGAAGAAGATGATAGCTTCACTGGGTGAGTGTTTATGATCCTCTACCTATAAGCTGATCCCTTCCTTCTCTGCCTCTCCCCTTAGGCTAAGAAGACCAATAAATCTAAGTATAAGGAGTGTGCCCTGTGTATGCAACCCGTGCCCGACACGTATCTTAAAAGGTTGTGTCAAAGCTGTATAGATCAGACCTTACAGGATGAGGCGGCTGTTACGACCACAAATATCAGAGCCATAATAAGGCAGGAGATCCAGTCTCTGGGATCAAAATCCCTAAAGAAACATGGAAGTAAGCGCCTTTCTCCCGTTTCCAGTTCAGAGTCTGAAGAGGGCTTAATCTGATCCTTCAATACCTCAGGATCATCTCCCAGCTCTTCTGAGGATGAAGGCGGAGCAAGTTTTCCAGTCGACAGTATAGACAACCTTATAAAATCCGTTAGGAACACTATGGGGTGTCCAGATACTAAGGAGGTCAGGTCGGTTCAGGACATCATGTTTGCAGGACTAGGCCAGAAAAAACGGCGTGCCTTTCTGGTCATATCCACTATTAAAGACCTTGTCAAAAAAGAATGGGACAAACAGGGCAAAGGGTTTCTCCCATCATCTTCCAAAAGGCGTTACCCTTTTAGTGATGAGGAATTAGCAGTGTGGTCTAAAGTCCCTAAGGTAGATGCAGCGGTAGCATCCACCTCAAAGCAATCTTCCCTTCTGGTAGAAGATGCAGGAATCTTACTAGATCCACTAGATCGTAAGACTGCAGCTCTCCTTAAAAGATCTTGGGAGACGAACACGGGAGCCTTTAAACCGGCCATATCAGGCACATGCACAGCTAGGTCACTATTAGTTGGATAGACCAGCTGGAGCAACAGGTAAAAGGCAAGATCACAAGAGAAAAAATTCTCCAGACAGTTCCACTGATCAGAAGTGCTGTGGCATTTTTAGCGGACGCTTCAGCGGATTCTCTCCTTTGGCAGCAAGATCAGCAGGCCTGGTCAACGCGGCTCGTCGAGCCCTCTGGCTGAAAGGATGGAAGGGGGATGCACAGTCAAAATCCAGACTATGTACAATCCCGTGCCAGGGTGAGTTCCTGTTTGCAAAGGTTCTTGACGACCTACTCAATAAAGCAGGAGAAAGAAGGAAGGGATTTCCTAAACAGTTTCTTCCTTCTTATAGGAGAGCGTTAATAGAGTAGTCACAAACATTTTACATGTACGAATATAGAATATTGATTATATCAGAAGAAAATTTACTGTGAATGTCACCTGCATGCATGTCAGGACTATAATCAGGAAAAGTGCCAAAACTCCATATATAAACATCACAAAAAACGCAGTTAAATGCTCCCATAAAATGTATAAGTTTATTTAGAAACCAATAAAACATATATCAAAACAGAGGACAGATTAATCGATAACAATGAGGGGAAGTGAAGCGCTATGTGGCGGTACAAGTTGCCCAAGGACTACAAGGCCCCATCACTGCACAACCATACCAATGATTATAATTAATAAATAAACGACCCATGGCCATATCAAGTAGAAAGGGTCAATATCCCTATGTATGGAAGCATAATAGCAATACACAAATCATGGCCACATGCATCTAAATATGCAACAATAATAATACCTGGTATGTGTTACAGCGGGAAGCCTAGAGTCCACCCCGGACCCCGGTGTATTGCTATTATGCTTCCATACATAGGGATATTGATCCTTTCTACTTCATATGGCCATGGGTCGTTTATTTATTACCGTATATACTGGAGTATAAGCCGAGATTTTCAGCCCACTTTTTTGGGCTGAAAGGCCCCCTCTCGGCTTATACTCGAGTCATACCCAGAGGTCGGCAGGGGAGGGGGAGCGGGGGCTGTCTAAAAATACTCACCTAGTCCAGTGTTAGAACACAGCAATACCACTGATACAGGGGATATATACATCTATTTTATTCCCAATACTAGAATTCACCAAATTGTGGTATGCTATGTAAGTTGGTGACATACGCCACCTAGTGGAGAGAGAAAAACCCAATCACCTTACCTACAGATCACCCAAGAGTAACCACAGCAAGAAATTATATTGCAATATATTTTTATTTACCATATGTGGCAACAACAATACATATAAATATTCATCAATAAAATTATATATTAAAAACAATAACTGTACGCACCACAGGACAAATGATAATATATATATATAACGGCTGTCCCACTCCTGTATAAAGAGGTCCCTACTAGGAACAGGCTATATTAAGCCTATTGCTCCTATATAAATGTGCAAACAAAGCATTAAATAACTCAAAATGTAAACAGTGCTGAAAAAATATTATCATAAAACACCGTGCAAAATACTAGAACTGTATTCTACTCCAATTACTGAAAAGTGCAATAGTGTAATCAAAATACTAAAGTGCAAATGTGCTAATGTATTCAGGCTGCACTCAGGCAGCTAACTTCCATGCTTAAAGTGCAGCAATGTGCAGAAAAAAACGGTAGAGACCATATATATAAAATATGCGGATGTATACCTTGGGATAGCCGTATCCTGTGGTGCCGCGCCCTAACGCGCGTTTCGGACTGTTTCCTTCGTCAGGACCTGAATACATTAGCACATTTGCACTTTAGTATTTTGATTACACTATTGCACTTTTCAGTAATTGGAGTAGATTACAGTTCTAGTATTTTGCACGGTGTTTTATGATAAAACTGTGGTGCGTACAGTTATTGTTTTTAATATATAATTTTATTGCTGAATATTTATATGTATTGTTGTTGCCACATATGGTAAATAAAAATATATTGCAATATAATTTCTTGCTGTGGTTACTCTTGGGCGATCTGTAGGTAAGGTGATTGGGTTTTTCTCTCCATTGGTGATTGGGGGTGGAGCCGCATATTCATGACTGAAATGGGCGGTAACGGTGACCGCTCAGTACAGTTAGAAGCTGCGGCGCCGGGGAAGCAGGGACTGCACAGCGCCAGGACCAGGTGAATATACGGGGAGGGGAGCGCAGCGCTGTGCGATAGTCACCTTTCCTCGTTCCGGGCGCCGCTCTGTCTTCAGCAGTGACGCTCAGGTCAGAGGGCACGGTGATGTAGTTAGTGTGCGCCCTCTGCTGAACGTCGGTGCTGAACATGGAGTGGCGCCGGAACGAGGTGCGGGTGACTATTGAAGTTTTCCCAGTTTTTTGTGGCAAAATTAGGGGGGTCGGCTTATACTCGAGTATGTAAGGTAATTATAATCATTGGTATGGTTGTGCAGGGATGAGGCCTTGTAGTCCTTGGGCAACTTGTACCGCCACATAGTGCTTCATTTCCCCTCATTGTTGTCCATTAATCTGTCCTCTGTTTTGATATGTTTTATTGGTTTCTAAATAAACTTATACATTTTATGGGAGCATTTAACTGCGTTTTGGTGATGTTTACTTATAGGAGAGCGCTTAGAAGACGGCCATTTAACAGGAGAAGGCCGTATGAGCCACAAAGGGATCGCTGGGAAACAAAGGAAACAAAACAGAAAGGTGCCTTATTTAGTTATCCCGAAACATCCAGACGTGGTAGATACCGTCAGTAATGAAATCCCAGTGGGTGGAAGACTGAAATATTTTCACCACAAATGGGAATGCATAACTTCAAACCAGTGGATCCTTCGTCTAGTAAAATCCGGACTAAAATTAGAATTTTCCCAACTACCAAGGGATAATTTTATTGTAACATCACTGAGAGCGCCGGAACAGCAAGAAGCGCTTCAGTCAGAAATTCTGAGTCTTTTGGCTAAGAATGTTCTTATAGAAGTACCAAAGGATCAGGAAGGGAGAGGATTTTATTCCTCTTTGTTTCTGGTTCCTAAACCGAATGGTTCTTTTCGTACTATAATTAACCTAAAAAGATTAAATTCCTTTTTGCATGACCACACCTTCAAGATGGAGTCAATAAGGTCCACTGTTAAACTTTTGTTTCCTAGATGTTTCATGACGGGTCTAGATTTGAAGGATGCGTACTACCATCTTCCCATCTATGCAGAACATCAACAATACCTCAGAGTGGCGGTCAACCTACAGGGCCGGATCCGTCACTTCCAATTTACGGCTATGCCATTCGGCCTTTCCATGGCTCCTCGGGTTTTCACAAAAGTCATGCTCGTGGTGATGGCTTATCTGTGTCATCAGGATACGTTAATCGTACCTTACCTAGATGACTTTTTAATAATTGGAAATTCAGCCTCGCAATGTAAAGAACATTTGGCTAATACCATTTCATCTTTGCAGGCTTTAGGTTGAATTGTGAACTTCAAAAAATCCAGGCTTCAACCAGAAACACTTCAGTCCTTCCTAGGACTAATCTTGGACTCTGTAAGTCAAAAATGTTTCTTACCAGAATCCAAAAAATTAACCATAATTTCAAAAGTTACTATGGCAAGGTCTAATCCTCAAATGTCCCTAAGAGATGCCATGTCTCTTTTAGGCTTACTCTCCTCCAGTAATGGCCGGAGCTGGAGCCGCCCCTCCCCCCCCCGTGGCGTAAGGGGAGGCACATCATGACCATGGGATGGAGGGAGGGGTTAATGAGTAAGGGGTGGGGATAGTGGAGTCGGTTAGTTTAATTAAGCTGTAGAGGGGTGGGGCCTGTTAGTTCCCGCTCTCCAGACAGCAAGTGAGCACCTACTATGGCCACCGTGGACAGCATTCTGGAGAGCCTGAGGGCTGCGGCAGCAGTGCACCCTCCAGGCTGGTTGGAACGGCAGGTAGCAGGAATCATCGGGAGCGGAGGTTCGGGAGCAGCAGCGACGACGGCGGTGTCTCCGGTGAGGCGCGCGCGTCGGTCAAGGCCTCCGGACCGGCTGTCGCCCGACTCAGCTCCTCGGGCCCCACGTCGGCGCAGGAGCCCCTCCAGGGACCCTCCAGGCCGGGCACCCTTAAATAGCAGCGCCAGTAGGTCCCGGCCTGGGAGGAATCCTACTGCCGGGCGGGGTCCGGCGGCGGCTGCAAGGCCTTCACCTCGCGGCATTGCGGGGGCGGGGCCAGTGCGAGCCAGGCAGCGTCTGAGGCCTAGCACATCGGGGGGCCACGGCGGGGATGCTCCTTCCGCGCGGCCTGCCTCTGGCCTACTTGCAGCAGGACGTGGGAGAGGAGCGGTGGCGGGTAGCCCTGCGGTTACGTGTGTGGCCCCGGCAGCATCAGCAGGGTTTGTCCCTGCAGCTGGATTGATGGACACAGCAGCGGCCTCACACAGTGGTGATGGGGGGCCCGGCCGTTTGGAGGACAGACCAGCACCAGCAAGCTGGGACAGTACAGGCTGCGCTACTTTCACCTCAGGCTGGATCTTCACAGCAAGACGCAACGCAGACTCCCACGCGACAGTTGCCTCCTGGGGCACTAGATCTCCACGGACAGCAGCGGTTGGATCCTGGGACTCCGGCTGGGGGGATCACAGCTCCCCCGCAGCCTGGTGAGTGTTTGTCCATGTCTTTGCTACCTGTGCAGTATTTGCCGTCTCCAGTGCGTGTGGAGGCACAAGGGGGTTTGGCTACGAGTTTTGGGGTTAGTGGCGTTGTCGGGGCTGATGTGGGGGGTGTCGGGGCGGTGTTGGAAAATGTGAGGGATTTGTTGGTGCGATTGGAGAGAGGAATGAGTGATCAACGGCATTTGGCGGCGTGGATAGGGTCGCAGAGGGTTACAGGTTCGACTCAAGTGGCGTCGGGCTCTTGGGCGCCGGTGTCGGTTTCGGTACAAACGGAGAAAGAGAAGGAGTGTCGGGTCCATTTAGATGATAGGGCTCATGGGGAGGTGTATGTTTGTTTTGAGGGCCCTTTGGGGGCGCATCTTAAAAAGGAGGTAAAAGAAAAGATCATGAAGGATGAGTATGTTGAAATTTTTTCGCTGCTCCCGTTAGAAAAATTCAACTTGGACAAAGGGAAGAAGGAGGATAGTAAAAAGGAGGAGGAGGAAAAACGTAGGTGGCGTTTGATTCCTCAGACTTTCACAAATTGGCTACAGGCGTTTGCCATTTTGGCGAGTGTGATTGAGGAGAAGGCGCCTGAGAAGTGTTCGGGCCTTTTTTGCTACATGGATTCCATTGGAGAGGCACATAGGGTTTATGGCGGTCAGGCTTGGTTGAGGTATGACGAGCAATTCCGGCAGAGGAAGGCTATACGACCAACGCTTCGTTGGGATCAGAAGGATATCGGGCTTTGGCTGCGGGTGATGGCGCAGTACAAATTTGGCCATTCCTTTCAGGGGGGGGGCCGGTAGTTCCGGTCAGAGTAGTCAATCCAGTTCGGCGGGATCGGCCGGACAGTCCAGTCAGGCGGGGGGGTCATAAAGCGGGCTTGTGCTGGCAGTTTAACGACGGGCAATGTAAGTTCGGGGTTAACTGCAAGTTCAAGCACTTGTGTTCACACTGTAGCGGCTCTTCCCATGGGGCCTCGAAGTGTTTTAAAAAATCTAAGTCCAAGTCAGGGTCAGGGAATTCTCAAGGGGGTGACGCCAGTGAGTCTGGAAAAGATGGCCCCCTTTCTAAATAGATACCCCCTGAGGGAGGCGGCGGGGGTACTACATCGAGGTTTTCAGGACGGTTTTGTTATTCCGGCCCCTTCGTTTGTGGTTCCTCGGACGCTTAAGAATTTGAGGTCGGCGGTGTTACAGGGGGATGTGGTTTCAGAGAAGTTGAAGAAGGAAGTTGCGTTGGGAAGGATGGCGGGCCCCTTTTTGTCTCCTCCGTTTGAGGATTTGGTTGTATCACCTCTAGGTGTGGTTCCTAAGAAGGAAGCTGGAAAATTCCGTCTGATTCACCACTTGTCTTACCCGCGGGGGTTGTCCGTTAACGACGGTATTGCACCCGAGCTTTGTTCAGTGGTGTACGCGTCTTTTGATGAAGCCGTTGCGTGGGTTGGCAAGTTTGGTCGTGGGGCCTTGTTGGCCAAGACGGATATTGAAGCTGCGTTTAGGCTGTTGCCAGTTCATCCTGATAGTGTTAAGCTTTTGGGTTGTTTTTGGGAGGGGGGGGTTTTCGTGGATAGGTGTTTACCTATGGGTTGTTCCCTTTCTTGCGCTTTGTTTGAGATGTTTAGCTCGTTTTTGGAGTGGGCGGTTAAGGATGTTTCTGATTGTGATTCGGTGTTACACTATCTGGATGATTTCCTATGTGTGGGCCCGGCTGGGTCAGATCATTGTTTGCGCCTTCTACGGGCTGTTGAATGGGTGTGTGAGCGTTTCGGAGTTCCATTGGCACCCGGGAAGACGGAAGGGCCGTGTACGTGCTTGAGTTTTCTGAGGATTGTTATTGATACGGTCGGGTGGGAGTTTCGGCTTCCTGTTGACAAGATTGAAGGATTGAAGGAAGATTTGGCTCGAGCAAGGCGTGTAAAGAAATTGACTTTGAGAGAATTACAGTCGCTGTTGGGAAAACTCAACTTCGCGTGTCGGGTGATGCCAATGGGGAGAGTTTTTTCCAGAAGGTTGGCGAGTGCTACGGCCGGAGTCCGTGCGCCGCATCATTTCATTCGTTTGTCAGCAGAGTTGAAGGAAGATTTGGCGGTTTGGAGTTCCTTTTTGGGTTCTTACAATTGTCGGTCTTTGTTTATGGAAAAAGCGGTGGACAATGATTCGTTGGATTTGTTTACGGACGCGGCGGGTAGCAGTGGTTTTGGGGCTTACTTCAAAGGGCAATGGTGTGCTGCACCCTGGCCGGTGGAGTGGGTTTCATCAGGGCTGGTTCGTAACATAGCGCTATAGGAAATTTTTCCGATCCTGGTGGCGGTTCATTTGTGGAAGCACGAATTTCGCAACAGGCGGATTCGCTTTAACTGTGATAACATGGGAGTGGTGTGTGCGGTCAATGAACTTACTGCTTCATCACCGCCTGTGGTCCGGGTTCTCAGGCGATTGGTCCTATCTTGTTTGGAATTGAATTCGCAGGTCACTGCGACGCACGTGCCCGGGGCGAGGAATTTAATAGCTGATTCCCTTTCTCGTTTCCAGTTCGAGCGTTTTCGGTCGTTGGCTCCGGAAGCAGAAACCATCGGTTTGGATTGCCCAGCGGACCTTTGGCTCGTGGCATCGGGGACGCTGGAGATCTCATAAGATCGTCGTTGGCTCCAAAAACATGGGAGACTTATCAGTTGGTTTGGTCTTCTTGGGAAGGGGTCTTGGCATCCTGCCCTGGTGGAGATAATGCCGATGATCAGGTTGGGCTTCTGTTGTCCTGGATTAGCCGTGGTTTTGATGAAGGTTGGTCGTGGGCAAAGGTGTCGCGTCTACTGGCTGCTTTGGCTTTTGGTGTCAAGCTGAGGGGGCAGTGTGATTTGACTAAAGCCTTCCTAGTGAGGCAAGCTGTAAAAGGTTTCCGGAGACAATATGGTAGGTTGGATTCTAGGCGTCCTGTTTCTTTCGCGATGTTGGAGCGATTAGGTGAGATTTTGGGTGACTGTTGTGGGTCGCTGTTTGAACAACGTCTTTTCAGCTTGGCTTTCTCGTGGGCGTATTTTGGTGCAATGAGAATTAGTGAATTGGTGTCTCCTAATAAGAGTACAGCTGGTGGAGTTTTGGCAAGGGATGTTCTCTTGGCCGAAGGACGTGTGGAGTTCTGGTTGCGTCGATCCAAGACGGATCAAGTGGGGCGCGGTAAGAAAATTGAGCTGGGTGGAGTAGCTGGTTCTCTGATGTGCCCAGTTAGTTGTTTAAAAGGTTTTTGGGGGCTTGGGCCTCGCAGGGAGGGATCTTTACTGTGTCATGAGGACGGTTCGGCTTTGTCCAGATATCAGTTTCAGACGATTTTCCGGAGAGCGGTTGTTTTGTTGGGGTTGGATGATTTGCGTTTTACTTCTCATTCGTTTCGGATTGGGGCAGCTACGGATGCGGCCGCTGGAGGTTTGGATGTGGATGCTATCAAGCGTATTGGGAGATGGCAGTCGAATAGATATCGCAGCTATGTTAGATGTTAGGGGTGGTGTGCGTTTCTCATCCTGAAGAGGTGCGTTTAGGAAGTTGGTGGTTTTTTCTTCGTTGGTTGATTGACTTTTGTTTTTTGTATTTTTAGGTTCCTTACCGTTTTTGGTATGGATTTTCGGCCATTCCTATGTTCATTGGGGAGCACGACGCGCTGATGTACGGCCGGAGGGTAGACAGCTCGGTTTCGATCGGTCGGTAGCGGTGGTCCGGTGGATCGGTTTTAGAGGTTTGGCCTGGAACAGGGTGCTGAAGGAGATCAATGCTGCGGTACTTTTAGACAGATCTCCGGATATCTTGGTGCTGCATGCTGGAGGAAATGACTTGGGTTCGCGCCCATTTAGAGAACTAATCAAAGATATCAAGCAGGACTTGTTGCGCTTGTGGCGGTTATATCCAGGGATATCAGTAGTTTGGTCGGAGATTGTACCGCGAAAACGGTGGAGGAACATGCGGTCATTGGATAAACTTAATAAGGCCAGAATTAAGGTTAACAGAGCGGTGTCCGCGTTTGTGGCCAGGAATGGTGGAGTAGCCGTAAGGCATTTTGAGTTGGAGAAGGGTGACGGAGCATTTTGGCTTGCAGACGGTGTGCATCTGAATGCTGTTGGAATCGATTTTTGGGCACTTGGACTGCAAGAAGGTGTGGAAAAGGCCATAGCTTTTAGGAGTGGTGGGGTCTCGGGTCTTTAAGGTTTCAAAGTCCCTCGTTGTGGTGGCTGGGGGGAATCCTTGGAGTTGTTGGAAATTGGGTTGGGGGGAGTCATTGGCTTATGGCTCCCCGGTATTTTGTGTTAAAACTGGTTTTGGATCTGGTGACTTGGGGGTTCCGGCGGGGGTAGTCGGTTCCCCGGGAATTGTAACGTGAACAGGGAACCCTCTGGGGTTTTGGTGCTCCCGAGCCAGGCGGTATCGGCTGGGAGTAATTTGGTTTTGGTAACGTTCACGTTGTGTTGTGTTTTGATCACCAGATCCATGGGGAGCTCCAAGGACCCCTCCTAGCTCAAAAAAGTTATTGGATGTTATTATTTATGATGTTGTTTGTATTTAAATAAAAAGGCTGCTGTGGCCGACATTATTCCAAAAGAATACGTAGTTGGAGTTTTTATTTATGGGTAGGAGGGTATGGGTTACGTGGGAGGTGTTAGCTAAAGGTAAGCGATGTATCGTTTTTATACCCCAACGGCTCGACATTACCAGGGTCAAGTAATGGCCGGAGCTGCCCCTCCCCCCGCGGCGTAAGGGGAGGCACATCATGACCATGGGATGGAGGGAGGGGTTAATGAGTAAGGGGTGGGGATAGTGGAGTCGGTTAGTTTAATTAAGCTGTAGAGGGGTGGGGCCTGTTAGTTCCCGCTCTCCAGACAGCAAGTGTCCCGCCCTCCCGCCCTAATAGTTTGGGTTTAGGTGGGTTTTTGTTTCAATTTTTTGGGGTGGTATGTTATGTACTATGGGTCATTGTGGCTGTGGTGGCTGGGGGGAATCCTTGGAGTTGTTGGAAATTGGGTTGGGGGGAGTCATTGGCTTATGGCTCCCCGGTATTTTGTGTTAAAACTGGTTTTGGATCTGGTGACTTGGGGGTTCCGGCGGGGGTAGTCGGTTCCCCGGGAATTGTAACGTGAACAGGGAACCCTCTGGGGTTTTGGTGCTCCCGAGCCAGGCGGTATCGGCTGGGAGTAATTTGGTTTTGGTAACGTTCACGTTGTGTTGTGTTTTGATCACCAGATCCATGGGGAGCTCCAAGGACCCCTCCTAGCGCAAAAAAGTTATTGGATGTTATTATTTATGATGTTGTTTGTATTTAAATAAAAAGGCTGCTGTGGCCGACATTATTCCAAAAGAATACGTAGTTGGAGTTTTTATTTATGGGTAGGAGGGTATGGGTTACGTGGGAGGTGTTAGCTAAAGGTAAGCGATGTATCGTTTTTATACCCCAACGGCTCGACATTACCAGGGTCATGCATCCCTGCGGTTCAATGGGCCCAATATCATACTAGGGCCTTGCAACATGAGATTCTGTATGCACAATCACATTGTCAGGGTAATTTTTGTATTTAAATGACCCTATCGAAAGACGTGATTAATTCACTGCATTGGTGGTTAGATAAAAATCATTTGTCCAGAGGTGTCTCATGGACAATAATCCCCTCTAAAATAGTCACCACTGACGCAGGCCCAGAGGTGTGGGGAGCCCATTTCAGTAAAAATATAGCTCAAGGTTGCTGGAATACGGTAGAGATTCAGCAGTCCTCCAACTGGAAGGAACTAAAAGCGGTTAATTATGCCTTAAATGCTTTCCTTCCTCAGCTCCAAGGATCCCATATGAGAATCCTATCAGACAACACAACATCCGTCGCATATTTAAATCGTCAAGGCGGAACGCGATCAGGAAGTCTAATGTCTTCAGCGGCAAACATTTTCAACCTAGCAGAACCCAATTTTCTGTCACTCACGGCTCTCCATATTAGAGGAGTAGAAAATTCAAATGCCGACTTCCTAAGTCGCCATGCACTCCGCCAAGGAGAATAGACTCTCAATCCTCAAATATTCAGGAGCATAGTGAAGATATGGGGTCTTCCACAAATAGACCTGTTCGCCACCAGAAAAAACAGACAAGTGCAGTTGTTCGCCTCCTTAAATGTAGTAGATCATCCAGACATAATAGACTCACTCCAGTACCCGTGGAACTACGACCTAGCCTATGCCTTTCCTCCAATGATGCTGATTCCATTGGTCATCAAGAAGATAAGGGAAGAAAAGGCCAGGATCATTCTGATAGCACCATTCTGGCCAAAAAGGCTTTGGTTCTTTTGTCTTCGAGCGATGTCAGTTTGCGATCCCTGGATTCTGCCAGTGATCCCAGACCTACTGTCTCGGGGTCCATTTTACCATTCACAAGTGAAAGGTCTTCACCTAACGGCGTGGAACTTGAGAGGCAAATACTGACATTAAGAGGGTTTTCTCAAGAACTAATTAACACCTTAACCCCTTCACCCCCAAGGGTGGTTTGCACGTTATGGACCGGGCCAATTTTTACAATTCTGACCACTGTCCCTTTATGAGGTTATAACTCTAGAACGCTTCAACGGATCCTGGTGATTCTGACATTGTTTTCTCGTGACATACTGTACTTCATGATAGTGGTAAAATTTCTTTGATATTACCTGCGTTTATTTGTGAAAAAAATGGAAATTTGGCGAAAATTTTGAAAATTTCACAATTTTCCAAATTTGAATTTTTATGCAATTAAATCACAGTGATATGTCACACAAAATACTTAATAAGTAACATTTCCCACATGTCTACTTTACATCAGCACCATTTTGGAACCAAAATTTTTTTTTGTTAGGGAGTTATAAGGGTTAAAAGTTGACCAGCAATTTCTCATTTTTACAACACCATTTTTTTTTAGGGACCACATCTCATTTGAAGTCATTTTGAGGGGTCTATATGATAGAAAATACCCAAGTGTGACACCATTCTAAAAACTGCACCCCTCAAGGTGCTCAAAACCACATTCAAAAAGTTTATTAACCCTTCAGGTGTTTCACAGGAATTTTTGGAATGTTTAAATAAAAATGAACATTTAACTTTTTTTCACACAAAATTTACTTCAGCTCCAATTTGTTTTATTTTACCAAGGGTAACAGGAGAAAATGGACCCCAAAAGATGTTATACAATTTGTCCTGAGTACGCCGATACCCCATATGTGAGGGTAAACCACTGTTTGTGCGCATGACAGAGCTCGAAAGCGAACGAGCGCCATTTGACTTTTCAATGCAAAATTGACTGGAATTGAGATGGGACGCCATGTTGCGTTTGGAGAGCCACTGATGTGCCTAAACATTGAAACCCCCCACAAGTGACACGATTTTGGAAAGTAGACCCCCTAAGGAACTTATCTAGATGTGTTGTGAGCACTTTGACCCACCAAGTGCTTCACAGAAGTTTATAATGCAGAACCGTAAAAATAAAAAATCATATTTTTTCACAAAAATGATCTTTTCGCCCCCAATTTTTTATTTTCCCAAGGGTAAGAGAAGAAATTGGACCACAAAAGTTGTTGTCCAATTTGTCCTGAGTACGCTGATACCCCATATGTGGGGGGGAACCACCGTTTGAGCGCATGGCAGAGCTCGGAAGGGAAGGATCATCATTTGCAATGCAGACTTAGATGGATTGGTCTGCAGGCGTCACATTGCATTTGCAGAGCCCCTAATGTACCTAAACAGTAGAAACCCTCAACAAGTGACCCAATATTGGAAACTAGACCCCCCAAGGAACTTATCTAGTTGTGTTGTGAGAACTTTGAACCCCCAAGTGTTTCACTACAGTTTATAACGCAGAGCCGTGAAGATAAAAAAAATAAAAAATTTCCCCAAAAAATTATTTTTTAGCCCCCAGTTTTGTATTTTCCCAATGGTAACAGGAGAAATTGGACCACAAAAGTTGTTGTCCAATTTGTCCTGAGTACGCTGATACCCCATATGTGGGGGGGAACCACCGTTTGGGCGCATGGGAGGACTCGGAAGGGAAGGAGCGCCATTTGGAATGCAGACTTAGATGGAATGGTCAGCAGGCGTCACATTGCGTTTGCAGAGCCCCTAATGTACCTAAACAGTAGAAACCCCCACAAGTGACACCATTTTGGAAAGTAGACCCCCTAAGGAACTCATCTAGATGTGTTGTGAGAGCTTTGAACCCCCAAGTGTTTCACTACAGTTTATAACGCAGAGCCATGCAAATAAAAAAAAAAATTTTTTCCACAAAAATTATTTTTTAGCCCCTAGTTTCGTATTTTCCCAAAGGTAACAGGAGAAATTGGACCCCAAACGTTGTTCTCCAATGTGTTCCGAGTACGCTGATACCCCATATGTTGGGGTAAACCCCTGTTTGGGCGCACGGGAGAGCTTGGAAGAGAAGAAGCACTGTTTTACTTTTTCAACGCAGAATTGGCTGGAATTGAAATCGGACACCATGTCACCTTTGGAGAGCCCCTGATGTGCCTAAACAGTGGAAACCACCCAATTATAACTGAAACCCTAATCCAAACACACCCCTAACCCTAATCCCAACGGTAACCCTAACCACATCTCTAACCCAGACACACCCCTAACTCGTTTTTTGCGGGACAAGATGACGTTTTCAGCGGTACCATGGTTATTTATATCCGTCTTTTTGATCGCGTGTTATTCCACTTTTTGTTTGGCGGTATGAGAATAAAGCTTTTTTGCCTAGGTTTTTTTTTTTTTTTTTTACGGTGTTCACTGAAGGGGTTAACTAGTGATATAGTTTAATAGGTGGGGTTATTACGGACGCGGCGATACTAAATATGTGTACTTTTATTGTTTGATTTTTTTTTTTATTTAGATAAAGAAATGTATTTATGGGAATAATTTTTTTATTTATTTATTTAGGATTTTTTTTTTTACACATGTGGACATTTTTTTTTTTTTTAACTTTTTTACTTTGTCCCAGGGGGGGACATTACAGATCGGTGATTTGACAGTGTGCACAGCACTCTGTCAAATCGGCGATCTCACTTAGAGTGCAGCAAGCTTACCAGCGCCTGCACTGAGCAGGCGCTCGGTAAGCCACCTCCCTCCCTGCAGGACCCGGATGCCGCGGCCATCTTAGATCCGGGACCTGCGGCGAGGAGGGAGCCCCCTCCCTGCGCGATGCTTCCCTATACCGCCGGTACACTCATGTTTGATCGCGGTGTGCCGGGGGTTAATGTGCCGGGAGCGGTCCGTGACCGCTCCTGGCACATAGTGCCGGATGTCAGCTGTGATAGTCAGCTGACACTCGGCCGCGCTCCCCCCGTGAGCGCGGCCAATCGTGCTGGACGTACTATTCCGTCCTTGGGAAGTAGGGCCCACCCCACATGGACGGAATAGTACGTCTAATGACAGAAAGGGGTTAATGTTAAGCAGGAAGAAATCTACAACTTTAATATACAGTAGAGTATGGAAAAAGTTCCTGACTTTCTATACAAAACCCTTCTCTAGCAAGGTTCCTATTAAAGCCATCCTAGAGTTCCTACAAAAAGGCTATGCATTGGGTTTGTCAGTCAATACGTTAAGGGTTCAGGTGTCCGCTTTAGGAGCCCTCTATAGTGCTAACATAGCGGGGGACAGGTGGATAGCAAGATTCATTAGAGCATGCAAAAGATGTACCCTAGTACATATCCCACGTTTACCTCCCTGGGACTTGAATCTAGTTCTTGATGCTTTAAGTGAACCCCCTTTTGAGCCTTTACATTTTATTCCTCTAAAAAAATCTCACATCTAAGGTAGCCTTATTGATAGCCTTGATCTCGGCCAGAAGATTAGGGGACATCCAAGCTCTCTCCATAGACCCTTCTTTCTTAATGATATACCAGGACAGGGTGGTTCTCAAGCCTGATCCATCATATCTTCCCAAAATAGCATCCTATTACCATAGATCTCAAGAGATCGTGTTGCCTTCCTTTTATGACAATCCATCAAATCCAGAGGAAGAGAAGCTACATATGTTGGATGTGAAAAGAGCAGTCTTAAATTACAAAGAGAGAACCCAGTCCTGCAGACAGAGTAGGGCTCTGTTTGTATGTTTTCAGGGTCACAGAAAAGGCCACAGGGTTACGAAGGCTACCTTGTCCTGCTGGATCAGAGATGCCATCTGTCTGGCCTACTTATCAAAAAGCAAAAATCCTTCAGAAGGAGTGAAAGCACATTCGGCCCAGGCTGTATCATCCTCGTGGGCAGAGGATGACATCTCCATCGAGCTCATATATAAGGCCGCAACCTGGTCGTCACCCTTGACCTTTTATAAGCATTATAGACTTGATCTATCTTCTACATCTGACTTGGCATTCGGGAGAGCTGTCCTCAGCACGGTGATCCCACCCAGGTGAAGGTTCTCTAAATCTCTCAAGTGGGTGCTGCCGTGGCGAAGGGTAAAAAGCCGGATTACTTACAGGTAATGCCCTTTTGATGAGCCTCGACAGCACCCTGTCACTTCCCACCCTAGTTGTTATGTATGGTTGCATATACGGTATATTTTGTTCATGGGTGAATATAAATAAGATAAAACGTACAAAAGTTTACGGATATATATTAATTTAAGAACGGCGGTTCCTCTCGTACTCTGAAAAACAATTGAGGGGGACCCTTTTTATCTCTGTAGGTTTCCTGTTCCTATGGGCGGGTCCCTCTCTCAAGTGGGTGCTTTCATGGTTCATTAAAAGGGCATTACCGGTAAGTAATCCGGCTTTTCTTTTAAAACCAAATAACTTCAAGGAGAATTGTGATAAACTACATAAAAAACATTACACCTGTGCCATGATATATCTCTAAGCTGTGTGGCGCTGATGGCTGTAATATACAGTACAGACTAGAAGTTTGGACACACCTTCTCATTTAAAGATTTTTCTGTATTTTCATGACTATGAAATTTGTACATTCACACTAAAGGCATCAAAACTATGAATTAACACGTGGCATTATATACTTAATTTCAGTTGTTTCACACTTTTTTGTTATGTCTTATATTCTAGGTTATTCAAAGTAGCCACCTTTTGCTTTGATGACTGCTTTGCATACTCTTGGCATTCTCTTGATGAGCTTCAAGAGGTAGTCACCGGAAATGGTTTTCACTTCACAGGTGTGCCCTGTCAGGTTTAATAAGTGGGATTTCTTGCCTTGGTTGGGACCATCAGTTGTGTTGTGCAGAAGTCTGGTGGATACACAGCTGACAGTCCTACTGAATAGACTGTTCGAATTTGTATTATGGCAAGAAAAAAGCAGCTAAGTAAAGAAAAACGAGTGGCCATCATTACTTTAAGAAATGAAGGTCAGTTAGTCAGAAAAATTGGGAAAACTTTGAAAGTGTCCCCAAGTGCAGTGGGAAAAACCATCAAGCGCTACAAGGAAACTGGCTCACATAAGGACTGCCCCAGGAAAGGAAGACCAAGAGTCACCTCTGCTTCTGAGGATAAGTTTATCCAAGTCACCAGCCTCAGAAATCACAGGTTAACAGCAGCTCAGATTAGAGACCAGGTCAATGCCACACAGAGTTCCAGCAGCAGACACATCTCTACAACAACTGTTAAGAGGAGACTTTGTGCAGCAGGCCTTCATGGTAAAATAGCTGCTAGGAAACCACTGCTAAGGACAGGCAACAAGCAGAAGAGACTTGTTTGGGCTAAAGAACACAAGGAATGGACATTAGACCAGTGGAAATCTGTGCTTTGGTCTGATGAGTCCAAATTTGAGATCTTTGGTTCCATCCACCGTGTCTTTGTGCGACGCAGAAAAGGTGAACGGATGGACTCTACATGCCTGGTTCCCACCGTGAAGCATGGAGGAGGGGGTGTGATGGTATGGGAGTGCTTTGCTGGTGACACTATTGGGGATTTATTCAAAATTGAAGGCATACTGATCCAGCATGGCTACCACAGCATCTTGCAGCGGCATGCTATTCCATCCAGTTTACGTTTAGTTGGACCATCGTTTATTTTTCAACAGGACAATGACCCCAAACACACCTCCAGGCTGTGTAAGGGCTAATTGACCAAGCAGGAGAGTGATGGGGTGCTACGCCAAATAACCTGGCCTCCACAGTCACCAGACCTGAACCCAATTGATGGTTCGGGGTGAGCTGGATCGCAGAGTGAAGGCAAAAGGGCCAACAAGTGCTAAGCATCTCTGGGAACTCCTTCAAGATTGTTGGAAGACCATTCCCGGTGACTACCTCTTGAAGCTCATCAAGAGAATGCCAAGAGTGTGCAAAGCAGTCATCACAGCAAAAGGTGGCTACTAACCTAGAATATAAGACATATTTTCAGTAGTTTCACACTTTTTTGTTAAGTATATAATTCCACATGTGTTTATTTATAGTTTTGATGCCTTCAGTGTGAATGTACAATTTTCATAGTCATGAAAATACAGAAAAATCTTTAAATGAGAAGGTGTGTCAAAACTTTGGGTCTGTACTGTACATTTATTCACCCCTGCAGGAGATGTGTTGGCATGGCTCGAGCCCTGGTTTCATGGATTCACTCCACATCATAAATTACCGTATATACTTGAATATAAGCCGAGATTTTCAGCCCATTTTTGGGGGCTGAAAGTCCCCCTCTCGGCTTATACTCGAGTCATACCCAGGGGTTGGCAGGGAGGGGGAACGGTGGCGTCTATTTATACTCACCTGCTCCTGGTGCGGTCCCTGCAGGTCCCTGTCTCTCTGGCGCCCCAGCTTCTTCCTGTACTGAGCGGTCACATGGTACCGCTCATTACAGTAATGAATATGCTGCTCTACCTCCCATAGGGGTGGAGCCGCATATTCATTACTGTAATGAGCGGTAACGGTGACCGTTCAGTACAGGAAGAAGCTGCGGCGCCGGGGAAACAGGGACTTCACAGCGCCAGGAGCAGGTGAGTATAACGGGGAGCGCAGCGTTGCGCGATATTCACCTCCCCGTTCCGGGCGCCGCTCCGTCTTCAGCGTCTTCTGCAGTGACGCTCAGGTAATAGGGCGCGATGACATGGTTAGTGCGCGCCCTCTACCTGAATGTCAATGCAGAAGACGCTTAAGATGGAGTGGCGCCGGATCGAAGTCAGGTGAAAATTGAAAGTGCCGGGGGCCTGAGCGACGGAGAGGTATGTTGTGTTTTTTTTTTTTTTTTGGTTTGTTTTTTAAATCGCAGCAACAGCAAATGGGGCAAGTGTCTGTATGGAGCATCTTATGGGGCCATAACGTTTGTGCAGCACTATATGGGGCAAGTGTCTGTATGGGGCCATAATCAACGTTTGTTCACCAATATATGGGGCAAGTGTCTGTATGGGGCCATAATCAACGTTTGTGCAGCACTATATGGGGCAAGTGTCTGTATGGATCATCTTATGGGGCCATAACGTTTGTGCAGTACTGTATGGGGCAAGTGGTGTCTATATGGAGTATCTTATGAGGCCATAATTAACGTTTGTGCAGCATTATATGGGGCAAATATCTTTATGGAGCATCTTATGGGGCCATAATCAAGGTTTGTGCAGCATTATATGTGGCAAGTGTCTGTATGGAGCATCTTATGGGGCCATTATTAACCTTTATGCAGGATTGTATGGGGCATATTTTTAATATGGAGCATCTTATGGGGCCATCATAAACTTTATGGGGCTCCTGATTCAATAAGGATTTTCAAAAACACTTAACCTACTGATGTCTCAATTAATTTTACTTTTATTGGTATCTATTTTTACTTTTGACATTTACCGGTAGCTGCTGCATTTCCCACCCTAGGCTTATACTCGAGTCATTAAGCTTTCCCAGTTTTTTTGTGGCAAAATTAGGGGGGGTCGGCTTATACTCGAGTATATGCGGTACATTAGGCTTTCAATCCTCAATAATTCTGATTAATGTACAATCTCTCCTGAAATGGGGGGCACTAATACTTTCTCTACTCTTCTAGACAGGACTCTCATAATTTCTCCAGTGGTTCACCATAAATGGGTGCTCTGGTTTAGTGTTTGAGCTCTCCCCTCATACATACGTTGTTGTTGGGGATGTATCATAGAATAAAAAAACTGTCTATTTTTTTACCTGTTCATCTGTATGATATTTTGATTGTGGTGGGATCACCCTGCCTCAGTTATCTGAGTCTGTAACTCCGTGGTAGTCCTTAACCAGTTTCTGACATCGGGTCAGCGATGGGTTGGCATAACAACCAGTGGTCTCCTGGAGACCTCTATGGTTGTCACTGCTGGCTTGCACGTGGTGGGAGCACATACAAGTGAGTAATCCTGCTACATCCAGGTGATCTGATCATCGCTTGTATGTAGCTGAGCCGATCGGGTTATGGCAGCTTCTAGTCCAAAATAGAAATGTCCATGGAGACTATTCAAGCATGCCAAAAGTAGAAAAAAAATGTTTTTAAAAATATAAAAAAAAAAGAAAAGTTAATATCACCCCCTTTTGCCCTATTTAAAACAATAAAAAAATCAAACATAAACCTATTTGATATCGCCGGGTTCAGAATCACCCAATATATCAATATTAACCCCTTCATGACCTTGCCGTTTTTTGCAATTCTGACCAGTAATAACTCAGGAACGCTTCAACGGATCCTAGCGATTCTGAGATTGTTTTTTCGTGACATATTGGGCTTCATGTTAGTGGTAAATTTAGGTCGATAATTTCTGAGTTTATTTGTGAAAAAAACGGAAATTTGGCAAAAATTTTGAAAATTTCGCAATTTTCACATTTTGAATTTTTATTCTGTTAAACCAGAGAGTTATGTGACACAAAATAGTTAATAAATAACATTTCCCACATGTCTACTTTACATCAGCACAATTTTGGAAACAAATTTTTTTTTTGCTAGGAAGTTATAAGGGTTAAAATTTGACCAGTGATTTCTCATTTTTACAACAAAATTTACAAAACCATTTTTTTTAGGGACCACCTCACATTTGAAGTCAGTTTGAGGGTTCTATATGGCTGAAAATACCCAAAAGTGACACCATTCTAAAAACTGCACCCCTCAAGGTGCTCAAAACCACATTCAAGAAGTTTATTAACCCTTCAGGTGTTTCACAGCAGCAGAAGCAACATGGAAGTAAAAAATGAACATTTAACTTTTTAGTCACAAAAATGATATTTTAGCGAAATTTTTTTTATTTTCCCAAGGGTAAAAGGAGAAACTGGACCACGGACGTTGTTGTCCAATTTGTCCTGAGTACGCTGATACCTCATATGTGGGGGTAAACCACTGTTTGGGCGCACGGCAGGGCTCGGAAGGGAAGGAGCGCCATTTGACTTTTTCAATGAAAAATTGGCTCCAATCTTTAGCGGACACCATGTCGCGTTTGGAGAGCCCCCGTGTGCCTAAACATTGGAGCTCCCCCACAAGTGACCCCATTTTGGAAACTAGACCCCCCAAGGAACTTATCTAGAAGAATAGTGAGCACTTTAAACCCCAAGGTGCTTCACAAATTGATCCGTAAAAATGAAAAAGTACTTTTTTTTCACAAAAAAATTATTTTAGCCTCAATTTTTTCATTTTCACATGGGCAACAGGATAAAATGGATCCTAAATTTTATTTGGCAATTTCTCCTGAGTACACCAATACCTCACATGTGGGGGTAAACCACTGTTTGGGCACATGGTAAGGCTCGGAAGGGAAGGAGCGCCATTTGACTTTTTGAATGAAAAAATCTCCATCGTTAGCGGACACCATGTCACGTTTGGAAAGCCCCTGTGTGCCTAAACATTGGAGCTCCTCCACAAGTGACCCCATTTTGGAAACTAGACCCCCCAAGGAACTCATCTAGAGGCATAGTGAGCACTTTAAACCCCCAGGTGCTTCACAAATTGATCCGCAAAAATGAAAAAGTACTTTTTTTTCACACAAAATTTCTTTTAGCCTCAATTCTTTCATTTTCACATGGGCAACAGGATAAAATGGATCCTAAAATTTGTTGGGCAATTTCTCCTGAGTATGCCGATACCTCATATGTGGGGGTAAACCACTGTTTGGGTGCACGGCAAGGCTCGGAAGGGGAGGCGTGCCATTTGACTTTTTGAATGGAAAATTAGCTCCAATCGTTAGCGGACACCATGTCGCGTTTGGAGAGCCCCTGTGTGCCTAAACATTGGAGCTCCCCTACAAGTGACCCCATTTTGGAAACTAGACCCCCCTAGGAACTTATCTAGATGCATAGTGAGCACTTATAACCCCCAGGTGCTTCACAGAAGTTTATAACGCAGAGCCGTGAAAATAAAAAAAATAATTTTTCTTTCCTCAAAAATGATTTTTAGCCCAGAATTTTTTATTTTCCCAAGGGTAATAGGAGAAATTGGACCCCAAATGTTGTTTTCCAGTTTGTCCTGAGTACGATGATACCCCATATGTGGGGGTAAACCACTGTTTGGGCGCACGGCAGGGCTCGGAAGGGAAGGCACGCCATTTGGCTTTTTGAATGGAAAATTAGCTCCAATCATTAGCGGACACCATGTCGCGTTTGGAGAGCCCCTGTGTGCCTAAACATTGGAGCTCCCGCACAAGTGACCCCATTTTGGAAACTAGACCTCCCAAGGAACTAATCTAGATGTGTGGTGAGCACTTTGAACCCCCAAGTGCTTCACAGAAGTTTATAACGCAGAGCCATGAAAATAAAAAATAATTTTTCTTTTCTCAAAAATGATTTTTTAGCCCACAATTTTTTATTTACCCAAGGGTAATAGGAGAAATTGGACCCCAAAAGTTGTTTTCCAGTTTCTCCTGAGTACGATGATACCCCATATGTGGGGGTAAACCACTGTTTTGGCACACGTCGGGGTTCGGAAGGGAAGTAGTGACGTTTTGAAATGCAGACTTTGATGGAATGCTCTGCGGGCATCAGGTTGCGTTTGCAGAGCCCCTGATGTGCCTAAACAGTAGGAACTCCCCACAAGTGACTCCATTTTGGAAACTAGACCCCCAAGGGAACTTATCTAGATGTGTGGTGAGCACTTTGAACCCCCAAGTGCTTCACAGAAGTTTATAACGCAGAGCCGTGAAAATAATAAATGTGTTTCCTTTCCTCAAAAATATTTTTTTAGCCCAGAATTTTTTATTTTTGCAAGAGTAACAGGAGAAATTGGACCCCAAAAGTTGTTGTCCAGTTTCTCCTGAGTACGCTGATACCCCATATGTGGGGGCAGGGCCGTATTTAGAGTTTCTGCTGCCCTAGGCACTTTTCGTGCTGCCTCCCCCACTGGTCAGTATGACTAATGCAGACACTGTCGGCAGTGACTTGGGCTACTTTCACATCAGCGATTTTTACCATTCGTGACCGATCCGGCAGTTTTTCTGCATCTGCCACGTAACGCATCACTTACGGCAACACTGCGTTCGGTCTCATTCATTCCCTGTGGGACTTGCGGACATGTGCCGCACTTGCAGTTTTGCCGCGATCCGATAAATGCGGTACTTGCAGCAACGGAAAAAAACGCTGCTAGCAGTGTTTTTTTGTCTCATCGTAAGTGTAAAACCGCAAGTGCTGCACATGTTCGCAAGTCCCATAGGGAATCAGTAAGGGGTCCAAATCTATGTATATGCCCATGTAGCTCTTTCAAAGACAATTCCAGCAATTTTTTTACATGTTCAGTCCATTCATCTGAAATCAGTTTGCATACATATGCAAATGAGGGAGTAGATCTGTTACTCCAGCTCTATACCCCCTCAGTGCTGTATTATATAGTATATAACACAGCCACATAGTATATAAGAGCCACGTAGTATATAGCACAGCCCACACAGTGTATAACACAGCCCACGCAGTGTATAACACAGCCCACGCAGTGTATAACACAGCCCACGCAGTGTATAACACAGCCCACGCAGTGTATAACACAGCCCACGCAGTGTATAACACAGCCACGTAGAATATAACAGCCCACGTAGAATATAACAGCCCACGTAATATATAGCAGTATAGGCACCATATCCCTGTTAAAAAAAGAATTAAAATAAAAAAGTTATATACTCACCCTCCGGCGTCCACCGAAGCTGTCCCGATGCGCACGATGCTGCCACCAGCTTCTGTTCCCAGTGATGCATTGCGAAATTACCCAGATGACTTAGTCATCTGGGTAATTTTGCAATGCATCACTGGGAACGGAAGCTGGCGGCAGCATCGTGCGCATCGGTGGACGGCGGAAGGTGAGAATAGCACAATTTTTAAATTTTTTACTTATTTTTAACATTATATCTTTTTATTATTGACGCTGCATAGGCAGCATCAATAGTAAAAAGTTGGTCCGGGATGGGGCGACACACTGGCACTGACAGCTCCGCACATACGTACAGCTCCACACAGACACACACATACATACAGCTCCGCACACACACACACAGCCCCACACACACATACAGCTCTGCGCACACACACATACAGCTCCGCTCCTTGCACACACACATACAGCCCCACACACATACAGCACCGCACAGACACACACATACAGCTCCACACACATACAGCTCCACACACAGCCCCACACACACATACAGCTCCGCTGCTTGCACACACACACATACAGCCCCACATACATACAGCACCGCACAGACACACAGCCAGCTCCGCTGCCAGCCAACACACACATAAAGCTCTGCTGCCCGCACACACACACATACAGCTCCGCTGCCCGCACACACATACAGCACCACACACACAGAGCTCCACACACACACACATACAGCACCGCAGACACACATACATACAGCTCCGCACACACAGAGCTCCACACACAGACACACACATACAGCTCCGCACACACAGAGCTCCGCACACACAGAGCTCCGCACACACAGAGCTCCGCACACACAGAGCTCTGCATACACAGACATACATACAGCTCCGCACACAGACACATACATACAGCTCCGCACACACAGAGCTCCGCATACACAGACAGCTCCGCGCACACAGAGCTCCGCATACACAGACATACATACAGCTCCGCACACAGACACATACATACAGCTCCGCACACACAGAGCTCCGCATACACAGACAGCTCCGCGCACACAGAGCTCCGCATACACAGACATACATACAGCTCCGCACACAGACACATACATACAGCTCCGCACACACAGAGCTCCGCATACACAGACAGCTCCGCGCACACACACATACATACAGCTCCGCACAGACACATACATACAGCTCCGCACACAGAGTTCCCCGCACACAGAGCTCCGCACACACAGACACACACATACAGCTCCGCACACACAGAGCTCCGCACACACACATACAGCACCGCACAGACACACATACATACAGCTCCGCACACAGAGCTCCGCACACACACACACACACATACAGCTCCGCGCACACAGAGCTCCGCACACACAGACAGCTCCGCACACACAGACAGCTCCGCACACACAGAGCTACACACACACAGACAGCTCCGCACACACAGACAGCTCTGCACACCAGCAGTGGCAATGATTGCTCCCAGGACCCAGATAGTGAGTGAGGGTGTATTATACCCCACCCCCACCACTCACTCTCTGGGTCCGTCTGCCGGGAGGAAAGATCAAACAGATATCATACATTCAGGTCTGCTGTGTTTGCACGGCTCCTCCAGCCTCAGGCACTACAGGAAGTAATGAGGCTGAGGAGGAATGTGAGGGAAGAAGTGAGCACCGTGAGGTGAGTCACAGACAGCCGTGCAGCAGGCAGCGCGCGGGCAGGAGCCAGGAGGGAGATCGTTACAGACAGAGTCACAGAGACAGTACACTACTTACTGTGCATGTACTGCTCTACTGTCTGCGAGTCCTCCAGCTCCTGGCCAGCAATGTGCGAGTCCAGGACAGGACACAGGGTCGGCACACAGGGCGCCGCCGCTCCACCTCAGCAGTCACATTCCGGCCGGCACCACCAGTGAGGCTGTGAGCATGGGGTCAGTGAGGTCACTGTGAGGGGGAGTAGGGAGAGTCGGCACCAGCACCACGTGTTCTGGCTGCCGCTCTGCCGCCCCCTGTCTTCAGGAAGGGACCCACAGAACTAGTATTCAAAAAAAAAAAAAAACCGAAAAAAAAAAAAAATACACTTGCTCAGGTGCCGCCCCCCCGCCTGTCCCCGCCCTAGGCACGTGCCCTCAAGTGCCTAGTGGCAAATACGGCCCTGTGTGGGGGTAAACCACTGTTTGGGTACATGCCAGGGCTCGGAAGGGAAGTAGTGACGTTTTGGAATGCAGACTTTGATGGAATGGTCTGCGGGCATCATGTTACGTTTGCAGAGCCCCTGATATGCCTAAACAGTAGAAACCCCCCACAACTGACCCCATTTTGGAAACTAGACCCCCAAGGAACTTATCTAGATGTGTGGTGAGCACGTTCAACCCCCAAGTGCTTCACAGAAGTTTACAACGCAGAGCCGTGAAAATAAAAAATCATTTTTCTTTCCTCAAAAAAGATGTTTTAGCAAGCAATTTTTTATTTTCACAAGGGTAACAGGAGAATTTGGACCCAAATATTTGTTGCCCAGTTTGTTGTGAGTACGCTGATACCCCATATGTGGGGGTAAACCACTGTTTGGGCACACGTCAGGGCTCGGAAGGGAAGTAGTGACATTTGAAATGCAGACTTTGATGGAATGGTCTGCGGGCGTCACATTGCATTTGCAGAGCCCCTGATGTGCCTAAACAGTAGAAACACCCCACAAGTGACCCCATTTTGGAAACTAGACCCCCGAAGGAACTTATCTAGATGTGTGGTGAGCACTTTCAACCCCCAAGTGCTTCACAGAAGTTTATAACGCAGAGCCGTGAAAATAAAAAATAATTGTTCTTTCCTCAAAAATTATGTTTTAGCAAGTAATTTTTTATTTTTGCAAGGGTAACAGGAGAAATTGGACCCCAACAGTTGTTGCCCAGTTTGTCCTGAGTACGCTGGTACCCCAAATGTGGGGGTAAACCACTGTTTGGGCGCACGTCGGGGCTTGGAAGGGAGGGAGCACCATTTGACTTTTTGAACGCAAGATTGGCTGGAATCAATGGTGGCGCCATGTTGCGTTTGGAGACCCCTGATGTGCCTAAACAGTGGAAACCCCTCAATTCTAACTTCAACACTAACCCCAACACACCCCTAATCCTAATCCCAACTGTAGCCATAACCCTAATCACACCCCTAACCCCAACACACCCCTAACCGCAACACAACCGTAACCCTAATTCCAACCCTAATCCTAACCCTAATCCCAACCGTAACCCTAATCCCAACCCTAACCACAACTGTAACCCCAACACACCCCTAACCCTATCCGTAACCCTAACCACAAGCCTAATCTTAACCCTATTTCAAACCCTAGCCCTAATTCCAACCCTAACCCTAAGGCTATGTGCCCACGTTGCGGATTCGTGTGAGATTTTTCCACACGATTTTTGAAAAATCTGCAGGTAAAAGGCACCGCGTTTTGCCTGCGGATTTACAGCAGATTTCCACTGTTTTTTTGTGTGGATTTCACCTGCGGATTCCTATTGAGGAACAGGTGTAAAACGCTGCGGAATCCGCACAAAGAATTGACATGCTGCGGAAAATACAATGCAGCGTTTCTGCACGGAATTTTCCGCACCATGGGCACAGCGGATTTGGTTTTCCTTAGGTGTACATGGTACTGTAAACCTGATGGAAAACTGCTTCGAATTCGCAGCGGCCAATCCGCTGCGGATCCGTGGCCAATCCGCTGCCAATCCGCTGCGGATCCGCGGCCAATCCGCTACCAATCCGCTGCAGATCCGCGGCCAATCCGCTGCGGATCCGCTGCGGATCCGCTGCCGATCCGCGGCCAATCCGCGGCCAATCCGCGGCCGATCCGCTGCCGATCCGCGGCCGATCCGCTGCGGATCCGCTCTGTGTGCACATGCCATAACCCTACCCCTAACCCTACCCGTAACCCTAACCCTACCCCTAACCCTACCCCTAGTTCTAACCCTAGTTCTAACCCTAACCCTAGTGGAAAAAGAAAAAAAAATATTTTCTTTATTTTATTATTGTCCCTACCTATGGGGGTGATAAAGGGGGTTTTTTTTTATTATTTTTTTATTTTGATCGCTGTGGTAGAACCTACCACAGCGATCAAAATGTACCTGTAACGAATCTGCCAGCCTGCAGATTCGGCGGGCGTACTGAGCATGCGCCCGCCATCTTGGAAGATGGCGGCGCCCAGGGAGAAAACGGACCGACTTCGGGAGGATCGGTAAGTATGAGGGGATGGTGGGGGGGTGGATCGGAGCACAGGGGGGGGGATCGGAGGACGGGGGGAGCGGACAGGAGCACGGGGGAGCGGGCAGGAGGACGGGGAAGCGGACAGGAGGACGGAGAGGACCGGGCCACATAACGGACGACTGGGGAGGAGATCGGGGGCGGTGGGGGGGGCCAGAACATGATTTCCAGCCATGGCAGATGCTATTGCAGCATCGGCCATGGCTGGATTGCAATATTTCACCATTTTCATAGGTGAAATATTGCAAATTGCTCTGATTGGCTGTTGCACTTTCAACAGCCAATCAGAGCGATCGTAGCCACGTGGGGGCAAAGCCACCCCCCCTAGGCTGAAGTACAACTCCCCCTCTCCCTGCAGATCGGGTAAAATAGGAATTAACCCTTTCACCCGATCTGCAGGGATGCGATCATTCCATGACGCATACGCTGCGTCAAAGGTCGTGAAGGGGTTAAAAAAGAATTAACCTGATTTCTAAATGGCGTAGCGACAAAAAGTCAGTGCCAGAATTACTTTCTTTTTTTTGGTCTCCATGACATTGCATTAAAATGCAATAACTGACGATCAAAACATCATATATGCACCAAAATGGTATAATTAAAAATGTCAGCTCAGTGCGCAAAAAATCAGCCCTCACCCAACCCAAGATCACGAAAAATGGAGAAGCTACGGGTATCGGAAAATGGTGCTATTTATTTATTTATTTTTTAACAAAGTTTGGATTTTTTTTTTTACCACTTGGATAAAAAAGAACGTAGACATGTTTGGTGTCTATGAATTTGTGGTAATCTGCAGAATCATTCTGGCAGGTCAGTTTTAGTATTTAGTGAATATAGTAAAAAAGCAGACGGCATAAGAGCAGATCCCAGAGAAGCTGGGACACAGCATTTGTAAAAGCCCTAATATGACAAAATGTCAGAAAACCAGAGCAGTAGAAATCCCTATAAAGTGACTCCATTTTGGACAGTATAACCCTCTGTGAATTAATCTTTAGGAGTAGTGACAATTTTGACTCCACAGCCACTTTCCGTTAATTAGCGCACAGTGGATGTTGGGTAATAAAACGGTAAATTTTCCATTTTTACTCTCCAACACATAGTGCCCAGATTGTGCTCCAGAAGACACACGCACCATAAATTAAGTGGGTTCTTCTCGCTATAGTAATGCCAAATACATGGATGCTAAATGTGGTTTGAGCACACTGCAAGGCTAGTAAGCGAGGGGGAGATTTAACTTTGGAAGAGTGGATTTTGCTAGATTGGTTTATGGAAGTGATGTTGCTTTTCAAGCCACTAATAATGTAGAAACCTCTGTTTTTCCATTGACAGATGATGGACCTGAGAGGGGACTTGTTTTTTGTAAGATGAGTAGAACTTTTCATTGGTATTATTTTGTCTACATAACATTGTTTGGTGGCTTTTTATTCCATATTTGGGAGGCAGCATGAACAAACTGACTGTTGAACCCCACGCTCCACTGGTTCATCCTATGATGTTTTCTATTAGGCTGTGAACTGTCATTTTGTTGGTGAATAATTCAAATATATTACATAAGTTGCCATTTTTAATGACCGTTTAAGTTGAAATGTTCAAAAAATATTAAATTGTTGATATTTCGTGGAAAAATAATTGGTTTTATTCTTAGCAGATTACTGTACCAGGAGATCAGAGGGGCAGCTTTCATCTTCAATTTTTAAATCAGAGGATCTTGAGATCACACGGGATACAATTGAAGTGAATGTCATTACGCCAGATATACCATCATGCCTTCACAGCAAAGATCTGCCATCTGATCCTTTGAAATGGGTCCTGTCTTCTGATTCCTTACCAACTACTAAGGAAAATCAAAGTCACAAAATAAGCATTAAAAAACGAACTGCTCCTAAATCAAAGAAGCCGTTTTCACCTTCCGAATATGGAAATAGCTTTCCGCTTGAAAAGCATTTTCTTAAACATCAAACAATTCACACAGCAGAGAACAGATGTTCTTGTTCAAAATGTGGGAAATGTTTTAACCATAAATCAAATTTGCTTAAGCACCAGAGAATTCACACAGGGGAGAAGCCTTTTTCATGTTCACAATGTGGGAAATGTTTTTGCCAGAAATCACATTTGCTTAGGCACCAGAGAATTCACACAGGGGAGAAGCCTTTTTCCTGTTCAGAATGTGGGAAATGTTTTAGCCAGAAATCAGCTCTGCTTCAACACCAGAGAATTCACACAGGGGAGAAACCTTTTTCTTGTTCAGATTGTGGGAAATGTTTTAACCATAAATCAGATTTGCGTACGCACCAGAGAAGTCACACAGGGGAGAAGCCTTTTTCTTGTTCAGATTGTGGGAAATGTTTTAACCGAAAATCAGTTCTTGATTACCACCAGAGAATTCACACAGGGGAGAAGCCTTTTTCTTGTTCAGAATGTGGGAAATGTTTTAACGATAAATCATATTTGCTTAAGCACCAGAGAATTCACACAGGGGAGAAGCCTTTTTCATGTTCAGAATGTGGGAAATGTTTTAGCCAGAAAGTGCATCTTGATAAGCACCAGAGAACCCACACAGGTGAGAAGCCTTTTTCCTGTTCAGAATGTGGGAAGTGTTTTAACCTGAAAGTGCATCTTGATCAGCACCAGAGAACCCACACAGGTGAGAAGCCTTTTTCTTGTTCAGATTGTGGGAAATGTTTTAGCCAGAAATCAGATTTGCTTTACCACCAGAGAATTCACACAGGGGAGAAGCCTTTTTCATGTTCAGAATGTGGGAAATGTTTTATCCAGAAATCAGATCTGCTTAAGCACCAGAGAATTCACACAGGGGAGAAGCCTTTTTCATGTTCAGAATGTGGGAATTGTTTTAGCCAGAAATCAGATTTGCTTAAGCACCAGAGAATTCACACAGGGGAGAAGCCTTTTTCCTGTTCAGAATGTGGGAAATGTTTTATCCAGAAATCGGCTCTTGATTACCACCAGAGAACCCACACAGGGGAGAAGCCTTTTTCCTGTTCAGAATGTGGGAAATGTTTTATCCAGAAATCAGATTTGCTTAAGCACCAGAGAATTCACACAGGGGAGAAGCCTTTTTCCTGTTCAGAATGTGGGAAATGTTTTATCCAGAAATCGGCTCTTGATTACCACCAGAGAACCCACACAGGGGAGAAGCCTTTTTCCTGTTCTTAATGTGGGAAATGTTTTAAACGGAAATTGTATTTTCTTAAAGGAGTTGTCGTCATGTTTTGCCTTGTTAAAATTAAAAAAAAAAATCATATTCACCTTCCTTACCAGTGCTGTTCCAGTGGTATCGTCACTCACATTCCTGGGGCTCATGAGGTTGTTGCATCACACAAGCCCTGTGCCCAATCAGCCCCAGCTTCACTGTCCCCGCCCTCGATGTATTGAACATGAAGCCAGTAGGGTTGAGCGAAACGGATCGGACATTTTCAAAAATCGCCGACTTTCAGCAAAGTCGGGTTTCATGAAACCCGACCCGATCCCACTGTGAGTTCGGCCATGCGGTCCGTGATCTTCGCGCCAAAGTCGCGTTTCGTATGACGCTTTCCCCGCCATTTTTTCAGCCAATGAAGGAGTGTGGGCAACGTGATGACATAGGTTCCGGCTTGCTTTCTGCGGCGTCACAGGGGGTATAACTGCCATATTACCATTTGGGATGTAGCGATTTCCACAGTCCAACACAACCAATGCTTTGCACGGAGGGGAGAGAGAGAGAGACTTTGATTTCCCATTGACTTATATCGGGTTTCGGTCGATCCCTGACTTTTCGCGATAATCGGCCGATTTCAATCGACTCGACTTTTGAGAAAGTCGGGTTTCGTGAAACCCAACTCGATCCTAAAAAAGTAAAAGTCGCTCAACCCTGGAAGCCAGTGCTGTGACTTCTCTTTGACTTCCCCTTATTGTTCGATTCGTTTGAAGGTGAGAACAATGAAGCCAGCGCTAATTGGAAGCAGGGCTCATATGACATAAAAACCTGAGCCCCCGAAATGCAAGTGCTGACACTGCTGGAACCGCGCCAGCATGGGAGGTTTATAGAAGTGTTTATATTTTAACAGGACCAAACATGAGGAATGAGAAGTCAAAATCCCACATAGAGGAAATTACATTATCATACCTAGAGTGTGAAAAATGAATTACTGGAAAATAGTATTTTGTTGACCATCAAAAATAACTCAAACTATATACATTATTGACAAATTGTACAAAAACATATAAAAGACAGACTTGTTATTGAATGAGAAAGGGAAATTACTTTAGAAATTACTATATTTCATGGTCTATAATACACACTTTTTTATTAGATAATTTTTATTAAGAAAATTACACAATAGTTTTTACAAAGAGACATCAGTAGGACAAATATTTTCAATGTTACATGGTATCC